>NC_040905.2:76974683-78181644 GCF_004126475.2 Phyllostomus discolor
AAGATAATCATTGTGCTTAATTTAGACTTTCTACCAATGAAAAAGATGACTGACATTCCAATAGAAAAATAAAGAGATGAGTGACATAAATAAGCACTTCACAAGAGGATATTCAATGGACAATACATATTTGAAGCAATCCTAAACCTTGTGGTTCAACAGGAAACTGGAAATTAAAAATGCATTACTACCACTATATATCCACAGCATTAGCAATAATAAAAACTGATCATATCAAATGTTGTATGAAGGGGAGCAGAACATGCTACTCCCAAATATGCCACTTTGGCACACTGATTGTGTTGAATTAAAGTTACTTGAGCAACAACTGGTTCAAGGACACTCTTACCATCCTATGTCCCCCTGGAAGCAAGAAATGAAACTCCTATGTGAAAGGTACAATGTACCAGAGGGTAAAGGACATTCTTATCACTAGAAATAGGGAATTCAGGACCAAGAAGACTAAGTAAACAAGCCTTTCCTCACTAATTTACTACCCCAAGCCCAAACTCCTTTGTCTTGTCAATTTGTCACAAATTTAGTGTTTCCCTGTATAAAATCTGACTGCTTTAGTCTCTTCTTTAAGTCTCATATTTTGGGGGGCTCCCATACATACAAAATTAATTTTTTCTCTTATGAATCTGTCTTAGGTTTATTTAATTAAGAGGTCCCATAAAGAATCTAGAAGGGATGAAGTGATGATTTTTTTGCCCCTACATAGCAGAACATGTAGATCAGTAGGAATCCTAATCAACTACTTCACAGGATCAATAGAAATGCAAATTAGTACCATTTTGGAAAACATTTAAAATATTTACTTAAACATAATGTTGCCCTTGGATGAACCAATTCCATTTCTAGGCATATATCCAAAAACAAATACACGCCCATGTTACCAAAAACATTTACAAGACTATGCATAGCAACATTATTTATTCTAGTTATAAATTAGAAATAATCCAAATATCAATCAACAATAGGTTAAGTAAATAGTGATAAATCCTTATGAGATACTATCAATATGAAAAAACACAACTACATAAAATAACATTGATGAATTTTGAAAACTTGATGCTGAGCAAACGATGCCAGCCACAAAATAGTATGCAGTATATTATTCTTTTTTCCTTTAATTTTATTGTTGTTCAAGTAGTTTTCTGCTTATAAACTTAAAAAATAAGTCATGAAGTAGAATATTATTATTATCATTAATAATGATTAAGAATAATGAATATTCTATTTTTTATAACATTAACCCTAAAGACAGAAGAGAATTCTTAGGCCCTATCATATGCTGAACACTATTCTACAAACATTTTTTACCCCACTGTGCATGGCTGTCAGGAATGCTCATTGTATAGCTTATAATTTAAGAGCAAAGAAGAATGGGGCTACTCAGTTAGCAAGGCATTTAAGCTGAAGGCCCTCAGACTTGCTTTCCTATGTTGATATGATCCACATTTGTGTCAGTCTTGTGACCAAAATGCATCTGGGTGTCTAAAGTCTCTGTTATGAAGTTTCACTACTCCTTGATCTGTATGTTTTAAAGCTAAGTAAATATCAGGTGTTTGCATAAGCCTAATTGTGTGTCATGAATTTGATTGCAGTTCAAACTTAAAGCCCTCCAGGCCTTGCAGATGGTAGTTGGATACATCTGTTTGCTTTGTGGTACGGAGTTCCCCTTATCCATGGAAGATAAGTTCCAGATCCCAGTGGATGGGCCTGAACCTGTGAATAATACTAAAAACCGTTATGCCCTATGTTTTTTTCCTATACACACATACATTTTCACCTAAAGGAAGCATGTTACAAACTTCTCTTGGTTATATCTGAATTGCCAGCATCATACCTTGTTCTTCGGGGCTTACTGTTAAGGAAACAAGTGTTACTTGAACACAAGACTGCAAACACCATGAGAGTTGGTCTGATAAGCAAGACGTATGACTAAGGAACTAAACAGGCAGAGAGCACATACAGTGCGGACTGCTAGAAACAGAGGGGTGATTCAATCCCGGTGGAAGGAAGCTGCAGTGCAAGATTTTCCTCATCATGTTTACTCAGACAGCACACAATTTAAGACATTAACTGTTTATTTCTAAAATTTTTCCATTATTTGCAAACTGTGGTTGACTGCAGTTAACTGAAACCAGGGAGAACAAAACAGCAAATATGGGGGGACTACTGGAATTTATTTATTTGTGTACTTTTTATTTGTGTGCTAACCTCAAAGATAAGTTTTAGAAAACTAACCAGGCTGCACATTCTGTCTTTAATCTTCATCTCCATGTGGTGTTTCTGATGACTATAGTGGACCAAAGACATGTATGTCATGTATGCATGGATATATGTACGTGTGCACATGTGTGTGTGCTCTGTCTCCACTGGTTATAATAGTCTTGTGTTCCTGAGAGAGTAACCCCTGAATTTGTACATATAGATTTGTATAGCTTCTGACTGTCTTCCAAATTCGATTACTTTTGGGAGTTTTATGTTTCCTGTGTCCATACCCATCCTACAACTTAGCCACATTTTTAGCTTTTTTGTTACAGAGTTTTGTTTTTGGTGGTCAGTTTTCCACAATGAAGCATTTTATTATTTCACAGGAGTTATAAAAATTGAAAAGAAAAGATTATGTAAGCTGAGTTGAAACAGGTGGTGCAAGGTGGTTGGCTAGGGCCACTAAGTTATAAACTAGCTGTGTACACCAGCCTAAAGGTATAAGCAATTCCAAGCCATGCCCCTGCACAGTTTTGAACCTTTCTATATGCAATGAATATGGCTGCCTAAGCAAATCATAAACACTGATGTGTGAATCCACAAAGGCCAATAGTCTAGACATCTATTTTCCAGTTTTATCTTCCCTAAACAAATATAAGCCACTCGAGATGAGCTTTGTTCCCAGTAAGCACTGAATAATTTTAACAAAATAGATAAAATAGATATAAATGGAATATGCCTATTTATTTTTAATTAATTATGACACACCAAGAATTCTTCTAGGACTAACGAAAGCTTAGAGATCCTTAGGTATAGAATGGCCATATATCCTGGGTCACACAGAACAGGTCTCAGTTTGTTTTTGTCCTATGTAACTATTAATAGTTCCTAGTTTAACTTTAAAAAATTCCCAGTTTGTACAGAAGTATTAATGGTTTACTCTACTTCAAGAAATTTTTTTGTATCAGCTAACTATAGCCACATATTGTGTAACAACCACAACAATGTCAGTGGCCTACGGAAGTAAGGTGTTTGTTAGTTCACAAGGTCTGGGCACTGGCTGCTGTTTAGCTTAAGTGATACCAGGGCAGAATCTTCCACATCTCTCTCATCCTTCTGCTTGGACTCTGTGTTAACAGGCATCTCCCCGTGGTGATGGCAGAAGCAAGACCAAAGGCGTGACACTTCCCAGCTTTAATCATGTCCATACCCACTAACATTCCACATACTAAAGCAAATCACATGGGAGTTTTAAAGTTAAGGGATAGAAGAACATCTTTTGTGGAAGGAGCGCCAAATTAGATGGCAAAGACCTGAAAAACAGGGGGAATACAATCAACTAGGGCTCTTCAAATGGCAAATAATTACCAGCATGTTTGAGAAAATCGGTGAATGAGGCCTCCTATATTGCAGCTAGCAAGACTATTTTTTCTGGTCACATTATCCTCCAGTGTCATTCATAGAACCATGTGAGAGGAACTTTATTACAAGTTCAAGCTATCTGACTTTTACAAAACATTTAAGAAGACAATAAATAAAGAGTGATGACAGGGGTTGGACAGGGTGATGTTTTTCTGTGAGAATCCTGTTTTCTATATTCTGTACTCTGATTGCACAAGAATGGGCTAAGAGGTCTCCAAACTATGGTGGCAAGCCCCTTGTTGTCCTCTGATGTCCTTTTACAAAGCTTTCATTGCCCTCAGCCTGTCAGTAGACAGGCAACAGAAACAGAAGCCAGTGAGCACAGCCTGAGCGACAGAAACATGTTTTCTTAGGAGCAAAAACAGAATTAGCCAGAGTTAATGACTTCTAAGCTGAATAAACCATGTTTATGATGATTGAGGAAAATCCTGTTCATCTTACTGAAACATTTCATCAGGATCCTACCTACATTCCAGGTTTAAGGAGCTGGATTCATATAATCTCCCTGTCCCTACCTGCTCTGTGATTCTTACTTGGTTCTTCAAGTGGGATACTGTGCAACAGGAAGAGCTCTCTCTAGCAGTAGCTACCATCTCTTGCTCCTCTTATTTCCTATCTATGACAAAGGTCAAAGGATGGGTGTATCCAAGATGATGTCAATTTCCAAGGCTCTGAAAAATTAAATGAGTACATAATGGCTCTCCTAGCTGATCACCCTAGCTCAACAGACAGAAGCAATTATCCATCAGTTCAAATTGGATTGGACATCTGGAACACAGCACTTGAACTGGCCGATGAGTAATCAAGTTCAGTTCTAACATTATGCTGGTGTAAGTGAGATGTGAGGTCACTGGGCTTCCGTTTTCTGATGTGTACCAGATTGTATGGAACAGTTTTACAGTTCTTTCCAATCACCTCTGAATTTATGGAGCCTGTGATAAATGTGCAATGTAGTGCCAAATGTGGATGCTCTGATTTCCCTGGGAAATAAGTACCCAGCCAGTACACTATCCTGGACAAGGAGAGAGATACTAATATTTCTTAAAAGGAACATTTTCTTCCTTTTCATTCTCTTTCCATAAATTAATTTCTAAACAAATCCTATAGCTCTCCAATTAGAGACTTGTTGTTTCCCATTACGAAGGTCAAAAGACGCTCATCTTCACTTACACCATTCCTGTTGGGAGTTAGAGACTATAAAACAAAGAATGGACGTACGGTCAACAACAGAAATATGAATGGTGTAAGCATAAATCCTCTATTCTCCATGTTAGCATGATTGATTAACTCAGACATTAATGGAACTAGACATCAAATTAAGGTTGAGAATGCAAAGATAAATAAAGAGAGAAATTATTTCTTTCAAAGAGTACAGCATTTGATAAGCAGATAAAGTCACAAATAAAGACCAGTCAGTGATAGCAGAGTCAAACATGTTATAGAGATTCATGCAAAAGCCATAGAGGTCCAAACAGAAGGCCTAACTGCTAATAACTTTTCAAGTGATGATTAACTCCTATGTTGAGTTATGTTTTACAAAGACTTTGACATCGATTATTTTATTCCCCAATGTGCTATGATAAAGAGATGATGGTTTTACTACCAGCCTTCTCCTTTTGTGGAAAAATAAACTGTATGAGAGAGATTTAATACCTTGCCTTTAAACACTATGGTAATTATACAGGTACAATACTATCTGCAAAAAGAAATCTGTAAAGACCCTTGTAACCTTTAAACTAGTAACCCTATACCTAAGAATTTACCTGATTTGACCTTTTTGCATGGACTGTATAACATCCTGAGTTAAGTTTGTTTTTAGCCAAAATTCCTACATCTTAAAAGTGACATTTGTAATGATAATCAGATTGAGACTCAATTATAGAAATTCCTTTTCTTAAAAACAGACAATTATTTCAATTATGTTATTATTTCTCTTCTAAACCCATAAAATAGACCATTAGAAATATTTTTCAACAAAGATAAACAAAGGATTACATATCCTTTATAAAATATATATTGTGCTAATAAAAATAACAAATATAGACATGTATTAAACAAAACTCTCTATTCCCTAAGCAGCTATTTTATCATTTGACATTCAATTTAGAACAAAAAAATGAAGACTATTTTAGATAAGATGGCTTTCCAACCTGCATATATATTTTTTTTCCCAACTTTTTAAATGTATTTTTCTAAAATCTTTAAAAATCTGTCTTCCTGGTACTTCACATGGGAGGTACTCAAAGAGTTTGATTACTAATCTTTCCCATATACTTAATTTCCTCCAGTGGATACCTCGCCTCCCTACTACAGATTTTAAAAATAACTTGTAAAATCTTTGAGAGAAAAACCACATCTTAAGAGGAAAGCAAAACATTGCGTTCCTTACATAAATGATACCATGCTAAGAAAACTGCAAGAAATACATTAAATATATTCATGTTTGATGTCGCAGCTTTAAGAATACCCCAGAATAAAGGAAAAATTGCTCTGCAATATACACAAGTATGCCCTGCTTTAGTAAATCTGTGTACATAAAGCAATCGTTTGCATGACATTGATATTCTCTATTCGAAACAGAAACTTCCTGACTTCATGGCAGTGTTGCTATATGGCACATAGACCGTATTAATCAATCAGTAAAAAAGATAAACATTCTCTAGAATTACAATGTAAGCCAGTAAGAAAATGTTACCAGTTTACAAATACACACATATGCACATAGAAAGACATTACTTTATCCTAAATTTTTAGGCCTTTATCTGCTACATAAAGTGACTCACAATTTTTGTCTTACTGAGTATTTTTCAGTAGTTTCACAATTTTATTATTATTTATTTAATTTATTAACTGTTTATTTATGCCATACATAGTACCAGGTACTTTGTGTATCACTGAATTTTAATTTTCTCAATTCTCATAACAGAAGAGAAAATAATCACAGGTCAATTGATGTATCCAAAATGACATAGTTAATAACAAGCAGAGTTGGGATTTGAATTCAGGCATAACTAATTCTAAACAGTTTGTCATTTTCACCACACTGTACAACTTCTATGTACATATGCATGTCTGTGTAAATGTATATATGTATGTATGTATGTATATGTGCACTTGTGTTTCCTTTATTTCTCTCCTCACAGATTAAAACTAGATAACTGAGAACATTATTTCATATCTTTCAAATGGAAAGGAAAAATTAGAATTATCATTTGCAGATGACACGATACTATGTAGAAAGAACTATAAAGATTCCACAAAAAACACTACTAGAACTAATACATGAATTTAGCAAAGTGATAGGATACAAAATTAATATTCAGAAATTAATTGCATTTTTATACATCAATAATGAACTATCAGAAAAAGCAATTTAAAAAATCCTATTTATAATTCCATCAAAAAGAATAAAATACCTAGGAGTAAATATAACCAAGAAGGTAAAAGACCTATACTCAGAAAGCTATATGACACTGAATGAAGAAACTGAAGAAGGTACAAATAAATGGAAACATATACTATGCTCAGGGATAGGAAGAATTAAAATCACTAAAAATGTCCATGCAACTCAAAGAAATCTATAAATTCAATGCAATCCCTACCAAAATACCAATAGTATTTTTATAGAACTAGAATGAATGATCCTAAAATTTATATGGAACCATGAAACAGCCTGACCAGCCAAATCAATCTTGACAAAGAACAACAAAGTTGGGGTATCACACTACCTGATATCAAACTATACCACAAAGCAATAGTAATCAAATTAGCATGATAATGTTAAAAACAGACACATAGATCAATGAAACAGTATAGAGAACCCAGCAATAAACCCATGTTGATTTAAACAACTAGTTCGTGACAAAATATGCAAAAATATACAATGGGATAAAGATAGTCTCTTCAACAAATGGTGTTGGGAAAACTAGACAGATATACACAAAAAAGGGAATGAAACTGAATTACTTTCTTATGCCATATACAAGAAGAATAAACTCAAAATGATTAAAGATTTAAATGTAAGACTAGAAACCATAAAATTCCTAGAAGAAAATACAGGCAGTAAACTCTTTCCTGTTACTCTTAGCAATATTTTTTGGATGCTTTGTTGGGCAAGGGAAACAAAAGAAAAAAAAAGGGACTACATCAAACTAGGAAGTCTTTGCACAGAGAAGGAAATCGTCAACAAAGTGTAAAGACAACCTACAGAAATGGAGAAGATATTTGCAAATGATACACCTGAGAAGGGTTAATATTCAAAATATATTAAAAACTCATGTAACACCAAAAAAATACAAACCAATTTGAAAGTGAGCAGAGGACTCAAATAGACATTTCTCCAAAGAGGACATGCTGATGACTAATAAACATGGAAAGATGATTAACATCACTAATCATCACGGAAATGCCAATTAAAAGTACAAAGAACTGTGACCTCACACCTGTCAGAATGGCTGTCACCAATAAATCAACAGCACGTGTTGGCGAGGATGTAGAAGAAAGGGAACACCTGCGGTGCAGCCACTGTGGAAAACAGTATGGAGGTTCCTCAAAAAATTAAAATGGAAATACCATTTGACCCAGCAATTCCACTTTGGGGTTTTTATTTGAAGAAATACAAAACACTAATTTTAAAGAGACATATGCAGTCCTATGTTCATTGAAGCATTATGTACGATTGCCAAGATATGGAAACAATCTGAGTGGTCAGCAGTAAATGACTGGATAAAGAAGAGGCAGTGCATATATAACAATGGACTATTGCTTGGCCATGAAAAAAGAATGAAATTTTACCATTTGCAACAACATGGATGGACCTAGGCAGGGGTGTCAAACGCATTTTCACTGGGGGTCTCATCAGCCTCACAGTTGCCTTCAAAGGGCTGAATGTAATTTTAGGACTGTATAAATGTAACTACTCCTTAACTAGGGGCAAGGATCTCGGTGCAGCCGCTGGGTAAAGACACGGTGCCAGGCAGGATAAAAGAAGGTCGAGGGCTGGATTCGGCCCGCAGGCCTTGTGTTTGCCACCTGTGACCTAGAGGGATTCTGCTGAGTGAAATGGGTCATACAGAGAAAGCAAAATACCATACCATTTCACTTATGTGTGGAATCTAAAAACGAAAATAAATGAACAAACAAAACAGAAACAAACAGGATGTTGCCAGGTGGGGGGGGGGGGGGGGGGGGGGGGTGGGAGGGCTGGGCAAAAAAGGTGAAGGAATGAAGAAGTACAATTTGCCAGTAATAAAAATAGTTACAGGGACGTTAAGTATAGCATAGGGAATATAGTCACCATTTTTGCAATAATTATGTATGGTATCAGATAGGTACTAGACTTACTAGTGTGGTCACTTCGTAAGTTATATGATGTCTAAGCACAATGTTGTACACCTGAAACTAATATAACATTATCTATCCACTCTAATTGAAAAAGAAATTAAAAATTCAAGCAGTATAAAAACATGTACAGTAAAACCTCATTTCCATAAACATCCCTATGTCTGGATTTACATTCAAATGAGTGAGAATAACAGTGAAGGTATATACTACGTTATCTTAAGGAGGTGAAAGGGGAGATTAATTATTCATACACTTTCATATTACTTTGCATTTTATGTTATCCATATATTTCTTTTTTAATTAAAAAATTTACATTAAAAATTATTTTCATTCTAATAGCAAGAACTAGCATAGGTATTTTTAGGTTATGCCATATTACTTTTTTGCTTGCTATTAAAAACAATTTTTTGTAATTAAGAAAGTTAATCTTCTTGTAATAATAGACGCATGCCTATTCAATATTTAGTATGTATTTTTATACACATGTTATTTTATTAAGTGCCATAATTTACAGGTTTACAATGAAGGTTGAAAAAGCTTTTGAACAAGTCCAGGCTTATACTCATTAAATTCATAACACAATTTGGAAAGACAGCAAAATGTGCTCCTATGACTTCACTTTACAAAAGCTGCTTTTGTTGACTTCTAATCAATCCTGTTGACTGAACCTAACTAAAACAGCACTAGCTTTAATAGGCCTAAGGAGACCTTAACTGATGTTCTCCTAACTAGCATTTTAAGAGAAAAACTCAGCACCAACCTGGATCGGTTTTTAGCAATACCAGCAGCCAGCTCAAGTTACGGCTTTTTCTTGTAGATGGGTAATTGTCTGAAAATGTGATAAATTAATGTGATGAAAAGAGGCAAATCTTGAGAAGATCTGACTATATTTAGGCACAATCATAAGTGCAGGAAATTATAAATGTATCAATATATAATACACGTATTGTCACTTGGAGAAATATTTAGAAAGAGAGCATAGATTTGGAATGAAATGAAAAACTGAACACCTTAATTTGGTTTGAAAAGTACTTATTGAGAACATAATACATTCATTCATCAATCTATCCTACAGACCTCTTATTTAAATTTCATATTGCATCGTGAAGTTCTGGACCGCAAGGACAAAGCAATGAAAAGATTAGCCTGTCCACAATCCAAATGCCGCCATTTTAAGAAATAGAAAGTTCCACCCCTTTCTCAAGACGCTTTATTGCCATCCACCTAAAAAGTGTTGTGAGAAACAAATACATCCAAGACGACTACAGATGTGAGTGGTTGCCCTGGAGTTACACAGCGCCCAAAGTACACAACATCCTCAGGACCGATGCACACGACACTAAACATGTCATCAGACCATTTCAATGCAATGGTGAATGCCCAGTCAGAGAGGCACCCCAGGGGCTACGAAGGCCCAGTCTCAAAGTTCAAAAAATGCTTTCTTGGAAAGATAAAAATTCAGCTGGTTTCAGCTAACTCTTTAAATTTTATTTATTTTTAGAGAGCGGAGGGAAGGAGAAAGAGAGGAGAGGAGAGAACTCCAATCAATGTGTGGCTGCCTCTCACATGTACCCTTACTGGGGACATGGCCTGCAACCCAGGCATTGCCCTGACTGGGAACCAAACCCATGACTCTTTGGTTCACAGGCCTGCACTCAATCCACTGAGCCCACCACCCAGGGCAACTTTCTAAATTTTAATATGCTTTATCAGGATACGAAGAAAAGGTGAGTCTCCAATAGATGCAGGTCAGAACAGTGAAGGATATTTGAAGAGGTCCTATAGGTGAATGAACATGGCATGGAAGTATCATTTTATTACTAGAAAGTTATTTTCTTCAGAATAAAGAAAGAGCCCAGCCATTCTCTTCCTCTCCCTTCTCATCTGTAACAAGCCTCAACTTTTTGGGTAGCTACACTGTGAAGATCCCTCAGAATTCCAATATAAGACTATCCTAGGTCTTAATAGGAATGACTGGACATCTGGGAGGAGAGAAAAGAAAGCAGAGGCTCACAAATGGAATTCTGGTGCCTTCACAGTAAAGAATTGCAACCATGCCTCAGTATAATGCGTATGCCTCTAGTCTCAAAAGTTGGCTGAGTATGAGGAAATCCATTGTGTTTGGAGAAGTATTTGCTGAAAGCAAAAAGGGAAAGAACAAGAGTTTCACTTAAAAGAATGTACAGCCCTGGCCAGGTGACTCAGTTGGTTAGAGGGTAGTCCCATACACTAAAAGGTTGTGGGTTTGATCTCAGCCAAGGCACAAACCTAGGTTGTGGGTTTGATCCCTGGTCAGGGTACTTAAGGAAGCAACGAATCAATGTTTCTCTCTCTTCTTTCTCTCACTTCCCCTTCCTCTTTCTCTCAAGTCAATATCCTTGGGTGAGAATTTAAAAAAAAGAAATGTACAATATAATTTCTCCCCAGCATTATTCAGATCAAATATTTTTAGGCCATCAAGCCTGTATCCACAGACCAGAAACTGAAAAAAACATGTAGGTTTTTTTTTTCCTACATTTTTCTTAAGCTTTCCCACTTAAATGATTTTTAAAATTATGGTTTCAATCCTAATACAAAATTCATTTCTTCTCTTATGCAGCAGCACATACACCATCAAGAAGGAAAGGGGGAACAATTGCCTTGGGGGCTCAACCATATGCAGAATGATGGATGGCAAACCCACTGGAGCAGAACGTGCAGGGGTGTCTCCTGGATTTAGTCCCTGTGAGCCAGAGTGTTTCCAGGAACCAGGGAAAAAAAATACTGAGGTTTGGGAGATAGGGCTGTGTTTCTACATCACTTTTTTCCAAGGTACTCAAAGTGTCAGACTAAAAATAAAGAACGATTGGTGAAATAGATAAAATCATTATTTGTATCAATATTCCAGGTACTGGAAATGAAATACGGAAAAACAGTTTATTCACAGCCTGACATACTGATAGAAATGTATCTTCCAATAAAAACCCTCTACCTACGAGACTGTCTGGTCACTGGATAATACTATTTTAATATTTTATTAAAATATTAATACTTTTTATTATTTTAACAAGAGTTTTAAAAAAGTGATACAGAATTGAGTTTCCAGGAAAATGTGTGGCCTGATATATTTTATAACTGGAATATTTAGCCCCTTTTCATTTTGTGAGCGAAATATTTTGATCCATTTTTCTTAGCTCTCATCCATTCCATTGGTGATTGTCAGCAATTGTATGTATCAAGTTATAAATGTACAGATATCCAACATATTAAGGAAGTCATAGCTCCAGGATTTTTGTGAGTTATTTTAATAAGCAGATTCCAGCCATAATTTTGCTGATTTAAATCCTGAGTTGTCCCAGGGATTATGCTAATGGGAGCGTCAGTGTCTGAATGGTGACCGCTGTGGACTTGTGCCCTAAGTCTTCACAGGAAGGGGACACACTGCCCCACTGGGAGACAAACACAACCAAGACCTCACTTTGACCTCACAAAAGGCTTATCTAACAAAGCAAATCCTTATCCAGAGCTTAAGTTCTATAATGTTGTCTTTAATACCTTACTTTGAATTATCCAAGAGTGATCCAGTCTAGAGCCATATGGAAAATAATGAAAGCCTGTTCCCTTCCCGTTTTGGTTACAGTTTGTAAAGACCTAGTGGCTAGAACTTTCCCGAGCCTGTCGTATCCCCTTTATGTTGCAGGAGAAAATACGTGAAGGAATCTAAATCCTTTCTTGGGTATCTCAGCGCTGGACTAGATCCAATCTTGTGTGACAGTCTGGATAACTCTGCATGTACCGCATGTATCTGCTAGACCCCAGGCCTCAGGTACAACTGGAGTGGCCAGCAGGCAAGTGAGGAGCTGCAGGTGCATTTTGTCTGGGGTTAGGAGGGAGCCACCAGGTTCATTCTTGCTTCAAATACAGTCAGTTCAGGGCATCTTAACATCTTGTGATGCTGCTGCCTCTGAGCTATTCCAAGGAAAAAAGATTTGTTAAAAGCTTCTAATCAACTGAGGAGTAAAAGAAGGCATTCACAAGGGAGATTTGCATGTCATCTACAACTGTCATGCCCCATTGTAAAGGCATCAAGTTTTAACCAGATGCTGGACATATTTCTTTCTTCTCTTTCTTTTTTAATGGGCAGATTCAGGCCACAGAAACTCAGTGAAATACAGAGATCATCATAGAGTATTGGGTTTTGAAATATTGATCATAGCTTAAAAGCTTTAATTATTGTCCTACATCAGGTACCAAGAGATCCATGCTTTGTTCTTGCACTACGCTAAAAAAAATAGAAAAAAAAGATAAAAAAAGATATGCATTGGCACCACTACCTTATAAAAAAATACATATAAAAAAATAAGTATTATACTTATAAAAAAAAGTATATAAAAAATACTTGGCACCACTACCTTATAAAAAAATAAAGAAAAAAAGAGAATGATGAATGTACTCACATTTAAAGACTGACAGGAAAGAAGAGGGAACTTTTCAAATACTACATGAGAGAAAACTCATGACTTCCCATTCAAAAGTAGCTTGTATTTCCTGCCCATTTGCTTGACTGTGTTATTATTTTAATTTTCTATGAGCCTTAACACAAACCTATTTAGGATAAAGACAAAAACAAGTTTTTGTATGATTGGTTCAACCCTGATAATTGCTTTTCTCATTCTTTGAAACAATATAACAACTTGGTACCATGCTACACAACCAAGTTTTAAAAAATAGACCTCATTTTTTAGAAAGTCTTAGGTTTACAGTGGTGGGTAAAGAGAGTTCCCATATACCCCTGCCCTTGCATATGCACCGCCTCACCCTGAGAAACGTGTCCACATGAGAGCAGTGCACTTGTTATGAACAAGGAACCTACATTGACACCCCATTATTGGCCGTGGCCCACAGATTAAAATAGGGTTTACTCTTGGTGTTGTATGTTCTATAGGTTTGGAAAAAAAGTATAATAAGATGTATCCACAATAATGTCATACAGAATAGTTTCACTGCTCTAAAAATCCTTTTTGTCTCCTCCCTCCCACTACCCCTTGGGCAATCATTGATCTTTTACTGCCTTCATAGTTTTGCCTTTTACAGAATGTCATATAGTTGGGACCACATAGTAATGTGGCCTTTCTAGATTGGCTTCTTTCACTTACTTAATAATATGCATTTAGGATTACCTCCAAGTCTTTTCATACCTGAGATTTTATTTCTTTTTAGCAATAATACTCTATCATCTACATGTATCACATCTAGTTTTTTCATCTATTCACCTAATGCGGAACATCTTGTTGTTTCCAAGTTTGGGTGATTATGAATAAAGCTGCTATACACATACATGCAGGATTCTGTGTGGACATAAGTTTTCAATTCCACTAGGTAAATAGCAAGAAGTGCAACTGCTGGATCATGTACTGAGAATCTGTTTAATTTTTAAAGAGACAACCACACTGACTTCTAAAATGACTGTACCATTCTGCATGCCCACCAGCAATCTATGAAAGTTCTGGTTGTTCCACATCCTCACCAGACTTTGGTATTTTCAATTTTGGCCATTTTAAATAGGTATGCCAGAGAATCTCATTGTTGTGTTTTTTAATTGATTTTTTTAAGATTTGATTTATTTATGTTTAGAGAGAGGGGAAGGGAGGAAGAAGAGAGGGAGAGAATATTCAATGTGTGGTTCATTTTCATGTGGCCCCCACTGGGGACCTGGCCTGAAACCTAGGCATGTGCCCTGACTGGGAATCAAACTAGCGATGCTTTGGTTCACAGAATGTGCTCAATCTACTGAGCTATACCAGCCAGGGCCTTGTTGTTGTTTTAAAAATAATTTGCAATTCTCTGATAATAAGAATGTTGACCATATTTTCATGTTTATCTGTCAACTGTATATCATTTTTCGTGAGGTGCCTAAGACTTTGGCCATTTTTTAAAATTGGGTTTTATTAAGTTTTAATAAGTTTTTATACATTTTTAATAAAATTGTATTAATTATGCGTGTAACAGTTGTCCCAGCTTTTCCATCCAACACCCCCCAATTCCTAAGGTAATCCTCACACCTTTGTTCATGCCCATGGTCATGCATATAAGTTCTTTGGCTACTCCATTTCCTATACTGTACTTTACGCCTCCATGGCCATTCTGTAACTACCTATTCATACCTATTAATCCCTTCAACTCTTCACCCATTCCCCCAAACAGCCCTTCTATCTGGCAACCATCAAAGCGTTCTCTGTATCTATGATTCTGTCTCTGTTCTTGACTGCTTAGTTGTTCTTTAGATTCAATTGTTTTTTATTTTATTTTTTTTAAAGATTGTATTTATTTATGTTAGGGAGAGGGACAGAGAAAGAGAGGGAGAGAAACATCAATGTGTGGTTGCCTTCTCAGGTCCCCCACTGAGGACCCAGCCCACAACCCAGGGATGTGCCCTGACTGGGAATCGAACCAGTAACCCTTTGGGTTGCAGGCCAGCACTCAATCCTCTGAGCCACATCAGCCAGGGCTCAATTGTTGATAGATGTGTATTTTTTGCCATTGTATTGTGCATAGTTTTGATCTTATTTTGCTTAAATAACATTTCATTCCCTTTAACATTTCATATAATAATGGTTTGGTAGTAGTGAACTCTTTAGCTTTTTTCTTGTCTGGGAAGCTCTTTATCTGCCCTAAATGATAGCCTTGCTGGGTAGAGCAATGTTCATTGTAGGTCCATGCTTTTCATGACTTTGAATATTTTTGCCAATCCATTCTAAACTGCAACATTTCTTTTGAGAAATCAGTTGACAGCCTTATGGGAACTCCTCTGTAGGTAACTAATGCTTTTCCTCTTGTTGTTAAGATTTTCTCTTATCTCTAACCTTTGGCTTTTCTTGATGTGTCTTTGTGTTGGCCTCTTTGAGTCCATTTGTTTGGGACTCTCTATGCTTCCTGGACTTGCATGTCTATTTCCTTCACCAAATTAGGGAAGTTTTCTGTCATTATTTTTTCAAATAGAGTTCCAATTTCTTTCTCTTTCTATTTATGACACCCCTATGATGCTAATGTTGGAATACTTGAAGCTGTCCCAGAGGCTCCTTACACACTGTCCTTGTTTTTTTGGATTAATTTTTCTTCTTGTTCTGATTGGTTGGGTTTTTTATTTTTGTTTGTTTGTTTTTTGTATTTTGCTTCCTTACGTTCTAAATCATTGATTTGATTCTCAGCTTCATTCACTCCACTGTTAATTCCCTACAAATCATCCTTTATTTCAATTAGTGTATTCTTAATTTCTGACTGAATCCTTCCCATGCTGTTGAGGTCCTCACTAAGTTCCTTGAGCATCCTTATAACCAGTGTTTTGAACTCTACATCTGATAGATTACTTATCTCTATTTTGTTTAGTTCTTTTTGTGAAGTCTTGATCTATTCTTTCATTTGGGCTATGTTTGTTTTTCTCCTCATTTTGGCAGCCTCCCTGTGTTTTTTCTGTGTATTAGGTAAAGCTCTTATGATTCCCTGTCTTGATAACACAAACTTATGTAGTAGGTGTCCTTTAGGGTCCAGTGGCACAGCCTCCTCTAACACCCAAGTTGGGTACTTGAAGTGCACCTTTTGTGTGGGCTGAGTATACCTGCCTCTTGTATACAATCCTCTTGATTGTTGTTGGCTTGGTCAATGGTAGGGATTTACCCAGGCCAGTCAGCAGCAAGGACTGGTTGTGACCACTGACCACCACCTGCCACAGAGGTTACTCTGTGGATAATCAGCTGTGCAGGGGTAGGGTGGTGGTGCTCCAACATGGTCTATAGTTTTCCACTGGGTGTGCAGGCTCTGAGGTTTCGTGAGTGGTTCAGGCCATGGTTAGCCACTACCTATATTTTGCCTGGGGCCCAACATGAGCTACAAAACAATCTGCAGCTGGCTGCTACTTGTTCTGGGCTTGGAGTCTTCCAGCCAAAGCCAAACTTTGAACCTAGGCTGGCTTCTGCTAGAGTTGGGCCTGGAGTCTCTTAGCAAGAGGTATGGAGGTGGGGGCTCACTGAGACTCACTGTTGCTTGTTTAAAGGATTTAGGAAGATGTGAAGCATGAGCCAAGACCAGCCATTCATATGGAAACCCCACTGTTAACAGCTCAGGTAAGCCCGTAAGTTGGGTGGGATGGAGCCTTAGGGAATTACCAGAGTGGGGCAAACAGTGTAAGCCAGGTTGATGGAGTCCCAGATATGGCACCCATCTGCCAACCCTGAGGCTCTGTGGGGGAAGGGTTCAGAAAAGGAACAATGGCCTTTGACCACCATTCTATCTGGGAGAAAGCTGTCCCCCAGGTCTCACCCTGTTGCCAGGCACTTCAGTTCCTCCCCATATGCCAATGGTGCTGTTCGAGCTGCTACTTGGTGCTGGAGCTTAGAGAGAGTGAGTCTGAGTAAGTTTGTGTGAGGGTCCTTTAAGAGGAACTGCTTGGGGCTTCAGAACTTTCTTCCAACAACTCAGTCCCTACTAGTTTTTAAAGCTAGAAGATATGGGGGCTCATGTTCCTGGCACTGGAACCCTGCCTGGGCTGGTGGGCCTTGTGTGTGGCTGGGACCCCTCACTCCTGAGATATCCCTCCTGAATTTTTATCCACCATATGTCAGTGTGGGACCAGCCCATTCTGTGTCTGCACCCCTCCTACCAATCTACACGGATGAGGTTTCTTTAACTTCACAGTTGTCATACTTCCATTCAACTCTATTTCAGATGGTTCTTAGTGATGGTTGTCTATAGTATAGTTGTAATTTTGATGTGGCTGTGCAGGGAGGTGAGCTGTGTTTATCTATGCCTCCTTCTTGACTAGAAGTCAAATTCTTTGTATACTTTGGATAACAGTCCTTTATCTGATATGTCTTTTGCAAATATTTTTTCCCAGGCTCCAACTTGTCTTATTTTCTTGGCACACTAAGCTTTATTTCTTATAGAAGAATGTGTTCATTTGGGAGAATAGGATACTTCTTTGGCAGCCTGTCTCTTCAGTTATAGTGCAGATATCCAATATATAATTGGAGAAATTATATTTCCCAATTGACAGGTTTTGACATCCAACTAATTTTTGCCAGAGATCAGCAATAAATTGATCTTTGTCCATAAGGACTAGGAAAGTTGGGAAGGACATTTCTGTCTGTTCTTGCAGAAGGGTGCATCTTACTACAAACTGCTCTACTATATTTGACTTTGTGGCAAAATACTTTCTTAAGTGGGAAGTTTATTAGTGGGACAGCCCCCCCAAAATACTGCTTTAGCATTTAAGCTGTGTGTTCTAGAGAGAAAAGCATAAACTTATGATGAGGAAGGAACTGAGAGTCATCCCTATTTTACAATGCTCTAATCTTCTTAACAAGGCCTGGCAGAAAGGGAAATTGGTAAACCAGAGCCCAATCTGCCAGAGTATTATCAGAGCTTAACTAACAGGGCAGTGAAATAACCAATTCCAGTGCCCATTAGCCATTATATCCCACCAAAAGGGGAGGAAAAAACTAAGAAACACTTGTAAAGTTCACAGTCCAGAACGTAGAATCACTAAAATACCAAGAGGTAATAGGATGTGAGATTGTTTCCCCATCCCCCACACTTCACCACGACATTACTAATGCCCTACGTACAATTCCTTTTACCAAGTACATCATGTCTGGCCACAAAAAAAAAAAAAAAAAAAAAAAAAAAAAAAAATTACAAGGCATATGGAAAAGCAAAAAAACAAAAACAACAACAAAAAAAACCCAAGCCCCCACACAATTTGAAGAGACAAAGCAAGTATCAGAACCAGGCACAGCAGGGATGTTGAAATTATTGGACAGGTAATTTAAAACAACTATGATTAATATGTAAGGGCTGGAATGGATAAAGTAGACAGCATGCAAGAACAGATGGGCAATGTAAGCAGAGAGATGAAAACTAAGAAAGAACTAAAAAGAAATGCTGGAGATCAAAAACACTAATGGAAATGAAGATGCATTTGATAGTTTTATTAGTAGGATAAATTCCTCTGAAAACAAAATTTCTAAGGTTAAGAATATATCAGAAGAATTCTCAAAAGCAAAAAAGCAAACAGAACAAAGACCAAAAAAATCCTGAAGATAATATTCAAGGACCGTGGGATAATTTCAAAAGGTATAACATGTGTAATAAGAATACTAGAAGAAAGAGAGAAAGAAAAAGAAGAAATATTTTAAACAATAATGACTGCGAATTTCCCTCAAATTAATCTCAGACACCAAAACACATATCCTGGAGGCTCAGGGAACATTAAGCAGGATAAATGCTCCCAAAATGACAATGAACCATATCATTTTCAAATTACATAGAATAAAAGGTAAAAATTCCTGAAAGAAACCAGAAAAACAAAGATAAAACTTACATCCAACTTCTCTTTAGAAACCATGCAGGCAAGAAAAGAATGGAGTGAAATACTTAAATTGTTGAGGGGAAAAACAACCTAGAAATCTGTACCCTATAATATTATCCTTCAAAAGTGAAAGAGAAATAAAGACTTTCTCAGACAAATAAAAATTGAGGAAATTTGTTGCCAGTAGACTTGTCTCGCAAGAAATGTTAAAAGAAGTTCTTTAGAAAGAAGGAAAGTGATACTGCTCAGAAACTTTGAACTACATAAAGACAGAAAGAGCTACAGAGAAGGAATAAGTGAAGGTAAAACAAAATCCACACTAGACCTTAGTAAAATGAGACGAGTGAGTGTGGGAAACACCTTAGGATACTGAGAAACAACTTTGCCTAGTTGGGTGCCCTTTTGGTGATTGGAGTAGCCTTCATTTCCCAAGTTGTGGAAACAATGCGGAAAAATGGACAAAAGCAAAGGAAGAGAGAGAGGAAGCTACTTTCACAAAAACTGTCTACCCTTTCTGCAGTCATAGAAATTCTAAATGCTCTTCCTGCTGCTACCTTGTCTCCCAGTTCTCCTTTATATATTACTCATGCCAACTCAATCCAAATTACATAAGCAAATAACAGAGGAAACATGGTATATTGGAAAGGGTAGCCAGGGAACCTCAGTTCTAATGTACACTCTGCTTCTAACTAGGTCGTTTACAACAGACCCCAGTCACTTTACCTCTCTGGGCCTGAGTTTCTTCATCTATGAAGTGGAGGCAGTTAGTTAACTTAGATAATAATCTCTGAAGACCCATATGACTCCAAAATGTATTGTTCTGGTTAGGAGAAATTCCAATGGTTATAAGGAAAGTTTTAAAAGGTGTTTCTATACTATAAATCCCTGGAATTCATTTCACAGATGTCATGCAAATATCTATAGCAGAGAAGAGGGTTGTAAAATAAACCTCCATTTAGGTAGACTAATTGGAATTGGGCAAGTTTGGTCTGACTGAGAGAATAAAAAGTCAAAAATCCTTTATGAATTCAAGTAGAAAGAGGAAGACAAGTTGTCTCAGGCAATCAGGATAACAACTTCCAGCTCCAGGTGTGTTTCTCATTCAAATCATTTTTCTTTGCCACAAAACCTTTTGACTTCTAAGCAAAACTGAAGCCTTCCCTGATTTCCTTAACTGGAAGAGGACTCTCTATCCACTCAATTCCTCCTGGTCCTCCCACCTCTCACATGGCCCATATCACTTTCTACACTGCATTGTCATTATTTGCATACAAATGTTATCTTCCTTGGTAGACCATGGGCTTCTTTAGTGTGTCTTATTTATCACAGATGACACACTGCCTGTTTTACAAATATAAAACACTCATTATGAATGAGTGAAGGAATGAGAGGGAAGAAGGAAGAGAGGGAACAATAGATATATGGGTACATGTGTAGCAATGCATGATACAGCATCTAGTTCCTTAAGAGGACTAAGATTCCTAAGTATCAGGACCAGGTACACCAGTGAGAACTGCACCCAACAGGATGTTCAGTTAAATAAGAAAATAAGATCATTTTTCTCTTTGGAGAAGAAATGATCTGCCACACTATGAAAGGACGGTGAAAATAGTTATGGGTTGAGCCTAGCTTGGCTCATTTAAGGCGTTAATGCCTTGACATGCCCTGTAACTTCTCAGGAATAGGGGTTCTTATATTTGACAGTATCCTATAGGTATCTTAGTCCTTCTTCTCGCCTTAGATTCCAGTCATGAATATACAGCTAAATAATTCTCATTCTTTCCTCACAACTCACAACCATTTTCTACCCTCCTCCTTAAAAATAGTGTTTAACCAGAACAGGACAAGATTTGGACTTGACAAAAGCTGAACATTCTCCACCATTATATCCCTTAGTATCAGAACCTACATAAGAAAAACCTATCTAAACTAAAAACAAAGCAAAAAACCTTAACATTTTAGTTTATATTTCTCCAAAGAAGTATTAGCATAACTGTAGAGATCAGCAGTGGGTTATTATGCAGGAAAGAAAGAAGAAAAAAAAGTCTTTGTTTCTGGGTTGGGTTTTTTTTTTCATTCTTTATTGACTTTATTGGGGTGATACTTCTTAGTAAAATTACACAGGCCTCAGGTATACAATTACATACTACATCATCGGCATATTGTATTGTGTGTTTACCACACCAAGTCAGGTCTTAAGATGGGATTCTTAAAGACAAATCACTCACTGCCATTTATAGCCACAAACAAAATGATGGCAACTTTCATCTTAGAGAAAAGAAATACTAAAATTTAACATGTCCTTGCTTACCTCTGTCCTACAAATATCTTTGCCATGTGACTAAGAAAGGGAAACGCTAATAGTAATTAAAAAATCAAAGGGATTTTTACCTTCCACCAAAATAAACTCAAATTATCAGGGTTTGCTTTGACCCAATAACACACGATGATGTGTTTAATTATAAACTATCGAATGATTATTTTGTGGGGAAGAAATGCTATTCTAGGCAATAAACAATCCAAAGGCATCAACATCTTTGAAAACAGAACTGCTGCGTGGCGCCCCAACTGCCGCTGCAGTCCTCCACACGTTAGTTTTGGTCATCAAGCTGTCACAACAGTTGGCAAGCTGGTATGCAACACAGACATCTCCAGACAAGGAAATTGTACCTCCAGTGAAATTCAAAGTATGTCTTGAAATTTAATGAACATCTTATCCATTTGAACACATGAAAGCTTAAATTAGGTTGCTCCAGCCTCTCAATGTTAAATATGTGTACAATTCAATTACACCAACACTGTCCCCATAACTTTTTTCTCACTCCACTCCCTTCTCAAGAAAACAAGCCCTAGGCAAATGAGGTAATGATGGAATGGTAACGTGAGTATTTAGATAGAGCATTCAGTGAGCACATCAGAGGCCAATTTCGGAGAAGGTCAGAAGCAAGGCCTCTTTGCTTCATGCGTGCAGCAGCTGCTTATGAAGGTTGGCTGGGACCTCCATGGAACTTGAGCCAGTAGTGAATCAGACTGAAACCGAATCGCCCAAACTCCACAGCTGTGCGTGGAAGTCAGAGATCACACTGTCAGAGCCTGCTCCCTCAGCCCAAGCTGGTTTCATGTTATCAGACTACTTTTGTTCCATCTGTTTTAGAAAGACCTCAACAAGAGATCTCCCAGGAGATGCAAGCATACTGCTGGATCCGGAACTACACCAACACATGATATTGGAGACAAAAACAAACAAAAACCCCAGTCTCTAGCATCAAAAACATGAAAGCCAAGTGCTTTTTCTTGACTTATATTTTTTGGACAATTGGCTGGATTTTCTAGTTTATTTACCCACATAGACTAATCAAAAATAAATCTAGAAATCTTCTAGAACTCTGAGGTGTCAATTCTTGGCCTTCACTCAGAGTGATTCAGCTGTCACTTTTCAAAAAGCGTGGGTCAGACCATTTACACACATGCATTCTTGATGTCATGGAGACTGAGAGTGGCCACCTGCAGGCATAGAAGAAGCCGCAGCATATGGATGACTGAACAAGTTGCCCCTTCCTGATTAAAGGCAGAGTTAATCACAGGATGACTCAATATATAAAAGTATGGATGAAACCAAGTGTACACAACAGTGGACAGTGAAGAAGAAACCTGAATTTTGCTACTGTTTGCTACAGGTTTGCTACTGTGGTGAGGTCACCAGCTCACTACGGTTAGCTGTTTGGGCCCTTGTTTCTTAATGTGTAGAAATAAAGAAGTTGAACTATTAGTATTGATTTAGTTATATTCTTTGCCTCACCAGCTCCAGAAAATGAACTGAGGTTATTAGAAACTGGACTAATAGAGTTCTAAATTTATTATACTTTTAGCTCTTACATGATCTTGATCTTTTGTAAAAAATCAAATTAAGTAAGAATAATAGTTCTTGAGACAAGACTTCTCTGATGACAAATGAGATCCTCTGTCCCCAAGCAAGTGCCACGGTAGCAAAGTTACCACTTAGGATGTCAGGATGAGTTTGGCCTAAAGAAATAGACGTCCTTGGTGCAACTGTATTGAATAAGAGGGGAAGTGGCCCTCTGTCACAGTTTTAAATGTAATGCAACTGAAAAATGTTATCCAAGTCCCACATTCTTTACATTTTGCCAAACTATCATCCTCAGTAAATGGGTCCTTTCTGCCAGCTAGCTTTTCTAGTGCTTGCCATGGCTGCAGCAGCTCCAGAAATCACATCCCCATGATAATGTCCAGTAGGAAAATAGAAGCCTCATTTCCCTCTTTGGCATGCCTCCTTGTAACAGCAAGAAAAAAATTCTTAAAAGTTCCCAGCAAATTTACATTCAAGTCTCAGACAGAATTTTGACATATGCCTTTGCCCACACAAACCATTTGAAAGTAAAAAAGGACCAGGAGGGTTGGCTTAGTTCAATTCCACATTTATTCCCTGATCCCATCGATGTGAATGACCTCCCCTGAAGCCATGGCTGTGTGGAAAATAGGTACTATTAGGAAAGAAGTAGGGGAATAGCTTTTGAGGGGGAAGCAACATTGCTACCTAGGAAAGGTCTCCAACCCCACACAATAATACATTATTTTATAGGAATTAGCTAGATCAATGATCCATTATTATAAAATTGGATGCTGCTCAAATTTGCCATTATCTTAGAAGGGTATACTTAGCAAATTAAGTATAGCACCAAGGAGGATTACTGCCTCTTCACAGTTTTTGATAGATGAGTAGACAATTTTAAAATAATAATATAGTAATCTTATTATTTTTAAATAATAATATAATAATCTTTCCTATGTAACCCTCTTCATCTTATTGAAGCAGAGGCATGAGGAGAACAGAAGAGGGGTGAAGCATCAGGATATTAACTAAATAATACAGATTACAGCCTACGGGTTTCTGAATCAAGGTAAATACAGAGGGAATAAAGTTGGAAAACAATTAAAGATGTTTAACAGGTAGAATGGGCAGCTCCTAGTGACTGATTGGATGGAGATGGTAAAGGAGGAAGAGAAGTTTAATGTGATGGAGAAAGAGAAAGAAGGTTAAAAAAAAAGGACAAGAACATTTCCAAGAGAAAAGTGAGGGAATATTATAAATGCAGGTGTGTGGACAGTTAAATTTCAGATTCCTCTTTGAGTCTGTTTGGTGTTCAGGTCTGATGCTCCCCTAGACTAATCATCTTTCTGTAAGAAGAGAACAGAGAGCGAAGAAGTAAGGACAAAACTCATAGAAACACCAACCATAAGAAAGGAGCAGGGAAAGAAAACTGTTCAGAGAGAGATTGGAACTAGAGGAGAAATATGGCATGAAAGTTAAGGAACTACATAAAATAAAAAGAGTAGTATCTACTAAACCAAAAGAGGCTCTAAAGTCATCAATTATTTTTAGCAATAAAAAATAGTCTATTGAATGGGATCTAGCATTGTAGATGTGGAAGAAAGATTGCAGTGGTTTAGGGGTGAATAACATAAGTTCAGGGCATGTAGTACATAACTAGAGACACTGGAGCAGCCGGGGGGGTCAGAATTAAAAGGGACATTTTGTTTAGAAGATGGACAGAACCAAGTATATGTACAGGCTGAACAGACAGAGCCTTGAGAGAGAAAGAGGCTTAAAAACACCAGGAGAGGAGATAATAATCACATTTATTAACATAGTAAACTTTTTTAGAAGTCATTTCTAACAGATTTATTAATTTAATAATTTTTTGAGTGCCTAGTATTCCAACACTGGGGATATAGCAGGGAACAAACAGATAAACAATATTTTTCTAGTAAACCAATTCAAACTAATTCATTAAGAAAGTGATGATACATATATTTTAGTTACAGTTCTATAAATTGCTGGTCTTGCTTGGAAAATGTAGAAAAGCTTAGGCATTATCTCACTGGGTACAGGGTGGGCAAAAGTAGGTTTACAGTTGTGAGTGCATGAAACACAGAGTTTATTCTTACATTAGTTTTAAGTACTGTATTATTAATCTACATTAGAACTATAAACCTACTTTTGCCCACCTCTGAACTTCCACATGGATGTTTTGAATCTCTGTTCCCAGCACAGTCTCCTAAGGCACTAGGTTCCTCTTTTCTCGGGGCAGTGGCATTCTGGGTCCTCTTAGGCCAAGCAGAGGAACGGTTAGATGCTTTAAGGTTAGGCTACCAGACTAGGACTAGACAGAAAAGCTTCTGTAAATCTCATCCTTTGAAGTATTCTGTTTCAGAAAGGCGGAACAGTCTAGACACAGCATCTACAAAGGCCGTGGCAACAGCAAAGCACTGTGGCCAGGCTCCAACCCCTCCTGTGGGTGTCACCTGCACGACTAACAACTTCAGACCAAGAAACCATAGGGAACCTCGCAGCAACCAATGCGACTGTCTCTCACTCCTAATGCAGGTCCACCCTAAATGCAGCAACATGAGCTTCTCTGATGATCTACACTTACATGCATAATCCATTTCATTGCACTTTGCTTTACTGTTTGTTTGTTTTTTTTGTTTATTTTTTACAAATTGAAGGTTTTTGGCAACGCTGCCTTGAGCATGTCTTTCAGCTCCATTTCTCCAACAGGCTCAGATGATGGTATTTTCTAGCAATATATTTTTAAATGAAGGTATGTACATTGTAAGTGTACTGTTGTACACTTAAAAGACTACAGCATAGTGCAAACATAACTTTTACATGCACTGGGGAGCCAAAAACTTTGTGTGACTCCCATTGTAGCTAAACTCACTTTGTTGGGGTGCTCTGGAATCAAAGTGCAATGGCTCTGAGGTATGCCTGTGCTGCGATCATCTTCATCTCTCCACACCCCCAAGAGTTGACAGCCTCAGCTTCTGTGCTCAGGGATCTCTCCTCTTCCGCAAATCCTCAAGCCCCCAATTTTCCACTTCTCTGAAACCAGGGTTACTCACTCCTCTGTTCCCACCCCAGGCCTTTGCACTCACCATGTGCTTAGGCTTAGAAAATTCTGCCCCAGAAAACCATGGAACCCTCTTCTTTCAGGTCTCTGCTCGAATGTCTTGTCAGAAAGGAATCTCCTGATCCTCATGTAAAAACAGTACCGCAGTCAAAATGTATCAACTGCCAGGTTATTTTCTCCATAGCACATTTCACTACTGTCACATTTGCTTGCTTTCTGTCCCCTACCCTAACCCGGCACCAGAATATAAATTCCATGAAAGCAGGGTTTTTCTTCACTGCTATACCCTCAGGGCCTGTAACAGGGCCTGGCCTGTAGCAGCTGCTCGGTCCTTACGGACTGGATGACTCTGCCTCCACACGGCTGTTCCTCCTCCTCTTCAACGTCATTTCCTCCAGGATGCCCTGCCCGACCTTTTCACTTTATCCCCCACCAAACTCAGGCTCAGTTCATTCATTACCTTTCCTCGCAAAGCACCTGGATGCTGAAAAAAAGAAATTGATCGCAACTTTCAAAATGTACTGACTCACAAAAAAGATGATCTGCACCAAAACAAAATGTCAAGACAAACTTAGATGAAAATGTTTGAACAGCAGCTCATTCAGATCTGTATTTTGATGGTATAAGACCCCAGGCCAACTGATTTCAAAGTCTCAGACAAACTTCCAAAACAGAAATCCACTCTAAAAGTCTGCTCCTGTATAATAGAGAATACTAGCAAAAACGATCCAAATCAACTAAATACTTTATAACTCTGGAAATTAATGCAAGACTTACAATAACTCCAAGGAGGCACTTATTTAAGAAAACAGACTCAATCCCAGTAAAAACAGTAAGTTTCAGGGCTCCCTATTTCTCTCCATAGCTCTGCGGTCGCTTTGAAAAATCAGAAGCTTCATAACCATGCTAGTGGCAAAAGTCATCAACCTAGCTGATGCTGGCTGATCACCTGCACTAAATGAGTTCTAAGGGGGATAATGGTGGAAAGAAGGGGAAGGGACTAGACAAATAACATATATGAATGACCCACAGACATGGACAACAGGATGGAAATTGACTGTGGGAGCAGGGAGTGGGATGGGCAGAGGAGGGCAAAGGGGGAAAATTGGGACAACTGTAATAGAATAACAATGAAAAATGATTTAATAAAAAAAGACCACTCCATAGTAGAGCAACACACCTAGTTTGCAAATTTTAACTAATCTTTATCCAGATCTTGCTTACAATTTCTGCCTTAAAACCACCTCGTGACCAAGGTAAGTCTTCTTCCCACTCCCACTGCCACCTGTTCTATAAGAATGTTTATCTAACTTCCCCTTTTGTAGACACCATTGAGACTCTGTCAGGATGATGCTCTCCCTAGCTCAGGAAGTCTAATAACCCCAGCTTTGCATAATCAATAGGCCCCCCTGCAGGTCTTTGGCAGGGCTGTGGACTTCATATGATCAGGAATGTTCTTCTTGTCTTTCATTCTCACTAGCCTATGAGTCAGAGGTACTACAATTTTTCTCCATATCACCAAGGGGAGCACAAACTCTGGAATATAGTAGACACTAGATGCTTATTGAGGGGCTGAATTTATTCAAGATTGAAAGTTGGGAGATTTAAAATGTAGCATCATGAGTTTAGTTTACAGTTTGTTTTAATGAGAAATTAAATACCTGAGCCCACATGCCTTTGCCTACTCAGTGAAGGAATAGAAGCAGAGGCAAAGAACACAAGGACAGAACAACATGCCAAGAATGTTCGCTTGAGAGAAGACAGAGCAGCATGCCAGCAGCAGAGAACCTGACCCATGCTGCACGGTTACGGGCAGAGATCACATCACATGCTCTTGGGCATCGGGTCACAGAATTCACCTCATTCACTGAAATGATACGGCACATAGCTAACATGTGCTAAACTAAAATGGCAAACTTCACAGACTTACAACATTTGTTTCTTTTGAGGAAAACATTAGAGATGTGATCAATCGAGAAGAAAGCAGATTAAATACCCTCTCTCACCACTCCTAGTTTAATGCAATGTTATGTTATGGTCTTTCACTTTCACCCTTTTATAGAGACGTGGGTACAGAGTAGTGTTTCTCTCTGCAGGACAAACAACAACGTAGGAAAGGGTGGAAGCTGACACTAGTGTTGGCGTTGGGAGGCAGCAGACAGTGATGGAGATGCCACAGAACAGGTACGCCACTCCCAATGGGGGGCAGGTGCCACACAGGAAACAGACCTGCTGCCACCTTCCCTTCCCATCTCCTGAGAGAATCTGGACAACACATTGTGAGGTGCGCTTTCCCAATATTTAGATTTTGTTTTAAACTTGATGGAGAATGAGGAAACAGAAATTTAAAAAGATGGAGCAACAAAGGGAAGAAAATAAAATTGTGAAACCCCCCAAAATATGTCTGTGGACCCCCAGTTTCCCCCTCGCTCTAGTCTCCCTACTGTTTTCGCAGGTGGAGAAAATACACCAGGAGAAGAAACACGACTGGTCAGTATCAGGCGCAAGGACCCAGGGGGCTTTCTTCCTGGGCCTTTCCTCCCAGCCCATCTTCCTAGTGGTGTTTGTCACACAACCATGTTCTCATAAACATGTTCTTTTGGTCCTTTGGAACCTTTCTCCTGGAAGTGAAGTGTGCTGACAAAGTAGTGCCTCTCTATGATGCTCACGGAAAGATCAGAGGTGAACACACACTTTGCTTCAAGTGAAAGTCCTCAATGAATCTTCAGCTCCTAAGAGGTCTACTTTCCAGGTCTTTAACAATATGATCCAAGAGGGCTAGAATGTGTTCAAAAGCAACAGTTTTTATTATCCCATCTCAGCATCAAGCTCAGCCTGGCACAGTAATTTTCTCCTAGGCCTCTCTCCAGCATTTTAAATGTTTCCATCTCATATGTTCACTAAGCAAGGTTGCCCAGGAAGTTATCAGTCATGCTGCTTAAGAGAAGGTGAGGATAACAGAAACCTTCAGACTGACAGGCGGGACTGAGAGCTGGGAGAGGAGCAGAACAAGGCAGCGCGCCTCCTCTCCTCCTGTTTCTCAGCACAAGCTTGTGCATAAAGCGACTTCTGAATACCTGTTTCCTGAGCTGTCTCTAAACAGGGATGATTCTAACAGGAAGTTTAATTTCAGAAACTCCTTCTGAACTGTCTTAATTTTATAGCTGTCTCTGATGCTTATTCTATTAACTGCTTACCCTTTTCAGTAGCTATGGCCCTATTTGATCCCAAAGTAAGTTAAAAGAATCTTAGGAGGGGCTGTGATTATATGTCTGACAGGAAAACAGGGTAATTACCAGGCAGAAGGTACCAAGCTAGAACCGAACTGTTCTGAGCAGGGCTTACATCAAGAGAGAGGTGAACCCCTTTTCCCAAAACATTTATTTATTTCTCTCTTAGGGAAAATAAGAGATTAACTACTACCTCTCAGTATACTAGAGGCCCCTGGGAGAAAGTTAAGAATACAAATGCCTGAGACTTACTCCAGCCCTATGAATTAGCATTCTCCCTGTGTGAACCTGATCTACCTAAAGTTTGGGAACAAGGAAGGGGGGAAAGTTTCACATTCTAAGCTGAAAATAGTGCAGGGCTTTCACAGGGTGACTCAGTTTAATAGAGCAGAAAACACTGCACTCTGAGTGATGAACAATGAGGAAAGTACATTAATTAGGCCAGTTTGACTCCAGGTTCTGATCACCAAGAGTAGAACTTGGACCAGTCCATCAATTTTGAGTGAAATTTTTCTAAGGAAGTGGCTGCCAAAGATGTGCCCTCCATTTGCACACAAATGCTCATAACAGCCTTATTCATTGGCCCCAAACTGGGAAGAACTTGGATGTCCTTCCACAGGTGAATGGTTAAACAAATGGTGGTACAGCCACGCCATAGAATACCACTCAATAAAAGGAAATGAACCATTGATATATACAGCTGGGATGGTTCACAAAGGAAAGATGCTGAGTGGGTGAAAAAAAGCCAGTCTCAAAATGTTATACAATATATGCCCTGGCTGGTGTGATCAGTGGACTGAGTGCTGTCCTGTGAACCCAAATGTCACTGGTTTGATTACCAGTCAGGGCACATGCCTGGGTTGAGGGCCAGATCCCCAGCTGAGGGTATGTAAGAGGTAAGTGATTGATGTATCTCTCTCACTTCAATGTGAGAGATACACACATCTCACACATCTCCCTTTTTCTCCCTTTCTTCCTCTCTCTTTAAAAATAAAGTTAACAAATTATAAAATATATTATTTCATTTATATAACATTCTTATAATAACAAAATAAGAGACATGGAGGTTACACTGGTGGGTACCAGCAATTAAAGAAAACCTCCAAAAGCTTCTAGCATAGGGGAAGAAAGTCTCTCTTAAAAAGGAACTTTGATTGGATTGTTTGTCTTTCTAGAGTGGAGTCATGCGAGTTCTTTATACATTTTGGAGATCAAACCCTTGTCTGAGGTGTCATTGGCAAACATATTTACCCATACAGTTGGTTCTTTTTCATTTTAATGCTGTTTTCTTTAGCTGTGCAGAAGCTTTTTATTTGGATAAGGTCCCATTTGTTTATTCTTCCCTTTATGTCCCTTGCTCTAGAGGACATATCATGAAAATATTGCTGTGTGGAATATCTGAGGTTTTCCTGCCTATGTTCTCCTCTAGGACTTTGTGGTGTCACAAGTCATATTTCAGTCTTTTATCCATCTTGAGTTTATTTTTGTGAGTGATGTAAGTTGGTGGTCAAGTTTTTTTTTTTTTTCATGTAGCTGTCCAGCTCTCTCAACACCATTTGTTGAAGAGGATACTTTTACTCCATTTTATGCTTCTGCCCCCTTTGTCAAATATTAGGTGACTGTAGAGATATGTATTTCTGGGCTCTCTATTCTGTTCCATTGCTCTATGTGACTGTTCTTATATCAGTACCAGACTATTCTGACTACAGTGGCCTTGTCATATAGTTTGATATGAGGTATTGTGACCCCTCTTACTTTGCTTTTCTTTCTCAAAATTGCTGAGGCTATTCAGGGTGATTTATGGTTCCATATAAATTTTTGAAATGTTTGGTCTATAACTTTTAAAATATGTCATTGGTATTTTTAATAGGGATTGCATTGAATCTATAGATTGTTTTGGGTAGTATGGACATTTTGATGATGTTAATTCTTCTAATCCATGAACACGGCATGTACTTCCCATTTATTTGTATCTCCTCAATTTCTTTCTTCAGTGTTGTGTAGTTTGCTGAGTACAGGTCTTTTACCTCCTTGGTTAGGTTTATTCCTAGGTACTTTATTTTCCTTATTACTATAGCAAATGGGATTTTTCCCTGATTTCTGTTTCTGATATTGCATTGTTGGTGTACAAAAATGCCTTCAATTTCTGAATATTGACTTTGTATCCCAATGTTTCACCAAATTCACTTATTAGGTCAAGTAGGTCCAGGAAGACAAACAATACAATTAAAAGAGGGGAAAAGAACCTGAGCAGACACTTCTTCAAAGAGGACATACAGATGGCCCAGAGACATATGAAAGGATGCTCAGCATCACTAGCCATCAGAGAGATGCAAATTAAAACCACAATGAGATACCACTTCACACCTGTCGAAATGGTCATCATAAACAAATCCACAAACAGCAAGTGCTGGCAAGATTGTAGAGAAAAGGGAACCCTAGTGCACTGTTGGTGGGAATGCAGACTGGTGCAGCCACTGTGGAAAACAGTGTGGAACTTCCTCAAAAAACTAAAAATGGAACTGCCTTTTGACCCAGCAATTCCACTGCTGGGATTATACTCTAAGAATCCTGAAACACCAATTCAAAAGAACCTATGCACCCCAATGTTCACAGCACAATTCATAATAGCCAAGTGCTGGAAGCAACCTAAGTGCCTATCAGTAAATGAGTGCACAAAAAAACTATGCTGCATTTACACAATGGAATTCTACACAGCACAAAGAAAGAAGGAGCTCCTACCCTTCGCAACAGCATGGATGGAACTGGATGGAGAGCATTATGCTCAGTGAAATAAGCCAAGCAGTGAAAGACAAATACCATGTGATCTCACCTATAAGCTGAACCTAATCAACAAAACAAATGAGCAAAATAGAACCAGAGACATTGAAATAAAGAACAAACAGTAACCAGAGGGGAGGGTGGATAATTGGGGAAAGAAAAAGAAGGATCATCAAGGAACATGTATAAAGGACCCATGGACAAAGATAATGGTGGGGATGGGTGGGGTAGGGAGACTGGGGGGGTAGAATGGAGACAACTGTACTGAAACAACAGTTAATAAAAAAGAACATTGAAATAAATTAATAGAATGTCTATTAGTTATAATAGAAGCAAGAATTTGCCTAGTTCTGAAGGAAAAGTAGTTTTGATCTTAGAATTTCATGCCAAGTAACAAATTGTTTAGTTGTGAAGACAAAATAAAGACTTTAATACATACAAAGAAGACAAGAAACAAATTACCAGCAGAGAAACTCTCAAAGATCTAGAACATAAAATTTTTGCTTTATGTATCTTAGAAAGATTTGACTTGCACAGTTGATTAATACTTTAGTAATCACCTAGCCACTGTTACAATTACTAAAAAAGTAAATAATGAATTTTAAAAGATGACTTAGTTGTAAAAAGCTATAGTTATTATTACTTAACCTAAAGAGTTTACTTGTAAACAGGAATAACTGCACCCTGCAGCAAACATTACAAAGTATATTAGCATTGTACAGGACCTGGAGATGAAGGGTCAGGATAACAAGAGTGGAGAGACACACAAGAATGTGAAAGTTTCAACTTAATTGGAGGAGAGAAATGTTCTAGATGCTGACAGAATATGTAAGTTCATTTATGTGTGCTTTAAAAAGATTCGAATTTGTCTTTCATGAGAGTACAGTCCTATCTCTCTTATTTGCTATAGAAAATCATGACCCAAAAGAGTAGCTGCCACTTAATATTTGTTGAGTAAATGAATGAATAAATAAATTTATTTCAGGTTAACTTTTAATAGGTTGAAATTATTCCAAACATCAGTAATCAAAATAGATGCCAGCGGTTTAAATCTCCACTATATAGCTGTACTTAACATTGAAATGAATTCTGCTTCAGGTTAAATATGCTTTTCAGTTTATTGTCTTACTCTTAGAGCTGAGGTCAGTAAACCAATTTTTCAATAAAGGGCTGAATAGCACGAAGTTTGGTTTTGTGGGCTGGACAGTCTCTGCCACAGCTCCCCAGCTCTCCCACTGCAGTGCGAATGCAGCCACGGACGGTACATGAGTGAAATGAAACATGGCTGTGCTCTAATAGAACTCTGTTCATGGGCACTGAAACAGGAATTTTTCATAATTTTAATGTCACAAAATAGTATCCTTCTATTTTTTTTTCCCACCACTGAAAATGTAAAACCCACTCTTAGTGTGGGGATTGTGTACAATCAGTGGAGGGCTGGATCTGGCCCCCGCGCTGCAGTGCGCTGACCGCTGTATGTGCTGAGTGTTGGTACTGGTTTCTGAGATGCTTCCCTGGGTATTTTAGCTGCTCTAATCCTTGTATTTCATGTTTAATGCTAATACATATTTAAATATTTAAATAAATATGTATTCAGTTAGAAATTAACACTGACTTTACATTATTTCTATTTGATAGTCTAACTTTCTATTGATCTCACTGTAAATACACTAAAGGACCATGAGCACTGAGGTGGTGGCGACATCCCAAGGACCTGGTATTTTCCATTGAACCCACATTGTAACATGGTGCAGCCAAGAGGGGGGGCCCAAATAGGGATTTGGAATGGGGTCCAGAACTCAAGGTATCCAGGAAATATTAGAAAAATATATAGGATGTCCTCACCCCCACCCCACAGGTGTGAGTTGGGGGAAGGGACACATGGAGCAGGAACATGCAGAACTGTCTTGTATGGCAACAGGTTTGTAGCTAATACATGGTATGCTCATTTAACATACCTATAACCTTTAACTGGTTGCACAGACATGTTAAATAGCTGTGGCCATGTTTTGAGCCAGGGGGATGGACCTGACTTCCACCCAAGATGTAACTGGGGGGCAGCTCCCTTTGGTTACAACACCTGCATGAGACCTTGGAGAATACTGGCTCCATGACATGGGGCCACACCTGTCCAGACTTATGATGGCAACCCAGTAAACTTGGAATAATACAGGAATGCTAGCAGGTGTAACTAATTGTAGGAGGAGTCAGAAATGGGGGTGCAGGCCCTGGCTGGCGTAGCTCAGTGGATTGAGCACAGGCTGGGAACAAGGCATCACAGGTTCAATTCCCAGTCAGGGCACATGCCTGGGTTGCAGGTCACAGCCCCCAGCAACCACACATTGATGTTTCTCTTTCTCTCTCTTTCTCCCTCCCTTCCCTCTCTAAAAATAAATAAATAAAATCTTTAAAAAAAAATAAAAAACAAATTATAAAAAAAAAGAAACGGGGGTGCAGAGGAAGGTTGGCTCAGGGATTTAAAACCCAGACTCAGCAGCCATGTGAGGGGAGAACCATGTGGCTTTGGCAGAATGGGGACTCCAACAGCTTTGGCAAGAGTGAGGACCATGTAGTTTTGGGGTGCTCCTTTTTGCCAGGTGGCTTAGGAAGCAGGAGAGACTTTGCCTGGAAGAAAAGGGGTGAAAAGACTCTTGCTGGTGGGCCATGAGAAGGTGCCACATGGCTTTGGATTAACTGGAGATCCTGGCGGTGACAAAGCTGATGGTGCAGGGAGTCTGAATCATAGACTTCTACTTCTTTTCCTGAGATACAGGACCCCAGATTAGGGCAGAGGGGGAAGGAAGAACTGTGTATGTCTGTAGGTATCCTAAAGGACTTTAATATTTTAATGAAAACTTTAGGTCACTACTCTAAGTCTGTGAAGCTTTAAATAAATATTTCCTTTTCACAAATCTCCGGCATTGAGATGTCTTTCCTCTGGTGGCAGGCATAGAGAACCTAGTGGGGGGTCCTTTCAGTAATAGCATATCATACCCTCCCCCTTGGCCCTGTTCTGCAACAACATCTGTTAATTTTATTTGAAATGAGTGTAAGAAGACTGAATTTCTCTGTTTTTTTTTTTTAACTGAAACTCTAAATGGGGGTCAAGATTCATTGGGTACCTCCCTATTATAACTTTTCTTTTGAAGACAAATTGAGAAGAAACATGAAGCTATCAATTGAAGCCCCTGTTGACCTCCGGGACACCTGGAAGAGTAGGACACTTTTCAGGCCCTGAACTACATGACTGTGCTGTTCACTGAAGCTAGCCTTCCCAGAGCCTGCTGACTTCCACCTGAGAGCCGATTCCTACCAGCATAACTTGACACTAGAAGCAGCAAGGTTTGGAAAGATCACAACTCTGTACACAGTGGCTAATTTTCTTTTGATAAAATTATAATAGTCATTACTCTGACTCCCTGTATTGCTCTACAACACCTGTCTCTGGCCTGCTGCAATCCTCTCCTTATAAGCAGCAAGAATAGCAATCTGTGAAGCAGGCTGCATGGTCATCAAGGCAGGAGACTGAACTCCCAACTCTTCCCAGGCCGAAGTTCCCCCAGACAATGAGGATGACAAGCAGAAAAAGTGGGACAATGTGGATGTGCATCTAAATGACATGTAATTTACATAGACTTTGATTTGTAGGGGAAACAAAAGGTGTATATTTATACACAGGAAGTCTTACCTCAAATGATTACTTCATAGACTCCGTCCCCACAAAACCCTCCCTAGAATTTCCACCAAAGTGGAGCCTCTGCCTCTAATTATAATTTACTTCATTTACGCGTGGTTTTTCTCATTGTGTGCTTGTCATGAGAAGAGAACCTCATTCCATGGGCAGCTAGGAATGATTTCTGTCTTCAGGTGGTTGAATTTCAACTGTATTCTTGGCTCACCTTGTCTTAGTCTTTGTCAGGATACACAACTCTCTATCTTGCTTTTTTTCTGTTTCTCCATAAGGCTTTGGTGGTCTGTGATGGTTCCTTTAAAATCTGATTTCATACATTCTACTTCGGCTTCTTCTGATCCATATTGCTCTGCTCATTACAATGAAAGCTTTTTATCACATACCTCTGTTAACTGCTGTAAGTACTCACACTAAGTATTACAAGTATCGATATTATTCTGGACAGTACTCAGAACCTTCTCTCATCTGCTCCTCAAGTGCATACATATCACCACTAATGAAAGCACAAAAGTTTATCTCATTCATTACATCACCTTCCACAGTTTTAAAATTCCTATCATACCATAGCTTCACACTCCAGATCATCTCAATTTAAATTAGGTAAATAATTAAAATCCAAATCTTAAGATATCCTTGCAAAGTTAGGTTATTTCCCTCTCTACATACTGATGCTCAAAAGAAGTTCATTTATTATATTTGAAAGCATTTATGGCAAAATTAATTTTCTGAAATAAAACTGGGAGGGTCAATTTCTACTTGAGGCACGAACACCAAAATCCTAGTTTTAAGACATTGTCCGTAACCATGCTGATCTGGTTGTAAGGGACTGGATATCTTCCAAGGCCCCCTTTCCAAAATCAAGTTCCAGTTTCTCCAGGAAGTTTTCCCTAGCACTTCAGCCCATGGTCACTGTGTCTTCCCTGAACTCTCAATGGCTTATTATCTGCAGTGTTTGTTTGGCTGCTGAGCATAAGGACCTAACTTGCCCTATTTCTAACTTATCTTTTCCAGTTTGGGCCCATCTGCACACATTAGCTGATAAACTCTTCGACAGCAGTGGCTTTTGCTTATCAGAGTTAGAAATCTGACATATCTGAATTCCTGACATTAAGGGGTATATATGGAGACAGGCAGGAATGAGAATCAGCACAATGTAAACAATCTCACGGGAATTCAGAACCAGCCAATCAAACCAGTCTCAAAAGTAAAGGAACAGCAGCATTTCTCATAGGCATCTTAACCTTACTATATCAAGTAGAACTCCCAATTTCCTCCCCGGACTTGCTCTTCTCCAATTCTTCCCTACCTCAGCCAATGGTAATAATGAAAAAGTAAGAGTCAAATTTGATTCTTCTCTTTCCCTGTCTCTTCACATTCAATAATCAGCAAGTCCCTTTTAAGTATTTCCATTATTGTTCTCTTCCCATCCACTCTACATAGTAGTCAGAGTGATTTTTTAACACATAGATCAAATGCCCCATCTATAGGTCTCCATGTAAGCTTGCCTAGTTCTTGAATCAAACTCTGAATCAGCAAAGCAAAACTCACTCATGAGGGGGAAAGCTGGGTCAATACTCAGGTGCCTTCCCTTTCTAGCATGCCTAAATACCCATTTCCCAGAACCCTCCTGACAGATTTCTCACTGCCTTCAAGTCCTTACTGTGACCCACACAGCCTCGTCTCATACATTGCTCCCTGTGCTCAGTGGCTCTCTTAATAACTACAACTTAAGAAGGACTTTCACCCAGGGATCTCCGTACTTGCTATCTCCTCTGCCCCAAATCCTCTTTCCCAGAAGTTCTTCTACTGAGCTGCTTCTTTTCATTCACGTCTCAGTTGTGATGCCATCTCCTCACAGAGATCACTCCCCTCTATTATAACTGTCTAAAACTATCCTGTTTATCTATCTGCTTGCTTATTTACAATGAGTCTCATCTCATCGATATTAAGCTCCCTGGCAGTAGAACTCTCAGTCATCTTTGTTCCCTCTCTTTCCCTACTACAATCCCTGGGCACAGAATCCATTCTCTCAGGAAGGTATAAGAGTGGGGCAGAGTAGGTTAAGGAGCAATGTAAGCAGCTCAGGCTCCCATAAATGTTTGATGAATAAATCAATAAAGGTGAACAAGGGGAGGAGTCAGAGTGGCACTTCGAAAACTCCACAAAACTCTAGGAAAAACCCTGAGAAAAGAAATGTCACTCATGAAAAGGCATACTGATGCTTTAGGTTATGACAGGATTAGGTGGGATTGCGTCATAGAGAAATACAAAGCTAAGAATGAAACGACAGTTCTAGCGTACAGCTGGATCTCAATACTCTAGCTGCAGCTCAATGCTGTTACATTTTTCTAGGAACAAATATCTTCAAAGTAGACAGAGCTCACATTCTTAAAAGAGAAATATTAATGTATTCTGAAGATTAATATAATTACTTTCTTCATAAGTATTTTTGATTTGGAGTAGGATAGAAAAATTGTATTTTATTTTGTTTTGTTGTTTTTAAAAGTTATCTGTGAAAAGGCTGCACCTTCAAAATTATGTCCTAGAAAGGACCCTTACAAGGCACATTGCTTAAGAGCAGGGGGAGGTGCTGCTTCTGGACATACAATCACAACATAATGACGTTGCCGGTAATATTCCATCACATAAAGCTCCTCAAAACAAAATTGTTGGCTATTACATAGCTCTTCATATAACAGTTAATAATATAATCAATCAGCAAATTACCATTTCAGAACTGCTTTGCCTCACTCCAATCTTGCATGATTTTTTAAATCAATAACTAAGGGGCTTCTTGTTCTAAATCATTTTCAGATCCCAGATAAAAACTGATATCAAAGAGTTTAAGATTGAACACACAGAACAAAAGAGCAAAAACAATCTATAAAGATCTAGCCCGCCCTGGCTGGCGTAGCTCAGTGGATTGAGTGCGGGCTGTGAACCAAAGTGTCGCAGGTTCAATTCCCAGTCAGGATACATGTCTGGGTTGCAGGCCATGACCCCCAGCAACCACACATTAATGTTTCTCTCTATCTCCCTCCCTTCCCTCTCTAAAAAAAGATAAATAAAATCTAAAAAAAAAAAAAAAAAGATCTAGCCCAAGTCACCAATTCTACCACCTATAAGATCTAGGCTAATCTCTCAACTTCACAAAGAAGACAACATCAAAATGTATCCCTAGGATGTGGTCAGCTCTTTGATTTGATGGGATTTATTTACATCCAAGACAATGCTGTGGTAAATAACGGAGCACTCAAGCAGAATCTGTGACAGGGGACCTCAGGCTATGTCATGGTCTGAGAAAGGCTCATCTACTGACATAGGAAGAAATTTGGGTAAGAGAGGATTGCCAGGGAGCACTAGTTTATTTTCCAGTGAAATACCTGGGATCAAGAAAGATGATCACTCAGTCCTACCTGCCTTGTTTCTACCTGGTTATATTGAGCATCGCATTCCAATTTCAACTCAGCCAATGACACAAAAGTTGTAGTGGCCATGTATGCAGCTCTGTGTTTATACAGTAGTACATACAACTAAAATGCATTCCAACTCCCTACAGTGTTTTTGCACAAGTGTTGAAAAGCAAGGGACAGGAAATTCTGCTGTGACTATTCATAGGACCACTGGAATGAACCACAGCCCATGTGGATAGGATGGTTCATCATGTCTGTAGAATGTCCTCAAATAACCATCACTATGCATGAATGGCAATACACACTCTTTTACCTAAAACATCCCTGCTTTTGATCGCAAAACTCCTAATGGTACCCACTATTCTCATATATATATAACAAAACCAATCACTTCCTCTTTCTTTAAAACACTTCCTATTTTGGGAGAAGCGCTGTCTTGTTCCTTGGCAAGGCTCTAATAAATGTTCATGCCTAAAAAAATAATTAAAATAAAATAAAATATTCATGCCTATATCTTTAAGTACCAAACTCTTCTCTTTTTCGTGATCATGGTATCTCCCCTGCCAGGTAAGTATGTCTTTTTCAAAGAAATACTTCCACTGAGCATAATGCAGCCTTTATGAATTTTTTTAACTGACATTCTTTGTACCTTTTTCTCACAAAAATAGAAAATCAGCTTCTCAGATTTTCTGAGCCTTAAAAAATTTTAAAAGATTTAAACATTTTTGTATTTTTTATTTCTAAATTTAGCACCATAAGAATGAATCTGATCATGGCATGCACTAATCACTACAAGATGTGCCTTTCTAAAATGATCACTAAACACTGGTTACTCTATGCAGACTTCCTAAAAGAAATGTAACCCTTTGGTGGAGCCCAGCTATTCAGAGATGATAACAGCCAAGAGCCTTGCACAAGATGGTTCTCTCGGGAGAGCCTCTGTGCCTTCTGAACACCACACTCTCCACATCCACAGATGATCCAGGACTTTGTGCTGCCACCTGCCATATGCTCTGAATTCTAAAATCTCTGCTCTCTTTGAGCCCTAATCCATGATGCTGGTTCTTAGAGAGCTGTGAATAAGAATATCAACCTAATAAACAAAATCACAGTGAAAAGTAGTGGTGATGATAGTGCCCATGTTGACCTCCTGGGGTGGGGCTGGAGGCTGTAGCCTTAGAGTCCTCTAGGCGGCCTGAGGACGGTGAGGCAGGAGCCAGGTGGGTGTCCTTCCTAGAATACTGAGCAGCCTCACCTAGGCCTATGTTCACCATTGGACCTGTATATATGTGTATAAGTAAAAATAAAATACTTCTGAAGCCGAATATAATTTGGAACAAGGAGAGAGTGCATTTATTTCAGTAGAATGTAATGTCCTGGGAAGTAATAACAGAATAAAGGATCAAAATTCTCTCCATTGCAACCATAGCCAGATAGTTTTCATCCTTACCACCTCCTGTCATGAAGAGGAGAACACACAGGAAGCAATGCACCCCCAGTGAAACTAGCCCTACTCACTCCCTCCTTCAGGTTCATCCCTGTATGGAAACACTTTCAGAAGTAAATCTCACTTGCTAAACTCTGAAAAGTGAAGTCTTCTTTATTGAAGGTTTCTTGAGAAGGCAGCATACAGGAAAGTCATAGAGCCAGTCTTTCTGAAATTCTTGTTTACACATCGTTCTCCTCAATGTCCCACTTCTTACACTGTCTTTCTCCCTCTGTCCTCCTGCCCCTAGTTGTCCTTACCTCCTTATTTTTTCTCCTCTTTCATCCAAAATAATTTTCCCTACTGTAAAGTTCTATCATCATCTTCGTTTTTACCCTCCTATCAGCATGATAAATGCCCCACTTTTTTCCTCTCTCACATGAGATAGGAGGTGAAGAGAAGCTGAGACTGGAAGGCAGGAGCGCTAATGGAAAGGAGGCAGAGTGAAAGCTGCATTCCCCATCTCAGATGCAGAGACCACGTACAGTGGGACACCTGCATTCTCAACATAGCATCCAACAGATGTGTTCAGTTCTGATTCACGGAGGAAACGATGTGGGGGGCAGGATGAAGGAGAAATGCTTTCCACTTAGGAAGAAAGAACGAACATGGGCTTGTGTGCAGAAGGTGCAAAGCCAGATGGGCAAATCCATTGTTGGGGGGAGTAGGTGATAGCAAGACACTGAATCTAGCCTCTGAAAGCAAAGGGCTGACAAGTCAGAGAAGCTATCTGGACTCTTGATCAAGTAGCCAAGTAGGCAAGTAGCCAACTTGATCAAAAATTGAGTTTATTGGAAAGCCACAGAACAGTTCACAGGAATGAAGAAAAAACCTCAGAAAGAACAGGGACCACAGGAGCCCAGCCGGGATTCACCCAGCCCAGCTTCCCCTTGTCTGATACCCAGGAGAGCCAATGCTGACCAGAGAGCTCCCTGCATCATTCTGAGTGCTGGGTGGAAGCAGGAAGCACGCAGAGCAGCCCTGCCTCTTGTCCTTTCAGCAAACAGTAATTGTAAATGCAAGAGCTTAAATTAATCATGATTTCCAGAAGGCACCTGTGAAAATGTTAGTCATAGAATTTGACTCAAACCCGAGCCTTTCCTTCCTTCCCATTTAACAGTGTTACTGGGATTAAGGTACTGGAATTTTAATGCCACAAACATTGTCAGACATACAAAGATCACATTTCAATGCAGCATACTCCCAGGCCAGGCAAAGGTAAAACCTCACCCTTATGGTTTCTTCCTCGTTTTTTGGCCTTTGATACTAAGAAAACTAATACTTTCTAGTTTAATCAGATTCCACCACCAGAGGGAAATGGTAACATAAAATTTTTTGTTCTATGGTACTATCTTGGATTACTTTGCCTCTGCCCAGGGGCATTTCCATTTAAAATAAAACATGCCAAGCTTGAGAAGATAGACTTCATGGAAAAGGAAGGTTTTAATCTTACAGAAGAGAAGCCTGAAAGGCAACAGAGAGGTAAGCTATTATAAGATAGAAGCACTTGTGATACCCCTCACAACAGACAAAGGAGTCTCACTCTACCTCTAGGTAAGCTGATCTTACACTGCAGGTGTGTTTTCTACTACACTGCCAGGTCTGGTAATAGCCGTCTACACAATTTCTGCCTGTTCAGTATTGCTGCCAAATGAAGGACCTCAGAGCCTTTGCACTGATTTACCAAACTTACCAAGCTAAACCGAAACAGAACTTTTTCTCATGGGGGAACTGAGACTGTACGGCAGTGTTGGATTGCTGGCTAGCCTAGGGTGTGTCATTGTGGCTGGCCCAGAATATGCCACTCTAACGTTGCTATCATGTAATTCCAATAGTAGCACTGCAGTCAAATCCTCAGTTCCAGTTCTCACAGTTTGTGTTCACTTCAGGGTGGTACAAGTGAGGGCAGATGACCTTTGTACTGCTTTGTACGGCAAGCAGTACAAAGAGAGGTCATGGCAGTTCTGAAAGAGAAAAAATACTAAAGAAATCAAGTACTCATCAGAGAGACGAGAGCATGCAGAACAAGGGAGAAATGCACCTCGGACAGTCAATATAACCTTGTTTCTAGGGGGTTGTATCACATGGGTCTCATCTTTTCTCCAACAACCAGCTGCAGTTCATTATTAGAAAGCACAGTGGTGTGGATGTAATTGGAAATATTCAGCAAATGGTATTTTTTGGAATGTACTCTGCCATTGGTTACCATCTCAAAATAATATATCAGTTGCTAAAGATAAGTTTAACAATTTAGAAGAAAAACATCAACAATAACAATGATAACAATATTTTACACTCCAAATAATAAAGGGTCCACTTGACCACAAATAAAGCATAAGATCAGGAAAAAAAATTCTACTGTTACTCCCCTCATTGACAACTTTGCCTCAAACAATGCCATCTACAGTGTTAAACTAATATTGTGCATTTCAATTTTATTGGTTTTGGGGTTGTTTTTAAATTTTATTTTTATTTCCATTTTGTAATTATAAAAATAGTATAAGCTAGAATTCCTTCCTAGTTTTATGTTTGTACATGTTTAAGTAATAGTATTCTAAAAATAATCAAAATCTATCCTAGTAGTTTAGATTTTTTTTCCTTTAAAAGTTTCATGAATAACTTAAGGTAAAGAAACACAACATTGTGCCCGGATGGGGAGCAATACGCATGCTCAGGGAGGTCCAGGTCAGTGGGTGCAGACTAGGTTTAAACCCCGACTCCACTTCTTCTGGACGTCATCTCAGCACTTGTCCTCACCTTTTTTAGCCTCCATTGCTTTTAATCTGTCAAGAGAGTATAATTATAGTTTCTTCCTCTTAGATTGTGGTGAAATGAGATAACAGGCACAAAGTACCTTCGCAAATGATGTGTGGCTCATGGTCATTGGTCCAAAATATGCTAGCAATTAAAGTAACAGTGACTTCTAACAGCTCCAAACTAACATATCAAGAAAAGATAGGAATGCCCAAGGGTATCTGAAACAGGCTGTTCACAATGAACTCTGGAAGGGCTGGGTTTTCTAAATGGCCTTTGATGTATAACAAACTATAATGAGTGACATTACGGTCTGTGGGCCACTGGACCATGAGGCCTATACAGCTCCCATTGCCTAGAAATGATACAGGAGATCCCGGAAAAACAGAATCCCGGATCACAGAACTGTGTTCACCAGCACTGGAGCCCCACCACCCCTTCAGTGTAATACAAGACTTTTTAGATCAACATCTATTTACCAAAGTAGAAAAGTTAGGTGGCATTCAATTTCAAGGCTGGTCAAATAATTCTTCAGACTATAAATCAATTTTATAAGAAGTTTCCATAATTTCAAGGTGTTCTAAAGCTATACAGGATCCAAATTGTTTTGTTTGTATTTTCAATCTCGTTGATGCATTGCTGTGGTATAATGGATCATCTTTTTCAGGACCTTTGATTTGGCATTGACTCAGCATGCTACTACTAACTTCTCTATACCATCTTTTTAACACAGATAAGTGATTTCTTTGATAGCAGTAATGTTCAAAATATGGTCTACTCTCCTTCTGATGGGGCTAGGAATATGTCCAAAAATTCAATTCCTAATTTTGTTTTTTACTTGATAGAGGGAGCAGGCATAACAAGTGGGAATGCTGAATCGTCCCAAGAGGTGAAAACAACTGCTTTGCTTTGACCCTTCTAGCAACCCGAGTATGGGAAGACCACTCTGTCTCAGCTGTTCCCTAACGTCAGTGGGCATTCCATCCAGTAACTGTGCATGTGCATCTTGAAACTCTACTTGACAGAAACATCACTGTCAAAATAGTGTCTTTTTTAAAAAGATTCTTCTGGAACTTTACAGAGCTCCTTGAGGGAATATACTGTGCAACACATTCTTTGACTAAAAAGAAAGTGCTATGTCTTAGTCAGACTAAGGGTGAAAGGTTGGGCCTGCCAGTGTGTGTCTATGTAACCCAACAGTTCAGGAGAAATCCTGCAGTGTTGTGTAAATCTTACAATTACGATAAATTTTGTCAAGTTTAGAGTTGCGTAACATGGTCACAATTAAACAAAACATACTGCTGTAAATCATCCTAAAAAACTCTGGCTGCAAGGAATTAGTTTTTGGAGGAAAAAATGTGATTAATTCATTCACTTGGTGTCCAAAATGAGGTGGAGGGCTGCAAGTTGAGCAGAGAGCATATGAAAAATACACTGGCATCTTAAAGATTTCTCTCTTAAATTCAGAGTGATAGTCTATAAAATAAAAACTCTTGAGCCTGATGTGACCACTTTATCTAAAGACCAAAATCAGTATCAAGATATGTTGTTTACTTTAAGTGCTGTATACACTGTGTATATTATACAGTCCCAGAAGTAATCACCACTTTTGCTAGAAACACTGAACTTGGTTAGCCAGCCTGCAATTGTAAACTGGTTTTCATATACTCAAGTACAGATAGGCAGACAGAACAGGCATACATCACGTTGTTTAACTTGGTTTTCTCCATCCCCACGTGTGGCCCCATTTCTTCTTTCATTCCTGCATGCACTGAGCTGACCCACACTGAGTTCCCTCCTGCGGGTATTTCCTGCTCTGCCAAATGTAAGTCTACCCACAGAGGCCCTGTCTTCACCCACTATTTTATGCTGCATCTGAGGATCCTCAAAGAGTGAAACATTCTGTACAGACATAATTCAATAGAGAGTAAGGTGCTTGGGTTTAAGTACCATATCAGCTTTCTATCGCTGCATAAGAATTTCCACACACTTATCTAAGGTTCAAAACAATACCCATGTGTTACCTCACAGATTCTGTAGGTCAGAAGTCCAAGCATTGGTTAGCTGGGTCTTTTGGCTCAGGGTCTCACCTGAGACCCTAAAATCAAGGTGTTGACCAAAACTGTAATTTCAAGTGAGGCTTGGGGTTCTAGTCCAAGCTCATTCAGATTATGGGTCTTTGCACTTGTAAACCACATTATCACTTAGTTACACATAAATATTTCATAGAAATGCTGGGTGGAGGCCATGAAAAGTGGAATGAAAACTAATCTGTTAGAAGTCACTGTCAATTAAAGATCTATCAGTTAAAACAGATTATGAAATTATAATGTAGATAAAAAAATTCATTGTAAAATTTCTAATATATGTGTATATTTTCTAGGGTAATAATAAAAGGCTTTCATTAGAGCTCTTTTACAGTCAGTCAAAAGAAAGTATCTAAACTGCAATTTATGTCAGCTAATATCTAGCAATACAAATACCTACATATTAGATTAATACATCTCAAAATATGCAAATTATAATGACTCTATTTCTAAACCAAAGTACCTTGCCAACATTTGGTTTCTTTAAGATGTCTGATCATTCCTAAAACTCAGCCTCACACTTAGATGATCCAGCCACACAGTTAAGTGGAGATTATTAGTTCTGTTCTTCACCTTCCCACTACCAGCCCCCACCCCAATTATTTGGTTTTGATACAAACACACTCATGTCTGTCCCTTCCCGCTTCCTCAAAGCAAATTTCTCTATCTATATACCCATCTTGCCTCTTCTTAAATACACTTCATTATTATCCGCCTTTCTACCTCCTCCCCTTTTCAAGTGGAAGCACATACTGAAATGACTATCCTGGCAAATATAAAAGCAGATGGAGTTTTAGAAAGCACTTTTCTATAGCCATTATGGCATTTGTAACATTTCAGACATCCAAGCAAAAACAAACAATAATGACAACAACAAAAAACAAAAAGCAGAAGAGCCATTAAGAAGATGCTGACTCGGATGAGTGCTAAGAGTCTTCGCTGAGACTGAAAGATGCCAAAATGCATCCCCACCATACTTCTGTCTCATGCAGAGCCTACGTAGTTGGTTTTACCTTTCCCCATTTATTGAAGACCTCTTTCTAGCAACCTGAGAGGCACTGAGAGTTAGAACACAGAGAATTAGAACCCTTGGAAGGAAACGTACCCAGGCAGGTACTGATAATGCTGCTGGTCCAACATTCAATCCTTTTCCAGTTGATTCATTGGTCTCTAATAAAGTAAGTTGGCCAGAATGAACAGACGAAGCCAGGGTCAGAGACTCTTCTCCACTGGAAAGTTTAATCTATATGATACTCTAAAAATGATGATGCATTCATACAGTGAGGTCCAGAGTTTAACCTGCTGGGTTGAAACAAACTTCTCTGGGTGCAAACCACTAAAAATGGTGAGAAGTGCGAGTCTCAGAATAAATAAGTGTCCAGTAGGCCCATTCTGAAAAGGCTATTCCTCCCTGTGTGCTTGAGGTGAGTACTGCATCGTGCCAAGAAGCATGTTAGATAATGTGTCATGTCCCTTTCCCATTAAAAAGTTAATCTCAAGCCAAGGCTATTACCAACCAGAGGCATTATCCCTTAGCTCATATACCCAAGAGAGCCCCCATCTCAACCCCAGCAAAAAAGTAACCTTTAAAAATTAACAGCATTAACAAACAACATGTCTTAGATAAAAATGATTAATTAGAATATTTTTAAAATATTTAATGAAGCAAAGCACAGGATGTTTAGATAATTTAAAGCATTTCCATGACTATATTAAACAGACTTCCTTCTTCCAACTCAGCCAGCTCCAGAAAGTCTCAGTTGGCTATTGTTAGTATTGATAATGCTGTATCTAATGGCTTAGACATACATGGACCCTGAACATTCTCCCCAAAATATATAGTGCCCCCCTTTCCTTTACCATACCATATTGAAAGACTGTTCCCATTTAGTTTCCTGAGTGTTCCAAGCCCATTTCCATTCATTTCCACTCCATGGCCTTCCCTCAAGTTATTTTAGCCTAAAACCCTGCTGTCTTCTCCTTAGACTAACGTGAAATTATCTTCATCTACTGGGTGACCTTTTCCCACACTGGACAGAGGAAGCTGTTTTATGCCTGCAAAGTTTCCTATGCTCTTTTAAAACCATATGCAACTTATGATTAAATATAGAATTATTTATGTAATGTCTTTATCCGCTATACACTGGACACTTCAGGAACTCTAGAATTATTATGGCCTCATTCACCATTTCATTTCCGGCACTTGACATACTGTCCGCACATAGCAGGAATTACTGATATGACCAATTGACTCTTGCTGAGAATTTCGTGGGCAGAAGGTCTCAGCAAATCTCTTATTAGATAAAAATTTTATGTCTTTGAGGCACTTGTTAATTCTCCAATGGCCAGTCTCCTTTGGCTATAGCAGAGGCAGTCTTAATCATAATAACTAATTCATTCCTCATTTTTAGCTGTTACTGCTCAAAAACTCACCCCTACCCAAATCTATGATGTTTATGAACTTGAAAAGAGTATTTATTGGCCAGCAAGTTTGTCTGAGTGATTCTCAGAAGTCTACAGCTCCCTGTCAAAGCTGTGGCATTCTTTTCTGCTGGAAGGTTAATTGAAGTAATTAGAAACAAATCTTGGATTACCCAAGGGGCTTTTATGCTGATAGCTTAGTCATGGATCTTACTGACCAGCCCCTGAAAAATACCATGAAAAGAAATACTAGGTAAAGGTTAATAGTGGTTGCAAACTTGGGATTTGTGTTTCCTTTAAGCCAGAAAAGGAAAAACTCAAGGATCCCAGAGCTAATTGGAAGGTCAGTGCATTTGGAAGAATGAAAGAGAAATACCTCATCTTGAGCAATGCAAAGAACTTTTGGCAGAACTTTACTGCCATGAAAAATCACCCCTGAGAGAACTATGGCTTCACGGCCACTGGGTCCACAAGTGAGGGGTAGCTATGTAACTATTACCTGCCAAGTAGGATGCTTCTGAGGATAAATATTCTGCAGTCTGGAAGAGCCTATTGAAAAGTATATTTATTATCATACTACTTACTCCAAAATCCTTATCTCATATACTCACTCACAGAAACACACAATCCCAAGAGGTATTAAAATCGATTAGCCAAGAAAAGGGCTAAAAGTACAGAAGAGCACATATTAAACCTATATATGAGTAGTAATGAGACAAAGAAAGAGCCTTTTTAGCCAGGATCAGCACTTGGGAATAACCAGAGGGGTCAAATCCAATCAGCTAAGGCAAAGAGAAGCAGGTGGTTATCACAAGCCAGGTGGACAGAATGTTTAGAGTTGGTGAGACTGCAAAGCAAACAAAAGCAGCTAAATGGAGCAGGGGTAGAAAACCTTTGCTTATTAGGGGTTTTCTGCTCTCTGGTGCTTTATTCTTTGTTTTGGGTGTTCACAGAGTTGGGTCCTTTTCACACAGTGATCATTGCTAGAAAGGTTACACAAATCTGCCCTGCTAAAAACATGTAGCTTTAAACTCATATGTTATATGAGTTAATAGATGTTTTGGTTGATTGCTTGGTTGACTAACTTATTGATGACAGGGTCAAGAATGTCTTCTCTGTGTCTGGTTCAATCACGATGGACCAGCAATGGCTCTAAAACCAGGCCTTCCATGACTACTACCCACTTCCACCAGGCTAACGTGGTGGCCCCCCTCTATGACCTCACAGAACGTTACAGATCCCTCTGCCATGACGTTTACCTCACTGCATTGAAATGATCTGTCCACAAGTCAGTCTCACTCACAAAATAGAAGTGGTTAAGTTCCTATTTCCTACAAATTCTAAGTAACCTGCCCAAATCTGTAGGGTTGTGAGGTTGATTTCAGATAGCACAAAACACTTTCTCCATTTTGTCATTGATACTGAAACCCTGCAGGAGTGGAATTTCCACAGTCAGTACTAAGTATATGTGTGGGTTTTATTTCCAGGGTGATAGATGTGGCTCTGAAAGAGAAGGTGAAAAGTGAGTGTATGATATTTTGCAAGTAATATTCTATGTTAGCTTTTTCTTGCAGAGGGAAAACAGATGCCTGAGTGGAAAGCCACATCTGGGCAAAGGACTTCTAATAAAAACAGCAACTTCTTTGTATTACTTGGAACTGATATTGATAATAAAAAGATGCTGGGCCAATAACTCTGAAAAAATAAGTGATCAGAATTTTTATCCCAAGAAAAATATGCATTTTCCATTCATGTCTAAGATTTACTTCGAATTAATTTTCATGAAGAGTATAAGGTCTGTGACGAGATTCACTCTTTTTGCATGTGCATACCCAGTTGTTTTACCACTGTTTGTTGAAAAGAGCAATCTTTGATCTATTACTATTGTTCCACTGTCGAAGACCAGTTAACTCCATTCATGTAGACCTATTTCTGGGCTCTCTAAAATCTAGATTACCTTGGTATGGTGATAACTTTTTAGATACAATGCCAAAGTCATGATCCATGGAAAACATAGTTGATAAGCTGGACTTCCCTAAAATGAAAAAATTATGCTCTGTAAAAGACAATGTCAGGAGAATAAGAAGACAAGCCAGGAACCAAGAGAAAGTCTTTGCAAAAGATAAGTCTGATAAAGTACTATTATTAAAATATGCAAAGAACTCTAAAACTCAACAATAAGAAAACTTGATATAAAAAGTGGGTCAAAGACCTTAATAGACACCTCACCAAAGAACATATACAGATGGAAAATAAGCATATAAAAAGATGCTTCACATTAAATGTCATCAAAGAAATGCAGATTAAACAACAGTGAGATACCACTGCACACTTAAGAGAAGGACCAAACTCTGGGACATGGATGATACCAAATGCTGTGAGATGTGGAGAAACATTCATTCATTGTTGATGGGAAAGAAAAATGGTGTGGCCACCCTGAAAGACAATTTGACAGTTTTTTTTTTACCATACAATCCAGCAATAAAGCTCCTTGCATTTATCTGAGAGGAAAACATGTCTGCACAGAAACCTGCACATGGATATTTATAGCAGCTTTAATTCATAATTGTAAAAACTATTTACTTAAATCATACCCCTGGGTACCCATTTCAGAGATGGTAGGACTTATCAGCATCCACAACTGTGGGAGCCGATTCCTCAAAATAAGCGAATTACATATGTATGTGGGCTCATCTCACACACACACACACACAAGAAATGCTTGAAGTTCCTTAGACTGAAAGGAAGTTAGGAAAGAATGACTAGAACACACATAAAAAGTTAAAATGTTCATAATAATATATGTGTAAAAAGTATTCTTATTGTATCTATATGTATATATAAGTGTGTAAGATATACACATATATTTAAGTTTATTTAAAATATTTAAAAATAAGAGGAATATGAAATATAGGTTATTTAGAAGTAAAACATATGGCAATAAGAGGACAAAGATCAGGAGACTTTTATTTGGAATATACAGTTGTAAAATCCTTATATTGTTCATGAAACAAGAAAAGATTTGCAGAAGACAGTTTGTGATGCATTGAAGATGCACGTCAAATCTCAAATACCATACTGTCCAATGTGGTAGCTGCTTTATGTAGCTAGGTACTTAGCACTTGAAATGTGCCTAGTCAAGATTGATACGTGCTGTAGGTGTAAAATATGACCAGATATCGAAGACTCGGTAGGACAAAAAGGAATGCGAAGTATCTCATTAACAGAGAGAGCATGTTATGTGACCATGCCAGTATTCAATTAGAAATCAGTAACTATAAGGTATCTAGAAAACCACCAAAATTAAACAAAATACTTATAAATAACTCAAAAGTTAAAGATGACACAAGGAAGTGATTAAAATATATTTTGAATCAAATGATAATAAAAATTTGTCAAAATCAGTGGGATGCAGCTAAAGCAACACTCATGTATAACCACTGTCAGTAAAGAAGAGCAGAATCAATGATCTATGTTTCTACTTTGAGGAGCTATAGAGAGAAGAGTAAATTGAACCCAAAAGAAGTAGAAGAGAGAAAACAGTAACATGCCAGCAGAAATAAAACAGAAAACAAATAGAGCAAATGAATAAAATCAAGTGTTTTTTTAAAAAATACTGAAAAAAATATCTAGCAAGATTGTTTGAAAAATAGAGAAAGTACAAATTGTAAAGAGGGACTATCACTACATATACTATGAAATCAAAGGATAACAAGTAAATATCATGAATAATTTTCTGCCAATAGATTTGTCAACATACATTGCATACATAATCCTTGAAAAAACTTTCAAAATCTGGCATAATAGATAAGCATCTATACAGCAATTAAATAAATTAAATTAATAAAAATATTCCCACAAGAATTAGTAATGAAAATATTCCCACTCCAAGGTGGTTTCATTGGTGAATTCCATCACACATTTTAGAAACAAATAGCAAGTTTATTCTTAAAAAATGGAAGAGGAGGCAATACTCACCAACTCATTTTATGAGGCTGGCAGAATGCCAGTATCAAGACCACAAAAGACAGTAAGAAAAGCATGTTAGGGACAAACACCCCTCATAAACATAAAATCAATAATGGTTAATTATATTATCAAATAAAATGCATAAATGTATAAAAAGTATAAAAAGAACAGTGGGGTTTTATTTCAAGAATAAAGATTGATCTAATTTATGAAGCTCAAACAATATACATCACAGGAGTAATATACTACATGACAATTATTATTTAAATAAATATAGAAAAGTCTGACACAATTTATCATCCATTCATAATAAAAATACTTATAAATTTAGAAGCAAATTTCTCAACAAAATAAAGAGCATCTAAGGAATACCTACAACTAGTAAAATACCTAACTTTGAAATATTGAGCACTTTCTCCCTAAGATCAGGGTAACGAAAGGGTGGCCAGTCTTACCACTTCTATTCAATATTGTATTGGAGGGCCTTGGTATTGCTATTAGGCAAGAGAAAAAATAAAAAGGTATAAAAATTGGGCAGAACAAAGTCCAATTTCCTTTAATTGATGAAAATTGAAATAGACCAAATAGACAAAATACAACGTCTAGAAACAGATCTGATTTGTGGCAAACGTCCCAGATTAATCTGTTCTATAAATGATGCTAAATCAATGCTTTAATATATGAAAAATATTAGCTTTGATCCCTTTTTCACATCATACATAAAAGTTAACTTCACATGGATTCTGGATGTAAATATTAAAGACAAGAGAATAAAGGTTCTAGAAGGTAAAATAGGAGAATATTCGCATGACTTTGAGAAAGGCAAAGATTTCCTAAACAGGATAAAAAGACATAAATGAAAGAACCATAGATGAAAAATTTATGTATTGGAATTTATTAAAAGTATACAATTTCTGTTCATCAAAATGAGCCATTAAGGAATGAAGAGCCAAGCCATAGAGAGAAGACATTAAAATGCATGCAGAGCAAAAGAAGAAAAGAAAGACTAGGGTCCAAAATATAAAAAGAACTCCTAAAACTGAACAAGAGAAAAAGAATAACAGATAACAAAAATGGGGAAAAGAGATACCTCAAAAAAGAGAATGTCCAGGACTTCCAGCCAAGATGGAGGCATAGGTGAATGCACTGTGCCTCCATGCACAACCAAGATAGGGACAACAACAATTTAGAAACAGAATAACATCCAGAACTGACAGAAAACTGATCTGAATGGAAGTCAGACAACCAAGAAGTTGAAATACACCTGTTCATCCAGACTGGTAGGAGGGGCAGAGTCGGGCAGCCAGGCAGGGGTCCAGGCACAGAGAGCAGAGAGAGTTGGGACCAGGCACGTAAGGCACCCGGGGGCATGCAAGCTATCCGGGGCATGCAAGACCACAGTGGGTGGGCCCTGAGTGTGCAAGTGGCAGCTGGCAGACCCAGTGAGGTGGCAATTGTAAAGCAAGGCAGTGCACGCAAACCAGGGTCCCAGCACTGGGAAATAGAGCCTTGGGGCACTAATTGAAAACATCTGTGGGAGTTGAGGCACACAGAGAGACACCCAGCCTCACAGGAGAGGTCCTTGGAGGGTCCCATGGCGTGCACAAGCGCACCCACACAGGAATTGGCACCAGAGAGGCCCAGTTTGCTCGGGGGAAGCAGCAGAAGAGACTGAGGTCCCACAGAGAGTAGAGCAAGTACCATTGTTCCCTTTCAACCCTGCCCCACATACAATGTCACAACCCAGCAACTGGGGTGCCCCACCTGGTGAACGCCTAAGGCTCTGCCCCTTACTGTAACAGGCACAACCAGACCAAAAGAGAGAGAGAGAGAGAGAGATGGCTCAAAGAGAAGAACAAATCAAAGCCCCAGAACCCATCCTTCTAAGTGACCAAGAGATAGCCAACCTATCAGATGCACAGTTCAAAACATTGGTGATCAGGAAGCTCACAGAATTGGTTGATTTTGGTTGCAAATTAGATGAACTAATGCAGGCTACAATAAGAGAAATGAAGAAAAATGCACAGGGAACCAGTAGTGATGAGAAGGAAACTGGGACTCAAAACAATGGAGTGGACCAGAAGGAAGAAAGAAACAACCAAACAGAAAAGAATGAAGAAATAAGAATTTAAAAAAATGAGGAGAAGCTTAGGAACCTCCAGGATATCTTTAAACGTTCCAACATCCGAATTATAGAGGTACCAGAAGGAGAAGAGGAAGAGCAACAAGTGGAAAACTTATTTGAACAAATAATAAAGAACTTCCCCATTCTGGCAAAAGAAATAGATGTCCAGGAAGTCCAGGAAGCTCAGAGAGTCCCAAAGAAGTTGGACCCAAGAAGGAACACACCAGGGCACATCATAATTACATTAGCCAAGGTAAAAATGAAGGACAGAATCCTAGAAGCAGCAAGAGATAAGGGGACAGTAACCTACAAAGGAGTTCCCATCAGACTGTCAGCTGATTTCTCAAAAGAGACCTTACAGGCAAGAAGGGGTTGGAAAAAAGTATTCCAAGTCATGAAAGGCAAGGACCTATATATCCCAGATGGCTCTATCCAGCAAAGCTTTCATTTAGAATGGAAGGACAGATAAAGTGCTTCTCAGATAAAGTCAAGTTAAAGGAGTTCATCATCACCAAGCCCTTATTTTATGAAATGTTAAAGGGACTTATCTAAGAAAAATAAGATTAAAAACATGTATAGTAAAATGACAGCAAACTCACAATTATTAACAACCACACCCTAAAACAAAACAAAAAGAAACTAAGCAAACAACTAGAACAGGAACAAACCGCAGAAATGGAGATCACATGGAGGGTTAGCAACAGGGGAGTGGGAGGAGGAGAGAGAGGGAAAAGGTATGGAGAATAAGTAGCATAGACAGTAGGTAGAAAATAGACAGGCGGAGGGCAAGAAGAGTATGGGAAATGTAGAAGCTAAAGAACTTATGACACATGGACATGAACTAAAGGGGGGAATGTGGGTGGGAGAGGGTGTGCAGGGTGGAGGGGAGTGAAGGTGGGAAATGGGACAACTGTAATAGCACAATCAATAAAATATATTTAAAAAAAGAGAATGTCCAAATGACCAATTAACAGTAACAAACATCCCTGATGGTATCGAGTGTTGGAAGACGTAGCACACGAGGAACTCTCCTGCACCCTGGAATGTGGAATTGGTGTAAGTGCCATGGAAAGCTGTTTGACAATACCTTGAAAGCTGAACATTCACAGGTCCTATGATCAATCAATTCCATTCCGGTATTTACTAACAGCAATGTAGACATACAAACACATAGTCTGGCAAGGGCACTCCTGGCCAGGAACAGGAGTAGGATGAAGTAAGATTGCTCAGAATATAGGGAGGCACTTACTCTCAGGGTGATGACAGTGACAGTTGATCCTGAGAATGAGTGTGTCTTCAAATTTTGCACTGCAGGTACCATTTTGACTTGCCCTAGTCTTCATTCTGGACCTGGCATCAGCATTTATAATATAGCCAAGACACCCAAATATCCAGTGACTAAAGAATAGATCAGAAAACTGTGCTAAATTTATAAAATCCACTAGGTAGCAGTGAAAGAATGAACTAGTAACATGCAACAGCACGTATTGCAAACATAATGGGAAGCATAAAAGTCTGTCATGTAATAGTGCAGGATTCTATTCATAGAATGTTTAAAAATAGGCAAAGCTAATCAATTTTGATAGTGGTCAGAATAATGATCAGTTTCAGAGGAGATATTAATCATGAAGGTGCCCACAAGGGAGGCTTCTGGAGTCCTGAAAAAATTCTGTATCTTGATCTGCGTGAAAGTCCCATGGGCATGTTCACTTAGTAAATATCTACTGACATGGATATGGCCATCAGGTGTATGTTGTGTGGTATAGTATATATCATTGTGCATCACTATTTGTGCACTTTTCTATGTGTGATTCAGTTAAAAAGCTTACCCCCAAAAAACTCCAACAAGCAATGGAAAATGAACATTCACTTCTGGTGACTGATACATTGAAGACAAGGAGCATGGACACTGTTGTGGGGGGTAGGCACCCAAGGGCTTCCCCTGTATCTTTAATGTTTATTTTAAATTAATACTAAAAACTATGGCAGAACAGTAGACTCTGATAATGGAAAGTACATAGCTTATTGTTTTATTCTGTGCTTCTCACTTTCAAACATTTTTATATCTAAGAAAAACAACAATGTGGGTTATCTGGTATTGGGTTCTGATCCACCAAGAGGACAGTTATTAACCCACATAATTATTGGCACCTTTTACAAATGCTTTAAAGTTTTCCCTTCCCCAATAGATGCCTCATTCTGCTCCCTGCCAAGGCAAAACATATTTGCAACAAGCCTTTCAATTTTTGTTTGAGAAAATCAAGCAAAATGAAGAGAGCTTGTTTTAACTTTCCTTTAATATTACAGGTTTTGAAATTGAAGCTTCTAAAAGAATATCCTGCCCCTTTGTGTCTCCATCAAATTCTGATGAAGAAAAAATTACAATGGTTCTGTTCACCTCTTTCTGATCCCAGACCACAGAAAACAAAATAAAGAAGATTAATTTTATACTCACCCCACCTTCTGTGCTGCAGACCCTCAACTACAGATGCAAAGCTGGAAGAGTTTATTTTCACTCTTCCTTTCGCCTTTTAAGCTCAGTTTTATAAGAAACTACCAATAATGTTGGGTCTTTTCATTACACTTCAGTTAGCCTGCTCACCTCCATTTAAGAAATGACTTCCTCTCTTCTATTAGACATAGGCTGGCTAGAAATACTGCACCAAGCCCCATATCATCTGTGAGAATGGACACCCATGGGTACAGGATGAAATCAACTGAACCACTTTCAGGAGATACAAACCAGCTCAGGATTCTGCTTCCAACCTGTGGCAGACGGGCTCTATGAGTAAGCCCCCTGTGGAACTGTCCCTAACCTCCACTGATTCCAATTCTGTCCTAGCTCTAGGCCTACTTATAAGCTGGGGTGGCAAGGGGCTGCAGGGGAGGACATCAGAGATGGATCCAAAGGTACACAGTGGCAAATTGACCATATGGAGATACCGAGAAGGTATAATATAGTGAAAAGCACAATGAGCTTACAAGTTAGAAGCCCTGTATTAGAATTCTGATTAGCCGGGCTGAGGAACCATGAGCAACTCATTTTAACCTCTATGAGTCCCTTTTTTCTGTCTGCCAATGAGCAAGGTAATGCCTCTCTCTTTCTAGAGTTCTACGTGGTTTGCATGCTGTGAAATGTTGAGAATATTACATGGGGATAAGGCAGTAAGAAAAAAATGTCTATCACTGGCTCAACTACTAGTTCAAAGCATTGGGTACACTAATTTATCTTTAAGTCAGGTTTCATTTTTTCCCTATTCGGTCATTAGGCATTACACTTTGGTTTCATTTCTTCTACTTCTTTTCACATCATCTCAAAAGTCTGTTTAATATTCTCATAACACACTCTGAAGTATCAAGGTATTTGAGATTTTGCACCGCTGAGCTTACTTTTCAGTTTTGATATGTGTCTTAAATGTTATCTTATGGTTGAAATGAATATGTGCCATTTATAAGCAGATCACCACATGACAGACACCACTCAAAAGCCAAGTTAACCTGACATTAACGAGTAATGGCATTCATCAGGATGGCATCAGAAAGCCTCAAGGTTTTGAAGGGAAATGATTATGAACCATAAGTAAAGAAATATTTCCTAGCTCTAGGGCTATACCACAGCCTGGACCAGACTGCAAAATTTGGAACATCACTATAAAAAAAAATGGACAACCTTTATTAGTTCCTCCTTATAGGACAACACAGTATTTGCAGCTGGCATGCTGATATTGCCTGCTTCATCTAATACGGAGTGACTTGCATTTTTTTAAAACTGTATTTGCATTGAAAGGAGATGTTTATTCTCTCTCCTCTCATATTTCTACTGACTTTCCCCTGGAGTTCGCTGTCCCCAGAAGGTAAGAATATTGGGGCACATTCTTTTGTTCTCTTTCCACTCTTACTCAGTCCTTACCAAAGGAAGAGGGGGCACTGGCCTGACTTATCAGAGCAATACATTTCACTGGTGGGCATGGTCACTACCAGGAAATTTCATCTCTCTCGGAAGTTGGATGAATAACTCATCTCAGGCTAATATTCTAGGCCTGAGCATACTCAATTCTTCAAACGAGAAAATAGGACATTCAAATTCAGGCTCAGTACTTTGCCTTGTCTTTATCCAGTTTTACTAGACATCCTTGCATTTAGAGTTATAGGGCACTTGTTTTCCTAGGAAGGTACTAGTGTAGAAATAAAATCCTATGCTTTAGAACATCACTACCAAAAATATGTTCTTATTAAAATGCCTTTAAAAGGGCATTTTACAGCCTCAATTTAGAGTCACAATTTTGAGTATTTCCCCATAATCCTGAGGTAAAGGGCAGGCTCATGAACCTGTACCCATGGGCCAGTCCCAATTTGCACTGGTAATATTCTTGGATGATGCAACAATTTCATGAAAACCATCTTTTCTCTAAAAATACCTCTTGCAGAAAATATTAATGCCACCTTTCACTTAGCATGAATAGATTGCCCTTCCAGATGCTGTAGCCCACGGGTGGCAAACACAAGGCCCTCGGGCTGAATCCAGCCCTCCACCTTGTTTTATCTGGCCTGGAACCTTGTTTCTACTCGGCAGCAGTGCCAAGCTCCTTGCCCCTAGTTAAAGAGTAGTTACATTTATACAGCCCTAAAATTACATTCAGCCCTTTGAAGGCAACCACAAGGCTGACGTGGCCCCCAATGAAAATGAGTTTGACGCCCCTGCTAGCCTGTGGCTGAGCACGATCAGTCTTCCCTAGCAACCTGCAAAACCCCTTCTAAGGAATGTGGGAATACAATGAGAGTTCGGATCAGAACCCAAAATCATCATAAGACAGAATTCACAATCAGGTTACAGCCGAGGGTAAGAAATCAGGCAATGCCATGATCAGCCAGCTAGGGAATAATCTGACCCAATATCACAGGTCACAAGGACTTGTCAATGTCAACCGTTCAGGTGACAGGGGCAAGCTCTCAGTGAGCATGGGGAGAGGGCGCACAGACCATGGTCGGAGGTTTCTAAAAGGAGCACCCTGGGCCTTAGGTCAGCATGACTACTGCTGTCGAGACACACCAAACATTTTTAGGTGGCAAGACAGACCTTGAAAACATTTCCTGAACATGTTACTATACAGCAGGGAAGTCAAACAGAGAATGAGGATGAGCATGTGTTTAAGGATCATTCACTCTCCCTCTCTCCGTAGGGAGAAAGAACTGATTTCCATAAAAGGTGTTCTTCTGATAATTCTGGCAGAATATGAATTTTACTGTTGTCTTGGTTAAGAGATAATTGATCATAACATCTGTACTTCATGGAAATTTGTGACTGAATTTCCAACAATGTCTCTATACTCCGTCAACCATCTCCTATTATGAATGGCCAAGGCCCAAAACTCTTCTGTGAAATACTAGTCTCTAGTGATGCTGGTGTTTTGTTTTGTTTTGTTTTGAAGGTGAAGGGAGAGCTTGCAGTGGTCAAATGTAATTTAAAAACAAAATAACGAATGCCTCCTGGAGAGTCTCAAGGCATGTTAATATGTCAAAGGCACTAAAAAATACAGCAATAAAACCCCAAGACATCTGATTAAGATTTTTTAACTTAGTGTTTCCCCAAGCCTGAGTGCTCATAAATCTTTCTTTTCCATATAATAGCTATTAACATCTCATATCACAAAGCCAATATTCAGAGAAGCATATATTGGAAAACTCCATCCTGTAGCTTTATAGGTACAAAGAGACTGGAATTATGTGTGGGTGACTTGACTCTCATTTCCTACCCCAAATGCTTATGGTAGGGGAAGGGAGGACAGGGGGAGGGAGGGAAGGGGAGACCAGGGGGAGGGAAGGGGAGGCCAGGGGGAGGGAGATGGGGGAGGCCAGGGGACAGAAGGGCTTTTCCTACAGGCACATCGGAATGGTTCAATTTATTGCCACCCTGTACAAATGACTATATTTATGGCTGCATAGCCAAACATGCCAGAAATTAGTAGGCTGAAGCACACTATGCAGATTTATAATCAGACAGTTTGTAGCCTGATTGCCAGACAAGCAAGAGAAGAAATCCTTTTTCACAGCCGTCAGACCCATTGGGAAAACTCAGCTCTGATTCCCTTGAAGGTGACCTGAGCAGCAGCCCTTTCCTGTGGGGTCACTGGCCCACTGCCACTTTCTCAGGTTACTTTTCGGTGGGGCCTTTCCAGCCCCTGGGTCTAAAAGACCTGTGATTCAGTTCAGGCATCAGAAGTGCAGGGAATCAGGGGAGATAAAACGCTGTTTAGTTAGCTATTACTTCATTACCAACCAGCCCAGAACTTAGAGGTGTAAATCAATGATTTATCACCGCTCATAATTTGGTGACTTGGCTGGTCTCAGCCATGCAGTTCTTTTGCTCCATGTTGTATAACTGAGGCCACCCATGGCTGCATTCAACTGAGGACTCACCTGGAACTGGAATATTTAAGGGACCCTTTATCGTCCAGGTCTATCACACCACTGTTCAGTCTAGTCTGGACTTCTGCCCGGCAGGGCTACTAGACTCCAAGAGAAGGTGAGTTTATCTTCTGGCCTCAGCTCAGAAATTGCATAACATTACCTGTGATACATTCTGTTGGTCAAGGCAAGTTGCAAGGCCAGCTCATGTTCAAGGGTGCAGACTTCACCTTCTGATGTGAGAGAAGCATTCACATAGAGAAATAGGAGGATTGTGGACCATTACTTTTAGAAACCATCCACTGAAACATCCAACACTTCACATTCCATAGCTTCAGTGAATAGTAAACAGAAAAACAGAGTCAACATCATTCCACAAAGAGCATCCTATTAAAGCAAATTCAAAACTTGGTCCTTTTTATCAAACTATATGACCCTTTAGAAAGACAAAGGAAAAACATTACTGACCCCTCCAGAAGACACTGATGGAGCACCTAATTCATTCTACTCTCCCACTTTCTAAGGTTAACTTTTTAGGAGGTGACTGGAATAATTTATCCTGAATTAACATTAAGTTCCTTTATGGACAAACTGTATTCCCTCACTAATCAGTAAATTATAAATTAAATTTCAAATTTGGTTTATGTTTTCATTCCTCATACTCCTTCTCAAGGAAAAAGCAAGTATCCTATTTATGAAGTTTGGATGACCTCTGGATTTAGCCATGTCCAAGGGAGAAAAGCTAAATATTATTAACAGTATTATCACCTTCCCTTAAAGGAACCAGGTCTTCTTTTTGCCTCATTCACCATTCGAAGCATAAGGGAAAGGTGAGTACTGGGAGCTGCCTGTGTGGTATATTCTGAGAAAGGGCCCACCCAAAAATAATCCTCACAGCTGCTGTGACAGGATGTCTGAAATTCCACCACAGGGTTCATTTCACTCGCTCATGGTGTTGACTCTCCTGGTATTCAAGGATGGAATGCAAAGACCTGAGGATATGGGAACACATGGTGTCATCATCTTAGATCAGCTTCCCAACATGGGGCCAGTGACGGAACCAGGGCCTCTGAACAGTGAGGGAAAACCAAGCAGGACTGGGGGTCAATGAGGGCCAGAAAGGTGGGTATGTCCCCTGTGGAAGGCTGTAATGCCTGGAGGCAAGGGCACCCCAAGGTTAGAGAAGGATGAAGAAACTACATGACTTCCTAATTTCATAATGTTCTGAAGGCCATTTATGGGAGGGAAGGGGGAAGTCACGATAGGGGGAGGGAGTGAGAGAAAAGCAAAAGGATATATTACCCACTAGGGAAAGGCACAGAAAAGACTGTAAACCAAAAATAACTAATGCTTATATTCTGAGAACCTTACACATATTAGTTCATTGGTCATTGCAAAATTTCTGTGATGTAGCTGCTCTTACTTCTCCCATTTTTGAGGTGGGGAAAGCAAATAGACTTTTCAAGGTCTCACAGCGAGTAAATCGTGAAGCCAGAATGGGAGCCCAGGCCAGGCCGCTGGACAGCTAGACTCAGAGCCCCCGCCCATTCTCACTGCCCTGTGTGCTTGCCAGGGGCCATTGTATGCCCAAGTGCTTACATATGCAGAGAACATGCTAAAGGGATAAGGAATTGTCTTCCCTCAAAGAAAATTCTGATTCTGGTGTTAGTTATTTCTTATTGAATTACTACTCGTACTGTTAGAATATTTATTGTGTGCTTTACATTTATAAAATAAAAGGGTAATATTAAAATAATATTCCCTTCAAAAAATAACACAGAAATTATTTTCCTAATATTTATTTAAACTAATCCAGAACTTATGGTTAATAATGAAAAACTGCTAGAAAAACAAATCTCCACCTCTGAGAGGCATCATTTCTTCCCTTATTTTCTTAAACCAAAGGTTGTGTCACAAAGTCAAGCTGCCAGGTGCCTGGGCATAAGACACCCTGGGCCCCCTCAGGAGGTGGGGTTCTAACCAGTCTGGCCCTGCTGGTATGTCCGGAGGCCTCTCTGGGGGGCGGCCAGAGTGATACTCTACTGCAGAATCTGAGACCCGTTCTGAGAATGTACCTTTCCCTCTTTCCTGTTTGTCAGGTATTTGGTCAACTATAAATGCCAGAGATGAGATTTAATTTTCACCAATGATGTTCTCTCCTACTTCTCTCCCTTTCTTCCCTTGACCAATCAACCGGCCAACCAACCATATATACATTCACTTCTACTGGTGAAGGGACTGGGAGATTCATTTTGTTCAGGTGAGAGAAAAGCTCAGAACTGCAAGTAAAATTACTTTCATCGATTGCCACCATTAGATCTAGCCACTTAGATGCATTTATAATAGAAATCAAAGCTAGGTTACAGCCAGAGAAGACAAGAGTATTGCAAATGTAGCATCATTAATCTCTACCAGTAAATTGTTAATGCTTGAAAGCACTAAGTCCAAAAATTAGGACATTTGCTTATTGGGATGGAACTGTAGTATTCAGCATTCAAAATCCAGTGAGAGAATTTCCTGCCCTACAATATGGCTTTGAGTTAATTGAAGCAAATCATACATGAGGAATGACAAATGTAATTTCCAAAAAGTAACACTAAATTCTTCTGCAACTCATCCAGAGGAAGCAAAAGCACCTTCATCTCTTTTCTTAAGTATACTTTATTGATTATGCTATTACAGTTGTCCCAATTTTTTCTCTCCCTTATCCACCATCTATCCTGCACCCACCCACCCTCCAGCATTCACCCCCTTAGTTCATGTCCATGGGTTGTACATGTTACTTCTTTGGCCTCTCTATTTCCTATACTATTCTTAACCTCCCCCTGTCTATTTTCTGCCTATCAATTATGCTTCTTATTCCCTGTAAGCATCTTCATTTCTTGCAGAGTCACCCCCCAGTGGTTCCTAACCTAGCACAGTACTATGCTCCTCCCACTAAGAGGCTACCAGAAATATGAAATACACGAGGAACTTCCATTAGTGCTCACAATGATTGAGAGGTACTGCTGGCATCTAATGACTGTCAGCCAGTTTTGCTAAATGTCCTGCAATGAGCCATAGAAGGGTGCTACACAGTGGAGAATTTCCTAACCGAAATAGCAATGAGAGCATCTTTATGTAATGATACCACATTAGACATCTGTCTACTTATCTAGATGAACAAATTAAATCACTGTGTTGGAAAGTCATGGTCTCCTCCTTATTTTTAATTAAGTGAAAATCTGAAATTCAACTCTACCTTGTCACATTAAAGGAGATCAAAGGAATTACTTCAGTGATTGATATATATATATATATATATATATATATATATATATATATATATATATACCTGGTGAATAGAGAATAAAGGAGAAAATCCTTTAAGTACAAGTAATGCCTGTGGAATTCTGTAACACAAGAGGACATCAAGTGGTTGGATTGGAAAATAGGCAGTAGTGAAAACAAACAAAGATTTAAGCCAAAGCAGGCTATCGAGTGTCTTTCTTCCCTTCTCCTCTTTCTCCCCAAATAGTTATTGAGTGACTACTATCTGTCGGCATTGTGTGAGACATTGTGAAACAATGGTAAGCAGAAAGTGACATGGTTTTTACTCTCATGGAGTATCCATGCTACTCTGGGAGGCTAACATTAATAACAGTATTCACACAAATAAGCTAATGAATGAGAACCAATGTGATCATCCATGATTGTCAGTTGCATTAACTCTAGATGCAAAGACCACCAAACAAATACTACCTGTGTCATATAACTCCTAGGATCCATATCACCAAGTTAGTTAGACCAGCCATAAAACTTTGATAAACTCATTTTTTTCCCTAGGCATGCAAATACACATTGGCTTGGATTATAGTGTGGGCTCTGAGTGGCTAGGAGAGAACCTTGTAGATTTTTCCAAACAGGGCACTTAAATATGATTTACGTCAGCTCGGAATGTGTTATCAGGGTTTAAGTGACCCAACTTCCAGATAGAGTCTTAATGACCCCCTCCCATGTGGGTAGTCCTGAGATCCCTCCTGGAGCCTTCAAGAGGAGTTGGCATCATTCAACCAATTCCACAAGTGCTTACAGAATGCATACTCTGGGCCTTGCTCCATGTGTGTGCATAAAGATAACTAGGCAGCAGCCCAAGGGGCTCCAGCTGGAGAATGAGATATAATCATACAGTGTGATAAGTGTCACATGAACACAAAGGCCAAGTTTCATGGGACCACAAAGGAAGAGATTATTTACTCCCGCATTGTGTTCTGAGATAATCCAACTGTCAGGTTCCCAAGGAGAATGACTAGAGACAGAGAACTTGACTCAGCCTTTGCCGATAGAGATAGAGACATTTAATGTTGTTTGCTTTGGACAGACTATCCCCTGACCAAAAGGTTTGAGGTTTGTTTTTTTTTTGAGTCTAGAGTCCTCGTGATGTTCTTGAACAAACCTGTATATGAAATGCTACTTTACAAATAGGATGATTTCACTCAGATTAGCTAACTGAGGATTTGGGCTACTTCCCTGCTGCATGCATGGAGGCAGTGGTGCCTTTTTGATACCTGTGAGCACGGCCTGCCTTCACTCCAGAACCCTCCTCTCCAGCTGACAAATGCATCAGTACAGCTGCTGCTTCAGAGAACAGGAAGGGCCTTTCTGCCCCTTCTACCATGACTTTCCCCAGACTGCAGTGAGAGTCCACAGCAAAGCCACCAGGATACAACCTGCTGACTTTCTTGAGGTAAAATGAAGAAGAACTCTGCTGCCGCCCAAGTCTGGAGAAGCTTCTTGATTTACTCTTCAGGGTTGGTCTCCATCTGGAAGCAGTAAGGCACCAAAGGAAAGGCCTCATTCAGCTACTAGGGAAATATGGGGGAAAAAACCTAAAGAGTCCTTTGGGGCAACAGCAGGAAGAATCCAAGTATAAGCTCCTTCTAGGCAATAGAAATCCACATAGTGAAAATAAGAGTTAGAGACACTACTTTTCCCTCAGGACTCCTCGGGTTTCTCTCTTACTCTCCCCACCTTCACCTCATTATCTTAATATCTGGCAGTTCCCATTTAGGGAGGCAAACTCAGGTCTGATTCCAGCAGGAGACAGCGGCCCACAGGAAGCAGTGAACATCACTTAGGCGAGGCAGTGTAAATGTTTCCCTGCCACACCAGGCTGAACCAGCTCATCTGTTCCTGTCAATTTTTCCACAATAATTTCCTCTGAGGATAAATATGTTTCTGCCTTTGCTTCAGCCCATTTCTCCCAGCTCCCATGAAAGGTATTAAACATGGGAGTTAGAATACTAGTCCTTTCTTTAAAAAACCAGTGCATCACAGTATGTCAAAGGATGTAGTGTTATTTATACACAATGTCTGTGAAGATTATCATGGTGAGCATATTTATGTATGAAGTACACCTTCCCAAATATTTGAAGAGAGTATGAGGTAATTTTTTAACAGGAAAAAGCAGCTGAAATAGGAAGTCCAAAGGGAATGATAACTCACCCTGAAACTTGCACCTGAGGTGGGCATTATTAACCACCTGTGAGTGCTCAAGAACGCAGTACTCAGAGATTCGAGATTCCCAGTCCACCCTGGCTCCCTCCAGTCTGCCTCTCGTGGGGATATCCTGGCTCTGGTCTCAGGCCCCATGGCTGGTGAAAGGCACCACCAGTTCTCCTGGAGCAGCACAGAATGACTGACCAAGCTGAGGTGGGATCTGGGGGGATATGAAACAACCTGGCCAAAATCTGGGAGGTACAATATTTCAGCTCCAATGCTGACACTTTAGAGGCTGTGGAACCACAGATCAAAGTAAAACTATCCCATTGTCTTCCAGGCATAAGAGACCACTTTTGATTGAGTGCGGGCTGCAAACCAAAGTGTCACAGGTTCGATTCCCAGTCAGGGTACATGCGTGGGTTGCAGGCCATGACCCTCAGCAACCACACATTGATGTTTCTCTATCTCCCTCTCTTCCCTCTCTAAAAATAAATAAATAAAATCTTTTAAAAAAGAGAGAGAGACCACTTTTGCCCTTGCCTGTTGTTATTTAGAGGGAATGATCTTTGATAATGATGTGCATGACATGCAGAGGATGGAGCGTAACCACTATTATCATTATTTCCAATCAGACGGTGAATTGCACTAGCCCTATCATTATGGGCCTTAAGAAAGGTATACTCTGAGAACTCACTTCTACATTCAGGCAAGGCCAAGGGTACTATGGTAGGGAGCTGGAACAATAAAGCAGAAACTCACTATGCTGCCATCCCAGGGAATACGTATACAGAGTGCCTCCTCCTCCTCCTCCTCGAATTCCCAAGACTTCAGGAGCCTCCACCTGGAGTCGTCATGTTCTAAAGACCTCCCCAGCCCACTTCCTCCTTCCCTGGCACTCAGGCACTCATGAGGCAAACTGTTCCAAGAACCTCCCACCTTGACCCTTCCAATCTCACCTCCACATGACCACCAATTACCTTTGAAAAAATCAAATTTATTGCATTCTACTGCTATCCATTATTCATGACTTTGTATTACTAGATAGGCAGAATGACGTTCAATCTAAAGGTGGTAAAAGCTAAATGCTAGTGTGGCATCTGAGGACTTAACAACTCGTAGTCTGTCTTCTCATCTTTATCCCCACACTCCAATGTGTCAGCACACTTCCTGCTCTAAGCACCCCAGAATCCTCGCCCTTCCCCAGACAAGCTCGGTGCTTTTGTGATCTGTGCTTTTATATACACCAATACCTTCACCTAAATGCTCTTTCCCACCATCTGCACATGGAACCCTCATTCAAACATCAGTTTGCTTGAAATCTTCGGGCAGAATCATCTATTGCCTCTGTATTCACCAACTGTGCATGCCTGTCCTCTTTACACAATGATGAGGTAACTGTGAGGACCCACTATGTGCCAAGAATACAATAGTGGACAGAGGAAGAAGAGACCCAGTTCCTGCCACCATGTAGCTTACCTGCAGGATACAAAGGTTCCAAATATAAGCATGGGAGAGGCTCGTGGGCTTTAAGAATAAACAATAGGTGTCAGTGACTTATGGAGATCAGGAAAGGCTTTCCTGAATTAGAGACTTTGAGTTGCTATCTAATGCGTACACTAGGCAAAGAGTTCTACTCAGACCAAGGTCTTCAGATGCATTCCAGTCTTGGAACTCCTTGTAATCATTTCTTCAACAACATTAGAACAATAATTAGCATAAGCATTTACAAGTTTTTAGAGCAATTTGACAGTCATTTTATATCTCTCAAGTCTAATACAAGTGAGGCTTATATTTTATGTCTTTTTTATTCATTTTATTTTTCTACTATTTTATTTTTATTGTGCTTATAAAAGTATCAGTCTGTGATGGATTAGAAAATTAAAAGACAACTGGTCTTTCATCACAGACAGTTTGAGAAGCACTGCCACAGCCAGGTTTTTTAAAAAGCATGTAAAAGGCCTGCACTGGGACAAACCATGGCTCTGGGAGAAGGCCATTTGGATGACCCCAGCATGGGGTGCATGGTGGAGGTGGGGCTGGCGACATGGAGTAGGAGAGTATCAGCTTCTACCTGGTGACTGGAGTGATGACTATTGCTGCAACCAGCTGGGGAGAAAGGACGGACTCCAAGCAGAAGAAAGGTTTATGAGCCAGCAGTGAAGAGCTTCAGTGTGCACTGGCCCTATGGGACACACAGAGGAGAAGAAAGCAGAAAGGCTGAGCAACAAGACATGAGGAGCCCTAGAAGCCAAGAGAAGAGAGAGTTTCAGTGGTTCAAGCAGGGTTGAATGCAACTGAGAGAACAAGTTGACTGAAAATTGTCCCCAGGATGGGGTAGCATAGGGGTCATTGCTGGTTTAGCAGAAGTGCCTGGTGCTGAGGTGAGGTGATGTGGAAAGAGTGAGGCAGCAAGGCAGCTGAGGAAAAGGGGAGCACACACTGCACAGCAGTAAAACAGGGAAGAGATTCGGTAACTAGAGATGGGCACAGACGCAAGCATGTTTTTGGCTGGGGTTATTATATTTTTGGTTTAAAGAGAGAAACTGAGTATTTTTTAAGGATGATCAATTCCTGTTGAGAGGGAGAAGGTGAATACTGCATACAGAAAAAAGAAAATATAATCAGTAATTTATGTTTTCTGAGAAAATGGATGAGGTTGACACATACAAACCACAAGTAAAGAAAGTAAACTTAACCCCCAAAAGAGAGTGTTATTGAAACACTGGCCTGTAAAACCTAAGCCTACTAAAGAGGAAGGGGAAAAAGAGATGAATGGGAAGAAAGTAGACACAACAATAGGTGGAAGTTGTTTGTAAGTCTGAGATTAGTCACTGTGGGAGCAGTGAACAACTAGAAGGAAAGAACATCTTACTCAGAGAAATGAATGCTTGAGTTACTGATTTCTGAAGAGAATGTATAGCCCCATGTCTTTCCTATGTTATTGTATTTTTGTGATGTTTTATAATTCCTCCTCGAGCTTTGTTTAAAGACTATCTGTTGTCCTTTATTTCTCTGAAACTATAGAAAAGCATCTGTCTGAATTTTCTTATTATCTAGGAGGATTCCCAATGTAAGGTGTGTTGTTCCCCCCTTTGCTTCTGTTTACCGTGGGCATAAACACACACTGGTTTACTGCTCACATTCACTGCACTGATGCATAGATGCCATGCTGCTTCCTTCTGGTTATTAATCATCTCTGCAGCAGCCCTTTCCAGGCCAACTATTGCTAAAGAGCAGGAGGGGAAGGACGAGACGAGGAAGCTTGAACAGTGCCAGCTTTTATTTGGGTTTGTCACACTCAACTAAATTGGATGAGTCTTCAGCCATGAGCCAGCTCTCCCCACAGTGTTCACCCTCTGGGAGTCAGGGAAGCTCACAGTGAAGCCCTGGAAGCTCCAGAAATGTTATCAGCACTACGGCTTCCTCTCCCATCCAGTGCAACCCCCTTGCCCAGAAGCCTAGCCATAAGCAACCCTGCCTCCCAACCTTGTTATAATGTAGAATTAGGCATCTCTAGGGACACTCCTACTTCTAGATCCCATCCATCTAATGGAAGGATCATTAGACAGGCCTTGGAGAATCGCGCCACATCCTTTTGGAGCAGGGTTCACAGACTAGCAGCCCACAGACAGAATCCAGCTGGCAGATAATTTTGTTTGGCCCACATAGTTTTGGAAAGATAGGAACATTTCTTATAAAAATCCATCTTTCCATCTTTTAAAAAAAATTGGATGATCTGGCAATCCTCAATGGCACTATTTCTGCATGACAAAAAGTGGTTAGATCCGAGCTGCAGCTGTCTTCTTTGGGTGGGCATGCCGCTGACTTGGTCCTTCCTATGCCTTATCCCCTATTGCGTTAAGTTCAGCCCCCTTCAGGATTTGCTGGCCATCTGGCCCATGGTTTTAGAGGAGCTATGTGGTATTGCTCTGTTCCCTGCATCCACAGGGCACTCTGTTTGACAGATCATTTTTATACATTATGTTTGGGGTTTCTATTTTTTTAATTCTTTATATTTTATTCAAGTTTTTGGGAGTCACTTTTTCTATTTGTCATTTCTTTTATTATTCAGTGTGTTTAAAAAGGGGAAATATAGTAAAAATGCTTTTATTTCAGCACTTCCAGCAAGATGTAGGAATGGGTGGATGCATCATACCTCCTTGCACAACCAAGATTAGAACAACAACAATTTACAACTAGAATAACACCCAGAACTGATAGAGGATTTATCTGAATGGAAGTTGGACGGCCAAGAAGTTGAAGTAGACCCGTACATCCAGACTGGTAGGAGTGAACGAGCCCGGCAGGCGCGGGTCGGCAGCACGCGGAGGTCGGGGAAAACTGGGCACAAAATCGGTGCGTGAAAGCCATCCCGCATGCAAGAATGCAGTGGGGGTCCCTGAGTACACAAGCTGTGGCTGGCGGACCCAGTGAGGTGGTGATTGAGGACCAGGGCAGAGCTCTCAGCCCAGGATCCCAGAGAAGAGACTGAGATCCCAGGAGAACGGAACTACTGCCATTGTTTCCTCCCGCCCCTGCCCCGCTCCTGCCCCCACATATAACGTCACAATCTCGTGACTGGGGTGCCCAGCCCCGGTGAACACCTAAGGCTCCGCCTCCCACCTAACAAGAGCGACCAGACCAAAAAAAAAAAAAGAAAGAAAGAAAGAAAAGAAAAAAAAGGAGAGACAGGGAGAGATATGTTTCCAACAGAACAGATCAGTCCCCCAAGACTCATCCTTTTGAGCAACCAAGAAATAGCCAGTCTATCAGATGCACAGCTCAAAACACTGGTGATCAGAAAGCTCACGGAATTGGTTGCAAATTAGATGAAAAGATGCAGGTTACCATAAAAGAGATGCAGGAAGATATACAGAGGAGAGCCAATAATGAAGGGATGGAAACTGGGTCTCAAAACAATACAGTGGACCAGAAAGAAGATAGAATCAACCAAGCAGGAAAGCATGATGAAATAAGAATTCAAAAAAACGAGGCTTAAGAGCATCCAGGACTTCTTTAAACATTCCAACATCCGAATTATAGGGGTACCAGAAGGGGAAAAGCAACAAATTGAGCATGTATTTCAACAAATAATAATGGAGAATTTCCCCAATCTGGCAAAGGAAATAGTCTTCCAAGAAATCCAAGAAGCTCAGAGAACCCCAAAGAAGTTGGACCCAAGAAGAAACACACCAAGGCACATCATAATTACATTAGCCAAGGTAAAAACGAAGGAGAGAATCCTAGAAGCAGCAAGAGATAAGGGGACAGTAACCTACAAAGGAGTTCCCATCAGACTGTCAGCTGATTTCTCCAAAGAGACCTTACAGGCAAGAAGGGGCTGGAAAGAAATATTCCAAGTCATGAAAGACAAGGACCTGCATCCCAGATGGCTCTATCCAGCAAAGTTCTCATTTAGAATGGAAGGACAGATAAAGTGCTTTTCAGATAAGGTCAAGTTAAAGGAGTTCATCATCACCAAGCCCTTATTTTATGAAATGCTAAAGGGACTTATCTAAGAAAAAGAAGATAAAAAATCATGTATAGTAAAATGACAGCGAACTCACAATTATTAACAACCACACCTAAAGCAAAACCAAAAGAAACTAAGCAAACAACTAGAACAGGAACAGAACCACAGAAATGGAGGTCACATGGAGGGTTAGCAACAGAGGGGTGGGAGGAGGAGAGAGGGGGAAAAGGCATAGAGAATAACTAGCATAGAATGTAGGTTGAAAATAGATAGGGGGAGGGCAAGAATAGTATGGGAAATGTAGAAGCTAAAGAGCTCATAAGTATGACACATGGACATGAACTAAGGGGGGGAATGTGGGTGGGAGAGGGGGTACAGGGTGGAGGGGAGAGAAGGGGGGAAATGGGACAACTGTAATAGCATAATCAATAAAATATATTTTTAAAAAATGCTTTTATTTCATTATCAATACCTCAGGTGTTCTTCACACCTGACTTTTTACAAAATTCTCACTCAAGGACATGCTTATAGATTTTAGAGGTGGGGAAGGGAGGGAGTCAGGGAGAGGAAGAGCAAGAGAGAGATGAGAGAGAAATATCCATCGGCTGCCTCTTATATGCACCCTGACTGGGGACAAAACCTGTAACCTAAGCATGTGCTCTGACCAGGAATTGAATCCACAAAATTTTGGTTTATGGGGCAATGCTCTGACTAACTGAGGCACACCCACCACAGGTCTGCCTGACCTTTGGGTATCTTCTACTTCTAAAATGGGGCATTATCAAAATAGATTGCAAAATGTTTGAGTGTCAGAAATGAAGAAATTGTTGAAAAATTATTTAAGCCCTAAAATAAATATTACTATGATATCGCACACAAAAATAATTTGTAATGGTCTATGCATTAATAGAAGAATCAAGCAGCAGAACAGAGAGGACTTTAAACCAACCTACTTTCCTTTATGTTTCATTTTTCTTTGATTTTCTTGGTAACCTGGATACGTGGGGAAAAACGTGTAAATAGCTTCTTTTTAGAAAACACTGAAACATAGTATCAGAGGCATAGGAAACTTGTAAAGACTGCCCATTCTTAGCAGGAGGCAATCAATGACTAGTCCTCAAGATGTGCAATGATCCCCAAGAATTTGTGATGCTATGCCAGTGGATTAGAGCACTGTATTTTGGAGAGAAGGTCCATCCTCTCAAAGATAAAGGTATGCTGATCAGAGTTTGAGCCCACTGCTTCCCAGCAGTCTCCCTGCCTGCATTCTTGCCCCTTCTGCAGTCAGCTGCATTTACATAAAACAATCCACTAAACGTTCGTCTGTTTAAAACATTCCAATGGCTTCTCACACACATAGAATAAAATCCTTAGCATGGCCTTTGAGACCGTACATAGTCAACCACTGCCCCAGTCTGGCCTCTATGCCCTCTCTCCTTTTTGTCCTGTCCTCACTGTGTGCATGGACCTCCATCCTGCCCTTTCTGAACAAGCTGCGTGTGCTCTGGCCATGGGGCCTTCTCACTTGCTGTTCCCTACGCCTCTCCCCCAGCTCTCACAGCTTGGTTCCTCCTTGTCATTTGGGCCTCTGCTCAAATGTCACTGTGCCACAGAAGTCTTCCCTGATCGTTCTATCATAAAAGTATTTTTTAGTCACTGACACATTACTGTCTTTTATGATCCTCACAGACTCATTACCATCTAAAATCGCCTTGCTCATTTTCTTGTCTGTCTCACCCTCTAGCAATATTGTCTCCTTGAGAACATGGATCGTGCCTCCCTTCTTCACCACATCCTCAGCCCACTGGTTGGATGACTGAGCCCTCCTAACAACAGCATGGGACTTACAGAGGTAAAACGGCTCGTGCAAAGTCCCACAGCTCCTGGGGGCAGAAAATATTGTGTCGTTACACCTGCTGAAACAATCCAGAAACTTCTTCACAATATTCATTATTGTGTCCATCTTGATGAGATTTTTATTTTGTAAGACTGTAGTCACATTAAATATATATTCATATTCAGTAGTAAAGTCTTTTCAAAGGAAATGCATTGATATATTCTAAAGGCTGCCCAGTGATTTCATTAAATTTAATAAGAATTATTTAGGAGCAGTCTAATCAACAGATAGTCACTAAATTTTCATTCATTTAGTATTATTACTGAAATCTGTATTTATTAGCTATGTTTGTTATCAATAATATCTATTTTCAAAGAATAGGACACTATGCTATTATTTATCATAACACATGGTTCTTCAACCAGTTACAGTAATGAGATTCATAACATAGCAATAATAAAGCTATTAAAGTTCAATGTATATAATTTCTTTGTCCTCCTAAGAAGTAAAATTGTTACTGGGTTTAAATTTTCTTTCTCAGACTCCAACACATAAGCAATTAACTGCCAGTGCTGCTAATTGAGTAAATTACTCCTGAATGACTCCCTGGCCAGATGAATCCCTGTAAGCTGGTGGTATAAATCTTCCCTTTGACAAAAAGGTGGAGCTTTTTCAAAGCTGAGAACTATAGCATAATAGCTAACTACTGTACCAGGAAAATAAATAACCAAATAAAGTTTTTCTTTAATTGGGTTGTTTCAGTGAAGGAAATATGAAAGTTTCTTCTAATCAGAGCTATAGAAAATTTTGCTAAAAAAGAAACTGTTCCCTCTTCCAGGGAAATCATCTTAAAACAAACAAACAAAAAAAAACCCCAACAAAACAATGGGGGTTGCATCCAGGTTTAGACAATTCATTCCCTAGAACAAAAGCAGCAGCCTGACTAAAGACTGAAAAGGATTTGCAATTTGAAACACAAGCAGAAAAATAGGGTCTCTGACTCATGACATGGAGAAGTCTCCAGGAGGGAGAACCGTCAGCCTCCTCCCTGCCTGCGATGCTTCCAACACAGGAAGAGCTTGGAAGGGAGGTTCACTAAGAAAATATCTTCACAGTACAGTCGTCCTTGGAGCCCACAGAAAATTTAAACACTGTTAAACTAAATGCAAATCCACATTTTCTGTTTTCAGCTCAGGCAGAGGGTAGAGAAGGGTATGTAGATTTGAGAAGGAACGTGCCCGCTCAGAAGACTCGGGGTGAGATGCTCTTCCTGAAGCCTCGTCTCTCCACGAGGCTGCTCCAGGGGCAGTAGCTATGAAGTCGAGGCAAGACTTGAAAATAAACGGGAACATGACTCGGTGTTCCTGGTTTGGAATCAGGGAACAATACAATCTTTAGGACTTAAAAAACCTTCTCTCTTTTTGGACTGTAAGCCAATTAGGTCAATGAGGCTGTTAGTCAGAGAAATCAGTTTTGATATTTCTAATTCTAAATAGTTTATTTAAAAAGATGGAAAGTGCTCTAAGCCCCAGCTCCAGACAAATGTACAGCAAGCATACTGGACACAACCTGTTAACCACTCAGTCCCAGGTCTTTCCTCAGCAACCTGAGACCTGCTTTTTGTTGCGTGACAATTGCACATGGACATGGAGAAATATCCTGCAGAACTAGAGTGAGTTTGAAAGTACATGAGAAAGAGAGAGTTTTGGGGTAAGGGATTACATAAACCCAGACATCCTGACTCCTCAAACGTACAAATATTTTAAGTAACAGCAGAGACTAGGTTAGTTGAATCCGTGATACCTATCACCAGAATTATTAAATATCTGTAGAGCTTATTGAGTGTGTGGAAGAGAAAGCAGGACTTCCCCAACAATTTGATTAAGTTATTTTCTTATTCAAAAACCTTCAATGGCACCAACATCCTGCAGCAGTCGAATCTGAAGGCCTCTGAATCTGAGGCCCCTCTGAACCTGACGCTCCTGCCGGCTGACCCACCGCCATCGGCTCCCACAGCCCTGCCTTCCTCTGCAGGGTGCCCGGCTGCCCTTGTCCTCCCAACTCTCCAATGTTATTTCCTCAGCCCATGTTCTCTTCCGTTTTCCAAATCCAGATCAGTGCAAATCCCCTCTTTCCCTGAGAATCTCACCCTTCTGAAAAGGATTCCTTTCAGATAAAAATGACACACACATGTATTTGGTTTACATTTCACATTCTTCTCCATTACTAAAATTCAAATTTTGTGAACACAGGATCCAATATATCTCATTTCTTCATAAAGTAAGAAAGTCTTGGCATAATAGTGAGTGCTTAGTAAATTGTTAATGCATTTTTGTAATTTGTTGTCCTAATTTCCTGACTATTATAACACATGTCAAATCCCGTGATGATAAATATGATTTCATTAAGAATGTTTTTGACAAACTTCTCAGACCTTGATTAATGCTTATAATATTAAGGCAACATGGTCAAAAACTAAGCTACTTTATAAACTGTATTTGTAACAACTACCATCCTTATAATGATGATTTTGTACTCCTTTACTCCCACGAATCGGAATTTAAACCCTTCTACTTGCCACTATGTAAGTTAACATGTCACACTTCAGTACAAGAAAACCTGGGGCACCACATAAAAAGGCCTAAAAGAAACCTCTTGTCCAAATTATAAGTCGGTCAGCAGGATTCCTCAGTCAGAGGAAAGAATAGAAGTGTATTTTTTTTTATACCTCTCAGGACCTGGGAGTCTCAGTTCTCTTTCTTCTTTTACTCTCTGGTTTCACAATTCATCATTTGAAAGCAGTAGGTACAACCGAGAGAAACCCAAAGGGTTGTCTATTGTTTCCTTACCTCTTTCCCCAGTGAGTCTTGTGTGTGTGTGTGTGGGGGGGGGGGGGGGGGTAGTGGAAGGTATATGAAATGAGAGTTTCTTCATTCTTGAAAAAACCACCTCTTCAGAGTTCCCAGCAGGCATGGATAACTGACTGATCACTTGCCCCGCAGGACAGAGGGGGCAGAGAATAAATACCTTATAGGGTAGTTTTCACCTGACTTGTGAATGTCTGTCCTGGGAAGGCAGAGGCTCAAGGTCACACCATTTGAACAGCACAGGAAAGAAGACGGCTGTCTTTCACAGGTTTCTTGTAGAGTACAGAAATAAAATAAAATCCCCAGAAGCAAATTTAACCTGAGGGTCCAGTTCAAGTACTTTGCCTTCGGTTGGACTTAATGAGTGGGAAATGCATGTTCTGTCTCTTAAGCCGAGTTTTGAACAGAGGACTTATAAAGGGCTGACTTGACCCCCAACACACCTCCTTAGATGATAACTTGATATTCTCAACTGCATAGTTATTCTTTTGTTTGATATATTATTTCCAGGAAGGAATGTTTCGAATGTAACTGCAATTCAGATATTAAGTGAGAATTCTCTCCATCCCAACTCTCCTTAAACCTTTATTGCAGCCAGAAGTTAATGTTCTCCTAAACATTTCTACTAATACTCAAAGGGAGGGGGTCCTTGTGCCCTCATCTGCCTCGCTGCCACTAGGTAAACCTTCCCTTCCCTTCCAACATCAGTTTTCATGTGATCCTCGACCTTCTCAATGATTTACAAACAGGTCCATATATAATCCATTTACTTAATGTTTTGAGAGTTCAGCCAACTTTCCCCTGGAGGTTTTGGTGACACCACAAAGCACAGATTAGTCTTCTACTGCCTTCTCTCCCTCCCCGCTCTTCATTCCCATGGCCTCCACCTCTCTCATTTCTCAAGCAGCTCTCTCCTTCTCTGGAACAAAACAAACGGCTCCCTTTTCATTAGCGGTAAGTGCTTTCTGAGCAGTGTGTGTCGCCTGAGCATGGGTGTGTGGTTACACCCTGTCTCCAAGCAGGATATCCAAGTACTTCTTCCAAAGTCAGGACTTTCTCTGGCAGGAACTCTGGTAATATTTTGCTAATGTGATAAAGCAAACCACTCTTAATGACACCTTGGTTGATAAAATCAGTAAAGAAGAAGAGAGTTGAAGAGAATGGGAACCTGAGCTTTCGCAGAGGAGAAAACTAAGTAAAATCACCCACCCAGTGCCTGGAGAAGCTGTCATAGGACCCCAAAAACACTGATGACATGCCACCTGAAGCCAAATTCCACCTGCTTCTCAGCTTTACCATTGGATGGCCCCAGTTAGAATCCTGAACTTTCTTGAATAAATTTTGTTAGTTTTGCTTTTTAGAAGCGAACACTCCACCACTCAGTACAAAGCCAATATATCTAACAACATCCTCAGGATTCAAGTGAAACAAAAGAACTATTTTTCCTACTTGCTTATGTTCATTAATGGAGCCTCAAAGCCATTTACCACCCAGCCTCTACCTACCCAACTTGAGCCTCAAATGCCCTGGAGCTTCACAACCCAGCAACGCTGCACCGACGCAGGTCCTGCCAACACCACGTGCTGTCTTGTGACTCCTTGCCTCTGTGCTGCCGCCCCTCAATCTGGACTCACCTTCCCTCCTGCCCAGCCTCCAAAACTGAAATTAGGTGCCGCCTTTCCTGAGAAGTCCTTCCTCATCCGACTGCCCTGTGAGGTGACTTAGTCTTCTCTGACTTCTCTAACAACCTATGCGTATTTTTTCTAGTTTTATACTTTCCACACAGTAATCATTTGTTCACAGGTCCTTCTCTTCTGCTGGAGGGTGACCTTGAAAGCTTGGCTCACATCTTACTCAGCTCCACGTCCCCAAGGCCAGATGTGACCTCTTCCACAGAAAGCCTATGATCAAAGTTAACTTCACATATTTCTCTCTTCTCCATGAGATGATTGAAAAGGGACAGCGTTTTCAATATTTTCAGCCCCAACCCACCCAGTTGTGATATTTGTAAATCACTTTTAAATTATTATAGGTTTGTGTAAGGTGTATGAGAGTGAAAGCCTCACTCCAAGGACACACAGCTGCCCTAATCACAAATGCACACTCCCGCAGAGGGCGGCTACATTTAACCTAAGAGGCCATATCCCACAGGCAGCCTTCCATCCCTCTCGAGGTCAACACCAGAGGTTATTTCATTAGCATAAGCAATTTCAATATTACATTTATGTTGGAGAAAGAGTGATATTAACACTTGTGAGGAAATGTCATTAAAATGGAGAAATAAGAGTTTTCTATCATGCCCCCCCACTGCTCCCAAATAACACCAATTTTAACAATCACCCATGGATAACAGTGCTTCTGCGGAAGTTAAGGAGTCCAACAGAGAAGTTCCAGCACACCATTGGAACAAAATAATAATAAGATTGGTTACACTAAAGAAGGTAAGAAGAACGGTTTCACTTTACTGTCATTCCCCCCCAAAGCGGCCCTCTCCAAAGTGGCACAGTTCGGAGCCCAAAGTGACCTTTGCAGCCCATGATTTCTCCCATAGGGAAAGTGAGAGCATGTGAGCAAACGCTCAACCTCCCCAGCTGTGCGGGATGCTGCCAATGAGTCCCAACTTTTTCTCACCCCATCCAGGATACTAAGGTGCGTGGTGTGACAGTGAGGGTGGGGGAACAGAAACTGGCTGGGAGAAGAGCAACCAGGACTCTTGGAGGACATCAAATGGATGCAGACCCACTGGAAAGCCCATCCATAAACCACTGGTCCACAGGCACTGCCAACACTCCATACAACTTACCCACAAACAGCTTACCCCACCTGTGCCAGCTCCCTGTGCACACCCTGGAAGACAATGAGAGTGAGTCTTTGCAGATGTCTAGTGAGCGTGTGCAGAAAGCTGGCCCAACTCTCTGGGTCTGGAAGAAAGCACACTAACTTGAGCATTCATCACAACCCTGGGGAAAGTAAACTAGTGACTCTCAGCAACTGGCTTGGCTTTGAAGGATCAAGAGAAGACATGAAATCTAAATAATTTTCTGCCAAAAGGGAACAAAGAGTATAAAGGAGTATAGAAATTCATAAAAGTGCTGATGGAAGGTATTTCTCTCTAAAAGCCTATTCATAAACAATGGAGGAGGTGACTACTTCTTCAAATGCAAACACACACAAAAAAGCCAAGACTTAAAGGAGAATGAAAAATCAAGGAAACACCAGTAAAGAAACACAATTTCCTAGTAACTTAACCCAAAGAAACAAAGATCTGTGCTTCGCCTGATAAAAACTTCAAAATAGTTGTTTCAAGGCAACTCAGTGAGCCACAAGTGACCAGAGAAAATCAATTCAACAAAAATCGGGGATATTCTTGGCAAAATTGGGTATTTTTAAATATATTTTATTATGCTATTATGGTTGTCCCATTACCCCCCCTTCGTTACCCTCCACCCTACAACCCTCTCCCACCCACATTCCCCCCTTTAGTTCATGTCCCTGTGTCATAAGTTCTTTAGCTTCTACATTTCCCATACTATTCTTGCCCTCCCCCTGTCTATTTTCTACCTACCATCTATGCTACTTATTCTCCATACCTTTCCCCACTCTCTCCTCCTCTCACTCCCCTGTTGCTAACCCTCCATGTGATCTCCATTTCTGTGGTTCTGTTCCTGTTCTAGTTGTTTACTTAGTTTCTTTTGGTTTTTGTTTTAGGTGTGGTTGTTAAGAATTGTAACTTTGCTGTCATTTTCCTATATATGTTTTTTATCTTCTTTTTCTTAGATAAGTCCCTTTAACATTTCATATAACAAAGGCTTAGTGATGATGAACTCCTTTAACTTGACCTTATCTGAGAAGCACTTTATCTGTCCTTCCATTCTAAATGAAAGCTTTGTTGGATAGAGCCATCTGGGATATAGGTCCTTGCCTTTCATGACTTGGAATACTTCTTTCCAGCCCCTTCTTGCCTGTAAGGTCTCTTTTGAGAAATCAGCTGACAGTCTGATGGGAATTCCTTTGTAGGTTACTGTCTCCTTATCTCTTGCTGCTTCTAGGATTCTCTCCTTCATTTTTACCTTGGCTAATGTAATTATGATGTGCCTTGGTGTGTTCCTTCTTGGGTCCAATTTCTTTGGGACTCTGAGTTTCCTGAACTTCCTGGAAGTCTATTTCCTTTGCCAGAATGGGGAAGTTCCCCTTTATTGTTTGTTCAAATAAGTTTTCCACTTGTTGCTCTTCCTCTTCTCCTTCTGGTACACCTATAATTCGGATGTTGGAATGTTTAAAGATGTCCTGGAGGTTCCTAAGCCTCTCCTCATTTTCTAAAATTTTTATTTCTTTATTCTTTTCTGATTGCATGTTTTTTTCTTCCCTCTGGTCCACTCCATTGATGTGAGACCCAGCTTTTATTCCATCACTATTGGTTCCCTGTGCATTTTTCTTCATTTCACTTATTGTAGCCTTCATTTGTTCATCTAATTTGTGACCAAAATCAACCAATTCTGTGAGCATCCTGATCACCAGTGCTTTGAACTGTGCATCTGATAGGTTGGCTATCTCTCAGTCACTTAAAAGTACTGGTTGTGGGGCTTTCCATTTTGTTTGAGCCATCTTTTTTTTTCCTTTGGTCTGGTCATGCCTGTTACAGTACGGGGCAGAGCCTTAGGTGTTCCCCAGGTGGGGCACCCCAGTTGCTGGGTTGTGACAGTGTATGTGGGGGCAGGGTCTGAGAGGGAACAATGGCACTTGCTCCATTTTCCATGGGACCTCAGTCTCTTCTGATGCTTCCCCCGAGCAAACTGGGCCCCTCTGGTGCCAATTCCTGTGTGAGTGGGCTTGTGCACCCTGTGGGACTTTCCAAGGACCTCTCCGGTGAGGCTGGGTGTCTCTTCATGTGCCTCAACCCCCACAGGTGTTTTCAATTAGTGCCCCAAGGCTCTATTTCCCAGTGCTGGGATACTGGGTTGTGCGCAGTGCCTTGCTTCACAATCACCGCCTCGCTGGGTCTGCCAGCTGCCACTTGCACACTCAGGGTCTGCCTGTTGCAGTCTTGTGCACCCTGGATGCCTTACACGCCCAGTCCCAATGCTCTCTGCCCTCCTCACTGCAACCCTCGCTGGCTGCCTGACTTCATCCCTCCTACTGGTCTGGGTGAATGGATCTATTTTAACTTTTTGGTTGTCCAACTTCTAAACAGTTCAATTTTCTGTAAGTTCTGGATGTTATTCTGTTTCTAAATTGTTGTTGTCCTTATCTTGGTTGTGCCAGAAGGCACAGTGTATCTACCTATGGCTCCATCTTGGCCAGAAGTCAAAATTGGGTACTTTTTTAATAGCCAAACAAAAAGAAGAAGTTTAACAGAGACACAGAAATCACAATTAATTAATTAATTAATTAACTAATTAATTCTGGAGCCAAAGAATACAATGAATGAAATGAAAATGCATTAGAGGGCATCAGCAACATAGTAGATCATCAGCAACATACTGGATCAAGCAGAAGAAAGAATTAGTGAAGCAGAAGGCAAATTATTTGAAGTTATGCAGTTAGAGAGTAACAACAACAACAAAAGAATGGAAAAGGGTCAAGGCTACATGAACCATGGAATGCCATCAAGAGAAACAACCTGTGCATTATGAGAGTTCTAGGAGGAGGACAGAGAGAAACAGGGGCTAAAAGGCTATTGTAAAACGTAATGACTGAGAACTTCCCAAACCAGAGGAAAGACTGGGTCAACCATATTCCTGAAGCTCCTAAGATACCCCAAAATTTCAACCCCAAAATGTCTTTTCCAAGGTATATTATAATCAAAACATCTTAAATTAGTGATAAAGAGAATTTTAAAAGCACCAAGAGAAAGAAAATTCTTCATGTGCAAGGAAACCCCATAAGGGAAAAAAATCACAATCCAGGAGACAGTGGGATGCTGTATTCAAAGTGTCAAAAGAAAAAAACATTGAATTAAGAATACTGGGTAAACATTTTTATAGAATGAAAAAGAAATAGACTTTCCCAGACAAACAAAAGCAGAGGGAGTTCATCCCACTATACCTGCCTTATGAAAAATGCAGAAAGGAGTTTATTCAAGATAAAATGAAAGGAAACTAGGAAAAGGAACACTCATGAAAATATAAAACACACTGGTAAAGGTAAATATATGAGCAAAGTCAGAATACTGTAACACCGTAATATGGTTATGTGTTAGTCACCAAACTCTAGCATAAAGGTTAAAGGACAGAGGATTAAAAATAACTAACTATATCTACAGTAATTTGTTAATGATACACAATATGAAAAGATGTAAATTGTGACATTATTTTCTGGCCTAATTGCCCTCTTTGAAACCTCTAATATACCTTGCTCTCTTCTTGACATTTTAAATTGTGTAACAGTTAGCCTATCTCTATTCCAATCTATCTATTTAGGATACTCCCAACCAAACTGATGCTTGGGAACCATAAAAAAGACAACTTTTAAAAGGCAGAGAATTAGGGGGCTGGGTGGAGGTGGGTAAATGAAAAAATTAATTAATGAAAAAAAAAGGTAGAGAATTAGCTACTAGACAATAATGTTAGTGTGTATTGTCCTATGCCTGTAATGTCCTTCCCCACCCACTACATCTGTAGATTCCGAGGATCTAGCTAAATGGTCTCTTATGTAGCCAATGAGTGACTGACCTCAGTCTAACCTAGTAGGAGCCCTTGCAGTGTCCACTATACAAGCCAGCTAGGGCAAGCAATGGGAAGAGACTGCCCTAGGACTCATACTCATGGAGAGTACTTGTGTGGCCTCTCCTGTGTTTACTCTATGGTGCTCAGCAGGCTTAACATATTTAATAAGTGTTAGTATTCATAACAACACTCCCATGTATGATACCTGGGGAAAGATTAAGATCAGGAATGCAGTAATTTTAATTAATTATGCAGGAGAGTAATTTCACTTCATAAGCCCCTTAAGCTCACATGTTACGGAAAGGTTCAGACTCATTGGACTCATTTGTAAAGCCCTGTTGTAACTTGTTAAAGCCACGATAATTTCATTCACAAGAAGGGCCCGTGAGCTACCTCTTCAAGTTAAGCCCTAGGTTGCCATTGACATGTTTTTTAGTTTAGTTTTGTTTTTAGTTGTTTTTTTTTTTTTAATCTGGATATGCAGAAAAGAACAGTGAGAGTTTGTACCAGGGATATAGCCACACGGTCCACATCATTACTGTGGGTATTAAGGAGTAACTTGATGGCAGCCTAAATGAGCTGGATATTCTGAGTTTTCATTTCCTCCCAAAACTCTGTTGATGATTTCCTCTGGATCTTGAGTTTCTATATTTATGCTATTCAATAAGCCTCCATTCTATGGCTCAAAGGGGTTCCAAAATGACCTTAGGCAATTTGATCAGGCACAACTTTTGGATTATTTCTGACAGATAGTGATATTTTCCCAAGTGTTTGAGGTGAAAGTGGGTTAGCTATTCCCAAACAATTTTGTTACTCAATTATTAAGAAAATATAGAATTAAATATTCATGATCCTGGGTTAATCAAAGCCTTCTTACATATGAAACCAAAGCATAAGCAACAATAAGAAAAAAATAAATTGGCCTTCATCAACACTCAAAATTTTTGTGCTTCAAAAAATACCATCAAGAAAGAGAAAAGGCAACCCCAAAACAGGAGAAATATTTTCAAATTTTCTATATGATACAGGACTTGTATCTAAGATATATACAGAATGCTCACAACTTAATAATAAAAAAGCAAGTAACCCAAAGTTTTAAAGTGGAGATATGTTCTCAATAAACTTTTCCCCAATGAAAATATACAAATGGCCAATAAGCATATGAAAAGATGCTTAACATCACTAGCCATCAGAAAAATGCAAAGCAACACGCAAGACACTACCTCACACCTTTTAGGAGCCAGTTACATTGTTTGGAAAACATTTTTATGTTAAAGGAATCATGCCTGATTTTTTTTTAAAAGCTCCTTTATTAAAATGAGAAGCCCTGGGGATTCTCTGACCACTGTTCCTAAGAAAACCACATGTTTCAAGTCTTCAAATGTAACAGAATTATTCTATTTGACTATTTTCAAAAGTATCCTTAAATTAACAAATGCTGCATTAGTGTGAAGGCATCTGAAAATCACATAAACACCATCAATCACATTTCTAATCATGCAAGGATATGATATGCTGATGGATCACCCTTTGACATCTGATGGACTTCTGGGCAGCAGCTGATGCTACTGCTACTGATTACCTCCACGTGTAACATTTGCCATCTCTTCGTGTGTTTGTTGACTTAGCTAGATTCTCTGAGAATTTGGTGTACAATAGGTAAACGGATGGGCCCTTAGCTGTTACAACCAAAAGGTCTAACCACCTACATTTCCTGTAACATTATCAGAAGGCAGAGATTGTACTGAGTTTCTTTCAATTGTATCTGCTTTCTTATGTAACTGAAAATAAATCAGCCAGATTCAGAGACTATCATTCTTGAAAAGATGCACTTGACCATAATTTAAAGAAAAACACATGAGGCATTTAAGATGGCTTTAATCTTAACCAGCAATATTCGCTATAAAATATACTCCCAAATTTCAGTACCAGAATTGAACTACATAATGTCACAGTTCAGGCCTTTAGATAACTTTGTATCAAAGTTGGTATCTTTCATATCTGCCCATGGCTTACTTCAAATATCCAATGCCTTTCTTGAAATGATAACTAGTGATAGAGAGAGCCTTTTATATTTGGCCTTTCTTGTTTCCAAATGGCAGTTATGCTTATTCCACCCACCTTGCAACTAGACTGTCCCCCATATTGTCGTTTATATGCAAGAGATCAGCCATATAGAGAACGGGTCTGTGTGGCAGTGGTGAATGTAACTCAGCCCTGGTGTGGAAAACCACCAGATGTGAGGCAACACACAGGAGCCAGGCCCACAGATCCGTTTTCCCATGAGGAACCAGGCCTGCATTATACCTAGGATGCTCTGAGGCTTGCTTTTGCTAAAACTCCCTCACCATGAGTTAAGGCAGCAAATGTTTACTGCATATCTTTGAAGTAACTTCCTAAAGTCTGTGCTAAACCTCCCAAGGACAGAGTATAACTAGTTCGACCACTTGTCCCCTTGCATTTGCAACATCCTTTTCTTTGTTATCTGTAAAAGGCCATCACCTAAAGCAAACCTGTGCATAATAAATGAGGACCTTCCTTGATGTAATCCTTCCAGAAAAGCAATAAAAGCCTGTCCAGGCAAGAGTCGGTGCCCTCTCTCACTCAGAGTGTCCATGCCATACCTTTTCTCCACAGGATTTCTGCAGTCCGTGTGAATTTGTTCGTTGCAGCACCATGGACACCGCTGGTCAGAGTCCATACCACAGCCACACCTCATCTTGATTTTTGGTTGCACGTATTTCCATAATGATTGTTTTCTTAGCAACTGAATCTTTTTGCACTATATTAGAACTCTCCAGATGATACTAAATCACTTTTCTGTTAAGAGACTCAATATTACAAATACATATAAGCTTTACTGAAATACAACTTAAAAATGCATTTCTGTTCTCCAGGTCCATCCATGAAAGTATGGTGAAGTTTTTTTTTCTTTTTTAAAATTTTTTATTTTAATTGTTGTTCAAGCACAGCTGATAAAGTTTTAACAAAAATTAGAAGTGGTAGGGAATAAGTTTTGTAGTTGAGGCAACAATGTGCACTTTACCACAAAAGCAGGGAATAAACATAACCAACTTGGGGTGAGAGACACAGTGACTCGAGGTCATGAGCTCAGTGGAAAGAACCAGAAAATATTCCAGCCAGACTTTACAGTTAATACACACAGCATACACACAGTTAATAACACCAGAAACAACCACCACAATGAAAGATAACAAAATATTTGGAACACATAACAGAAAAAATTTTTAACATCCTGGATACACAAAGAATTCTTACAAATCCAAAAGGAGAAGAATTGACTTTTGGGGGAAAAATGTGAAAAGAATAATAACAAGGCAAAAAGAGATACAACTGGTTAATACTCATATAAAGATGTATTTAATCTTACTAGTAATCAAAGGAATATACATTTAAATAATAGTTTTTTACTCTCAGACTAAGGACAGTATCACATAGTATCAAATCTGCTGAAGTCACAAACCTTCCCAGATTCAAGGGGAGGGAATAGACCCTGTTTCTCAGTGGGAGAAGTATCAAAGTCATACTGTATGAAGATCATGTGAGAGGAAGTTTCTGTTGGGGCCATCCTTAGAAAATAAAATCTGCCATAGAAAACAGTAGGAAAACATGTTATCTCAGAATGCTGAATGTAAACTACTGTCTTTTTGAGAGCTAACCTGGCCCCATAAACAGGGGTATTATAATGTTCCAACATTACTTGCAAAGTAAGTTTCCCTCCTAAATCATATTCTAACTGGGGAATGGACCAATGCATTTCACTTCTCAAATACATCAGTTATAGTCTTCTATTTGTAAAGAATTGAGGTTTCATAACATCTTATTTAATGCAGATTTTTCTCCTGGAATGTTTTACCGAGTAATCACTTATACATCCAATTCAACAAATAAGTATTGAGTTCCTACTAAGTGCCATTGTCTCTGCTAGGTGTTAATTAAACTAGACACTATCCTTATCCTCAGGGGTTTAGATTTTACTGGAGGGGTGAATATTAAATAGTTATGTAATTATAATTACACCCTGTGAGAAGTGGCTTGAAAATAATGTAAAGGAAAGTAAGAGAGGATTTTCAGACAAAATTATATTAGGGATAAAGGAATTGGTGCTTAAACTGAGAATTTTAAGAACTATCAAAAACACTAGAAATTTACTATTTGAGGGGTAGGGAGCTATTCTAGGCAGTGGGGAGCATTTATCTAAAAGCCATGAACCAGGAAATAGGCAGGTATGTTAGACAGACATAAATGTGGCTAACATTCACCTGATGTACTTTCTGAGTGAGAAGGACAAAAGCAAGAGGAAACCAGAGAGGGAAATAGTGCCCAGACCACTCATGGCCTTATATCCACATTAACAATTTTATATCTTACCTGTACATCAAGCCCTCTTGGAAGATTTTAAAGAACTAAAGTATTTTCCTTTTGGTTTTGTAAGAATTCTTTGTGTATCAAGCAATCATAGAAGGTTTTTAAGCAGGAGCACAACAAGGTCTCATTTATGTGTATTTTCAAAACATTGTTTTGTGTTTTCTCCAAAGGATGGAGATGATGGCATAGAGAAAAGGAAGATTAGTTCCAAGTCGTAGAGGAAATCCAGGCAAGAGGTGAGCATGGCTTGGGCTAGTGTGCTGACAGTGTAGGTGAGTTAAGGTATAATTTGGTTGGGAAATGAAATATACTGGCTATCTAAAACCCAAAACTACAAATCTCCATACTACTCATAACCATATAAATGGATATAATCTTTCTAGAAGACAACTTCACAATATATAGAAACCCTTAGAATTTCCTTTAGCCCTGACTGATGTGGCTCAGTGTATTGGGCATCGCCCTGCAAACTGAAAGGTCGCCCGTTGATTTCTGGTCAGGGCACATGCCTGGGTTGCAAGCCAGGTCCCCAGTTGGGGCATGCAAGAGGCTATCAATTTATGTTTCTCTCTCCCTCCCTCCCTTCTCCTCTCTCTAAAAATAAATAAACAATTTTTTAAATATTCCCTTTAACTCAACAAATCCACCTCTAGGCATTTACCACAAGGAATAATCGTGGAGATGTGCAAAGAGTTAGCTCAAGGAATATTTACAGCAATGTTATAAATAAAATTGAAAACTGTCAAAAAATTGTTGCCCAGATCTTGATTTCTAAATGTGATTTTCTCATAAAAGGAACTAGGGCTGCTTAGAGAAATGGTTGATTCTGGGTCTTAGGCAGGGAAAATTCAAGATGAACATGGAGCAGAAAGTAAGGAAATACTCCAAAAACGACAGGGAAAAGGGAATATCAAAGAAACAGGAGCCAAACTAAAAGATCTCCCAATGGCCAAAGCTAGAACACTTTTAATATAATTTTTTATAATAAAAGTAATAATGTAGTAATAGATTAATAATGTAGTAAGTCAAAGTATAAGATAAATATATATAAGTCCTCACTGATACATATGATTGAATAAAAAAGGGGGGAAGAGGCAAATCTTTCTTACATTAGAATTCCAAATAATTTATGTAACTAACCCACCCCTGAAGGTGGAGCTCACTATTTCCAACCCCTCTACTCCATAATTCATGAGTGTGTGTTGGACTTGGTGACTTCCTACTGATGAAGAGAGAATGGAAATAGGGAGGACAGATAACTTTACAATGGAGAACCTGGTAAACCCCACCTTGGCTGAACTGCCAAGATTAATATTGTGAGGGATAAGGCATGCCTATACCATGCATACACAGTAAAATATGAGTAAAAATTCTGCTATTCTTCTCCAAACCCATTATCCAGTCTAATCATAAAAAAAAGACAAACCCAAATTTAAAAACATTCTGCAAAATATCTGACAGTTACACCAAAATTGTCAAGATCATGAAAAATAAGGAAAGAGACTAGGGAAGTGACTCAATACAATATAGTTCCCAGAACTGGATCCTAGAAAAGAAAAAAGGTATTAATGGAAACACTAGTGAAATCCTAATGAAGTCTGGAGTTTAATTAGTAGCAATGTGTTGCACACACAGGTCAATTTCTGAGCTTTGATGAACAGACCACAGGTATGTTGACAGTAGGGGAAAGTGGTGAGGGTAGTTGGGAACTCTGTGTGACCATTGTAACTTTTTTGTAAATCTAAAAGCATTACAAAATGGAAGTTCCTTTAAAAACTAAGCTTAAAGCATGATTGGAGCTGAAGGAATAACACCCCTGAAATGATTACAGAATTACTCAAAGAGGAGCAGAGTTTTCCTAGCTGGTGATTTTCCACCCACATTGGTTTGCTGCCAGCATTTATGCTGCTTTCTTATATATGCTTGCCTGGTGGTTATAATTTTCTTTTGAAACACTGGGAATTTCTGTGATTAAAAAAAATGATTCTGTGAAATTTGTTTAAAGGATTATTAGTGAAACATACTATGGTATAATCATAAAATGGACTATAATTATAAACTTAAAAATAATGTTGTAGACATGATAAAATATATCAATATATGGAGAACTCTAAAGATTCCACCAAAAACCTACTAGAATAAATGGATTCAGTAAAGTACCAGGATATAGAATTAATATTCAGAAAGTGGTTGCATTTTTATACACCAATCATTAATTATCAAAAAAATAAATTAAGAAAACAATCTCATTTATAATTGCATAAAAATTAAAATATATAAGAATAAATTTGAGGAATTCTGGCAAGATGGAGGAATAGGTGGACGCACCATACCTCCTCACACAACCAAGATTAGAACAACAATAATTTACAGACAGAATAACACCTAGAACTGATAGAGGATTTATCTGAATGGAAGTCGGACAGCCAAGAAGTTGAAGTAGACCCATACATTCAAACTGGTAGGAGAGGACGAGCCAGGTGGGCGCGGGTCGGCGGTGCGCAGAGGTCAGGGAAAATGTGGCGCGAAATCGCACGACAGCCATCCGGCTCGCAAAAACGCAGCGGTGATTCCTGAGTACACGAGCTGCGGCTGGCAGACCCAGTGAGGCGGCGATTGTGGACCAGGCAGAGTTCGCAGCCCAGGATCCCAGAGAAGGGACTGAGATCCCAGGAGAACAGAACTACCACCATTGTTCCCTCCCATCCTCGCTCCCGCCCCCACATATAACGTGACAATCTAGCGACTGGGGTGCCCAGGCCCGGTGAACACCTAAGGCTCCGCCCCCCACCTAACAAGAACCACCAGACTGAAAAAAAAAAAAGGAGAGACAGGGAGAGATATGTTTCCAACAGAACAGATCAGTCCCCCAGGACTTATCCTTTTGAGTGACCAAGAAATAGCCAATCTATCGGATGCACAGTTCAAAACACTGGTGATCAGAAAGCTCATGGAATTGGTTGACTTTGGGCGCAATTTAGAAGAAAGGATGCAGGTTACCATAAAAGAGATGCAGGAAGATATACAGAGGAGAGCCAATAATGAAGGGATGGAAACTGGGTCTGAAAACAATACAGTGGACCAGAAGGAAGATAGAATCAACCAAGCAGGAAAGCATGATGAAATAAGAATTCAAAAAAAAAAAAAAAAAAAAAAAAGAGGAGAAGCTTAAGAGCATCCAGGACATCTTTAAATGTTCCAACATCTGAATTATAGGGGTACCAGAAGGGGAAGGGGAAAAGCAACAAATTGAGCACGTATTTCAACAAATAATAATGGAGAATTTCCTCAATCTGGCAAAGGAAATAGTCTTCCAAGAAATCCAAGAAGCTCAGAGAGCCCCAAAGAAGTTGGACTCAAGAAGAAACACACCAAGGCACATCATAATTACATTAGCCAAGGTAAAAATGAAGGAGAGAATCCTAGAAGCAGCAAGAGATAAGGGGACAGTAACCTACAAAGGAGTTCCCATCAGACTGTCAGCTGATTTCTCAAAAGAGACCTTACAGGCAAGAAGGGGTTGGAAAGAAATATTCCAAGTCATGAAAGACAAGGACCTACATCCCAGATGGCTCTATCCAGCAAAGCTCTCATTTAGAATGGAAGGGCAGATAAAGTGCTTCTCAGATAAAGTCAAGTTAAAGGAGTTCATCATCACCAAGCCCTTATTTTATGAAATGCTAAAGGGACTTATCTAAGAAAAGAAGATAAAAGACATGTATAGTAAAAGGACAGCAAACTCACAATTATTAACAACCACACCTAAAGCAAAAAAAACTAAGTAAACAACTAGACCAAAAGAAACTAAGTAAACAACTAGAACAGGAACAGAACCACAGAAATTGAGGGCACATGGAGGGTTAGCAGCAGGGGGGTGGGAGGAGGAGAGAGGGGGAAAAGGTATAGAGAATAAGTAGCATAGAAGGTGGGTAGAAAATAGACACGGGGAGGGCAAGAATAGTATGGGAAACGTAGAAGCTAAAGAACTCATAAGTATGACACATGGACATGAACTAAAGGGGGGAATGTGGGTGGGAGAGGGGGTATAGGGTGGAGGGCAGAGATGGGGGAAATGGGACAACTGTAATAGCATAATCAATAAAATACATTTAAACAATTTAAAAAATTAAAAAAATAAATTTAACCACAGAGATAAAAGATCTGTACTTGGAAAATGAGACATTGAAGAAAAAAAATGGAAAATGTACAAATCAATGGAAACATATACTGTGCTCATGAACAGGAATACTTAACATTGTTAAAATATCTATACTACCCAAAGCATTGTAATCCCTATAAAAATACCGATGGCTTTTTTCACAGAACTAGAACAAATAATCCTAAAATGTATGTGGAGCCACAGAAGATCCCCAGTAGCCAAAGCAATCTCCAGTAAGAAGAAAAAAGTTTTGGATATCACACTACTGATATCCAATTATACTGTAAAGCTGTAGTAATTGAAACAGCATAATACTGGCATGAAAACAGACATATAGATCAATAGAACAAATAGAGAACCCAGAAATAAACCCAGACATATGACAAAGGAGGTAATGGATACAAAGACAGTCTATTCAGTGAGCAGTGTTGGAAAAACTGGAAAGATATATTTAAAAAATAAAATAGGCCACCTTCTTATACTATATACAACAATAAACTCAAAATGGATTAAAGACTTAAATGTAAGACTTGAAACCAAATACTCCTAGAAGAAAATCTCTCTGACATTTCTCTTAGCAATATTTTTTTTGATATTTCTCCATGCAAGGGAAACAAAAGGAAAAATAAACAAATGGTACTACATCAAACTAAAAAGTTTTTGCATAGTTAAAGAAAATATCAACAAAAAAAGCCTACTGAATGGGAGAAAATACTTGCCAATAATTCATCCAACAAGAGATCAGTAACCAAAGTTTATACAGAACTCAGATAACTCAATACTAAAAACAAAATCTTATTTAAAATATACAGAGGACCTGAATAGACTCTCCTCCAAAGAGGACATACAGATGGCAAAAAGACATATGAAAAGATGCACAAAATCACTAATCATCAGAAAAATGCCCATTAAAACCCCAGTGAGCGAACACTTCACACTTGTCAGAATGGTATCATCAACAAATCAATAAACAAGTGTCAGCAAGGGTGTAGAGAAAAGGGAATACAATGCACTGTTGCTGAGATTGCAGTTTGGTGCAGTGACTATGAACAAGAATACACTTCCCTTGAAAAATTAAAACTAGAACTACCTCATGACCCAACAATTTCACTCTGAGCTCAAAGAAATCTAAAACACTAATTTGAAAAGACAGATGCAACTCTACGTTCATTGTAGCATCATTTACAATGACCAAAATATGGAGGCAACCCAAGTGGCTATTAATAGATAAGTGGATAAAGAGATGGTACATATATATAATAGAATATTATTTGACTATAAAGGAATGAAATCTTACTATTTGCGACAACATGGATGGACCAACATATTATTAATGTGAGTTTCCCCAGTTGGATCCTTTTGTATATTCTAAACTTCTGCCATGGGGATTACTTTTATTTCAAATTGTTTTTGGTCTTAACTCTGTAACTGAGCTCAGAAATTCCCTGAGCATGTGAAGACCTTATTCATTTGGGACCTCTGCCCTTGCCCTGTTTTCATTTCTCTGAATGCATGGCTCCAAGATTTTCTCATGATCAACCTCCTCTTGTTAAAAACCTCAGGTCAAATGTCACCTTTTAGAGAAGTTTTCATGACCACCTTATCAAAATAGTACTTGCTATCCCCATCTACTCCCTCAAATTACTCGGCTTTATTAGTCTTCATAAACACTTGCTACCATCTAAACTTATAGGATTATTCATTCACTTGGCTATCACCTTCCTACTCCTTCTAGAATAAAAGTTTCATGACAGAAGGGACTTTGCCTACCTCCCAGACTCTCCATGCCCAGGTCCTGGTCCATGGCCTCACACAGGGGGTACCTGGTAAGTGTCTGTGGCAAAGATGCATAAGTGGGTCTTGGCATGTAGAACCCAGCACATACAAGTGATACAGAATGTATAGTATCATCCAGGTGAAGAATGCAGTAAGAAGAGGGCTAAACCCTAAGCCCAAAAGGAAGCCACAGGGAAGTGCAAAGTGGAGGAAAAGGAGACAGTGGAGAAGACCGAGAAGTGGGATGGAGAGGAGAACCAGGTCCAGGACAATGTCATTTTGGCCACGAGAGGAGACCTTGGGGAAGGAGAGGCAGGTTACCTCTGGCAACATTAAATATGGGGTCAAGAAAAGTCAATGGTTTTAACAACTCAAATATGATCTCTAATGAGCACAGTTTGCTTGTTTGTAGAGCAAAGCATGTGGGTTCCACTGTAAAACCTGCCACCTCCTTGTGTAAATAAAGCCCTGTGCCCTTCAGCAGGGGCAGTATTGCTGCCAAATCATTACATCCTCACTGTAGCACGTAACTAAATAAACACATGAAGAAATACCAAAAGAGAATGATGAGAGTTTGTGATATATTTTGTGTGATTTATATCAAACAAATTAATGTTGCCCTCTGAGTGTGTGACGAATTCTTTTTCTACCTTTATAAAAATATATTTTGCATTTTTCAAGCTTTCATAAATATACATGAATTTTTATAAAATATGTATTTGGCATGCTTGTCCAATTAATAAAAATATAGATAACTAATAACAATTATGTCATGCCAGACTGTCCTCTATTACTGTATTTCTTTTTATTTTATTTTATTTATTTCTTTTATTTTCTTTCATTTTATTTTACTCTAATTGTTGTTAAAGTACAGTTTTATGCCTTTCCCACCTCCCAACTCAACCCCCCAGCTCTCCCCATCTCCCTCCCGTTTCCACCACCCCTTGTTTTTGTCCATGTATCCTTTATGCTTGTTCCTGTAAACACTTCCCCTTTTCCCATATTTTTAAACATTAAGCAAACCAACCAAAAACCCAATGACACATTATCTGTAGTTGTTTTGTGATAGAACAAAGCATCCTACATCCTCTAAAGTTTACATAACTCCACCATAGTCTAAATTCTTTCTTCCAAAATAGTGTGTTAATAAACCAACACATTAAGATGAACATTCAAGACGTTGATTTCCACAGGATTGCCAGGTACTTGTTAAGGCAGCTTTCACTATAATTCATTTAGATACACAGCAGCTAAAACCAGGATAACTAAAGCTTTTAGAAGATTCCATGAAATGAGACAAGTCCTTACAAGTTAAGAAACATTTGTAACAAAAAAGAGCAGATAGAAAACTTTTTAGCTGGGAAGTAAAGCAGCAGGGTTTTGATGAAAGGGCTAAGAAGGAAGGTCCAAGTGTTACTCCCCAGAGCTGCACAGCATCATCCCAGTTACTTATTCTATTGGATTGCGTTCTCTTACTTTCCTGTCCTCTTCAGAGGTGACAACCACCAGCCCTCTTGTCTCATTACTTTAATTTATGTTTTAAAATATAAAATAAACTTAGGAAATCTGAAGGACTTTTCCATCCTAGGATATTTTCTTTAAGGTTTAAAACCTCCTCCAGATAAATTCTCCTATATATGAAACTACACTAAGAGAAAGGGAGAAAAGGAAGAAGATTCCAGATACATGTTTCAGGAGGCAGTTATCAGAAACCCAAGTGACAGTATGTCCTTACAAACTATTCAACAATTACAGACTCCATATTTTGTGCCTTTCTCATTGTTGTTCCTTACAGCTGAGGCATCATCTATGGTGACTCTTAACATTCATCATGACAAACCCATAGCTCTCAGCTCACTTCTTAGCATCCCTGAGGATACACTGACCACCTCTAACCTCAACTATGACTCTGGAAAGTTTAACCTGGGCCTGTATGTCACCTTTCTTTGAAGAGGTATCTCCTCAACAGGAAGACTGATAACTGTTGGGAACCACCCTGCCTGGTATCAGAAGCTGTAACCCCCACCAAGGCTAAGGCTGAGGGAATGACCTTGGACTGTAAGCCAGCAAGGAGACAAAAGCTTATATCCCTGGCAGGAGCACCGCTTCTGCTCCTTTTACTTCATCTATAACTGGCCCCCAATGCTTGGTCAGTTAGCCAATGACAGGTAAGATTCCCCAAGCGGGGAACGATCTAAGACAGGCACAATCATGTGGGAGGCCCCCAAGGAAGGACTTCGGGGGCTACAGCAAAAGGGGGTGATGGACCCTCACCCCTCGACTTTGATATAGCCTGAGTCCTCATTGTCTGTGAGAAAATCTCCTAGTCTCTTGGCTGCCTTACTTCCCTTGCTCCACCTAAGCCTGAAACAATGACAGAGGGTGGTGCAGCCCTATGCTGGAAAGGGCTTTCCCAGCTATCAGGCCTAAGAAAGAATATGTAAAATCCTGTGAAACCTGCTTTGTTTAGAATGCTCTCAGTTGAATGATAAGGGTCCAAGGAAGAAGTAAGTTTGTTCCTTAAAGTGTTTACAGCTCTTTGACCCTGACTCAAAATAGGCCCTCAGACTTCCTTGTTATCTATTGTTTGATCCTTACTTCCTGGCAATGAGTAATGAGCTTAACCTGAATTCCTGTGTAAATGAACCCAATAAAAGCCTGCTTGGGCGGGAGAATGAGGCGCTCTCCCCTAGAGAGGGTGGCCATGGCGCTCCCCACTAGAGAGAGTGGCCGTTCTGTCCCTATTTCCCCACAGGACCTGGTTGTGTTTGTGTATGTTTTTCTCATGTTTTGATGAGCCATCTGCAGCATTCTGCAGTCACTGGAGGCCAGTGGTTGTGTCAGGTAACATTTCAGGTTGACATACTGATAGCACTTAAACATGTATGAGCCTTGACACCAACGAGCAGATTCTACCATCATGCCTGACACCTGATCCATTTACTCACACAACAAAAGTAAACTTTCATTAGAACACAGATTCAGCTTTTAACACTGCCATACATTGCTACAAAAAGACCTAATTCTTCATTGTGCTTATTCCTGCACATTAACTCCTAATCTAGGAAAACACTGTCATCATTCATTAATTAGAGTTGTATATACACAGAGAGATGTATTTTTCCACTTTGGTAGAAATCCAAAGATTGAAACTGTAGGGTTGCGTTCCAAACACATTGGACCTTCTCTCTATCCTTTGGTTCCAAGATACTTCATAACTGAAAGTCTAACTGAAAAGTTAGACTTTCAATTTTTCTAATTCCCCAGCAAAGTAAGAATTTCAGGAGTAATCGTTAGGTATAAGGGTAGCACTGTGTCCACCTACAGATGCAACAGAGGCCAACTTGGAGAGAAACAAATAACCCTTTGACTGTTTCAGTTAATTCCCAACTAATTCTCATCATGGTTCATGCTCCTTCCCATCTCCTAGGTCTGGGAATCTCCAACTAGTATTGCCTATTTCAGTTAGGTCTCAAGAATTTGTGAAAAATGTCATAGCATAGATTTTTAGTAATAGCAGCCATGACAGCATTTAGACCATTCTTGACGTCATCAGATGCAGAAACAGATCTTGTAGTGATCTGTGCAAGGTTACCCAGATAAGCAGAGGTAAAAGTTGTCCTATACCCTCATCTAAGGCCCCTAAGAAGAGTGTCCTTGATGTGTGTGTGTTCAAGGGCCTAACAGAGTTCCCACCTCAAAGGGGCCTCCACCAACAGTTTCCATTATAAACATGTCTATGTATGTATTTCTCAAAGAGTTGTCCCCAGACCGGCAGGATCAGCACCACCTGGGAACTTGTTAGAAATGTACATTCTCAGACTCCCCCGGACTTTCTAAATTAGAAATTCTGAGGGTGGGGCCCAGTACCCAGGTTTAATAAGGCTTCCAGGTGCTCCATATAAAGCTTTTCTTACCCTTAGCTATGTCAGGAGCCTTATCTCTGTTTTCATCTAAAATGTAGCACAATAAAGCATTTATTTTCCCTGAAACTTGGTATGAAATAGATCAATCTTCCTCACACATTAATGTGAATAATAACTACTTGGGGATCTTGTTAGAGAGCAGATTCTGATTCAGTAGGTCTGGAGCAGAACCTGAGAGTCATCATGTCTAATAAGCTCCCAGGTGATGTCAACACCACTGGCCAGTGAGCCACACTTTCAGAGTCAAGAGAGTCTAGCTAATTAGCTTTGACTGGCATCAAATTTGGGGACAAAGTGTCTTAGACTGAGGAGGGGTGATAACTGTGATATCTCACAATTCATGCAGCCTCTCATAGTGTCGATGTCTTTGACATCCTGGGGTTCTCTGTAAAGACGTACTTAAATCAGTAAGCCTTTATCCCTAGCACCTCAGCAGTTATTAGGTAGTTGTTGTGCAAATGCAATAGTGCTTCTGGAACAAGGCATAGGATTGAGGAGCAACTTGGGGAGGTTCAGGCTGCAATAAGAGGAGCTGCCCCGTGAGCAACCCCGAGCAGCATGGTGATGGGAGGACTCTGAGGACCCATGAGGGGGGTCACAAGACAGACACGGTGCTAACAAGGCAAGTTGAAAGGCACTGAAAACAAGATCAACTGCCTTCAGTTTCCAGGAGGGTCAGCTCAGGGCTGTGGTGTGGAGGAATGTCTTCTAACTCTACACAATGTAGTCCTAATCACATCCAATGGATGCCTTCATCTTAACTCAGTGTTAGGGCTTTTATCATAAAAACTATTCCCTATGTCTTGATACATAGTAATATTACACCCTCCTTTTTAATTTTCCTTTTCTTCTTTCTTATTTACATTGGGAACTTTCATCAGAAAAATATTGTTCTCCACAGTTGTCATTAAGGAAGACACCCAGATACCCAATGTAAAAAGTGCTGTCAGATGCACACAAGGCAACATATGACTGCCATGAATTATTCGGACTGACGTCCCAACAATGGGCCAGTGTGCACTGTGGTGGGATGCTCAGCACCAGCATGACAGCGGGGCAAGAGCAGGTTCCACCACCTTAGGACTGTTGGCAACAGGGGCCTTTTCTTCTCTGATTTACAGCCTTGCATTCTATAATCAATTTTCACACTCCTTCTTGCCTCTTACTTGGACAACTGGATAGTTCCTAGCAATTGTACAGTTCAAAGGTCAAATAGACACAATAACTAAAACCACATTTATGGAGGAGAAGGGCAGGGTGGGTTTCTAATCATATTCAGGGTACAAATTAAAGGCCAGGCACTCTGTGGGCCACTAACAGAAGCTTCGATGTTACTCAGGCCAAATTACCTCTGCTTTCCTGGCTGACCCCATATAATGCATTTTAAAACAATGATGTCCCAGGGCATATTAAAGAGCACAGCCCCACTATCCAATGAAGTAAGACTTCTAGCACCAGATCTTTCTGATGTGAGTTAGGAAGGAAGGTGAAAAAATCTCCTATCTTATCCTCCAAGTGACTTCGATAACAATCAATTCATTGGCACTTTAAATGTAGTTGAATTACACTATTCCTATTGCTATAGAATAAAGAAATGAGCTGGGAAAACCCAAACATTCCCTTTCTTGGTGGTTCTAAATTATGGTTAGCTGGTGACTTAAAATTTATTTGTAACAAGGCTTGAACCCTGAAGTATTCTCCCCGGTGATGGTTCAGCAGTTGATATTTATGTGTACTCTCGCCCAGGCCAAAAGAACCTCTTTGCCTTTCCAAATATCCTGCCAGGCTCCACCAGGGAATTCTGGATGATGTAGAAGATTCAGGAAGTGAACTGAGGCTGCCAGGAATCTTCATCCAGGTTTCTCATCCCTGTAGACTCTAGGAGAAAGAAGCAGGCTGGCTGCCTGAGTGGTGCAGATAAGCAGATGGCCTGGGCACAAGTTAAATGAACTGCATATTGGCTTCCAAATTCTCCTGCATCTGAAACTATCAAAATAACGTAATGTTGCTACAGATTTCATTACCAACTTGATGAGCATTTCCCTTGATGGGAAAGAGGGGACAATAAATTAAACTCTTTATTACCTTTTAAATGTTAAGTTCCCTTTGATAACACATGGCAAGTAGTTAGGAGAATAAAATGTTAAAGACATTTGTATAGTTAATTTTTAAGAGAGTTTCAAATTTATATTTTTAGGATCATGGTGAGGAGTCCAAATAAAATTTAAAAACTGAAAAAAATTATTCAAGGCAAACAGTGCCCAAGTTTCATAAGAAATGTTCTACGGCACATTTACTAATAGAAAAAGAAAAGATTGCGTTCAGTTGCGTGAAGATTTCATTAGCTTAGAAAACAAAAGAAAAACATTATACATTTCTGCCATTGAAAGCAAGCACCGATTCTTCCCAGAAAGGTAAGTTATCTGAATGAATTCACACATGAAAAATAAATTTAGGATCATAATTTCTTATTAGATACTTAGTTTAAGTCTGAAGCACTGGACAGCAAAGAGTTACAACCATTAGTCTACATTAAGTTATATACAAGGTCAGAAAACAATGATGATGAAAGCTTTGTGTAGTGGTCTTTTATTGCCCTAGAGAAAGGAATGTCTATTTGTTGACATTTTTTTAAAAAATCACTGGGACAAAGGTGAAAAGAAAAAAGTTGTGTTTGGCTTAGTCTTTCTGTGTGTTGTCTCCCCTGTGGAAGCACAGGTAAGTGGCCCTGTGCTCTACCCAACAGGGAGGGACTGGGCTCTTGACTACACACTGAGATATGTTAAGATTTGTAAGTCCTGATGATTCACTGGTTTTAGTACTAGAGAAATTGTTTATGTCATTAGAAAACCATAACTATTATCTTTGAGAATCTGTGAAGGCTGCAGCAGAGTGCTTTTTAAATAAAAATAGAAACAGAGCAATTACAAGTAAAATGTTTTGGGGACTGGAGAACCCATATAGCAAGTAAAAGTCATCATGACTTTGTGTAGTATGTTCCTTCAGAATAGGTTCTTTCTACAAACCTAATTCATTACTTAAAAGCAATCAGTATACCTTGGTTCTTCTATGCAGTTGTGTTAAGTATTTTCTATATGCAAATATTTTGAGGGGGGTGCTGGAAATACAAATGTATAGCAGACATCTATGGTTTTGCCTATGTAGCAAATATTTTCCCTTCTTTGGATAACAGCACTCCCCGTTTGTATGGGTAACTGCTTCACTCCTATTCTGATCATCTAGAGTGGTGGAGCCCATCACTGTTCTCCCCCATCATATACACAGAGATAGACACTTGACTGACTCAGAGTTGGCCAACCAGATCCCCCACTCTCTGGAGAGGTCTGCAGATGAGCACATGTCTTAGGAAGGGCCAATCAGAGTCTTGATGTTAAAAGAACACAACTCCTTGTGTCGCTGGTTGCCATGGCCACCACTTCATGGAAGTGTTTGAGAAGACGAAGCTGTCAATCAGAGGTAAGAAGAAAAGAGAAATGTTGATGACATGAAAGTCCAAATGAAGTCCTTGAAATTCCCAGAGCAGCTGAATGTTCTGTAACTTTCCCTCCATTCCTGTGAACTACCCTTATAGCCTTTCAGTTTCTCTTTGTATTATACAGAGTTTGAGTTGAGTTCCATCTCATAAAACAAAAAAAGTTCTGGCTATTTAAACTGGGCGGCCAAATCAACCCAGTCTATCTTCTGACATTACAGTCCACAGGGAAAGACCACCAATCAGGTAAGTAAACCTGTGATTTCAAGCTGCAGGAGTAGCATGAGTGGCGGTGACATAGGCTAACACTTCATAGAGCATGGTCATCAGAAACCTCAAAAACAAACCTTAAATCTGTAGCCATACAACCTGCAAACCCTTTTAGTTTGGCAATCTGGGCTAGAGTATAATTTCAGAAACCTCTCAGAAAGGACTGGTCTTAATCTGTTAGGCTCAGGAACTCCATGCCATGTTCTAGGCACATGCTCACTGGCTGGGTCTGGCAGACAAGGGAGACTGGCCAGCTACTTGGCCTGAGGGCAGCTGCAGGTTCTGCAGGGAAAGTGTTAGAAGCAAAGTGGCCTTCACGATGAGGGAGCAATTTTTGGCAATTAAAGTAAACAATTCAACATCTATTCCACCTTTCCTGATAGAAAATACTTTCTGTTTAACAAGAGAAAGACATTCTTTACTGAAGAATTCAAGCTAACGATGTAAAAGGAATAATAGAACTAGACCATGACCGGTTTGCAATCCCATGCAACAGCTGTCAATGGATAAAGGCATTTGATAAGAGGAGGATGAGGAGCATTCCAATGAAGGGACTGGCTGTTACCACCTGAGCCAATGATAAAACTCAGCATCCTTAGAATTTAGAAAAACAGACACTGTGTGACTCGCCTTGGGATACAACATGACACACATAGCCCTGCCTATGAATTGTTCTTGCCACAATGGGTACATCAAAATGGAATCAATCCTGTAGACACCTTTCATTTTTTGGAAAGAGAGGAATAGAAGAACAAGTTAAATATCACCCCCCAAAAGCAACAGACAAATCCAAAGGAAAAACATCCTAAAGAATGAACTCAATTTCTGCAACAAGTCACCTGCAGAAGGTAAAAAGGAGGGAGGAAGAGGATTAATCCAGATTAAGTGATTTAAGAAAAGAACCAAATTAAAATGTGGATCATGCTTGTGTCCTGAGTCAACCAAACCAACTGTTAAAATGACCTTCAATGACAACCGGAGAAATCTAATGGTGGAGTGGATATCATATGCTACCAAAGAATTATGGTGGGTATGGTGATAAGACTGCAGTTATATGTGGTCTATGTTTTCAGAGAAGGACACTGATGTACGCGAGAGCAAAACAACAATGTGTGAGGGTTGCTTTTAAATGTTTTAGCAAAGGAATACAAAGGATAGGTAAATATTACAAATGGACCAAAATTTTAATAAGTGATGAAACTGAATGATAGGCAAATGGAGATTCATTGTCCTATTCTTTATAATTCATGTCCACTTAAAAAAATTATTTGGAAAGTTCCTTCTGCTCTTTGCAAAGAAAAGTATCTTTTTTGAAGAACATACTACTGAGAATCACAGTGAGGCAAAACACATATTGCTATTAAGCAACTTAAAAGTCAGTCAAGAGAAAACAAGACAGAGACCAGCTTTCAAAAACATCTCACTCAATAACAAAATGTGTTTAAGAGCAGAACATCACAAGATACTACACGGGATGATAGCTGTTAGTTTTCAAAATTGTAGCCAAAAATAAAGAAGCTCTTTAGTAACAGATAAATAATTTTTAAAAGGATTTAGAACAATTAGAGATAATTTTTGAAAGTCAGAAATGTGTATTTATAATGAAAACTTTTTAAGTTTGTAAATGTATCTCTATCCATAATTTTTTCACCACTTCTTTCCATCAACCAATCCAGGTTTAGATATTTGTTTGAGAATGATATTTTTTTAAAGTTTCAAAGATTGGATTTAACAGAAATTATCAATTCACAGTAATATTTACCACTTAGATTTGTAAAACAACAAAATAAAACAGAAAATACCGAGCTTATATTGAAAAAAGAAAATGATCATCCATGGAGATAAATGTAGATCAATTCATGAAGACAGACACCACAATCTTTCCATACAAAATGCATCAGGTTTAAAATAAAAGATGTGAGGTTTATGACAAAACCCAAGATAAATGTTATGTCAACAATGTTGTATTAACAAAAAGTGAATCCAGAAGCACATTGTGCTCACCACTTTTCCTAAAAAATTGAAAATCATTTAGCTAAAGGAAGAATTTTTGGTCTGTAATGTTATGTAAATTCAAATTTACAATTAAAATATAACACACCTCTCCAAAGAAAAGGCAGATGACTTTCCGCCTCATGACCCCATGACGTGAGGACAGCATGCATGCTTCCAGGTCACGGTGTGATTGCAAAGCCTCTGGTGGCCCCTGGTCCTGTCTTGTCACAGCCTCCTTCTTGGCACATCTGTCATCATGTATACAATTGCCATACTCTCAAAGAAATCAAAAAGCTTCTTAAAATCCTTTCATCTTTAAGGTGCAAGGTAAACTCAGAAAGGTTTCAAACGATATTTCAGTAGATGACACCAAAACTAACTAAGATTAAATTTGGCCAGAATCCTATCACTATTAAGAAAACAAGAAAAAAATGACATAGAAGGCAGACATCGACAGAAATGCAAATGATTCTGCCATTTGACCCTGAAATGTTCCATTTTATAAGAGGAGGATTTTAAATTTGGCACAAACTACTGACAAAATGAAAATGACAAATTACCCCACAAGCCTAAAGTGTGACAATGTTTGTTTCAGTGAATGTACTTTTCAGAAAAAAAATAGTTTGCTTTTCTTTTAAAATATTTTTAAATTATCTGCTGAAGATAAGCATTAGATTAAGAACTTCTGCCATGTTGTTCCTTGTCTGCTGTGACTATATTATTAAAAAGAGGCTAGCTATCTATAGGAGAGTTAAAAAATGTATTGGATTTCATTGGGGACAGGGATTATTCACACACTTTAACATTTCCTATAATCTTCAGGAATGAGGAGAACTGGGAAATCTTCCACACCTTCTCTCCTCTCCTCATTTGTTCCATTCCATGGAAGAAGGAGCACTAATCTCACTTTTGAGACTGTAACTTCTGTGATCCTTATTAAAACAGGACAACTAGGGGGCAGCTCAACTGCTTCAGGCTATGGTAGCTGCTCTCTGCTCTAATCTGCAGTGAGGCTTCTCCCAAGAACTGGCTGTAGTTGTGGTTTCCTCCTTCTCCTCCTCCCTTATTCTCTCTTCAGTCCCATCCCATCATGCTTCTTCCACCCTCTGCCATGACCCCAAGTCTTCACAAGTCACCAGATCCTCCTATGTATGTTGCCAAATCCAGGAATCATTTCTGTCCTTCATTCACTCAACTTTCAACAGTCTTTGACTGTTTCTCACGCCTTATCAGTGAACTATCTTCTCTGGCTGTCCATGAGGCCACACTCTTCTAGCTCTTGTCCTATCTCACTGGGTACCCCTGTGCATGCCCCTCATCTGGATCCTTCTCTTCTGCTCCACCTCTAAGTACTAATGCACTCCTTTCAGGAGGAAAGCATGAAGAAAGCATCAGGGTTTCTGAGAAACTACTTTCTTCTTGTTCAGTCAACATGTCCTCTTTTTCTGCCTCTATCTTTCCACTTCCCTTGTTATAACTGTGTAAGACCTAAAGAAGTTTTAGAGCTTCTTTCACAATTTCATTGATTTTTAGACCACCTATGATCTGTAAATTAGAGAAAACATCAGTGATGTCACCATACATTGACAACTTCTTGGGTTGAGGTAGAAAAAACTCTGAAATTATTAGATGCCCCACAAAACACTAAGGTAACTTTAGTGTCCTGTATTAAATATTAGATTTGGAAAGAAAAACTTCCTGGTACTCTCAGTCAAAATTTGTTTGAACAGTGGATCATCTAAAGCAAAAACTCAATAGGACTCTGAGTGAGTGGACACAGGACGTACCAGGACAACCACTGCCACTTCCTACATAGGAAGAAGAACCCCTTCATTATACCTTCCCAGTGACTGGTCTCAGTACAGTGATCAGGACCCCATCTCGGTGACTACACAGCCTAACACTTCCTTCGGCCTGACTAAACGCCAGCCTGCTTGGGTCCAGATCCTGCTCAGTATTGTCTGAGCTGAGTTACCTTGGAGGTAAGTTACAAAGACTATGATAATAAAAGTACCCACATCGTAAGGCTGTAAGGATCAATATACATAAGGTGGTAAGACCATCATCTATTTTCATCATTATTTTAAACTTATTTTTATTGTATTTTTCCATTACCATTTGTCCCCCTTAGGCCCCCCTCCCCCCTGCAATCACCACACTGTTGTCCATGTCCATGAGTCCTTTTTCCTATTGCCTGATCCCCTAACCAGCCTCCCCCACCATAGAGCTGTCAGCCTGCTCTCTATAGTCTGTCTCTACTTTGCTTGTTAGTTCTGTTTGTTCATTAGATTCCACATATGAGTGAAATCATATCGCTGGAAGCAGACCATGCGTCCATCAGTAGATGAGTGGATAAAACAACTATGGGTCATTTACACAATGGAAAAAGAAGAAAATTTTACCCTTTGTGACAGCATGGATGGACCTTCAGAATGTTAAGCTAAGTGAAATAAGCCAGTCAGAGAAAGACAAATATCATTCCTGTTTTCAACGTGAAAAACAACCTCAAAGAGATTAAATAATTCATAGACCTATGTAAGGCCAGAGAGCAAAATTCAGGCCCCTCCCGTTACAGGTTCAGTGTTCTTTCCCATGCAATGAAACAATTTCCTGAAGACAAAATATATTTGCAATCTACAGTTCATACTGCTAATCAAATAAGAGCAGGCAAAACTACTTAACACCACTTAACAAGCTGGCAAACCAAAACCTGGCAAATTTAATCTGTGCTTATGTGGGAAGATCTTGCATCCGGCTGACAGAGACCTTGTCTAAGAATAATGGGAAACCCTATCTAGATTAAAAGTCTGAGGGGGAAAAGAGAGTGGTGATTACAAACTATTAAAATGAGCCCTGAGTGAGGAGAAGCTGCTCCTTGACATCTGATAAAAAAAAAAAAAAAAAGAGAGAGAGGTCACCAGTTAATCTAAGTGTATCATCTTTCCTGGAAAGCAGAGTGGCTTCACTTCCATTTAGTTCTTATTTCGGGTAATAAAACTCCCAGGCAGCTCCCTCCATGCTGAACTGTCCCAGAATGCTATGTCACCAGAGCCCAAGATGTGACCTGACTATATTCATCACTGGAAAAACAAACTAAACCCCACATCCTTTTACCCCTCAAATTTATTTTGTCCACAGGTATTCAAGAACTAGAAACTGAAATAACCTGAGCCTCTGACTTGAATTTTAACTGCCTATGTGTCTATAAGCCTTTCCAAAGATATCCAACCTGCTGTGTGTAGTTTTAATTCTCTTCCAGGTGCAAGAGAAGTGACTACAGATGCATAAAACATGTAACTCAGTCTTCTCACTGCATTTCCTTTGAGGGGATCAGAGCCCTCACATCGCCTCCTCTGGCTTTCACAGGTCAAGTTCTAAACAGAGAATGCAAGAGTCCTGAAATATATAGCTTTGGAAAAACACCTCCTAGCTTCTTCCCCTCCACATAAAAGCCAAAAGTCATTTCTTTTATTCTTGCCTTGGGCAAGCACTGGGTGCTCCCCCTGCCCAGGAAGTCTTACCTGGGCATTGAAGAGCCCTGCTCCCCTTGTGTCCCCTTATCTGTGCTCCCAATCTTCCACAATGTTATTCCCTCCAGAGGAAAGGGATCTTTACCAATTACCTAAGTTGCACTAGACCAACCTCCCCCCACAACTCTTACATTCATGCTAATTAAAAGACTCTCATACCTGTCAGGCAAGCGGAGAATATTTCTGAGAATTCCTTCAGGATAAACCTCTGGAATCCAGCATGTGACCATTGGCTATGAGTTTGTGTGTAATCTGACTCAGGGCAACAACTCATGGGAAATATTCAAACCTTCCTGAGCCTTCAATTGAAAATACAATCATCAGTGTTCTCTTCCCTCCAAATGTTGGGCAGTTTAAGAATTCGTGCAATGTTAAGCTTAGAACATCTGCTTTTCAGTTTTATTAGCCATGCCCTATCAGCCATATTATAAAATCCACATCTCAATAAAAAGGGGGGTCAGAAATGAGATGCACGAGAAAGAGATAGCGAAAGAAAGCCTTTTGGGTATGGCTCTCCTAAAAAGGAGAGTCCATTCCCTTTAACAAGGAGAATAAGGGATTAATGAATAACAAAATACCTCGCCAAGTCTTTTTGTTTTTTTTAAGTCCTTTCAAAAATACCTCATTTTTTTTTTATAAAGAAGGTAGAACAATACTGTTAACTCATTTGGTCGGATTGAAACAGCACAGCATCAGAGAGCTTCATTAACTTGCCAGGGCTCACACAGAAGCAGAAGGGGAACCAAGGGTCCCTCAGCTCACAGGAAATAAGCTAAACTAAGACACCTTTTCCTCTTCAACTAAGTACTCTTTAGATAATTAAAGCCCAACATATGGAAATCCTGCCAGTCTTGGACTTGAATTTCATCTCAATGTGAGCTTCAAGCCTGTGTTCTTCCCAAGAGACTAGCATTTAGTCCACTTGCCCAAGGCTTGGCCTCCAGAGGCCCTCTTGGAGGAGAAAGGCCTTGGGTGGGACCATCATCATTCAGAATTCTCAAAGCTTCTGCTCCTAACCTAGATGCCCATCAGTAAATGAATGGATCAAAAAATGATGGTACATTTACACAATGGAATTCTATGCAGCAGAAAGAAAGAAGGAGCTCCTACCCTTTGCAACAGCTTGGATTGAGCTGGGAAGCATTATGCTAAGCGAAACAAGCCAGGCAGTGAAAGACAAATACCACATGATCTCACCTTTAACAGGAACCTAAACAACAAAACAAAGAAACAAGCAAAATATAACCAAAGACACTGAAATAGAGGACAGACTGACAGTGACCAGAGGGGAGAGAAGAGGGAATTTCAGGGGACAATGGGAAGGGTTTACGGGAACAAATATGAAGGACACATGGACAAAAACTAGGGGGAGTGTGGTAATGGGAGGGAAGTGGGGAGGGTTGGGTGAGTGGGCTGGATTGGGAGTAAAAGGGAGAAAACTGTACTTGAACAATGATTAAAATAAAATTTAAAAAAATTTTTAAAAAAGCTTCTGCTCCTTTGAATTATACAACTGAAGAATTCAAAAACATATTAATGGGCCAGGAGTAGGTATGGTCTCTCTCCTTCCTTGAGAATTAGAATAAGTATTTTACTTTTTCATCAGATAAACTAAGACAGACATTTTCTCTTCCCCATAGGCTGTTTTTTTTAAATTATGAAAATAACTAAAGCTATTAATATCAAGTTTAGAAGCTTTATCATCTACTCTTATGAAACCAACAGCTTATGGGAGTATTTCAGATCTACTCATGGTGCTAATTAGTGATGAAAGCAATGATCTTAAAGAAATCCAAATAAGGAAAAAAGTTTTAAATCATGCATTTATTTATTCCTATCACTTTCCAAAGATAATGATTTGAATGATATTACAAAGATGTATGTAATGTGCTAAAATAAGACTTGGAAGATGCAACCAAGAGCTGAAACTACTAGACTGTTTTAAACAGAAATTGACATTTGCTGTGCCCAGGGCTGGACATTGCTCTTCATGAAAGGGGTGGGGCGCACTATAGTAGGGTTGGGTAAAAGGCTGCTTAAAAAATTCCCGGCCATTTTTTAATCATAAAAAAACAAGATTTGAAAAATGAGTTAAGAGCAAAGTTTTCTCCTGCTTGCCTCCTTTTTGTTTCTGCATCTAAACCTAAATAAGAAACTTTCTTGCCCTTAACTTTCTATTTATTTACTCTCCCAAATAATGTGTCACCTTTTAAATTCAAGACAGTTTTTGTTGCCTTTCCTAATGGGACTTTTGCTGGCAGAAGTAGTGTGGTGAAATGGAAAAGCCCTGGACTAGAACGCAGTCAGCTTGGGTCTCAACCCAGAATATGTTCTTACACTCACACTTGATCTGGGAGAGGCCACTTCACCTGCCATCAATTTGAATTTCCTCATTTGTGAAGAAAAGTAGAAGAACCAGACAAACTGTCAAATCCTTTTCAGCACCAGCATTCACTGTTTACTACAGCAAATTTCTGCCACTGTTATTTTCTAGAAATCCACAGCAAGTGTTCATTTGCTAAGTACAGTCATGAAAAAATTTGGTGTATGACTTTGCTCAAGTGACTACACCATTTTCCAAACTCTGACTCCATGTACCAGACCAACTGCATTCTTTGCATTGTTCATTTCACTACAAAATTTCTTTTACTGGTTTATTTTGCAAACTCCAAGAGAAATTGAAGCTGTGGCCCCTGCCTTGGGACCCTCCAACCCTTTTGCTGGCCATGTCTTATGGCTCCATCTATTGGCCATGTTCCATGGCCACACCTGCTGCCCACGCATCAATCAAAACCACCTGTTGTTCTTATCTCACAACCCCACTTCTTGGTTACTAAGACAGCAGACACCTGAAAATTCAGTTGCCCCCACCAATCATAAAATGAATGATGTAAATTTATGGTCTTGTTTCCCTAGCAACCACATCCTTTTGATCAGCAACTCCTGGAAAGCCTCGCCTTTAAAACCCTTGCCTAATTCTCCCCATAGAGCTTGTCTTCAGTTTATGCCAAAGGCTGTTTTCTGATTTGCAAATCATATCAGAATAAAACTCTCTTATCCCTCAGAAGAGTCCTGTGGAACTTTTGTTTATACCTATATGGATTGACAACTGATATCAGCATTAATTTCTTCAGACCACATTAGTCAAGATTTCACATGCCAGTTTTTCATACTTTGTGTACCATTAAGGTCCATTTCTGACCTCTAAAGACAATTTTTCACACACATAATTCTTTTCAGCAAGAAATCAAAATTCTCCCTTGAATGACCCTACTTGTCTGCAAAATAAACAATCCAAACTTAATTGCTTTGAACCACTGGCTGTTGCAGAGTTTTATAGATTTTTGTGAGTTATCCCAGATGTGACATGTGTAACAGTGTATGTCATGGGACCAAGCAAAATGAAATATCTGCTGCCTTCATATGCCTTCTGAGAGTTTCACTCAGTTCTGGTCTGATGTGCAGTTGAACCCAATTATTGATGAACCAGTAACTTCCTAACACCATGAACACCCTGTTAAAGTGAAGAAGAATATTTGAGACTTCTTGATTTAAAGACAGAAGATAAGAGGAACCCATTTTTTCTTTCTTCATCCATTTATGAAAATATTCATAGAAGCCTGAGGGAAAAAAAATGCAGAGTATAGCAGCACAGGTAATATTAAACAGCTGCCTGCAATACATCTGGAGGATTACTGACTGAGAAAAGGGAGGAAATGTATCTGAAATAGAAGAGCCAGAAAAAGACAACATGGTTAATTTCCACCCAACAGCAGTGCAGACTGGTATTTCAGAGATAGATACTATAATTTCTCTGATCTACATGAGTTACCTAACGACCACTCAAACCAGATTGAGTCAAAGACAGTTCTTGTCCCTACTGTCCTCATCAGTGTCTTTTACTGCAGCCACTTGATGACTAGAACTCCTGCAAATGTGACATTTGGTTGTGGAAAGGAGCAGGCATAACAACACATCTTGAGTAAGGACTTGGAAATAAGGGGCAGTAGGGAGAGAGCTGCGGAAGCGCTGCTTTCTGAGCAGCTGGTTCTAGATGTGCTAAAAGTGACAAGGAGAAAATGATAAACTGTGTTCTCTTGTGAATAGTCCAATAGCAATGAACAATTAGGAAGCGAGGGAGGAGAAGACCTTCTGAGTCTAGCAAAATCACACCAGGAAAACGACCACAAATTGAATGTGGAGGTCAGCACATCTCTCTGTCCTTCAGCCTAACATCTTAGGGAGAGGAAAAGGCAGAAGGGATAAGGTAAAACTAACCGTTCAGTCTTTAACGAATGCCACCTCAAATATATAGACCTATCCCTTTTCAGAAACAAACATAAGATTATCTAGAGTCTATGACATAAATGAGGACAGCACTCAATAAAGAGAAGAAAAGCTTTCTTCTGAAAATACACACTAGGGAAGATGATAAAAAATTTCAGGCGAACTTACATTAAGAAAAGCTAACTTTTCTTTTAGAAATGACTGTAAAGTTGAAGTGCAACATTAGAATTAAGACCAGCAGGGGAAGCAATAAAAAATGTATCTTACATTGCTAAAAATACAGTTATATGAAAAACAAACGTCAAATCTCTCAGAATGCAGACAAAATGGCAACTGAAATTGAGAAAAATAAAAGTTATAAGTAAAGAGAGATAATGAAAGCCTAGAGATTACTGGTATTTTTTTAAATGCATAGCTACACAGTATTACATGCCTCATATTCCATTTGTTACTAATCTAATTTTGACCTATCAGTTGTTAGTTCCTCAGATATATCTTTTCTCCTATTAATGTTATTGGAATTGCAGCACTTACTTTTTAAAACAATACATTCTTCTAACTACTATTGAACAAGGCATCTGCATGATTTATGTACACACATGCATATATATGTTTATATATGTGTATGTATATATACACACACCCATGTACACACACACATCCTCTTTTGCTGTAGAAAAAAAATATCCTCCCTGACTGTAGAGGCCCAGCGGGTTGTGCACAATCCTGCAGAGTGATAGGTCACCGGTTCAATTCCCAGTCAGGGCACATGTCCCAGGCCAGGTCCCAGGTTGGGAGTATGCAATAGTCAACCCATGAATATTCCTCTCGCACATCAATGTTTCTTTTCCTCTCCTTCTCCCTTCCTTCCCCTTTCTCTAAATAAATTTTTTTTAATAAATAAATTACCCTACATCATAAACTATCTTTGCCAAAAAAAAAAAAAGTCTTGTAGCAAGGAATGATTTCTTTACCAGGAGTTGTTTTAGTTTTTGTTTTGGGGGGTGAAGCTGGGTTGTGTGGGAAGGGTGTGGTATGTTCCTTTTGATTCTCTGCTCTCCAAACTTCTCCATCTTGTTTATTTTTCCCTTCACCAGACACCTTGTGAGGCTTGGCTCTCCATTGCTTTAGTCCTTTTCTTTGCCTGCGGTGTTACTGCTCAATGACTTTCTCGTGTCCCACACTTCCCATCACATCCCTTCCCTGTGGTCTGTGCTCTAGACCTTTTCTGTATTTCCTTATAATCTTTTTTTTTTCTGTTGTTGGTTTCGGTTAGATTTCCCCCCACCACTATCTCCTCATATCACCTCTTTCATGGAGTTTCTTGCTGAACTGCCCGTGCAGTCACCCAAGGCTTGCAGTGGGGAGCATGGGAGCAAGGGCATCCTGGGATTTTGTCTTTACTTTTCCACTTACTAGTAGTTTGTGGTTTGAAGAGTCTGACTCTTCAGAGCTGAGGAAATGGAGTTTGCGCAGTTGAGAGAATCAGATTTACATATCCACCCTTGGCAGAGCTATCTTCCCATTTTTTGAAATACTGATGCCAAATGAAGAACTAATATGATGATGAACATCGCCTTTCAAAAGAGCTGCCTAGAGGACCCAGCCTTTGGATAGAAAAGTAAGTTTGGATAGAAGAGACCTCTCAGGGAGTTGAGCTTCTATGGAATTCACCACTCTAATATTTTAGGAACCTTCCCATGACTTCCAGGACACAGGAAGTAGGCAGAGTGAGGGAGTAGTAAATGGCAACTTGGAAGAAACATTAGTCTGAAAGGATACCATTTACATTATCAGATATTTAAAAGCACTGTATCAGAACAATATGGATAATAACAAATGTAGACAAAGGATATTCAGGGCCTTCTGAATTGTCTTTAGTTTCCACTGCAGACAGAAGCATGAAAATTATCAGCACACTTTACAAACAGATACCAAGTGCTACATTCAAGGTGGATGCTTATTTTGCCTCCTTGGCAGATTATACCATTACATCACGTTATGTTACGATAGAAACCCTTAAACCACCTCCTCAGTGTAAAAATTGAACATCTGCTCTTATCATACTGTTCAATCATGTGTGCCAAACTTAACGTAACTGCCTCTGACACTTCATCACAAAGGCTTAGAGGACAACTTTCTGTCGCCTGCATCCAACACTGTTTCCATCGTGGAACACTGTAAAAAATCAACTCACTCATCAAATGTTATCATATGTTCTCCATTCTGTGATATACACATACAAAAGTAAATTAAAAACACTTCATTTCCATTTTTTTTGTGTAAGTCAAGATAACAGAGTATGTTTCTCATATTATTACCACAACTTTAATATTTGTTTTTTTCCCTCCAAGGATCAAATGCTGCATTTAAAAAGAAAGTGAGAGAGAGAAAGAAAGGGGGGGGGAGAGAGAGAGAGAGAGAGAGAGAGAGAGAGAGAGAGAGAGAGAGAGAGAGAGAGAGAAGGAAGGGAGATGGGGGAGCCAGGGAGGGCTTCCTTCTCCTGATTGGTTTATATAATTTACCTGCTTCCTTAGAAAATGTAAGTGTTTTGGAGTAAATAGGTAGAAAACAATTTCATTATTAAATCTGTAAGAAGTCCAAGAGTTTACTGAAAAAGTCTGAAATATGTGCTTTTTCTTTTCCCCAAGAATTTCTAGCAAACCACTGAGAAGGAAAGCATCATTTCCTTCTGTTTGCATGACATTCATTATGGTTTTAATTACTTGATAAACAAGTCTTCCTTCATAGTTTTTTATCCATTAACACAAATATTTCTGGAGGATTTTTTTTACTACATTTTTACTTTCATGCTTATTCTATTCAGATAAATTGCTTTTTGAGTCAATTTCAGTTTTTCTTTGGTTTTTAGAAATCCATCTATTTCTTCTACATTCTCAGGTTTATTAATAAAATGTACTTTTATTTAAATTTTCTAAAATTTTTAATTCTACTCCTTTTTAATTCTTAAAAGAGATTTGGTTTTTTGTATCTCTAATCAGATCTGTCTAGAAATTTTCTATATTCTAGTTAAAGAAAAAATTCTTTAACCGATAAAGTCTAGACTTCATTTTTACTAATTTATGTTTTATCCTTATACATTTATTCTTTTTACAAATACTATTCCTTTTGTTTTTTATGTTGAGTTTTCTAGTTTTCTAATACATGTATTTAAAAGTACAAATTTCTATCATAATTATTTTATCCCAATTCATTGATAACTTCTCATTTTAGATTTGATTTCTGTGTTCTAGTTGCTTTGTGAATACAACATATATCTGAGAAGACTGGGTGTGCTATACGCTACAATTATACATATAGTCATTCTGTTAAGTTCATGCATTATATCACCATATCTAATTCACTTTACCTACTTGATCTACCACTTTCTGAGTGAAGTTTTCGGTGGGGTTTTTAAAAATGTTCCATATTAATTGTGAATTTGCCCATATCTCCTTGTGACTTTTTAATGTTTGTTTTATATATAATAATCTATGTTACTTGGTTTAGAAAGGTTTGTCACTCAAGTTTTTAAAATTAATTTATCTGATTAATGTGTCCCTTTTACTGCTTCTTACCTTAAATTACATTTTCACTTATCTTGCTTTACCCACTTTCTGTGGAAAGGCAAGTAAATGCCAGGACACCTTCTCGCATGACTTGACTTTCAAACTTCTGGTTTTGTTCTGTCTAAGTTTTCCAAAACAGCCTGGAGTTTGATTTTTTAACCCAATCTCACAATTTCTATCCAGAATTGGAACATTTAATCTGTTTACATTTACCAGGATTACTGCTACATTTGGAGTTAAGTTAGCTAGCCACCTTATATTTCTATTGACTATATTTTCTTGTTTATTTTCCTCACTTCTATTAGAGTGATCAAATTTAGATTGTTGTTTTCCATTCTAATGTTCTGGTATTCAAACACCCTATTTGTATGTAAATATTTATACTTATTTTCCTACCACATGGAGCTAGTTAATATACACTATTCACCTCATTGAGCCAGGGATGAACGCATGTCAGCTCACACTTCCTCTCATTCTCTTCTGATGCCACATCCAGGTGATGCCGACTTTTTCTAATAATGAACAATTAGACCTACCACAAAATTGTTATCTTTGATTCTTAATCAGCCTGAGTTCTTATAATTCATGGCTTTTCATTGGGTATATTTTTCATTTTGCTGGAATACATGCTGATTATTCCCTCACTGGGGTTTGTAGGGAGTATGCTTTATCTTTTTCTTAGTATCTAAAAAACCCTAAAATTTGCCCTCAAAGATAAATGAGAGTTTGACTGAATACATAAATCAGGGTTCAAATCCTTTGTTCTTCCTATATCGAATGTTACCATTGAGAAATATGATGTTAATCCAATTATTTTTTCTATATATGTATCTTTTTTTTATTTGTTTTTCTCTTTAGAAGTATTTGTACCTGGTGCTCCCAAAGTTCTCCCTGGCATGTTGAGAGACGATCTGTTGTTTTTCCCTCTTGGCCAGACCTAGCACTCCCATTCAAGTTCATGATCTCTACCACTAAGTTGTGGGAAATCATCTTCTACTATTTCTTTAAGTATACGTTCCCTTCTATGTTCTTCTTTGGGAGTGCCAATTAGACTTTGAAACTTTGTGTCTATTTTTTGTTTGTTTCATCTTTTTTCCATAGTTTTCACTTCTGTGCCTTTTTGTACTAGGCTTCTGGGAAAATTCTTTGATTTCATATTTTTGGCAATTATTTCAATGCATAGATTGTATTCCTTTTGCTATCCATTTAGCAGACCTCTGGGTTTTTAACTTGGATAATCTCATCTTCTATTCCCAGGATCTCTAAGGATTTTACTGTAACAACTTTCTGTTTCTCTTTTATAGATATAATAGCCTCTTATCTCATGGAAGACAATACATATACTTCTTTTAAAATCCATTATACCCTCAGATATTAAGGCTGCCTGTTGAATTGGTGGTGTCCGTTCTTCTAACAGATCTGGAGATTTGGGTTTCTGGCTTATCTTTGTACCTAATTCACTGTTAGCCTGTTTGTTACTGTTACTTTTATTTTTACCACATCCTTTTTTAGTTATTGGGGTGGGGGAATTATGGTATAAAAGTGGCTCATCTTCTTGGTAAAACAGCGCCCCACTGCTCCCACTGGCCAAGGTGGTAGGAAGGTGGAGGCTAACTCACCAGCCACACTCTGGTGATTCTCTTGGGGCCTCTTTCTGTGCTCGATACCCCAAACTGATTTTAGAGAACCTACAAATGTCTTCATAGGCCGCATCCATCTCCTTCTATACCTGTTTTAAGCTTATTTTCCCACCAATTAAATCCCATCTGGCTTCTTTCTTTCAAGTAGTCTTCAGATTCTATTCCATCGATAACTCCTGTTTCTTATTGTTGCTATGTATTTATTATCTCCTAAGCGTGTGACTCACAATCCAAGAATCCAACGCAATGACCCAACCCTCTTCCCAGAAGAACACACGTGCACTGAGGTTTCAGGGCTCCCCTGACTCTCACCAACCTGCTGGGAAGAATGGACGGACACAAGGTCACATCACTGACTGATCGGCCTGAATTCACTCCAGCTTTTTTCAAAAAACACATTTAAAATTCCTTCCTCACAGCTTTACCCTAACCTTCTACTCACCTTTCATGAGCCTTTCTAGATTTTCAATTGGTGACTCCTCCAACTCAACCCTCACCTGTTTAAACTTCCAAGATCACTACCTGACTACATCAGATGCTAATATAAGTGTACCTTGCATTTGCTTTTAGAGCCACAGACTCATGCTGGGAAAAAAAATAATATTTTCAAGAAAGATGTCAGAAAAAAGGCAGAGCAGATATGATACCGCTGAGCACTAGAGAAGCTGGTGGGATGGGACCCGCAGTCCAGCAGCCTCAGCTGCAGACCATCTCAGGCCGTGATGAGTGGTGTTAAATGGTGACAAAGGGTCATCATTACCCTCAGAGAGGGGAACAACATGAGATGATAATGAACATGTTTGGGGAAGAATAATATAACCTCATTTGGTATGGAGGGGTGGCACCAGCATCCAGGCTGATGGATAGGAGAACATGTTGACATTATTTATAGCCACAATGCAGAGCTATGACAGAGATCCATTGTAAACAATGCCTTCCAAGGCAGCTGCTTTCCATTAAAAACATGTAACAGAAAAGAGTTTGCAAAGGGCAGCTTAGGATGGCAGCATTAAAGAGGGCTGTCATTTTGCTAAATCTGGGACTCATCTGCGTCCCTATTTTTATTTCCATTTACATTTTTTTATATCTGAGCAAGCTTTCTAATTTTTTTTAAACCAGTCAGTTTTTTTTTTTTTTTAAGAGTACGGTTCTATTTAGAGTTCTCATTACTTGAAAATGGGCCAAACTATACATTTTCCCAAAGAGGAGGAAACTTTGCATAAGATGCTCTCCCCAGGTACCCCCACAAAAAATATTTTTTCTATAAAGAGCTTTAATGCCAAAGTCTATTAAGGAATTGCCACTCCCAGGAAAGAATTCTTATTTCATATGAAAATAGGTTAAAAGGTCATTGACAGTAAAAAAAAAAAATCTGATTATAAGTGAAAAGAAGCCATTAACGTCCTGAGGGTAGAATATGTTAATCATGAAACATGACCTAGATAAGTCCCCACGTACCTAGTGCTAATCTTTAGCTGTAAAACCACAGGTGCTTGACATGAGAGGAAATTGGAGCCCTGAAAGTGAATGATAGTCAAAAGTTCTGATAGAGAAAGAAGTGCAAGACTATGATTCTACTTAGGACATGGGTTGCAGGCCAGGTCCCTGGTTGGGGGTGGATGAGAGGCAACCAGTCGCAACTGGTTCACACATAGATGTTTCTCTCCTTCTCTTCCTCTCTTCTCATCTCTCTAAAAATAAATAAAATCTTTTTTAAAAGAGAGAGGGAGAGAAAAATGGAGCACAAAGACAAGTAAGTGCATGGAATCAGAGTGGCTGCCATGGTCTGATAGCTTTAAGGCTTGTGTTGTCCCAGCAGATAGATGGATCTGGCTGTTGTAGAGGTCCCCAAACTAGGTATATGCATTATAGCCCAAAACAGCTCAACTGCTCATTTCAGTGTGCACTTCCAGCGACCACTCAACCAGAATTCTCACCAAATATTCTCATTCTGACTAAAAGGTCACCCATTCATTTGGCCAGCAATCCAGAGGACTCAACACATGCCACAAGCAAACCAGGTGCTGGAGGCACAGAGGTAAATCTCTTCTACCAAGAGTCTTTTCTTAAGTAAGTTTGAGTAATAAGAAGACAGACTCTTTTGGGGTGATCAGTGAAAACACTATGAGCCAATAAAGGAAAGAACTGCTCCAGGGGTGTCTGACCCTTTGGTGTCTCTGGGCCACACTGGAATAAACAGTGTTGTCTTGGGCCAAACATTAAACACATTGCAACATGTAATCACAAAATCTCATAATGTTTTCATTAGATGTACGGTTTTGTGTTGGGCCATATTCACAGCCATCCTGGACTACATGTGGCCTGCCAGCCACAGCTTGGACACCTGGAGCATGTTCGGGAGGAGGCAGTGTCTAGGATGGTCTGAAGGAATGATGAGTATGATTGTACCAGTTTTGAGGAAATCATCTTCTAAGCAAAGGGGCAATTCATAAGAGCAAATGTGTGAGATTCACTTGAGCCAAGAGATAAAAGGTTTAGAAAATAAAATGGTTCAGTATGACTGCCCAGGGGCAGTGCTGTGGAAGTAAGCCTGAAGGAGGAAGCAGAGAGAGCAAACCAGAACACTGCCAGGCTCTCTGGAAGGATGTTGAAGGAGGTTAATCTGGATTAGTCACAGAAGGTCAACATTCCAAGGAACACCAGAGCTATTACAATAATTATGTGTGAGATTATACACAGAAGTTTGGGTAGATACAGAGATCAGGGAGCATTTGAGAAACTCAAGTCTTCAGGTATCAAAATGTAAACTGGACATTTTACCCCCGGTGTCCTGTAGGTTTTGAAAATTCTAATATCCAGAACAAAACTCATCATTACTTCTCCAATCAAACCTTGTCTCTGTGTTTTTCTATCCTGCTTAGGGCTCTTTCACCCATCCACTTTCCAGCCAGAAACAAGTAAAAATGCCAACATTACTCCTCCCCGCCCCCCCGCCCCCGCCCATCTCCAGTTGGTCATCAAATCCTATTGATTTAATGGGATAGATAAAGTAGGAATTAAAAGTCAAAATTTCAAGATCAACATGAAATCAAGAGTGCTTTATGCCCTTTTATGTTTGTGAAGTCTGACCAGCTGAGAGGGATTGACTTACCATTAAAGCCTAAGACCCTCTGATCGCCAGAACAGTGGCATCTCTGAGGCCAAATGAGTTTCCCCTGCTAAGTGCTCTCATGGCTTCCAAACTCTCCACTGCAACATGATAAGGCTGATGGTCCCACCTCCCTTCTCCTATTATCTCTCTCATCTGGAAAACAAAGCTGTTTTAAAGATCCTTCCTGAATCCTTGACAAGAAGATGTTTTGCAAAGAACTTTATTAAAATGTGCTAATGAAGCTGTGTAGTAATGTTTCTCAAATAGGTAGAACTTCAAGGTTATATCTAAGAATAAAATTCATTTGGGAATGAAAGAGGGACATGTAATAAACGACTAACCTAACAAATTTAGCAACATTGAGGAGACGGCAGGTGAAGAGCAGAGAGCATGTATTCATACACAAATACGAGATAGACAAGAATTTTAATTATGAGAATGCATTGTCAAAGCCTGGTCAAATAAAAATGAAAACCAAGAAGAAATGGAGAGGAATGACCAAAACTAATACTAGGAATAAAAAACATAGAGGGGAAAAACCCAAAATGTTATCAAAAAACTTCTTCACAAAAAGCACATATGCTGATAATCTTGAATTCTATAAAACCTTCAAGAAAGGTTTTATTGTGTCTAAAACAAATTGTTTAAAATTTTCCAACACAGATGCAAGGAACACAAACTGCCAGTTTTTTCCCAAAGCCTGCATGATAGTGATATAGAAATCTGATAAACATAGCAAAAAAGAAAATTATAATCTAATCTGATTCATGAATATTAATGAAAAAAATCTCTTATAAAAATAGAAGTAAATAGAAGCCAGCATCACACTAAGAAAATGACATATCACTAACTATGCAAGGAAAATTAAATATTAAGATATATATTAACATAAGTCACTTTATCAACAAGTCAAGCATGAAGTTTGCCTCAAAATGTTATGCAAAAGAACATTAAAATAAAAGAATCACTGAAATAGTTTAAACATTATACATGTTAAACACTATATGGATTTTAATTAAACACTCAAAAATGACTTCATTAAGAAAAGAAAAAAGTCAAAGAGAAAAGCACCCTATATTATCAGCTTACAGATGCTGAAATAGCATTTCAGTTTTATAATCTAAAATGAAGAATTTCAATTTTTAATGAAGTATAAATATGTAAAAACTCCATTGTATGATCTCACATATAACTCAGGTCCAATGCCAGTTATTCTGAGTAAGTTAATGTATTTAAAATGCTTAGAAGAGTTTTTGGAAGATAATTAGTATCACACATACATGCACTATTATTTATAATCAACATAACCATTAGAAACATTTTCATAGTATCAGTTATTTTTTAAAAATTAAAACACATCATCAATATTTGACACTGTTTTGAAAGTTCTCATCAATTAAATTAGCTAGGAGAAATAAAAGGCATTAAGCGCCCATCAGTAAATGACTGGATCAAAAAACTATGGTACATTTACACAATACAATACTATGCAGCAGGAAGAAAGAGGCCTCATGACAGCATGGATGGAACCAGAGAGCATTATGCTAAGTGAAATAAGCCAGGTGGTGAAAGACAAATACCATATGATCTCACCTATAAGTGTAACCTAATCAACAAAATAAACAAATGAGCAAAATAGAACCAGAGACATGGAAATAAAGAACTGACAGTGACCAGAGGGGAAGGAAGAGGGGGGTGATGGGGAAAGAAGGGGAAGGGTCAAGTCAAGGAACATGTATAAAGAACCCATGGACAAAGACAATGGAGGGGATTGACTGTGGGAGGTGGGGGTGGGTAGGGTGAGGGACAGTAGTGGCGGGGAAAAGGGGACAACTGCAATTGAACAACAAAATAGTATTTTAAAAAATAAATAAATAAACTAAAAAACAAATGGAAGCAGTCATGGAAACATGAAGCAGACTGACAGCTGTCAGGGCAGGAGTGGGGATGTGACTGGAGGAAAGAAGGTGAAGGGATCAGACAAAAAGCGTACATACATAATCCATAGACATGGACGGCAGGGATGGCCGGAGGGGAGGCAGGGCAGTGAGGGCTAGGAGGACAGCGGCGAAGGGAAAAAAAACGGGGACAACTTTAATAGTGTAAACAATGAAAATAAAGTTAAAAAAATAAAATTGAAATAAGGCTAAACACTCAGCATTTTAAGATATATGATTACATACCTGTAAACCCCAAGAAAATCCAATGAAAATGTATCTTATATTAATATATAGATATTATTTCTTAGGTAAAAACAATGAGCGATTTCAAAATATAAGGGAAAACTCATTTACAATATATACAAAAGGATAAATTATGTGTGTCTGAAATTTGCAAGAGATGTTCCCATTATGGAGGAAGAAAGTTTTAAAACACCACAGGGGAGAAAAAAAAATATATATATATATATATATGAATAATAGAAAGATACACTTTATTCTTAGATAAGATTAAAGTTCTAAATATAACAATTTTATCACTAGTTTTAAAGGTGGACTTTAAAGGTAGTTTTAAAGATCTAAAAATCTATAAACACTCAAAATTCTCCATTAAAAAAAGAGAAACAGAAGAGTCCAGAGAGGGGACTAGCCTCGCCAGACAATAAAACACTACAAACATATCACAAAGGGAATGGTCAGCACTGTTTCCTGCAGGAAGAGACTAATGAAATGTAGTGGAAAGTTCAGAGACAGGTCTAAAGACATAAGGAACATACTTTTATAATAAATTTGGCATTACAAATTAATCAATGGTAATAGGGTAACTACCCACCAACATGAAACTAAAAATATTTTTTATCTGAATTCCTACATTAGTGAAAACTCCAAAAAATGAGAGATTTTCTTCCATATTTTTGTAGTAAAACTACAGCAAGACTGCAGAATATTAGGTCTATTGCATTATGTGGTAGCTAGAAATGTGTATGTTTTCCAGAGTGGAAGGCAAGCTCGCAGACCTGAGCTGCTCTGAGGAAAAGCCTCCCTGTGATTGCCACCCTGGATGTTTCTCCTGGTTAATTTGAAATGATGTAAGTCTACTTTCACTGCTCAGGACTATGGATTCAAACATTATTTCTGAGTTACATTTCTCCCCCTAAAAAAGAAAATAATGCAAACAATAGATGAAGTTTCCTAAAAACAGAGGCAAGGACTTTGCTTGGCTCTCGGAACACAGCTGGCCCTCCCTCCATGGGGGTCTGAACCCCACTCTTGCCCTCGTGAAAGGGCATCTCAGGCTTCCAGGCTTCCATCTCTAGGCCTTTCCACCGCCCTCCCTCCGCACTTCCTTTCCATGCACTGTCCTCACCTTTTATTTTTATTTGGAAAAGTTGGCTTCACGGATTCAGATCCCTGTTCTTCTACTCTTGAAACACCACCTAGAAGGATCTCTTGTTCTATGCAATGTGTTCTCTTTTTTTTTTCAAATAAATTTCAAGGCACTAAGTGTTCTAAAACTGTTCTAAATGCACCCAAAATGTTGTCATCCCAAAACATAAGTTTAAGAGAGAAAGCATTAGGAATTGACATAAAATTTCAAGTCTCCATATGTTTAGGACCCTTTATAAATTGCTAAAATGTGATTATAAACACAACCACGAAAAAATACAAAGGACTAAAGCTAGAAGAAAATATGAACATGTGAACATAATTATTATGTTAGCACAGAATAATGGTTATGTTTCTTTTTTTAATTTCTTAGGGTATTTTGTAACATACGTATAAATGTTGTTACAATTTAAACTGTACTCATTGTAAACAAATTAAAATTTCAAACAGTTAAGGAAATCAACAGTCTATTATACCATGCCAGAAAGGTGTTACTATTATGATTTATTTCCTTTATGTCTTTTTTCTGTTCCATTTACACATACATTTTTCATAAAATGTGATATTTTGTGAAGTTCTTTTTATGTAAGTTTTAGATATTAAATATTCTATAGCACTTAACATTCTTTAAGAATATTTTGGTAGTTGCATAACAATCCAAGGATAGTCTATCAGAATTTTGTATACACCTTGGTTGGTGTGGCTCAGTAGTTGTGTGCTGGCCTGCAAAGCAAAGGGTCAGCAGTTCAATTCCCAGTCTAGAGCACATGCCCGAGCTGCAAGCCAGGTCTCCAGTAAAGGTCGTGTGAGAGGCAACCACACTTTGATGTTTCCCTCCCTCTCTTTCTTCTTCTTTTCCCCTCTCTCTAAAACAAATAAAATCTAAAAAACTATTTTGTTTACTTATTCCACTATAGTTAGACATTCAGAGGTTATGAAAGCAAAAGATTTCAGACAAATGCTATAACAGCAATCATAGCATTTCCGACCACTTACACAGGGTAGATTATTACAAGCAGAATTGCTAGTCCAAATTTTTAAAATTTTCTATCTGGATATGTATTATAAAACTGGTTTGAATGATTTTATTAATCAACATTGACCAGGCACCATCAAATAAGCCTCACTTTTTGTGTTCTTTCTTCATGGTAATGGCAACAGATTATTTAGATTACATCTTCAAAAACAGACAGATGAGGGGTTTTGAAAGAGCAGCTCACTGGCTTATTCCTAAAAATTTGAACCTCATATTTTCTAATCCATTCTCAAAAACTTCAAGTGAAAACCTAAGTAAGAAAACCTCCATTTGGGAAGAGCATGCAAAAATCCCCCACAACACCCTCAACCCTGCTAATATTGAGGACTCATGGAACCCATGACCCTCAGACTTGGTGTCCTTCAGAATCAGCTTGGGGGGTGGTTAAAATACAGAGAGCTGGGCTCTACCTCAGGTGTCCCCAATCCCATCAGTCAGGTTGGGGCCCCAGAATGCACATCACGTGCATTCCCCACAAGCCGATGCAGCTGATCTGGGCACCACACTCTGAGAACCGCTGCACTTGGTAGCAACGTGGAGCGTCTGTAGTGGCCCCAGTCCTGTCCCTGGGGCACAGACACAGCAATAAACAGTCAGGCCAGATTCCTGCTCTCATGGAGCTTGTATGCTAATAAACAGACATCAGAAATCAGGCAAGTAACCGAATGAGAGGATTTTCTGGCAGTGTAAGTGTTAAAGCCTCTGAGAAATTCTCTAGGGTGAGAACTGGCATCCCCAAATAGAGCGCTGGTACCCATTGTCCACGTGTCCTTTTTTTCTGGATGGTGCAGAGATAGAGCCAGCAAGACCGATCCAACTACCTATTATGATTTAACAAATTTCTCCCCAAACTAGGCAAAAATACTAACTCTGGGCCGAAAACCCAGCAGTTCAAGAATAAAGGGAAGAATGTTTCTCCCATTTACATTTCTGGAAAGCACACTGTTATACTTTTTAGAACCAGGAGAGAAAATAATAGGCCTTTTGTGTCAGAAAACTGAATCCTCACAGCCACTCTTACTCCAGGCCAGTGATAACCAAGGAGAATCCATAAAATAAGACTATATACTCAAACTGTGCATATAAACCACCCTGAGCAGAATCCATGGAAATGGGACAAATAACTCTTGTGCTAAAACTGCTTCAAACAAAACGGAAGTCAATTACTCAAATGTAATTGAACACTACATATCTACTTCACTTTCACAAGACACCTTCTTCGTAAATACATTTGGTATTAGGTATTAAAGGACATTAGATAACAGCATTCATCCCACCCCACCTACCCTGCCTCCCCCTTGCCCCATAAACCATGGCGGCACTGCCTTGAAGAGCTTCTCTTAGGGAAGCCAAGTGCCCTGTTCCCTTTTGCTTCCACAGAAGCTTTAAGGTCAGACCTGATTCGTGGCCTTTGTTATAAGTAACCGAGTTCCTTAGCATTTACTCTCTGCTTGCCATTTGTTGTAGGGCAGAAGATAGTCCATTTCACACTTTTTTGACTCCAGAGCTGGCTCTCAAGCATGTTTTACACAGTGAGGCAGTATACCCCAATACCCACATATCTGAAACACACTTTACAAAACAGCACTGACTGCCACGACACAGGAAGCATGCTGACAGTTTCATTCCACTTCTTTTGTTTTCATGTCAGTAAAACCTACTAAATTGATTTCACAACTTAAAGGTCAGGACCCACAGATTTGAACATCTCTGTTTAGGACAGATGTAAAATCCTACAAATCCACAGGAACCAACGCTCAAAAGAAATAAGTTCGGCAACTCTTACCTTACACTGTTGAAGACAGAGAGGGGGGAGGAAATTGTATTTACTCTGTATGCAGCTCAGGCTCCAGCGGCCCAGCCCCCCAGAGCCGGGAGATGCATTTAAGTACCTGGTCTGAACCACAGGTGTAACTTCCACCTGGGCCTGTCCCGGCCTTGGTGGAAACAGAAAAGCCGTGGCCAATTCAGGATTGAGATCAGCTCTGACCAACAGAACTTTCAGTGAGGACAGAAATGTTCTGTGTCTGTGCTGTTCAATACAATAACCATCAGCCTCATGCAACTATTGCTCACTTAAAACGTGGCCAGTGTGACTGGTAACCCGAAATTTTCATTTTAACTAATGATTTAGATTTTAATAGGCACTTGAGTCCAGTGGCTACCACAGTGGACAAAGCTGGTCCGCATTGTCAAAGCATTTGCCCCATCTCTGTATTGAAGATTTCTGCCAGACAAATTAATATTGAGCTTTCTGCCCTCCTAGTAACCTGAAAATGTCATTTCCTTAGGATTCTAATTCTCTCCATTTAGAACTGCTCAAACAGGCAGGGATTGTGGAGATTTCTTCAAACCAAAGGACACACCAATTTGCTCCACACAGTGAGGAGATTTAGCTATATCACAGGAAGGCCTTGTCCCTTCTGGTACGTATCTACTGCAGCCCAAGAAGGCTCTCATTCTCCCTGACTCTTGGGTGAGCTGACTGCCCTGGGACACTTGACTTGTCTCTACCTAGGTTCCTTGTACCTGCAAGAGACCTAAGGAACCACACACAGGCCCAGCCTCTGAGGATGGATACACAAGCACTACCTTTCACAGTGTTTGCTCCTGTTAGCAACTTGGTGAGTAGCACACACACACTACAGGATGTTAAGCAGAGCGGTAAGGTGAAACAGAAATATGACTTCCCTGAAGTTTCTCCCAGGTAAATTTCTCTTTGATCTCTTAATAGTGACACATGCTCTGGTGTCAGCTTTCATAAATGGCTTCGACACCTGGAGCCCTCAGTTCAAGGTGGCTTGGAATGGCTGCACTGTTACCTAACGCTCTGCAGCTGATCCAGCATTAGATGTCCAGTGGCCCTTGGCAATTCATGGCCAAGTCCAGGAATCATGCTTTCCAACCGAATTCCCCAATCTCCTCCACTCCCTAGGCATCAAGGTACAATTTGATTTCCCTTTCAAATGAGCCATGATTTGGGATCAAGGCTGGTTCAAAACAAAGTTATGAAGCAAATGAAGCTCATCTCCCACTACATTCACCTCCTGTGCCATCAACTCCAGTCCCATTAAATGTTGGCATCCAAGATCCCAGTCACTTCCTATTGCCCACAGTCTCATCTTGGGACACAGCAATGCAGACATAGCACCCAACTTTCCCCATTTAAAAATGCCTAACAATATCTTGTTCTTAAAACTTATCTATTCCAGCCAGGTACAATATTTAGGACCTTACTAGATAAAGTAATCTAATAAAGCAGCATGCCCAAGGTGTGAATCCAATGAAATAAGCATGTGGTGAGGTATATAATGACCTTATAGAAATAATGCCTTAACTCATTTTATGGTTAACATTTCATGCCTCATAGCATATCTAGAAGATATTTTTTGACTTGCAAACATCTTACAACTCTTCAATCATATAGGAACTTCCTCTGCCTATACCTATAGTCATATCAGTAATAAATCAAAACTTACAGCCTCAAAAACCCACATAATTGATGCATCTCTGCTATGGAAGTAACAGTAACTTCTGGGTGAAGGTGAATGAACGCTTCTGGGTTTCCAAAGCACTGTGAAATATCTGACCCAAGTCAGAAGCGTGGGTCTTGTTTTAGGTAAGGCATTTCCCAAACTTGGCCCTGTTCTGTCCTGTACCCCTTCACCACCAACACCATCAGACTCAGTGACCTCAAAATGTTACACAAAGCATAGTGCCGAACCATCCGTTCACCTTCTAAGAAATTGTTGACAACCCATTTAAAGATGGAAAGGAGAGTCAACATAAAACCAGATCCTATAGGAAGTCTTGGCCCACAGCTGTCTCAACCTGTGCAGTACGAATAAACAGACTGACTGAACGTGGACTTTCAAATGGTAAAAATCAAGGAGATTCCCTAAAGCATAGTACCTGGTTGTAAGCTTCAGAAGGGTTGTAAGCTTTCAGAGAAAGGAGAGGAAAGACTATCTATATATATAATATCGATATCCCCTTTTTCAGTTCTGTGAGTCCCAGCCATTGCTTCTCAAATGCATGGTCCTGGGGATACACCCGCTCACCACCCTGCTGAGGGGCTTACACTGCTTTGAACCAGAGCTTGTGAGCAGCATCAGTGACATGAAATTGTGAGAATTTGCTTTGTCTGCCTGTTACCTCTAAGAATTGTCAATACATATCTTACTTTCTTCAATTCAATTCAGTTCAGTTCAATTCAGAGTATTCTCCAGTCTCAGTGGGTTCCGGATGCACATGAGCTCATAGCAGCACTTGGACATTAGCGGGCCTCCCAGGCTAGCAAGGTCAAGCCTGAGCCCCTCATCCTACACTCCACAAACCCTCCCTGCAGTCTCCCCCACTGCAAGGTATGGCAAAATGCGCAGGCCAAGTCGTATCAGTGTGAGGTGTATTATGGCAAACACTTTCCTGTGGTCTTACAGACGTGTACTTATTATTTCATATAATCAATTGTGTGTGCATCATATACAGGGTCCAACAGAAGTAACACCTGCTTGAGTGTGGTTGGTGGGGTAATAATATGGGTGTAATAATTTCTAGTTTCAGTTTGAACACTTCACCTAAAATTTCATACCATGTGCTTGAGTATGATATTATTGTCACAGAATTACATGCTGATGATTTTGTCATAAAAGATTTTGTAATAATAAAGGGACATTATTTGTGCCAGATCCTGTATATATTTCCTTTTCTGCTGTTTCACAAAAATGGGTGTCACAGACATTCCACAAGGAGTATACAGCAGATGTGACATAACTTACTTTTCTAATATGGTATTCCATATTGTGGACACACCAGCCTCTGTCTGATGATAATCAGACTGTCTCTAAATTACTGTTACTACAACCAATGCACAGCACAGCATTTTGAGGCCATTGCTTTCAATTTTAAGGAGATATATATGTATCTCCTTAAACTAAAAATGCCTCAGTCTCATAAAACGGTAAGATTCTGTCTCAGGAAAAACTTATGACAACGGCTATTTAAAAAGTGATTTTTCCTACAAGACTGTTCTCTGACACTTATTTCTATTTCCACTTTGTTAGTGACCAAGTTTGTTTAAATTTTATTACAAATCCTTCTGAAATATTTTTTTTTTAAATGCTCAGGCCAAAAACACAGGAATCACCCTAGATTCCTCTCTTCGCCTCAGATTCTACATCAAGTCCAGCAGCAAAGCCTTTTGTCTCTGCCTTCCAATTATACACAGTCTGACCACTACTCACCACCTCCACTGCCACCACCAAGCCATCACCTCCTCTCACCTGGCTATTGTGTAACCTCAGGAATCTTCCTGCTAAGAAATCTCTCCTGACCCCCTATTTCAATGTAGCAACCAGAGCGATCCTGTTAAAGTGTTTATCAGATGATATTCTCTCCAGGCCTTGCATTAACTTCCCACATCACTAAGAAGGGAAGTAAAGATTCTCTCAGTAATCTGCATAAGCCTTCCTTAGCTGCCTCCTGCCCCTAATTCTCAAACCTGTCCCCTTCTATCCTGCCCCCACCTCATTCTGCTTCAGCCACCACAGTAGCCTCGTTGCCATTCCTGCAACAAGCTAGGAACTCTCCTGCATCAGGGCTTTGCACCTGCTATCTTCTCTACCTGCGATTCTCCCCACCCCCTCCACGTGTGGCTTCTCTCTCACCCTCTTCAGCTTGGAATTTTAGCAAATGTCACATTTTTAGTGGAGCCTTCCCTGGATTTCCAATCTAAGATTGTAGTTTCCACATGCATGCAGGCAACACACTCACTTCCTCTCCCCCTTCCTAGTCCATCTTTATCTGTGGCACATATCACTAGTTGGACCACCATATATTGCAGTTCGCTTATCCTCATTTTTATTTATTTATTTATTTTTAGAGAGAGGGGAAGGGAGGGAGAAAGAGAGGGCTGTGTATTTGGTGAACTGGGAAAAAACATTGCTTATGTACGCAGCTTTTGTGAGCTGGCAGCACCCTCCTGCGTCCCTTCAGGACCTGACATTTCTACTCCTTGAGTCTCCAGCAGTCCTAGCAGGTACCTGACCTGAGTGTGTCCTTGCCACAGCTGCCCTGTCTTCCTGCTGTGCTCCAGCTCCTTCCTCACCACCAGCGGTCGGTGCCTGTGCCACCGCTGCCCGCCTCAAGGCCATTCCTGAGGTGATGTCCCCACCATTTCTGATCACCAAGCACGACAGGCCTGGGCCACTGCCGCCAGTAGCACCTCGACACAAATACCTGTCCTCCCCCTGGCATGTCTGGCCTGAGCTTGACCACAAGCCTTTTCCTTAATTTCTCGGGGCAACAGCTTCACTAACTAGTGTAGTCCCGAGTGAGTGATTTACCCTCTCCACTCCTCAGTATTCTCATCTGCAAAATGCAAATCACACCTGTCTCGTGGCATGATTAGAAGACTGGAGCTACTATACAATGATGATGATGATCATCATTGGCCCATCTGTGGTGGTCATGATTATTGTTGTTCTTCAGAGCAGCTCTTCTGGGAACCCACAGGCCCTGGGCTGTAGTCCCAGGCTCCTCTTAGGGCCAACTTCCTGATGAACCCCCAGGCTTCTTTGAGGCTTCGACACACAACACCCCACCATGCAGGAGCACCCCGAGTTACATCTAGGCACCAGTGAGTCCAAGTTCCAAAAAGCATGGAGGCCCATGTAAGGCATGAACGACCCCTCCTTTAGATCCAAGTTCCACCTTCCTTCCAGCACCCTGAATCCTCTCCAGATGAGCACCAGGGTAAATGTCCACAGCTTTTAAGGGCAGCTCTGTGTCCAACCAAAACAGACTGTTTACCCATTTAATCACTATTGACATACCAACACCAGTAGCAGCAACTCATTTTCTCAGTTGCATTGACATGCAACACCAGTAGCAGCAACTCATTTTCTTGGGCTTCCTTTCCCTTTGCAAAAAAAGTCATCAGCCCTGTGACTCTGAGCAAGTTGCCCAAATACTCTGTGCCTTATTTTCTCAGCTGTAAAAGTAGGAATAAATTGTATCTGCCTCATAAAGTTGTTGTGTGGACTAAGTGAGTTACTACGTACCAAGGGGTTACAGCAGTGCCTGGCACATGGTAAAAACTTTAAAAGATGAATGACTACTATCCTCGCATAGCAATACTATAGAGACAGTCCTCTCTACTGGCATTCAGCTCACTGTACGCACAGCCTGGTTTTACCTGGCCACTGCTCTCCAGGAATAGAAATACTGAGAACTAGGATCAATTTTTCTTCACATTTCTGTTTTCTATGCACAGTAGGGGGTCTAGCACAAAGTAAACTCTTGGTGCAATTTTTTATGGATTAAATAAATGAATGAATAAATGCATTCATAAATGGATGATTTTCATATTCAGGGCCACAGCAAAACCCAGGTTACTGAAGAAAGATAACTCCTGCCAGCGAGGAACAGTAAAGAGCACACGCAGAGAAAGAAGCATCTCAAAGAACCAGGCTATTCCTTCTGAACGTGGCAGAGATTCACCTGATGATGGATTGGGCACCCAGGAGGCATCCATCACTTCTAATCCTGGGCTCCGCTGGAGGAAATGAACCCCACATGCATGAATTAGTGAGAGGCACGATAGTGATTCGTGTTCCTTTCGCAATTTCCTCTTCTGCACAGCCGCTTATGCAGATAGAACAAGATGTCATGGTTACATCAGGAACAGAGTGAGACACGGAAATTGATGACAACAGAGATTTATTCTGGATTTGGCCTTAAGGGAAAAACTCCACCAAAAAGGGAACTGTTATTTTAATTTTACACTTCAATAATATTGCAAAAGCCATCCTGAAGTTGTCATGGAAAAGCAAAAGAGAAATTGTAATTTTAAAACCAGTGGAAAGTAAAAGAGAGAGAATCTAAGTAAAATTCCTACAGTTTAAATTAATATCTCAGCAGAGATGAAGGTATTAGAGGCCACATGGAACCCAACTCCTTTAGGAAGAAATTTTTTCACTGCTGTGAGAAACTACTGAGTTAAGCAATGGGTGCTTTGTGGTACCAGATAGATCACTAGTGATGTTCCCTCAGAAACTGAATCCGACAACGCCATAGAGTATTACCAAGCAGATTCACATAAAGGTGTTTACTTGTTCTCTCAACTCATCCACAACATCGGTGTTAAAGTTACTCTCGTTTTACAGATAAAACTGAGAAACACAAAGTGGTTTTCTCAGCATCAGGCCATGGGTGGATGGCGGGCATGGCCTTGGCACCCAGGCGCTCTCCCCAAGGACTCCTGCTCTCCTCTTGGCACCTGCCCTGCGTCTCAGGCCCCTCTCTCTAAGCCATGTTGAAAGTGATAGAAACTCCGTGTGAAATGCACTTCAATCTTCAATCAGTAAACACAGGAGAAGGAAAAGAAGGGACTGAAAGTAACTTATAGAATATGGCACAAGAACATCTGCTGCACCAGCAACCACACTAAACTTCTTAGTGAATATTTTTTTTCAGAAAGGACAACTTCGGAGACAGGAACCCTTCTCACCTTGGCTGCCATGAACTGAAGCAATACTAAACCCCTTTCGATGTCCTGAAGACATGGGTTATGAAAAGTACAGCAACCTAGTATAGGAAAAGTGGCCCAAATAGTCTTCCTGGACTGAAGAAAGCCATGGTTTCAGGAAACTAAACCCTGATTTCTATAAATTAACATAGATAGTTGAAATTTAAAGACTATAGTAGAATATGAATATTTACTATTTATCATATCCATAAAACTTAATATTCTGTAAAGTACATCCCAATAATGCTCATGCTGTTCTTCAGAATTTCCCCACATCAGCTCATGTCGATGACAAAAGCATCAATATGAGAAACTCTACTGATGCCTCGACTGGCCCTTCTGTAGGGCAGTACAGGGAGGGCAGCATGTCTGCTGAGCCCCTGGAAAATATTCTCAGTCACCTTGGAAGCCAGCAACCTTCCAGGGGGAGGAAAAAAAAAAAAAACAGTGTTTACACTACACTAAAACACAGGTTCAGAATTATTTTCCAAGCTTGGAGAAGAGAGAGTGAAAAAGACAGACAAAATCTTTAAAAGTCTAACACAGAAGGCTTCATCGGAGGTGGTCAGAAGTGGATTGTCACATTTGCTCCCCCTAAAATTCCAGTCCCGTTGACCTTGTCATATAAGTGGACCAGATGGAGGCAAATTGCTCACACCTTTGTTCACCAGCTGAGCCAGGCCACCCAGGAGAGACTGTGAGCTCTCTGTGTAGAGAATTCCGTGCTCCTCCTGGAAGGGCTGTTGTGAAGGGTCGAGTGAGGTGGGGGCAGAACAGGAAGAAGCAGGGAACCCCCCAGAGCATCATTTCCAGTTCTCCAGTTCCTTCTGGCAAGAGGATGCCTGTACCTCTGTCTAGCACTTCAGTCACTTTCTCTTCCTTTGCACTTTACATAGATGGAAACTTTTAATCTTGTCTCTGTAGTAGGTACTATTATCATGCCCTTTTTAAAGGTAAGTAAGTAGAGACTCAGAGAGCTTGGTCAACTTGATTCAAGTCGTAAAGTTAGCAAACAGAGCCGAGATTTGAACCCAGAAGGCTGAGCCCAGAGACCACTCTGTGCCCATGTGTTAGCTGCACGGCCCTGTAGATGTTCTTGCCCCGAGCCTACGGGACCATGGAGCCTACGGGACCACAGAGCCAATGGGACCATGGAGCCAGGCTCCACACTTTCAGCACATTGGGGATTTCTCTGTTTCTGCTCAGTTAAGGCAACACTCCTTGAAAGTTCTTACTTGTAAAAACAAACTATTTTTAAAATCGACCCTGAGGTTTCTATTCCTAGAATTCATCCCAGTAATAAAATCATTAAAAAGCCAATTACTGATTTATCATTTAAGAAAAGCACCTTCTTCCTGGCTCAGAATTCCCCAGGATCCTGGCTGGATGAACGACAAATGGGTCATGAATATAACTCCTTGCCAGCTACAAGAAGGGGTGCCCCACACCTGCAATTAGTTGGGGTGATGTGATTCCCCCAACTGCTAAATGTTTTAGGGAAATGAATCATCCTAGCAGGTACCCACATATTTTCACAGTATGTATACATTTAGTTCAGAAATAATGCATTTTCAGAAATAACAGAACTGTGTCCCCTAGCCAAGGGAAGAAGAAATATAACTCCATGCTATAAGGGGGGGGGGGGGGAGGCTCCCTCTCTGTTTCTGCATAACGTCATAATTCAGCCTCTCCACCATGAACTGCCATGCCTGATCTTTTCCCTTTTAATTTATCATTCGTGCTCCTGCCACTGGGACCCAAGGGAGGCAAGCACATCACTTCAGCGCGATGATGTCTCTGCCTCACCTGGTCTCTTCCCCACTTACCCAGGTTGTATCCTGAGTGAACTGTAATGGAGAAGGAATCTTATCTCAAGAGTTTGCAAAGCCCAAGGGCAAAGAGGTGATAGTGTAGAAACACCTTCCTCAGCCTCAGACTATCAAAGCTCAGGTCTGTCTGCTCTGCTTCTTCGCCATATCAGTGTGTGTGCCATTTACCATCCATTCAACCCATATTTATGGAGCACCTAATAAATGCTAGACACTGTGGAGGACACAGGGTTACAGTACAAGACAGATACTGCCGATCGCTTACCAGCAGCCTTTCCTTTCAACTTCCTTGCTTAGAGAACACTAATTTTCAGTGTTGAACCCTCAAGGAAGGCAGCCCTGTCTCCACTCCAGCTGATCAGTCTGGCAGGAGTCAGTCAGCTACGGCTCACCAGCCAAAACCAGCCCGTTGGCTGTTTCTGTAAATAAGAATGTGGACAACCACATCACTCATTCACACACTGCCTATGAACGTTATCATATTACAACAGCAGAACTGAGTAATTGCCTGAGAAGCCACATGGCTTGCAAAGCTGTATTATCTGCCACCTGGCCCTGCTGTCAGAAAAAAGCGTGCTGACGGCTGGTCTAAGCTGATCATTATAATACCATTCCCCTTGCCAGTGTTTGGTTTCATTCACAGGTAGACAGGTGACCCCAGTGCTAATAAATGACATTTGAGGAGAAGTCTTTGGGAGTAATTAGGGGAAAAAAGAGATTCCTTTTGGTCTGTTAAAGATGATCTCTAGAATAATGGTAGCTATCTTGCATTCACAAGACAGACCAGTCTGAGGACCACATGGACATCCTGGGGATGGTGGAGCAGAGAGAAGGAAATAACCTGAATCCTTGATGATGTCTTTGAGCTGTTGAATGGGCCAGCCCTGGAATCAGACACCTCTGCATTCTCTGCCATGGGAGATACCACGCCCTCACTGTTCAGGCAGACAGGTTAGGACCATCACCTCTCCTGATGAATTGGCCCCTCCCCTTTATGTTTAAGAAATAACCATCTTTCACCCTGGTAATATGCTTTGCTCTAATGTGCACTTGGTCTGGTATTAGAACAGCCACTCCAGCCTTTTTTTTTTTGGCTAGTATTATCACAGAAACCATTTTTCCACCCTTTACTTTTAACCTATTTTGTATTTCTCGTAGGCAGGATATGGTTGGATCTTGCATTTCCATACAATGTGGCAGTATTTGTCTTTTCATTAGGGTATTTAGACCATTTACACTTGATGCGATTGTTAATAAAGCTAAGTGGTTTTTTTAAGATTTTTTATTTATTTATTTTTAGAGAGAGAAGGAAGGGAGGGAGAGAGAGAGAGAGAAACATCAATGTGCGGTTGCTGGGGGTTATGGCCTGCAACCCAGGAATGTACCCTGGCTGGGAATCGAACCTGGGACACTTTGGTTCCCAGCCCGTGCTCAATCCACTGAGCTACGCCAGCCAGGGATTAAAGCTAAGTTTAAACCTATCATCTTGCTATTTGTTTTTCATTTGGCTGGCCTGTGCTTTGTGTCCTTTTCCTCTTTTTCTGCTTTCTAGAATTATTTTATGGTTCTATAATAGCTCCTTTCTTGGAAAGCTTTCAGTGGTGGCTTTAGGATTTGTAGAATACAAAGTAATTTTATGTCATACTGTATATTGTATTATGAACCTTGTAACAATATATACTTCTATTTCTCCCCTTCAGCATTTGTGCTACTTTTGTAACATGCTTTATTTTCCATCAGTTCCACACTGCATTGGTATTATTTTTGTTTAAACAGTTATTATTTTAAAAGATGAGATAATAAGAATCTTAAATACAGTTAATTAGCATTTCAAAAGGTTTAAGTAATAAAAAAAAATCTCAAATATGAACTATTTCTGGTGTTCTTCATTCCTTTGCATAGGTCCATATTTCCAAATGTTATATTCTCCTTCTACCTGAAAACTTGCATTGATATTTCTTAAAGTGCAGATCGCTGGATGCATTCTATGAGCTTTTGTATATTTTAAAAACTTTTTTATTTTTTCTTCATTTTTGAAAGACATTTTCACTGGATGTAGATTCTGGTTGACAATGTTTTCCCCAGAACTTTAAAAAGTTGCTCCATTGTCTTCCTGCTCATGTTGTTTCCTGTGAAAAAACCACCATAACCTTATATTTGTCCCTCTGTATGTAACATGTCTTTTTCTTTTGGCTGTTATCAAGATTTTCTCCTTATTGTTGATTTTTGGCAATGTGAATATGTTGTGCCTTGGTGTGTTTTTATTCGTGTTTATTGTGCTTGAGCTTCTTGGATCTCTGAGTTTAGAGTTATCAAATTCGGAAAAATTTCAGTCATTATTTCTTCAAATATTTTTCATGTCCACACTTCTTTCTTTTCTCCTCTGGGGACTCCAGTTGTATTTATATTGTGTAGCTTGAAGTTGTCATCGTCCCGCAGTTCACTGATGTTGTGTCCATTTTTGTTTCCATCTTTTTTCCCTTTTTTGCTCTGTTTTACATAGTCTCTATTTCTACATCTTCCAGATTAAGTACTCTTTTTGTCTGTAATGTCTAATCTGCAATTAATCCCAAGCAAAGCATTTCTTATCCTACTCTGTTGTATTCACTTTTCAAAGTTCAATTTGGGTCTTTTTTTATATATCTTCCATGTTTCTACCTAATGTTTTGAATAATAACTATTTTAAAGTCCTTGTCTGTTAATTCTAAATTGTACTTCAGTTTGGGTCAGTTTTGGCTGACTGGCTTATCTCATTACAGGCTGTAATTTTCTGCTTCTTTGAGTGCCTCGTAGTTTTTATTGGATTCCAGCCATTGTAAACTTCACCTCGTTAGGTGCTGGGTATTTCTGTACTCATATAAATGTGCTCAACCTTTGTTCTGGAAAGCAGTTAGACTTCATGGGTGTAGTCTGATTCTATCAGGCTTTTCTTTCAAGATTTATTATTCAGAACCAGTGTGGGAGAACTATAGAGCAAATTATCTACCAAACAAGATGATGCGTGGGTCACCGGCCAGCAGTGATCACGGAACGCTGCGGATGGCTCGACGATACGTGAGAAAAAACATGCACAGAGACAGACTAGTTTCTGTGGAGAAGTAGGGACGGAATGGCCACCCCCTCTAGTGGGGAGCGCGCCGATTTACCCGTCCAAACCTGCTTTTATTGGGCTCGTTTTGCATAATAATTCAGGTAAAGTACAGTACTCATTAGGGGGAAGTGAGGAACAATAGATAACAAGGAACTCTGCCAGTCTATTTTGAGTCAGGGTCAAAGAGCTGTAAGACTTTGAGGAACAAACTAACTTCCTCCTTGGACCCTTCTCATTCATCTGAGAGCATTCTAAACAAAGGAGGTTTCATAGGAATTTACATGTTCTTTCTTAGGCCTGATCACCCAGGGAATCCGCCCTTTTCGGCACAGAGCTGCACCACCCTATCATTATTTCAGGCTTAGGTGGAGCACGGGAACTAAGGCAACCAAGAAATAAGGAGATTTTCTCCCAGACGAGGAGGACTCAGGCTATGTCAAAGCCGAGGAGCGAGGGTCCATCACCCCCTTTTGCTGCAGCCCCCAAAGTCCTTCTTTTGGAGGGCCTCCCACGTGATCATGCCTGTCTTAGGTTGTTCCCCCCTTGGGGAAATCTTACCCGTCTTTGGCTAACCGACCAAGCTTTGGGGTTCAGTTATGAATGAAGCAGCGCTCCTGCCAGGGAGATAAGCTTTTGTCTCCTTGCTGGCTTACGGTTCCAAGGGCGTTCCCTTAGCCTTAGCCTAGGCAGGGGTTACAGCTTCTGATACCAGGCAGGGTCGTTCCCAACAACAAGACCCTTCTGTGTACTTTCCCCAGTGTGCCTTGATGTATGAGGTCGTCGATTCTGGCGAGTAGGAACAGGCACCATCCCCATCCTACGCAGGCACTAGGCACGGATGCCTCTAATACTCTGGGATATATTCTACCCCTATTTCTGGAGGCACCTACATGTGATGACTGATACTTGGCCGAATACTCTCCGGTATCTTCTCTTCCTCAGGTCTCCTTACTTCAACAGCCTGAACAACAACTAAACCTCTAACATTACACCTTAACCTTTCATTTCCTCAGTCCTGATCTCTCTCCCAAGTGGAAGTCCAGTATTTTTTCAGTGAACTCTACCTGGATTAACTACAAACACTTGAAATACAATACACCCAAAACAGATCTTTCTGCCTTCCTCTTTCTCCAGAGGCTCTTTCTTCTAACCTTTATAACCCAGTAGCTCCCACTAACCCATTCAATGTTAGTGTCATTTCAAGCAGACCCTGACCCCACAGAGACCCTGACATGGCCTCCTTTCTCACGTTCTGATGTCTCACGTTCCTCCATGTATGTTTTGTTCTTAGAAAATGTTCTGTCCTCTGCTACCACTGAAGTTTGAGCTCCTAAATGGTCTTTCTGACAATGTCACTTTGTATATTTTTAAAGAATGTCCAAAAAACTTTAATTGTGTCATAGTCTTCTTTCAAAGCCTCAGTGATTAAAAATTGCTTGCTGAAAAAGTTTAAACAAAAAAGCCCCAACTTTGGTACTCAAACCCTCTATAATCTCGTAGCCTTTCTATCCATGTTCTCCACTCCTATGCAGCACAGAATCTGCGCCTTAGCCAAATGTCCTGGACACTTTTCCCACCCCTTCCCCACACCGCACTCTGTGCTGGGAACGTGTTCTCTCTCCACCACTGCCCTCACAATTACACATATCCTCAACGGCAGTGTGACTGGTGCAACCTATTTGGAAAGCAATTGTCAAGTTCTAAAGTTCTGCTTACACTTTTATTCAAAATTTCCACATTTAGGATGGTATTTTATGGTAATGATGGATGTGCACCAAAAGTTAGCTGAAAGGATGTTTGTATTACCAGTGTTTATAATGGGAAAAATTGGAAACAACATGGATGCTCAATAATAGGGTATCTAAAGATAAAATATGCAGCCATTTAAAAATGTTATGGAGAGATATTTATTGATATAGAATTATGCTCTTTATATATTAAGAAAAAATAACAATAGAATGAGTCTAATGTAATCCTAACTTTATTTTATAAATGTAATGAATAGATTGACAATATCTAGATAACTAGACAGATAGGTAGAATAAAGAGTAAAAAGAATGTACACCAACCTGTTAACAATGGATATTTCTGTGTGGTCAAATAACAGAATTTTTTCTGTTTGCTTATACTTATTGGTTTGGTTTTCTATAACAAATATGTATTATTTTCATAACTTGCAAAGCCTTTAGCTATTATTTAAGAACAAGCTCTCAAGCAATTCCCTTTCTGGATACCACAGACAACTCTGTGTGTGCCTCTATTTCTTCTACGAGACCCTCAGGTGCTGATGGCAGAGGCTATGCCCTCAAGGGCAGGGGGCCTCCTGCACCACCCAGGCTGGATGCTCATGAATGATCACCAGCAAGGTGATGTTCAGCAGTGGTGAGGGGCACAAAGCCCGCAGATATGAAAAGACAACCGCTGATGGTTGATGCAAGTGTTATATTTGGTTTACTCTGAGGTTTTCAAACCCCCTTCTTTAATTCTCTCACTGCCTCTAGGAGAACTTCTTATATTTATTCTACTTTTTTGTAAATTTTATTCTACCTTTTGAAACTTTTTGTATTATTCCTACTACAGGAAAATATCATGTCTAACATTTTGGTTCTCCATTTCCCAAGGGAAAAAAAATCATGGGATATGTTTGATATTTTTAAACCTTGTTAACCTACAATATTGACAATACATTCTGTAGTTGATAGCAACATAAACTCTCTTGCTGGAAGACTGTTCCACTCCTTCAAAAACACACCCCCAGGCCCACAGCCTGGCAGAGTGGAGGGACGGGCGTGGCTGCACTGGCCTGGTAGACTTTCTCTGGGGGAGTAATTACTAACCCACATGAGGTCTGCAAGAACAACAGCTGGGGTGGAAACTGTTATTTTCCTGAGAACCTGATCTCAGGAGTAATATTTAAACGTGGTGTTCTATAGTTCTATTGCAGAAGGCAGCAAGGGCTAGTACCGGCCAAGATGTATACAAACTCAAACGCATTCCAGAATTCTTTTCCCAGAATACTTAAAAATGTCACCAATGCTTCCCTACTTCTTTCAGAGGGGAAGCTCCATCCTCTTCCATGCTATATCTCAAAAGTGAGAGGCAGAACCCTTACTTTCCACTTCAGGTGGGCACAGTTTACTTCTAACACAGTTGAGTACAATGCTGAAAGGTGTTTCCTCTGCCTTGGCTTGGAACTCGATTGGCATAACCTGTAAACTCGTAAGACAGGGTTCTGAAATTTTCATGAACATGAGACTTACCTGAGGAGCTGCATTATTTATTGAATGCTGAGAAACGAGTTGCCTCAACACTTAGTGGCTCAGGGAGCGAGAATTCAGAGAAGACTTGGCTAGCGGTTCAGGCTCGGAGTGTCTCGGGGATTGTAGTCAGATGTCCGCGGGGGCTGCAGCTGTTGGAAAGCCAGACGGGGGATACTGGATCTACCTCTAATGTGGCTCACTCACATGGCTGGCAAGTCAGCCACATGGCTGTTGTTAGAAAGCCTCTGCTTCTCTCCACAGGGCTGCTGATATCCTCACAGCATGGGGGCTAGCTTCCCTGCACCCGACCCAGTAGAAGGGAGAGACCAAGCAGAAGCCACAGTGCCCTTCATAACATGCCCTTAGAAGTCACACACTGTCGGTTCTCCTGTATTCTTTTGGTCCTGTGGGTCAGCCTGACCCCATGTGGGAGACCACACAGAGGCATGAGCACCAGGAAAGGCACATGAGGACAGGTAATCTCGGAGGCTGGCTACCACGGTCCACCCTCTAGCCCCCAATCCTGAGCCAGGTGCTGTAATGGTGTGACAAATGGGGGTTGCAGGGAAGAGGATGAGTGTTTGCTACACACGGAGGGATATGAGTCATTATGGCCTGAGATAGAGTATTCTCCAACTATGGCCACACCTATATATTTATCCCATCCCACGTGTTCTTCTTACAGTATGACCAGCACTCCCCCCACTAAGAGATGGGTTCTAGGTTTCCTTCCCTTGAATTAGGATGGGGACAGGATGACTGCCCCAATGAACAAAGTAGAGCATGTGGCCAAAGCTATGCTAATGTTATATAAGTTTCTGAGGCTAGAACACAGTAAGGATACTGCTCCTGCCCTAGGCGGTGCTCTTTCTTTCTAGGAACAATTGTTCTGGAGGCATGACTACTCTCTTGTGAGGAAGCCAAGGCCACAGAGAGAGGTCACATGTAGGTGCTGCTGACAGCCGCAGCGAGGCCCCCACCCGACAGCCAGCATTAACTGCCAGGCCTGGAACCGAACAGCCTTCAGGGGCTTCCTGCCCTGACCTGAGTCTTCCAGCCGAGGCCTCAGATCTTGGGACGAGAAGACGAGCCATCTGCACGATGCCCTGCGTGAACAACTGACCCACAAGAACCATAAGAGGTAATACTGATGATGACTTTTTTAAAGTCATGCAGTTTTGAGGTAATAAATAACTAAAATAGGAAGTTTAAATATACTTGTTAAGTATACTTGCTACAAATCTCCAGCCCCCTCTTCAGACCACTGAATGAGATTGCCTAGGCAGGAAAAAGCCTGGGAAATTGCTAATTTATCAAGCTCCCCAGATGACTCTTATTATCAGTGATGTTGATGGAGTATCTTCCCACTTCATGTATCTTAACAGAATAATTCACAGTACTTGTTTCCTACCTTCATCCATGCATTTTATCTACTTAGTGAAAAGTAGAAATTGAGCCTAAATATGGTTCCAGATGAGATGCTTTTGTATTTTTAACTCTTAAGTTTTATAGTAAATCATCAGAAGGTAAGGCTTGAAGAAGAAATGTGGGAAAACAATACAAAAGTTTTATATATTTTCAGACAGGTTGTGAAACCTTTCTTAAATCTTTAAATACAAGATAGCTATGCACCTATGAGGAAAGAAGAAAGGAGAGAAGGCAAAAAAAAATATCATGGCAATGCTAAACGCACTGATGTGGTGGTATAGAGTCTTCAAGTTATACTGAGTTTTTAAAAATCAGGGTACATAGCAATGTCTATATTATTTAAGTGGTAAATACATAAAACTGGAAAGATATACACAACACTGGTGATAGTGGTTGTCTTTAAAAAGGAGAACTGGGTGGGTAGGGTAGGAGTACAGCTCTTATTTTTCACTGAACATCTTTGTGCCCTTTGAATTTTGCATGGGGATCATGTAATACTTTACAGAAAAAAGATAAATAACACGTTTTTAAAATACCTTTTTCCTTTAAAGACCTTTTGGGAGTCATTCCCAAGCATGAATGTTTGACCCCATATCATTATTGGTTGCAGCTAATTATCTTTTCTTTTTTTTTAATTCAATTTATTGGGGTGTCATTGGTTGATAGGATCATGTAGGTTTCAAGTGCACATTTCTGTAGTAGAAGAATTGTATATTCCACTGTGTGTCTACCACCCAAAGTCAAGTCATCTTCTGTCACGACACATTAGGCCTCCTCCACACCTGCCACCCTGCACCACCAGAGGTAACCATCCCTCTGGTGACCACCACACTGTTGCCTGTGTCCATGAGTTTCAGTTTTATATCTCACGTATGAGTGAAATTTCAGGTTTAGCAGTAAAATGAAACTTGGTGTCCTCCAGGATCAGTGATCCTGATGGCTTCAACTCTAGTCAGCACAGAGTCGATACCCCGCCCCCACTTCTTCCTGGATCTCTCACTCCTCCCTGTGCATCCTCCACCTCTGACACAGCTCAGCCCTGACCCCTGGACAAGTGGGAAGCTCGCCTTGGGCCTCCTGTTCAGAGACCACTGCCCTGGGCCTGCTCCAGCCTTCCCTGCCCCACTCCCTCAAGGGCCAGAGCCCACAGGCCATGGGTTTAGGAACACTAACACTTGCTCTTGTGCAAGAATGTGCTAGGAGGTATTTTATTAAAAGTAAATAAATAAATAGGACAGCAACCTTGCTCGTCCTCCAAGGACACAACAGAAGCAACAGTGACTTTTATATTCTTGTCCTCCCATGTACTCTCTTCATTAACACATTATTAGGCATAAACCTAGAAAAAAGTCAGTATTGTATATTCATAAGATTTTAGTGTCTTTTTTCAAAGTGATGTGAACATATTACTTACACATAAATTTAAAAATGGTTTTTAAAAAGCAAGTTTATCAGTGGGAGTTACTTTGAATGCCACTTGTGTTCCAAGATCATTCATATTAAAGGCCAAACATTCTGACATCAATAATAACAGTCGGATAGAAGTCTAACAGAAAGAAAATTAAAAACAAGGGGTCAAAAGAAAAGGGTAGCTTACAATTTGTGGGTATGCTGCCTTTCAAGCTTTGTAGGGGCATTTGATGTTTAAGAAATGTGTTTATCTGGAAATTAAAGACAGAGTAAAAAGGAAGTTATATATGAAAAAAATTCATAGTTAACATTTTTAAGGCATTTTAATTTGTATGCCAGCATGGAAAGCTACTTTATTTGGAAAAATATCTGTAAGGACACACAAGCTAATGTGGAAGTTCTCGCTATTTTTCATAGCTGCAATGCTTATAAATCATTAGAGATCTCATTTTAAGTTAGGAACAGGGAGAAGTCATGAATGGACTACAAATGAGAGGAGTGTGAGGGTAGTTTGACCACACAAAGATGGGAAGGCTGACATTTGGCAGTGGCGCTTGAAGCCAGGGGAGGGTTGAGCCAGTGCGTACTGGAGGGCGTAAATAAACGACTAGTGTGGAAGGCCATGCTCCCCCGGCCCCTGTGAGGAAATAGACTGCAAAGATCCGGAACCATCCTACTGACCCTGGTGCCCCTTTGCATAGCCCTCACTGGGAAGTCCCAGGTGTAAAACAATTTGTTTCTAGACTACAGAAATGATAATAGAACATGGGTCGTTAGAATCTCTGAGAAGATGATGCTACTGGAGTTCTCAGATCCCTCCAGACATGCTGACTCACCTCAGGACACGTCACCAGAAACAGGGCTGCTCTCAGCAGCAGTGACACAGTGGTCACCCTGTCCCATTGGCTGACAGGGATGCTGGCTGCTTCCCTCGGCTAAGCTCCATCTCATGAAGGAAAACAACTATGAAGCACCTAAGAAAACTGGCCACACATGTGTTCTGTTAAAGAAATTACTTTCATTTCAGTGTTTGAAAGATCTCTTTCTCCCCATCAGCTTGGTGAACAAATGAAACACGTAAGAACCTGGGGCCATTCTGAGCTCCTCCCTCTCCTCCCACAGTCCTCCCTGCACCGGCCACTGAGCTGGCCCATGGCTGCTTCTCAGTAGCCAGACTCCGTCCTGCCGGCCCAGCCATGCCCTGCACGTCCTTTCTTTCGACTCACACACACTTATAGGAGCCCACCAAGGCTTTCCAGTGAGCAGCAGACATGACTGAAAGTTCAGATAAATGGAAGGGATTATAAGACAGCAAGAAAAACAACAAATGCTTCAATGCAAGACATCATGGGTCCCAGGGTTCCCGGGTCCCATTTATCCTGGCAGCCATTAGCCTCCTGCGAGGTGGTCCGACCCATGTCCCCGTCCTGCCTGCCCCTTCCCGTTTCCCTGTCCTCTCTCCTGTCATCTGAAAGTGCACATTCACTGATGCAAAACAGTTCAGTTCTTTGTTATCTCTGTGGAACTCATACCCTCGGGGACCCCATCTTCCACCCCAAAGCTCTTAGCAAGGCATTAATACAGCATATAATTATTTTGTGATTTACTAAAGAGTCCTTTAGTAAAATGACCATATTTTGTTTACTCCTCAACATGAAGCACATTACAAAGTGCTGGGCAAATGGAAGGCACCATTATTGGCCACTGCTGCTATTCTTCACATCTCCTCGGCCAACAGGAATTTTCTGTTTGTTCAGGGGTCCTGCAGGGCTCCCCGCGGCTGCACACCTGCCGCCCCAGCCAGGCCTGGCACCACTCCCTCGCCCTACTGGTCCGAGCCTCTAGGGCCACTGCCCAGAAGTGGTCTCTTAGGATGTCAGGGCCCTGGCCCTGGGCTCCCACAAGAAGTGAAGGCTTCTTCCTCCTCACCACTTCGGAAGCCCACTGTCCCCACTGTCCCCACTGGCCACACGCTGTCATGGGGTTTCCACCTCTTGCCTCTGGGCCACTGAAGCTGAGCTGTTTTCTGAATCTCTCTCTCCACTAAACATCCAAATACTTTTGTCCCTATTGTTACCCAAATCCTGAGAGCCCCACCCTTGGGGCTCATGATAATTCAGGACTGGGGACCAGTTAATTTCAGGGTTCAGAACACTGCAAAGTACACACAGACTCTCTTTCCCCCGGGGGTGAGGGGAAGAGGAGCCGAGTGTACCTCTTCCTCCCATGCTCTTTCTTCCTTCTTCATTTGCGGAGACTGCATGCAGTGGGTTTCCATCAGGCCCGGGAAAGTTTTTTCTGCTCTGTTCTGAGAGACTGGATTGCTACACAGGGCTGAGAATTCCAGAGGACTCTTCAAACTATAGTCCAGATACTTTGCTCACCATAAATCACAATACCAATAGCGATACCTGACATTTAAGGAATACTTCCCATGAGCTAGGCACAATGTTAAGCACCCCATATACCTTATCTCATTTAATTATCCTTAAAGCCCAATGATATAGGTATTTTTATTATGTCCATTTTACAGGTGAAGAAACTGACATTCACAGAAGTTAAGCAGCCCACCCAAGATCATAGAACTAAGATTTCAAAGTCATGCCTGAATGCTCTTAACCACTAGGTGTACTGCCACTGAAATCATTTCATTAGCAAGCCCTTGGAAATAAGCTCCAATGTGTTGCCTGAGCTTCCTGCACAGAACTCGGCCATGCACTTATAAGTCAGTCTCAGATGTTCCCTCTTGTGAAGAGGCCAGCTGATGAAACATGGTGGCCCAGGCCAGAGAAATTTGTGGAGAATGGCTAAGCAGAGCTGGAAGCTCCCCTGAACAACAGCTCACACAAGAAGTTTTATCTAAGGCCCTAGGAGATGCTCTGCAACTCAGCACAGACACAAATTGCCCAGTGTAGTCCCTGATGAGTCCAAGTCAACCCTTGCAGCCCCTGCTTATTAACTACAGTCATCACCCCCACACCCCCTTGAGAAGCCCTCAAGCTCTCAAAATAGCCAGTCTTGGCTTCTGACCAGCTCACAGAATTAACTAAGGCCCCAGAGTCTTCCTTGGTGTCACTGGAGGGCTCAGGGGGAGTGCCCAAGTTCGCCATGCCCATTTCTAAACCTCCAGTCAGTACCCAAGGCAGCTGATAGCTCTGACTTACACTGGCACACACTGGCCAGCCACAGGGGTCTCCCACAGAATCACTTTAAAATTCTTAGGTATGTTACAGCTACACATAGCACCCTCAATATTAGCCCCAGAAGCGGTGACCCACAAATCCTGAGCTCTAACTCAAGCTTGAGCTCCCAGGAACTCCCATTTGGTTTAGTTCTGCTACAGAGTTCTCCCTCAGGGTCCTTGTCCTCTCTATTACATATGTCAACCAACAGGCCCAGTTCCAAAGCAGCAGTTCTGGGCCCTGCTCCATACTCGAACTTTTGGTGCCCACCCTGGAACGGCAATCCTGACTTCCAGGTTGTGCTGCTCCACAGGTGCCCCAAACACCAGTGCGTTTTTCTCTCTCATTCATTTTCCATCAGGCACTGACAAGGCATCTTAGTACAGCATACAAGCCAAGAAATCTAGGTGGCAGTCCCAACTGTGTCACTAACTTGGCAGCTCACTGAACTTTGCCACGTTCGGCCTCACCCCTGCGATGAGCACTCTGCATGAGTGCTGAGTTTCCCTCAGCTCCGACTTTCCAGATTTTCCACACCAGTGTCTCACTGTCATTTAAAGTTGGTAACAGCTCATTCCTTCACTATCCCACTTCCCATCTTCCCCCTAATGGCTGGCATTTCAAGTTTGTTCCCTAATGACTTAGCCTTGGAGGAGTCTTTGTGGGTTTGTTTGTTTGTTTGTTTGTTTGTTTGTTTTTTGCCTGCATAATAGCCTAATAATGCCAAGTTCTGCTGAATGGTAGCACTTAAATCTATTCCTGCACCTCCCTTTGTTTCAGCCTTTATCCATGTCATTGTTACTTGTGCATAAACTTCCCCAGATTACTGCCAGGTTTACATTGTTTTAAGTTTTTAGAGTGAAAATAATAATCTTAAGCAACCCTTGAAATAATGGCTGCTATTCCTTTCAGATGCCTAAACTTAGAAAAGGCCATAGAAAGTTATTTGCTACTTATTAACATCTAATAGCTTGTGTTATTCCCACAGGCAGAGAAAAAATAGCAATTGCAATTTGACAGTGACATAAACACCTGTCTGGCTAATGAATTCCTTGCCAAGTGCATGTTCCAAAGAGAAAGCAATGTCACCTTTATCATAAGTGACTTTCCCTAGAATGCTGGAGGTACACCAAGGGAAAGGAAGATCTGTGAATGGCATAAATGAAAAATTATTGAAGCTATGTCTCTGGAAACATGAACATGGGAATTATGTTCACCATACTCTATGTCCCATCTTTATCTCCACACACAACAAAAGTGCTCTCTTTTCTAATTCTAGAGGCAAATTACTCAAATAATACAAAAGTACATCTTTAAGACTGAAAGTACCAGGCTTTCAAAGGTGCTCACTAGAACCACTAAGAAAACAGACTTCTCAAAACCTCATAGCTTGCCCTGGCTGGCGTAGCTCAGTGGATTGAGCTCGGGCTGGGAACCAAAGTGTCCCAGGTTCGATTCCCAGCCAGGGTACATGCCTGGGTTGCAGGCCATAACCCCCAGCAACCGCACATTGATGTTTCTCCCTTTCTCTCTCTCTCTCTCTCTCTCTCTCTCTCATCTCTATCTCCCTCCCATCCCTCTCTAAAATTAATAAATAAAATCTTAAAAAAAAATAAACACTTTAAAAAAAAAGTTAACTATTTAAAAAAACAAAACAAAACAAAACAAAAACAAAAACAAAAACCTCATAGCTTGTCTATGTAAGTATCTTGTAGGTTGAGACTCTTCCATGATTTATCCCCACATAGAGAAGGGAAGCAGATCTATTGCAAGTTTCAACCAGAGCCGTGACTCCTCCCACACGACTGCATTCTGCATGCCCTTTCTTCATACAAAAAAACAGCTTCCCTGTGTAGGTAGATTTCTGGCGGGGAAGCTATGTGTCATCTATAGCAGTAGAGACAAAACTATCTATCCCTCCTGAAAATGGCATCTGCATAAGTAAGGCTGAGATGGCACCACTTGCACATCAAATTCCACCTTCTAGAAACTTATATTAGAGCAAGTTTTCAGAAATTTGAGATGTCTGACCTAATTCTCTAGGTAGCTGCATTTTGAAGAGTGGTTTTCACAAACATCTCTTAGTGTAGACAGAACAGCTGTTGAAACTTTGCTGTACATTTAAACAAACATTATGGATGGTTATCTCTGGAGAAGATTTAAATTTCTTTTCACTTTGCAAAAATGTTATGACCTAACTCTGCACGTTACTCGCTCAGTAAGAAGTGCATTGCCTTCAGACTGTGTGCATTGTTAAAGGGAGCAGAGCTGCTGAAAGATTTCTCTAATCTCCCAGCCTAATTACAAAGAGGAGAAAATTACTAAACATTGTGCTTTAAATATAATAAAAAGAACAATTTAGAAACCCAACAGGAAGCTGCTCCCTCAGCAGGATAATTCTATACTAGTTTAGGTCCAGGAAATGCACCTCAGTGCTTATTATAATCATCACGATCATTGTTATTTATTGTTGATAAGTTGTGTTAAGCTCTTTTGCAGGGTTTCACAGAACACACACACTGTTCATGTGTCTGCACGGGCCTTACTCAGGTAGTACTGGCCAAGAATCATGGGACCTAAGAAAAACGGCTATTGAATTCACTTGAGCCAGATATATTTGTCATTGTCAAGACAGGGTGCTGCTCAGAACCCAGAACCCTTTTCAAACAACACTGACTTATCCCCTTCAAAGATTTAAGAGTAAAGTTCTACAGCTTCAGAGTCCCTGTTACCTCCAAGCCCTGCTTTATTTATACAATGCTCACCAGCAATCCAACCCATCCAAGAGCCCACCCAAATCCCTTCCTGAGCCTGCCCTTCCCTCCCCCAGTTATGACAAAACATGCATGTACACACATTCTGCCTCCTTGAAGCAGCAGCAATTGTCAAAACTATTTCCCACCAAGCGGAAAACTCAGTTCCACTAATTAAAGCCTGAGGTTAATGAGGCTGAAACCAAAAGTCTTATTTGAACCCACTAGTATTACTATACGTCATGTAAATTGACAGCAATCAACTCCAGCAAAGTCCTTAAAATGATCACAGATAAGGTCAGTAGAAAAGGTAAAATGCCTCAGAGCCTGTCTGTATCTTGTCTTCCCCTAAGGAAAGGTTAAAAAGTATAAAGGGCATTCATTCCTCTGCTAATTCTGTCCCTGAATTCCAGCAAATAATACTTCAGGGAGATGCATTATCCCCAAAGCTCAGTCCCTGTAGGGGCATCTCTTGAAGTCGTCATCCTTCAGATTCAGGCAGCCCCAATCGCTGAGCCAATCTCCAAAGAGCCAAGACCAGCCAATAGGGGTTTGAACTATACTAGTAGCCCCATCAAGCCAGCTGGGCTTTTGTTCAGCCTGACAAGTAGACCTGCAGCCCAGGCACAAGAGGACCAAGGACAGGCTTTGATTTGACCCCTAAGCCAAACTCTGCTTAGTCCCTGGATCCTGGGAGCTGAGAGCCCGAGCCCAACCTGGGACACAGTCTATTTGTCTGGGTCAGTTACTCTGCTTGTATGTTGTATTCCAGAATCCCCTCCTAGCATGAAGTGCCACCCTCCAAAGTGAAGGCAGGATGCTCCTGCTGCCTGGAAACAGCCTGTCTGGTCCCCTGGTTTGCAGCCATCCCTGCACCCCCCTCTGATAGTCCCATTCCCCGTTTTGTACCTGGATAATGGCCTTCAGACCCTGTAACTGGGCCCACCCTCCCCCTCCTCTCCCTCCACCCCTCAACCCATGCCCCATGCCCTGAGTTGCCAGACCCAGCAGCAGGCTTCACACCTGAGCTACAACATGAGGGCTAATACTACCAACCTAACTTTGCCAAATGCAGAATTGAAGAGCAGCTGAATAAGCACATGTTTTTAAATGGTAATGAGGGGATGTTTAAAAGAAAAGTAGATGGGAACAGTTGGCAGAATATCACTTTCCATGAGGGTAAACTGTTGTCACCCTGATGCCTGATTTTACTTTCTAATCCACCCCCTTTTCTGCACTGTGTGTTCCAGGGCCTGGTGATTTCTTCTGAAGTTACCTTAAAGCAAACGGCGCTGTGAACCACTGAATTCAGAACTGAAAAAACACAGACCCATGAGAAACCTTTCTCAGAAGATATAGGGGGAAAGCAATCCTGACAGCTTGGTGTCTCTTCTGTGGAAATCAGAATCTGTGAAACGTTCTCCCACCCTGAGCCAGGGCCGTGCTGTGGCTGGACCTCTCACCTCGGGCCACAGATCTCCGTGGTCTCCCTTCCATTCCTTCGGCCTGGACCCTTCCCTCCTCGAGGCCACTGGGCAGGTCAGCCAGTGTTCCGTTGCCCACTTCCCATTCTGGAAACAAGAACCACCACCTCACGGTGGCTCAGCCTTCTTCAGTAAGTCCTGAGCTTGCTCCATCCCATCTCTTGGGGAAGCCTATGAAGGTCTCTTTTTATTTCCAAACACCAGCTTCTGGTCTTGTGATGCTTTGTTTATAGCATGCCCAGAGCTAGTTCAAATAACTTTAAGGGGAGGATTCAATAGATAATCAATAAAGACACTTTTTAACAAGCAAGGGGAAAAAATAGCTTTCTTCATTCCCAAATGCTAGCACTCCACTTTTACATAACATTTCATCACCATGAAAGCAAGTTGGCAGGTACAGTTGGGTCATTTTGTTTTCATAAAACCTCAACACCATAACAAGGTCAGTTGGTACGGTGCCATTTATTCAAAAGATGAGGAAATTGAGGCCTGGAGAGTCAAATGGTTTATTCACATCCACACACCTGATGAGTGACAGAGCCAGGTCCGGAAACCACAGCTCCTCCAGGAAGAGAGCGGGAAAAGTCTCGGCAGCAAACTATGAGACTGGCACCAAAGGGTCAAAAGCAACTATCACAAAGACATTCAGGGACAGTCCTAGGCAGGGCTGACAGGAGGTGGAGTGAGACCAGGACCAAATGTAGATTTTAATGATGTGGTTGAATATATACTTATACACACATATGTATATTTTTAACAGACACACAAAACACAACAGAGCAGAGAGGCTCATTGGGTTATAAATCTGGGGTGTGCCTGAAAGTGACACAGGCAAGTTCTGGTCCCACACCCATCGCCACGCCTCACACTTCCTTTTTTTTGCCCGAATTTTTTTTTCACTTTTTTTAAATTGTTGATCAAGTACAGTTGTCTCCATTTTCCTTCCACCACTCCCCTCACCCCAGCCTCACACTTTCTGATCAGCCCTGACCTTGGGCTTTTCCTTATGTCATTATGACTAAGAACTAAATACTTTTTCTGTTCACCTCCACTTTTAAAAGGTGGTTGATTTTAGTCTTTCTCGTCAGTAAAAGACAGAAGGAGTTGCTTTATTTTAATTACTTGCTTTTCTGTTCAAGAAACACAAAACCAGGAGAGCAGACTTGTGGGGATCCACAGGGCCTTATGGAGACTCTTCAAGCTCCGGCAGGATCATCAATCACAGGGCCGCCTGGCCTGGGATGTGCCCTTGCTGGGCCACGTGACTCAGGCACAGCTGGACCCTTCAGAGCTGGCCGGCCACTGCTGGGTCTAGGCCCGGAGATGCCCAGCCACCTGCGCGCTCCTGGCCAGCCCTCGCAACTGTTCGATTTACCGTCCGGGACAATTCTCCACAGGGCTCAGGAAAGCACATGCTGCTGCCGCGCTCGGCTCCACTTCCCCTTCCAAGCCCTAATGAGGTGAGATAATGGATGCAGGAAAGTGTGCAAATGCAAATCAATATGGAACATATGCTCCAGCTCCCTCTCTCACCTCCACGTGGGGAGAGCAAAGGAAGTGCTGTAGAAATATTTCTAGACCTGGGCTCCTTACTCTCCCTGAAAGAATTCAAAATGATATAAAGTTACAGCAGCTTCCTGGCCTTTTGCAGACCTGGCCCAAGGGCAAATCGCCAATTTTGATTGCTTCTCAGAAATGGCTTTACTACTCATTTGTCTTTATCCAACAACACAAAACAAACCAGCAAGATAGAATGAGAAAGAAAAATTTGGCACCAATTTTGCCATTTTGCTTCTGCAGGTGCCCTAAGCATCCCTCTGAGTGTAAGAGGCAGACCCTAGACAGGAGAGAAAGGACAGTCGCAGCTCTTTGGACCTCCCTGGCCAGGCCTTCTGGCTCCTCCACTTTGGCCCGAGTAGCCCAGGCACAGGGCCAGGCTGAGCTGGGCCTTCTGCCCGAGCCATTGCATCAGTGGACTCAGCAGGCTGTGCTGCTGGCCAGGGAGGTCTCCGTTTTCCGGAGTCCAGGGGACAGAGAAGCTGGCATGACACTCCCCTTCAACAGCCAAATTCCCCTTTCTATAGGTCCTTCCAGAACTCACGTGAGGCTCTGACTGCAGAAAGGGAAAAGAAAGCAGCATTTGAGCTCTGCGTCCTGTCCCCACCTCAACCCAGCTCGGTCACTGCTGTCACCCCCACCTCACAGGGGAGGGAGGAACAAGACTCCAAGTTGTCAAGTAAAAAATGGATGGGGAACACACACCCAGGACTGCCGGTGTTTCCAAACCATGTGCTTGCCACTGCACAGTGAGGCACTTCCTTTTTATGTATCCTGACCATGGTCAAGCCACACGTCAACTCAACACTTGGTCACCAAAGTTCTCCAAAGTGATTAGCAGCAAAAAGAATTTGGTTCCTTTTGACACCCTTCTTGCCTCCTCAAAGATCTCACATGTTCTGAACAGTGACCACTGGGCCTCTGCCACTCCGTCTATAGGCCCTTACCCCAAATCAGTCAGTACAAAGAACGCAAAAGACACAACAAGCCTAACCTCGACAGTTGTCCGTCTTTCAATGTGCAGCAAATGTCTGCTTTTCCAGAACTTTCACAAGAGAAGTAGGGGGAGTCACAGTCCAGCCGATCCAGTGGACAGGGTTTGAGCCCCAGTACCTCTTACCACCTTTGCAACCTTAGCCACCTTGCCTGCTCAGGGAAGTTGGGAAACCTTGAGGGCTTAGTCCATGTTCCTTCTCCATGAAATGCAGTGATAAGAGTATCTGGGCTACTGGGAGCACTGGACACAGTGACCCCTGGAGGCACACTGCCGTGGCCCATGTGCCCAATCCACCACCACTGGTTTACAACCTTGGGCACACCACCTAACTACTCTGTGCCTCAGTTTCCTCCATTGTGAAATGGAATTAAACACTGTGCTTACCATATCAGGTTGTTCTGAAGACTGTATGAATTCACATTTTCAAATGCTTGGAACAGTGCTGGTTCAGAGTAGTGTTATGGGAATTTAAATTAACATAAGTAAACAATGACCATGAAGCGCTTAGGGGCACATAGGAAGCACTCCACAATGGCAACTATATTTGTGAGTGATTTGCAAAGATTTAGAATGTCATATCTTTAACTCCCAACAGCAGTCACAGTCCTGATTGTTAATTGAGCCATCTGCTGTTAGGGTGGTGAGTCACCAGGCACTTCTCCAATGCGTGGCACATGCCCAGACAGTGGCATGATTGAGGAGCTCTGGTTCTGTGCACCACTCCTCTGGGTCTGATGGTCTCCAAATTAGTAGGCCTTGCTTCCCCACAGGCTGCAGATAAGTCACAACTCTGCTCTGGGGTAGCCATCCCTCTGGAGTCATGTCTGGCGAAGATTCCAGCAACAACATCAGGAAGCACCCTGGATACTCCCGAGAGAATGTCCAGTCCATGCCCACTAGCTTGCAATACAGTCCACTGGGCCAGTTGACTCCAGAACCAAAATTTATGGCCCCCTTGATAACTTGAATGGCTTGTAATGTTCTCTGGTATAATACCTAGAGACAAACATATTTATTTTGCTAAGAACTCATAATGTGAAAAAAGGTCACGATCCTGCCGTTTGGGTTTCTGGATAAGAAACAACTAGAGACGGAAACTGTGGCTCACCAGGAACATTCCAGTCCCGGAAGTCAGCCAGCATGTCTGCAAACACGATGTCAGACAGACCAGCTCCTAACGTAAGTGCAGCCCCAGACAAGTGTAAAAATGGAGTCCCACTGTTCAAAAATATATGCCCATGTTCTGTCTTCCTACGTTGACAACAGTGAGGTAATGAATTAGAGATGGTCAGATTCAAACTTAAGTTCTTAGACTCCTTAGACTTCTGCTCAGGAACCAGGTCCCACGAGGACAGCCATCCATGACCCTTGGCTCCATCTATACCACAAGGGATATCCCATTCATGAGTGTGGGTATGGCAGACCATGTGTCCAAGCTCCATCCAAACTCCCTCCAATAGCCACCCTTCAGACTCAGAGTCACTCATTGGCACCTGCCCGCCACCACTCTCAGGAAAGCAGGCCCAGCCTGGATACAGGATGGGAGCTGCTTGTGAAGAGAATTCCAGGAACCCTGAACCCAGAGTGTGACCTACAAGACTAGTGTGGGCTGAGCGAGGGACAGTCCCCTGCAGATTCTTCACCCTGCGGGGAGGTACGTGAGTAAAAGGCTAGGATTGGGACCTCCAAAGTGCAGGCTCCTCTTGCCCAGGTCTATGTTCTGAGACCTTGGTCTCTATTCCAGGAAGTGCTCAGTGACTCTGGGCGAAGAATAGACAACATGACTGCACTGTCTACCCAAGACCTACATCACCCTCTTCTCTGCCGCTTCCCCAGACCCACAGCGCTTCTGCTTCCCTTCCCTGGGGCCCCCAATAATTCTGCATGACTTGTGGTTCAATGTCACTGGTGCCTGACAGTGTCTAATGTGTCTCTGGCAGTGACACGGCCTGCAGGAAACACGATTTAAAGCATCCCTTGCTCCCCCATCCCCATCTCACCTCTCTCAGGAGAACACTGTTGCGGAAGGTCCATTTCTGTCTTGTTTCCCACAGTCACCTGGGCTGAGAACCATGACCCCAGACTTTTGGCCTTAGGGTAAGCACCTCTAATTAGCATAAGTTACCCATTTTCTATAGCTATCACTCCTTTTTTGTTGCTGTTATTTTCATTTATAAATTTCCAAAAGACAAGGAATTGAGATCCATGCAGAAGGTTTTAAAACTTAAAATAATAAAGTAAATTACTTGTTTCTGATAAATTGCACCATATCGTATATTATTCAAATGTAGACTCTTCAGTGATGGCAACTCTACTCACTGGTCATAAAAACTCTCGACAGAAATACTTCTAGTAAGAAATCGTTTGTTTTCTGCCTAAAAGCACTTTCTTCTGCAAAAGAAGCACTATCATTTATATTTTGAAAACTTATTCTAGTGACACTTAATGTCCCACCTCTTTACCCAGTTGTCATCCCAGTTTCCCCATCAGAACAACGAGGGATGGGCTAGGGAGGTGGTTCTAAGCCCTTTTTGGTCTTAGGAGCCCTTAACACTTTTAAGAAACATTTAGGAGCCAAAAAAAAAATCTTTGCTTTAGGTAGACTACATCCACCAATATCTAATACTAATGTTTTAGAAATTAAAACTGAAAAGTTTTTTTAAATTAGTGATAGTAAACCCACTGCATATTAACCCATAAAACATTTTTGAAAAATAACTATTATCCAAAAATATTAATGAGAAGAGAAGTGTTTTACAATTTTGCAAATCTCTCCAATGCCTGGCCTGAGAGGAAGACAGCTGGATTCTCATGTCCACTTCTATATTCAATCTATAGTGATATGTGGTTTAGGTTGAAGTATATAAAGAAGATCCGGCCTGACACAAATACAGAGCTGGGAAAGGTGGGGATATTTTAATAATGTTGGTAGTCATCCATAATACTACACCAAAGTTCCTAAGTTGTAGTTTCCTAAAGATCAGTTGCAATGTAGAAGCCAGATCAATAAGCTTTTTGCATTCTGTTATATGAAAATCCATGAGCCCCATCTTGCACTCTGAAAGTATTTTTATTGACATAAGTTTTATAAAAGTAGGCATTGGTCACTTGGAAATATTGGTTCCCTGGTTTATTTCAGATCTTCCAAATGTTCACACATGACTTTGTACAAAATCAGAAAAGCATATTAATTAACATTACCACCAATCTCATTATAAAATCTGCAAGTATTAGGAAGATATTCAGTATGGTGGGATACAAGTGTTTTCCAGAATTTGAATTTTTGCTTGCAAGCTAAAATTCTAACACTACCAACAAATACTCTCAGGTGCTTTTCTTGAGATAGAAAGCTTACTTCTTTTATTTGCAAGAAAACATCCACCAGCCTCCCAGGTTTGCACAACTGTAGTTTGTCAGGTATTCTTTCAAGTAAAAATAGTACAGTATGGAAAAAGTAACTGATTCAGCTTGCAGCTCAATGTCACAAGTACTCTTCCTACAGGCCACTGTTGTACTTTGGTGCATAACAGAAGTGCTTTATGTATATCATACAGAATAGTAGAAAGCCATGTACTTGTCAGTCAAGAGTTAATAAATTAAGAATTTGTACTCCATCATGAGTACTTCTTAAGTAAAACTGGCATTTTTAAAATTTTTTAATTATTTTTTAAATCCTCACCCAAAGATATTTTTATTGATTTGAGAGAGGGAGAGAGAGAGAGAAAGAGAGAGAGAGAGAGAGAAGCATCAATGTGTGGGAGAAACATTGATTGGTTGCCTCCTATACGTGCCATAACTGGGGATCAATCAAAACCTCAATCTAGTATCTGCTCTGACCAGGGGTCAAACCAGAAAACTTTTGGTGTGTGGGGCAACACTCTAACCAACTGAACCAGCCAGCCAGGGCTAAAAGTACATTTTACTGTGACTGAGAGTTGGTAAAATGTAGTTTAGTGTCACTGCCTTGATCCACACTAAAGTACCAACAGCTTTACCCATCATTACTTTTTTTTGAGCAAATATCAAGAAAATGAAACAGGCAAGTCATAGTATAGATCTCAAATGTGCCCTGGAGGGTCCTGGGTACTACCAGTTGTCCATGGGCCACATTTTGAGAATCACTGGACTGAACTAGATCAATGCTTGAGTCCTTTCCAAATCTAACATTTGTTTTTGACAGATTTCATTGAATCTGTAGAACAAGTAAGTATTGAGTACTAGGTAGTTTATAACTCTACCTTAGCCTTGACTTCCAGCTTATGTAGAGTGTCCAGATCAGCCAAAGATGAGAATTAGGACATTCTCAGGTCTTTCCTGGGCATACACATAACATTGCATATATGTTTGGCCTTCTAGATCCCAAGAGAAATGTGTCAGAGCTTTCCAATAAGTCTAATATCTTGATATGTGCATAATTGCTCATTATCTGGTACCACGTACAACTCATGATCCTAAAGATGTTATGGCTCTCACTCATCTCTCCCGTATGTTTTTCCTATTCAAACCTAATTTACCAGAAACTTTCTTGATTTACTTGCTTTGAGTCACCTGTTTCCTCATTTGTCTTTACACCTACTTCTCCTTTCTGGAAGAACTACTCTGTACTACTCTGTACAGGTACATCCATAATCACCTCGTGATAAACTCATTCACTCACTCATTCATCAATTACACTTTATGAAAGCCCACTAGCAGGACTGACAGTGTTCCAGTCAGTGGGACTCAATGACAGCCACAGAGCTCTTCTTCTCAAGGGGTTCTTTGTTTCCTGGCAGAAATACACCTGGAAATGGAGGACTGCAGTGGAGATTTTTAAGACAAGTGTACCAAGTGTGGCCCAGAAAGCAATAAGTTCCATTTAAATGGTACTCTGTAAAGGCACCTGGGGGTGACAGGCTGATTTTACCACACTACACAGCAACATCTTGACCAGTATACAGATGGTAAGCAATATTCTGCCTAGTATCTGCATATAACAAATGAAATAATAACTAGAGGTGTTTTTTAGCTCAGTACTTTAGAAAGGAGTCCCTAAGAATGACTAAACTTGCAATTGATAACAATTGTCAACCCCAGAAACATTAAAATTACATAAGCTGCTCTGTGTAAGTACCCTATTGAAATGTCTTGAAGCCCTTCCAGTGATTCATATTTAATAGTCATGGGACAGAGCTCAGGTATCAGCTTTTTAAAAAGTTCTCATAGTGTTTGTAATGTGCAGCCAGGGCTAAGAACCACTGCTCTACAATGACATTCGTAGAAAATGTGATTTGTTAAGGACATGCTAGCTGATGCTACAAATGAATCCAAAACCTCAGTAACAAAAGGGAGGGTGCTCCTGGGCAGCCGTGAGCTCTCCTGCAAGTGCCGATGCGGGATGCAGGCTCTTTGCATCATGTGGCCCCACTGTCTTTAAGACAAGGCTTTCATCTCACTGGGAAAGAGAAAACAGCTTGGAGAGGGCACACAGGATGTCTTTATGGGCCACCCACGGTCCACTGGCCACCACTCAGTCACTTGGTCACATCTCACTGCACAGAAGGGAGGAAATCGGTTTAGTTATGTGCTTAGTAGGAAAAGGAAGCAGAGTGGGTGGATGTCTAGGCCAATCTCTGCCACAGGGATGCTTCCATCCAAAGAGTTTAAAGAACATAGTTGCCTTCCACAAATTCACTGGAAGGAGTAGACAAATAAGATAGCAAAGGGAACCTGTAGGTTTTAAAAGATCAAGACATGTAAACCAATCACAATGGGTGTACTAATTTATATTCTCATTTAAATACAATTTAAAAATGTAACATTTATGAGACAATTAGAAGTTTGAGTGGTGGTTAGATGTTTGAATGATGTGTGTTGAGAGATTTACAGACACAATAATACGATGTCTGGAATATGCTCCAAAATAACATGAGGGCAAAGTGGATACAGATGAAACAAAGCTGACCACGAGCTGATAGTTGCTGGAGGTGAATAATGGGTATACTAGTCTATTTTTATAGATGATTTAAATTTTCCATAATATATCTTTGTAAAAAGGATTTCAGTTTGATTTTAATTATAGTTTCAGCCCCTTCTCCCTGTGGAACTGCTGCCAGGCCTGCCCTTGACCTGAGGAAACTCTTCTTGTGCTGGTCTATCTGCATCTTTTCTGAGAAGTACAATTTCTCCAGGGAAATTCTTATTGCTTCAAAGCCTTTGTAACCAAGTCTCAGTTTTCTACTATATGTGCCCAGCACACAGTCATTGACTCACAGATTTCTGCCGGGGGATGTTCACTCAACACCGTCTGCAAGACGCGGGCTGGGCCGGGGGCGCTGCAGCTCCCTGCCCATCCGTCTCTGAGCCCTCTGTGTGAGGGTAGCCGGGCATGCACCCTTCAGTGAAGAATGTGTGCCAAAAGTCCCCTTTGTAAAAAGTATCATTTCCTACTCAAATATGCAAACAAAAAGCTAGATACAGACCAGTACAGTCTTTGTGTCATGTGCAAGCACCCCAAGAAGCAGAGCTTGAAGGAAAGATTGTGCATCATTTTATAGGTGATGTTGGAGAGGATGCGGCTTAACTATGCACTGATAAAATCTAAGAGCTGTTCATCCTTATTCGTGGTTCTCCTTTCCTTCTTACTAAAACTCACATTAGCATCCAACATATTCTCCTGTACCAGATCCCCTTGGTTCTCCTGATTCCCAGGATGCAACTTTAACAGCTCTTCCTTTTGGGCTCTCTCCCCCACCCCCCCCAAAAAACTCCCTCTGCCAAGGGACATGCACCTCTACGCATCTACTGTCTCCTCCTCCCTAATTACAGAAAGACTCAAAACTAGAAGTCATGCTTGGCTCTTCACACCCATTTCCTTTGCGTAGCCAGGTTCTCACTGAGTCCAGGGCCTTCTCTGTCCCCAAGGCTTTCCCTGCCTCCTGCATCTTCACAGCTACATCCTTGGGTTCCAGCCTTCTCTTGCAAGAAGCTTCTGCTTACCCACCTATCCTTTTGTTGCCTTTTTTAACTTTATGAGCTCTAGGGCTTGAAATGAATTTGCTATACAGTAGTTCCCCTTATTGATGGGGCATACATTCCAACAACCCCAGGAAATGCCTGAAATCACAGATAGCACCAAAGCCTGCCATACATATACATATGTGTATATATGTGTATGGGGGTGTATACACATACACACAAGGTGTTTTCCTCTATAGCTTTTCACTTGAACAAGCACTTTACAGATTCTTTTAGCATATTCAAATTGCTAACATCACTACTCTTAAACTTTGGGGGCATTGTTCAGTAAAATGGGGATTACTTGAGCACTGAGATACTGTGAGTCAATCAGATCATCCAGCCGGCTCGTAAGTGACTAAACATGTGGGCAGTGGTGTGCATATAGTGCGGAGAAGCTGGGCAAAGGGCTGATTCACGTCCCAGGTGGGATAAGGCAAGACAGCACGAGATGTCATCAAGCTACTCAGAATGGCACTCGACTTAAAGCTTATGAATTCTTTATTTCTGGAATTTTTCACTGAATGTTTTCAGACTCTGGTTGACCAGGGGTAACCAAAACTGGGAAAAGTAAAATCATGAATAAGGGGGGACTACTATAGCAATGCCTTTTAGAACCCTGAATACACTTGCAATCTGACATGATTCTTCTGGATCCTTTCCACCTAGGCATATCGTCCCCACTTGCCCAAAGAGACATGGTGTACCCCTCCTGTTTCTCTAGTTTAGCAGCTCTCAAGTTTGGGAGACCTTTGACCAGTTGCTTCAACTGGACTAGAAGCAGGGTAGATTGGGTCTGTGAGTCACAGACATTTTTAGTTATTCCCCTACCTTTGAGTGAAGATGTATGTACAATCTTTAGCTTTATCTCCATCATGCTACGGGGTGTTACAAGGAAGGTACTGGGTGTTAGCAGTGTTAACAGGGAAACAGTGCCATCTAGAGATAGTGCAGAATTTAGGGTTTCTCCAAATTCCATTGCCCTCTCCATTGCTAACTCTGGAGGATCTGTGGTTATTTTTAAATGAATGACTATCAACAGTCATTACTTCTTCTCCAAACTTCTCACATAGAATTATCATTGGGCAAACATCCTTTGGAGGCTTATGGAGGTGACACAGCATATATGAGAGAGAAAAGGAAATATACGGTGGCCTAGAAATTACAAAACTCAGTTCCAGTACTACCTCTGCTACTCATATATTCACCCAGGAAAGTTTTACAAAAGATGATGCACTGTTAAGTAAGCAATTTATTACCTCCTACTTGTCACCTATAGTAGACACCTATAGACAACACCTACTTGTTATCTATCGTAGACATCTATAGATAAGATTTCTCAAATAGTTGTCCCAGAATTTTCCTTTTCTCCATACACATACATTCAAATTTGTCCCCAACTCAGCATACTCCCATTCCTGTCCTTCTGGTTCAGAAAAGGGTAGCCCCATTTGCTTAATCCAAGACTCAGTAGTCAGCCTCAGTTCTCCCCTTTGCCTCTTCTTTTACATTCAGTCACTCAGCAGCTCTGGTCATTTCAACTTCCGGAAAATATCTGGGCTCTGCCCACCTCTCTCCATCTCCACTGCTGGTCACTCTGAACGTTCCAACGGCCTCCGACTGGCCTCCCAATCTCTGTTGCTCCCCTGCAATTCAACGAACCCTGTAGTCAGAGACTCAGAAAGTGCAAATCAGGTGCTTTTTCATTTGTCTTCCATAATTCTCACAACAGCATAGAGCACCTGGTATTTGGCCAGAAATATTTATTTCTGGTAGTTCCTGTTCTGACCCCATTTCTGATGAGGCCTCCATTTTCTCCGTGTTCAGAGCTTCAAGTCACACACATATCTCCCTCCAACTCCTTTCTTTGCTGGAGGATCTCGTCAGTTTGTGTGTACTGGGTGGATGGGGTGAGATTGGGTATTAGATTAGCCGAAGTTAGTTTGCTAGAAAAAGTTTTCTACTTTCCCAATGACTACTTGACAGACTTCAGAGAATTAGCACCAGGAGACCGAAGGAAGCCTGGCTTCATTTCCTTCCCTAAACAATCCTAAACCAGAACTCCTAGCAGGGTGCCTGGCACTGCATTTTTTCAATAAACATGAGATGGATTCGTGCATGAACTAATGAATGACTGAACAAATGATTGAACAAACCCACCTGCTGGGTGTCCTACTTAGAGGCAGAGAAATAGACTACTCATCTCTTATGAGTGAATGGAGCCTTGATAGAATTAGCCATAAAAGAAATGTGCTAAAAACATTGAATGTCCCCAAGCAGAGCAGAAGCCACATAGCAGGTTTAAGTCTTCTAGCAGTGTCACCAGTGACAAATGTTGTCCCCAATTTACACAGACCTCAGAGAGCTGAGTTATCACGAAAGCTTATCATAACTTTCGTGTCCTGCCATTGCTTGCAAGTCTCAGAATAAGAAGCAACCTATTTACCAACTAACAAAATGAAAACCTACTTCTCTTGCAGATCTAGAATCATCAGCAAAGAGAATCACAGTAATAATAACTTATTTTACACAGAGTAATTAATAGTCTCAAAGCATTATACACATGGCAAAATGCCCATCTCAAAGGGAGAAGAGCATATGGTGACACTAAACACATTAATAACAAAGAAGCAAATAATAGTTAAACAGAAGGTTTCAGCCCCCAAAGCCTGTATGTTTGCACTGTCCCCTATGGCAGTCTAATTTTAAATTGGGACAGGTTTTGTGGCAAAAGTCCGTATCTGAACAAGGTCAAGCACTGCCAGTGACTATTGTTAGGACAGAAGCTCTCCCTTCTTCCGCGGGTCCCTTCCTTCCTCTTTCCCCCAATATCCTGCCCATGGTTTGAGTGTATTCAAATGCTCCCTGTATTTACTAAACTAATATTTAATAATGATAGATATAAATGACAAATAAATGTATTAGAAAATATGTTACCTTACTCATTATGGAAGAAATGACAATTTTAAAATAGCAAGCACCATTTTATATCTGTTCAGATTACAAAACAAAGTTAAATCATAGTAATATTAAATTCTGGCAAAAGCATGGTGAAACTACTCATAGGTGGGAATATGTTTGACAAACTATTTCAAAACCCAGAACAATATTAATGCCCCTTGACCAATAATCCTAGGAATGTCTTCTGATTAAATAAGGCAGAAACAGGAAAAGCATTGCATGCATGAAGAAAAGATTTTAAATGTTCAGCTTTGAGGAATGGTTAAAAGGAGTGTCCAGTGGACTTTGTCATAGCCATTAGAAATTTGAAACTATTTTTGTAGAATTGTCAATAAGAAAGAAGATGGCAAAATAGTGAACTACCAGAACAGAAACCTTGCTGTGTAAGGACTGCTCATGTTCAGGCATCATAACTCCAGGACTCTTGGCCATAATTAGAGGGCTTGGGATCGATGCACTATGGGGAGAATCTTTCAGAAGCGGGGGAAATATTCTTTCTCAATAGCCCGAGCAGCTACAGTTCTCTGATATAAGAGAATTGGATTAAGGAAAATGACAGCATTTGAGAAGAAAACATCCACTCAGAGATACTAGCACCTATTTCTGTTTTTGTTCTGTGAAAGGGCATTGTTGCAAAGAAGTGGTCAAAATTAGGTAGAGAACAAACATTTTGATGAAAAAACAATTTAAATGAATTTTCAAAAATAGCCTCAAACACCTCTCAAAATAGTAGTGAACTATGAAAGAAGTGGTCATTTCCCAATTGTTTCTCCTTTTAGGGTGAGAAAAGCCACCTAGAAACTGAGTGGAGTAACCCAAGGGAACAGGAGAAAGGGGGTGGGGGTGGGCACCGGCACAGGTGACTGGCTGGTGTCAACAAAGGCAAGGACACAGCCCTCCTCACAGTTTCTTGCCCCTGGCGTTTCCTCTCCAAAGCACCTGTGATATTCTGCTTGAAAAATCAGGTCTTTTTAGTTCTCAAAGAAGTGTACCCTTTTATGATAAATTTTACAAAATTTTTTACCTAAATGTACCAAATTGTTGGTCAAATTTAATCACAAAAGCAGTCAAGAGGCCTTCTTATAAGACTTCATTGTATTTCAGTAATTAAAAATACACGTTTTGGATTTTCCCTTTTCTGTGCTGAATGTATTCCTCCCCTCTATGTTTTTGGTAATAGAAATAAATCACAAGTCAGCACAGACGATTATCTCTGGAGGGGCAGGGAAAACAACATACTGCTTCCTTCCCCTCAATGGTTTTCACGCTGTAAATGCTTGGCAGGGCTCCTGGAAGTTAAATCAAGGAGAAGCAGCAGTTTAAAAGGTGATTCCTCACTTCAGCCTTTGGTTCCTTTGATCAATTAATCATTCTTTTGCAGGATTTGTCTTAGTTAATGCTGACAGAATCACACACCTTTTCATCAGTGAATAGCCACTGAAAAAGCAAATCAAAGTGTGTAAACACAGTCCTGCCTGTGACTTTTGGTCTTCCTTGAACTAAGGGAGAGGGAGGTCAGAGAGACTGGGGGCCACAGTCAGTCAAGTTTATAAATGAACCTGGTGTGAAGGACACAGGATTCTACAGAAGGCAATGTAAGTGCTCTAGACACTCACATTGGGATGAAAAACAGCAGTGTCCACTGTGTGGAACGACGACACTGCGGTGAACTGGCTCTCTGTTGCACAATCATCATGTCACAGAAGACTGGACTCCACCCACCAAATAACCAAAGGTACGCAGAGCAAGTTGTAGAGCCTACATATATCTACAGTGAAAAATAAATTGGCAACAGATGGAATAACTGGTAGAAGTCCTTAGTTCTTTATGAATTGTGTTTTACTGAACACTGAAAGCCTTAAGGAAGCATGGCCACATTCACACGTTCAGGCTGTGGGGTCCTGAGCCTGCTGTCATGGGGGGCCCCGGAGAACTTCTGGTAGGTGCATTAAAGAGGTGCTCCTGAGGTGTGGTCAGTAGTCAGGCCTTATTGCCTCAGCACCACCCAGGGGCTAATGGGAAATGGGAATTCGCCTGAATCAAAATCTCAGGGACCAGGGCCCAGGAATTAGAATATTAACAAGCCTTCCAGGTTCTTATGTGAACTAAAGTTTGAGGGGCACCAGCAAACAAAGTATTATTCACAAACTACATACACTCTAGCAAAATTGGAATTACACTCAGTTTTGTAAAACATCTCACAACTCTCTTGTGCAGCCCGAGGTTTCTCCTCAGTGCATATGCAGCCACAGCTTTCAAAGCCATCCCAGCTCTGCACCATGGCTAGGGGACAGTCTCAGTCTGCCTTGGTGCTGGAGGCAAATTCCTAAGCACCAGAAGAGCAGAAGAGTTCTTTTAGAGAGACCCTGACTCTCTATCTTTTACTCCCCTACTTCTTAGAGGAAAGAGAAGCTCCAGGCATCAGCCTGCCCAGCACATTTAATAACTCAAAAGTGGGTGCTGATGGGCAAGCTGCCCCAGAGCATGGAAGGGAAGTCTTCTGAGCTCCTGCACTAGAGCCAAGGCTGGCGTTGGGGATGAAGAGGCGGTATACTGGCTTCACAGCCCCAGTCAGTGGGCCTCAAGTTCAACCCAGATTCTCAGAACCTCAATTTCTTCACTCATAAAGTGAGCAAATTGAGTGCCACAGCCTCCAGGGTCTTTTCCAGATCTCGCATTCTGTGAGCGTCTGACTTGGCAAAGTCATTGTCAGTCTCGGGTTCTCCCCACCCAAGAGAAGAGAAGCTGACCTTCTAGGGTGGCAAGCACGCATGCACCCAGGCCAAGTTCATCTGTACACCACCTACAAGCTGTGACAACCTGGAAAGAATCATCTCGTTTCTCTGCGCATCGTTACCTTACCAACAAATAGGAGTAGAGTGCCTGCTTTGCAGGGCTGCTGAGCAGATGAAGTAAATACCTCCGTCACCATCCCAGATCAGGTCTGCTACCTCCTAGTGGCTGAAGAATAAAGACTGGGGCTGATCCTTCCCCCAAGTATGGTGTAGTAATCACAGGAAATGTGCACAAAGTGTGACGTAAATATGCGTGATGTCCCCACAATAGCAGCTGAGCTAAATGACCACGGAGGCTCCTCCATCCTCTAATTCCACCATCACAGACACTGCAGCAATTTTCTGACATGATTCTCTAACTGCAACCTGCATACTTGCTTTTACTTCTGCATGCATTGTAATGAAATAGATTGCAATTAGCAGCAGGCTAAATTACCTGCACACAGTTTAAGAGAATAAGAATAAAGCTGAGAAACTGATTGATCTTTGTAAACTACCAGTTTGGTTCTAATTCCTAGGTGCTATTACTCAAAATGATACTGTTAAATTTTCATGTAATGATGAGTAAACTGCAAGTCACCTTTTGGGGTGGAGGGTACTTTCTAGGAAAGGGTTTAGAAACATGGAAGGAACATTCTGCTCTGTGAGGAAGAAGCTAGTTCAGGTTGGTTCTAAGGAAGCCAAGGTCTGTGAAGGGTCCTAACAGACATGTAATAAATATTTCCTTAGGTCGCTCAGTTCTTAGCACTTTGCCCTGACATCTGATGGATGCCTCTTTGGGGTGGTGTACCAAGTACACGGGTTCTCTTTGGATATGAAAAAATGAAGAAATTCTCATTTTATTTATTCTATGCCCAAATCAATATAAATAGGAGGCAGCAGTCCTACTTAAATCTAAGCTACCTGTCCTGCTGGGGTTGAGATGACTAAGTACCAGGGCCTGGGAGAAACCCCATGGGAGAGAATATGGGCTAAGGGAGCCATTAGGGCCAGGGTGTCAAACTCATTTTCACCGGGGGCCACATCAGCCTCGAGGTTGCCTTCAAAAGGCCCAATGTAATTTCACCTTCTTAACTCCTTCAACTCCTTCTAAGGAGTAGTTACATTTATGCAGTCCTAAAATTATTTTAGTCCCTGAAGGCAACCTCGAGGCTGATGTAGCCCCCAGTGAAAATGAGTTTGACACCCCTGCATTAGGGTGACTAATTGTAAGTCCCCAGGCTGGGAAACTCCTCGGCCCCAGGAGACCAGGAAAGGTGGTCGTCGTGGAGCACAGCATATACAGCCCATGAACAAAGCCCCAGCCTGGGTGTTCTGCCTCGGCCTGGCCACCTTCTGGCCTAGCTTCCTCCCTCCCTCCCCCACACAGCCAGAACCCTGTTTGGGAACTAGAAATAATAAGGACACGTTAAGCACACTAACTCACTGTCAAGGCAGCAGCGGCACCATTAGGAGCCTTCTCTGAGTGTGTAACACCACAGAGAATTCTGCCCCCATTTGTCAGAAAACACAGGCAGGATGGCATGGGGACCGAGGGCTGGAGCACCCCATGATGCAGCAAAAGGAGTGGCGCCCAGTAGGCAGTGTCTGCCGCTAAAGGTGGCCATGCCCCACTGCAGGGACATGGGCAGGAAAGGGGGCGGGGGGACAGGACTGCCACAAGCGACTGCCCGGGGACACTGCAGGCCACTGGGACCCCGCAATAGGCATAAGCAAGAACCAGGAAAATGGTTTATTTTTCTTAATTCTTTTGTAATTTTATAAATTCCACGCAATGATATATAGAGCCAGAAGAGGAGGGTAAAATTGCCTTTCAAGTACAAACACATCTTATTTTTTAGCTTAGAATGATGAAAACCTGGTTCCAGTGGTTGTTTCATTAGTCATAGGGTCACGCAATGCCTCAAGCATTTTCAGATTTGACGGTATCTGTCCAAGGTACCTCTGCAGTTATAAAATCAGCGCTTAGAACATAAAGCCCATGGGGTTTTAAAGATCCAGTCATTCTGCCTAGAAGCAGATTATGTATTATTATTACTATTATTATTATTATTATATTACTGATGTTGAAATTTAACAGATCTTTATTTTGTGAGCAACTCAGGCCATAGGAGGTTGGTGAAGTCATTTGCTCAATCTCATCCAGCCAGTGTATGGAGCAGAGACCAGAATGTGGGTTTGAGAGGCTGTCGAGGGGTAGTTTCCCAGTGCCCTCACTAATTAAATTTTAGCTATTAAACATCTCACTCACATTCCTATATCTAATGAGAGCAAAAGTTTCCAGTATCCTCTTAGGTTTTCCAAGCCTAATTCTCCCCTGTCTCTCAGAGTGAAAAGTCACCACACGCTTCTCAGGGCCCATCCCTCTCTTGCTGCTTCCTGTGTTCTGGAGTGAAAGTATAATCTGACCACGTATAATTTTTTTGTTTTGGAGGGTTTCATGTTATCTATAAGATACAAAGCAAGAGAGAAATTATGGACATTTAATATAACAGAAAAAGAGGCCCAACACTAAAGACGCACTCAGATCGTTACTAAGCCACTAAATGTGCAACCTTAGAAAAACCACTTAACCCTCTCTAATCCAGGGTGTCCAACCTGCAGCCCACAGGCCGCACACAGCCCAGGATGACTGTGAATGTGGCCCAACATGAAATTGTAAATTTACTTAGAACATTATGAGAAATTTTTGTGATTTCACAATCACAAAATTTGCGACACAAATTTTGTGTCATGTCACAATGTATTTAGTGCGTAGCATGAGAAAATTCTTCTTCTTCCACTGTGGCACACAGAGGCCAAAAGGTCTAATCCTTCATATTCTGACTTTAAAAAAATGGACCCTAAGAAATAAAGAAACAAAATAAAGATAAGATAGATGCTTGGGGAAAATGACAAAGAGTGGGGGAGCGGGAGGGGAGAAGGGAAAAAGGAAGACGAGGAGGAAGACAGAAGGGAAGAAGAAGGGAGGGGGAAGCCTTAATATATCATTTTATCCAGCTCATTTTCAACGATGGAGAATGGGTCAGAGGTCAAGCCCTGCAGGATCTTGATATAAACTTACAGATAGGTGTTGACTACACCTAGTGATCAAGAGCCTTACTTCAGCTCAACAAATGAGAGGTAGGTGGGGGAACAGACAAGGCCAGAGCCAAACACCAGTCTGCAAATCCATGAGGCACCTAGAAAACAATGTATAAGGTAAAAAGAGGTGGGAAAGATGGAACTTGGTTCCGTTGGTTAGTCTGACACAAGGACAGTCTTCCAGTAGCTAAGTAATGGATGGAAGTGGTATACGAGGTCTGTCCAGACAAAGTCCAGCCATTGTTAATATAAATGAATGGTTGGCATGACACTGATGTAACCTGGCAGCCAAGGAGAGTGGACTGGAATGTGCGTGTGTGAACAATGACAACTTCACTGTGGGGGTGGTAGATGCTGTTTAGTGAGCATGTGTACTGTGTGGCCATTGCATTCAAAATGACAAAGTAAGTAGAGCAACGAATGTGCATCATATTTTGTGTTAAGCTTGAACATTCCTCTATGATTCAGAAGACCGCAGCTACAGGCAACTGGTTACTGGCAGCTTCATCAGATCAACATGCCTGCCTATGTATCACATCTCTGCAGAGTTATTCAGTGAAACATCACATCACTCAGGTGACTCAGACCCTCTACAGCCCAGATTTGGTGCCCTGCAAATTTTGACTTTTCCCAAAACTAAAATCACCTTTGAAAGGGAAGAGAGTTCAGACTGTTGATGAGATTCAGGAAAATACAACAGGGCAGCTAATGGTGACTGGCAGAACTGTGTTGAGGTCCCGAAGTGCCTACTTCGAAGGGGACTGAGGCATCATTGTCCCATGTACAATGTCTCTTGTATCTTCTTCAATAAATGTCTCTATTTTTCATACTACATGGATGGAGAGCTTCTGGACAGACCTCATATACTGGTTAAAAACAAAATGCCAGTGAATAACTAAAGCCTATGTAGTTCAACAGTTATTTATATCTTGGATTTTGAGGATGATTCCTTCATGTCTTGTGTTTCTCCCAGAGCTTCTCACAGTACAATTTCCTCAACGCATGCTGCTGTGAAGTATATTCATCGAACAGTCATAGATCTTGATGCAGAACTGGCAACCTAATTTTGGAGGAGTCTACATAATTTTTTTTCTCATTTCTATATTTCCTAACTCATAATTCTATCTTCATTCTTACCTTGAAATATATTTTTTTCTGAAATAGTTCCACCATAGTGGAAGCCCTTCTGTACACAAACATGTAAATCCTTAAAGTTATAGGAAGAATAATAGTCTTTTCAAGAAATGGTTTCCCTCAGCCAATCTGTACATTTCCAACATCATGCAAAACAGTTTAACCAAACTAAGGCAAATATATAAGACCAGAACACATCGTAATTAAATTGTCAAAGGTTAAAGACAAAGAGAGATTCTTAAAAGCAAAAAGAGAAAAGAAGACACCTATAAAGGAGTTCCCATAAGGTGTTCAGCTGATTTCTCAAAGAAACTTTGCATGCAAGAAGGGTCTGGTAAGAAGTATTCAAACTGATGAAAAGCAAGGACTTACAGCCTAGATTACTCTATCCAGCAAAGCTATCATTTAGAATGGAAGGGCAGATAAAGTGCTTCCCACACAAGGTAAAACTGAAGGAGTTCATCATCATTAAGACATTATTATATGAAATGTTAAGGAACTTATTTAATAAAAAGAAGATGATCAAAACTATGAACATTAAAAAGTCAGTAAATTCACAGCTATCAACAATTGAATCTAAACAACAACAGCAACAACTAAGCAAACAACCAGAAAAGAAACAGAATCATAGATATGGAGATCATTTAGAGGGTTATCAGCTGGGAGGGGGAAGGGGGAGAATGGGGGAGAAGGTGCAAGGATTGAGGAGCATAATTGGTAGGTATAAAATAGACAGGGGGGATGTTAAGAATAGTATAGGAAACGGAGAAGCTAAAGAACTTTTATGTATGACCCATGGACATGAACTACAGTGAGGGGTGGGAGATTACTGGAGAGAAGGGGGTACTGGGTGGCAGGGGGCAAAAGAGGAAGAACTGGGACAACTGGAATAACATAATCAATAAAATATACTTAAAAGTAAAAATAAAAGCTGCCTGTGGCAGAATAGACATTAAAAAAAAGAGAGAGTGACTAAGAAGACAAGCAACCCAATTAAAATGGGCAAAGGACTTGAACAGACACTTCTCCAAAGAGGACATACAGAAAATCCAAAGACACATGAAACGATGTTCATTATCGCTAGCTATCAGAGAGATGCAAATTAAAACCACAATGAGATACCACTTCACACCAGTCAGAATGGCCATCATAAACAAAGCAACAAACAAGTGTTGGAGAGGTTGTGGAGAAAAGGGGACCCTAGTACACTGTTGGTGGGACTGCAGACTGGTACAACCAGGAAAGCAGTATGGAACTTCCTTAGAAAACTAAAAATGGATTTGCCTTTTGACCCAGCAATTCCGCTGCTGGAACTTTATCCTAAGAACACTAAAACACCAATCCAAAAGAACCTATGCACCCCAATGTTCATAGCAGCACAATTTACAATAGCTAGGTGCTGGAAGCAACCTAAGTGCCCATCAGTAAATGAATGGATCAAAAAACTATGGTACATTTACACAATGGAATTCTATGCAGCAGAAAGAAAGAAGGAGCTCCTACCCTTTGCAACAGCTTGGATGGAGCTGGAAAGCATTATGCTAAGGGAAACAAGCCAGGCACTGAAAGACAAATACCATATGATCTCACCTTTAACAGGAACCTAAACAACAAAACAAAGAAGCAAGCAAAATATAACCAAAGACACTGAAATAGAGGACAGGCTGACAGTGACCAGAAGGGAGAGAAGAGGGAATTTCAGGGGAGAATGGGAAGGGTTTACAGGAACAAATTTAAAGGACACATGGACAACAACTAGGGGGAGGGTGGTAATGGGAGGGAAGTGGGGAGGGTTGGGTAGGTGGGCTGGAGTGGGAGTAAAAGGGAGAAAACTGTACTTGAGCAATGATTAAAATTTTTTAAAATATCAAAAAAAAAAAAAGAGAGAGAGAGAAAGAAATCCTAGATCTCCAGATAAATGCTTGGGTTTCATCTGGGATCAGCATGTGAAACAATATGTGCCAGTTTTATATAAAGTTAATGTTCACCCTGAACAAGCAGAAGAAAGAAAAAAAATACCATTGTTTAACACTGTTTCCTTTTGTTCTGTAGAAAAGAGTGCATTCCTACCTTAAAGTTGCTAACTGGTTTGATGGGAGCTTGCCTCCCCTGGGTTCCTACTCTACCTTTCCTTTAATGTTCACTCCAGCTCTCTAAGAGGACACAAAGAGGAAATGAACACCCTGTGGACCCACGGTGTTGTACAAAACAGTGGAAAAATGATTGCTTCAAATAGCTCAAAAGGCAGGTGTGGATGCTTTTCATTTCTCATGAAGTACTTCATTCAGCTTGAACCTTTGCGTTTTTTCCCTCACCTGACTAAAATAAGGTCTCCTTTTTTAGAGACCTTTCCCCTCCTTTTCCCTCCTACTCTGCAGCCCTGTCATATCAAGTCTCAAGTTGGGCTGCTGTCCAAGGAGTCCTTAGTTAATTACATGTAATTATGCTGCATCCTACTTTCAAATGCTAGAGCCGTTTCTCGTATCCTTGTCACACAATAGGACTGAGAGCTCTGACTGCTGTTCAGGCCCTGTGAGGGGCTCTCCTCCACCTGTACATTTTATAATACCACAGCACTTTGCTGAGTGGTGGTGATCCTTAAATATAATGCAGGACACCAAGCTAAATTAGTAATAGCAGCTGCTGGCAGGGTTCCCTTGGGCCTGGTCAGGTCCGCCAATGGCTAAGCCAGTGACACTTCTCGTTCAGACACTGAACACAAATAAATGATCAGGTCAGTCAGCTAGCAACTGGCATATTCATCCTACTTGGTAGGAAGCCTTTTATTATAACATAGACTTCAAAAAGAAAAAAAAATAAGTCATCTGGGGCTTGAGACTACTTGGAGGAATTTCTTGCATGGTACTGTACTGCCTTTCAAGGGTTCTCCTCTCATTTCAAAAGAGTGCTTTCCAGCAGACTGAAAAACGCCCTTAGTCAATTTAAACCTTAGACAGCTGGAGGCAAGAACACTTGAGCATATCTTGGTACCCATCGCACTAAGCAAAGCAATCTCTAGATATTTAGAAGGATTTTGATTTGTATCTGCATTTTTATCTGCGAGGCAAAGGAAAATCTATTTATCTTTAAGCACTTCCATTTTTTCTAAACCTAAGCAAGAAATTAATAAACCTAAATCATTCCAGCAAATGCTTGTAGAATCCCATTAGAAGAGGTTAGGAGAGACACATTATGTCATACACTTACATACTCAACAACTTAATAGTGTGCTGGTGAGACATTATTAGCCCTTTAGAGGTCAGGGGTTCCAGCCCAGCCCTTAGAAAGCCATTTAACTCCTCCTGGCAACTTCCTTTTGGCCCGAAATGAGACGACACTGCCAGTAGGATGGAACTTCATAAAGTGTGGCCCACGGGCATTAGAGTGACCTGAAGGATCCTGTTGAGAATGCAGATTCCCAGGCCACGTGTCCACTGAATGAAGATCTCTGAAGGGAGAAAATGAGAATCTGTATTTTTAATATGCCCCCAGGTAATTCTTTACATCTCAAAGTTTGGGAACCACTTATTCAAACAGTTTCATTACATCATTAATATGATTAACTGAGGCTCATGCTAGCTTACTTTCCCCCTTGATTGTCCTTTTAAAAATCAATCTTGTGATTTAAAAATAAAACAGATAGTCCCAGAGAACATATCAAAATGTGAAAAACAAAATCTTTAGAACTAACCCTCAACTCACCCATGCAATCCAGCCTTCAGCCCCATCCCCTTCGGATAGTGGTCCCCAACCTTTTTGGTACCAGGGACCAGTTTCATGAAAAACAAGTTTTCCACGGACCAGGGCAGGGCGAAGGTTTCAGGATAATTCAAGTGCATTATGTTTATTGTGCACTTTATTTCTATTATCAGTACATTGTGATATATAATGAAATAATTATAAAACTCACCATAATGTAGAATTGGAGGGAAACCTGAGACTGTGTTTCTGCAACTAGACACTCCCCTCTGGGGGTGATGGGAGACAGTGACACCAAAGTGTATTGCTTATGTCCAGTTTATTCTGTAATCTTGTTTTGGTTGCTTTCACTGCAGAAAACCCTGCTTCACAATGATAGGAGGTTGGAAATGGAAGCAGGCTTTTCGGTGCTTTTGTGGCAATTTCAGGATATTCTGCCTTGACTTTAATCCAGAACGTATGGAGATTTGAAGTTATTTTAAACATATTTTTAAAGCCACTGTCATTTGTGAATCTCCAGGAGCTGATCCTCTTCTAGCACAAAGTCGATTTACCTGGCTTATTCACGAAGGGGCTGCAGATCCATTCCTTCCCAGTTTGAGGGTCGTTTGTGGTTGGGAAGTAATGTTCAAACTCTTTTGAAAGCTGAGATAGGTGATCACACACCAGCTGGGAGAAAGAAGGCCCTGGCTCAGTCCCTTTCAAAATCTCTGCTACTGTTTGAAACATGTCAGAAATCCCAATGTTCATTCATTGCCCTATAATTCCAGTTTGGTATTGAATGCAGCCACTTTCTCTGCCAACTTGAACACAATTGTCATTGCCCCCTGAAGTAACAGATTGAGTCCATTGAGCAGGTTGACTAGGTCACACAAGTAGGGAAGTTTTGTAACCCATTCTGTGTCACCAAAATGTGCTGCCAGTGGTGACTATTTTTCTAAAAGAAATCTCTGGAGCGTCTCTCATACTCAAAAACTCTGGCCAGTGATCCACCTTTAGAAAGCCATCCCACTTCTGTGTATGAGAGAGGACATGTGTGCTCTGCGTCCATCTCCTCACAGAGCTATGCAAACAGACGTGCGTTAAAGGCATCACGTACTTTAATGTGGTTGATAATTTTAATCACATCCTGTGAAACCTTGTTAAGTTCAGGTGACATTTTTTGGCCAGCCAGCATTTCTCTATGAAAGACACACTGCATAGACTCACATTCAGAAGTGACCTCTTTGACTCAAGTCATGGCAGCCGCTCTGTCCATGCATATACTGACAAGATGACCACTTCAGTTTTCCTGATATGTAATCATTCAAAGCCTTGAATAGTCCAGTAGCTGTGGTGTTGGTTGGCAACAAACATGCTCATAACATATCCTCATGCACATTCTCCTAAAAAATGTATCGCATAAAAACAAGCGTTTGTTGCCTTGTCCACATCAGTAGACTCAGCAAACTGGATGGCATACCACAGTGACTCATTAGTCCTCTCTAACAGTTGTGCCTTGATATCCTCTCCTATTCCATCAGTCCGTCTAGTTATGGTGCTAGCTGAAAGAGGAACACGTGCCACCTTTTGAACTGCAGCCTCTCCTAAAGGCTCATGACAAATGTCCTTAGCATCAGGCAGGGTCAACTCTTCACCAATAGTAAAGGGCTTCTTAGCCTTAGCAATGCAGTTAAGCCACTAAGAATGAAGCTCTCAGTGCAGACACATTTGATGAAGTCGTGGCCTTCGGTAACTGTTTCTGGTCTTAGTGTTCATGTTTCTTGTCTTTTGGAAAAACTCCAAAGGTTTGTCTTTTAATGCAGGGTGCTTGGTTTCATGGCTTCATTAGATAGCTGGTCACCACACATTACACAAAGTGGACTTGAAGAATGTGAATCACCTGTTGCAGTGAACCCACAATTTAAGTAGGACTCTTGGAAGTAGGAAGCTTGTTTAAATACAGCTTTCTTTTTGCTGGCAGTCTTAGAGTCTTCTGCTGTCTCATCATTGGGTCTTTCCCCCTTTTCAAAGAAGCTCTCCAGCGACATTTGTTTTTTATTCATTTTGATTAGGGTTAGCTTGTGGGCTTACCAAAACTGTGACTGAGACAAGTATGTGGTCCAAGAAAGAGGAAGGGGTAAATAAAATAATGGGTGGGCCACACACAGACTAAAATAAGTGTTGGCCCTGATAAAGCCTGCCACCAGATACAGCTTAGTTGTCACTTGCTACTCACTGATAGAGTTTTGATATGAGTCTGTAAGCAATGGATTTATTATCATGTCTGTGCAGTCAAACCTCTCTGCTAACGATAATCTGTATTTGCAGCCACTTCCCAGCACTAGCATCACCACCTCAGCTCCACCTCAGATCAGCAGGGATTAGATTCTCATAAGGAGTGGGCAGCCTAGATCCCTCACACACACAGTTCACGGTAGAGTTCCTGCACCTGTGAGAATCTATTGCCACCACAGATCTGACCAGAGGTGGGGCTCAGGTGGTAACGTAAGTGATGGGGAGCGACTGTAAATAGAGATGAAGCTTTGCTCAGTCACCTGTCACTCATCTCCTGCTGTCTGTGGCCCTTATCTTAGGAGACTGCTCCTTTGCATGGCTGTCCAAATGCTGACCTGTCTCACAGGGCAGTTCAAGAGCCAGATAGGCTCAGGGTCCCAGGATGATTACTTCATGATGATTATGCCTTCATGGTGATTACCTGTGTAACTCCAGGCAAGTGATGTAACCTGTATAAGCCTCAATTTCCTTGTGCATATTGTGGAGTTAAAGATAGAGCCTACATGATAGGATTAAATGAGACATTGTCTGAAAAGTCCTTAAGAATCAAGGATTATAGCTAGTTTTACCATCAATAACCCTTTCAACTTTTAGGTCAGAAGTCCTTGTCTCCAAGGATCAACAGCTTGCAGTCAGTCACTGTGCTACCATAATCAGAACCTTTTATTCCTTCACCAGAGAAAGCTTAATTGCCTATTGCAACTGAGTCAAAGAGCAGGGGACAGCTCACTCTTTCTGTGGCCTCTCTGCTGTAATGTTGCTGCTGACTCCCATAGGGTGGGAAAAGGAGCTGAATTAAGTACATTTCCATGTCAATTCTGTCTGCCTCTGGGAGCACCTCTCCAAAAGCTTATGTATAGTCATGGTACCAAAAAGTGGCTTAAAAAGTAGCTTATCATCTTTCTTCATTATGTCTATTAGCACCTCCAAAGCTACTCCAGATAAACACAATAAAAGCAAAACTCCTGTGCCTGTTATGCTCAGAGTTTTAAGACCTGTCCTGAAGCCTACCCATCCAACAAGAATGCCTCCTCCAAATTCCACCTGTATAGATGTCCCAGAGTCTCCACTGCCTGTGAAAAATCTGTCTTCTGTTGATTACCGATTGATTGACTGAATAACAGAGATGCTCCCTAGCATTGGACACATCATCCTCACATCAAATTTCTAATGTGTAAAAAGGAAACATCCATTCAAGTGTTCATCAAATTAATGGAGTGTTGTCACATGCTGGGCCTGGAAAAGGCACTGAGCACATAAAGATGAGTAACATGAAGTCCTAGCCCTACTAGAAACACACGTTTTAGTGATGCTTATGTGTCTTAGAAATTAAATGATGAAAATTATGTGACAGATACTACAGATTCAGCCCAAAGCCAGAGCTTCACAAACATTTATTTCTTTACTCTAAAAAAAAAAAACAGACCTCTTTCAGAAGCTTCTGTCTTACTGATATTTATACAGCAAACAGGGGTTGACCAGATTTGAAATGGTTTTAACGACACTGTCATAGAAATTTCAAATCTCCAAAAACCTGCCATACATTTCTAAAACATCTGCCTGATTATTTTAAGAATCCAAACACACACACACACACACACACACACGTCAGTGACCCCCTACTAAACCTAGAGAACAAAAATCTAAATTAAAGAATCTGAGGCCTTTAGTTTCAAGTGGTAGGTTAGCATCCACAAAAATCAGTAGTGACCAACAGCTCGGCAAAAACTCCTGAGAAATGCTCTATGTCACTCATTTTTTCCAGTTTCATTCTCAGCACCGTTGGATAAACCAGGTGCTATGAGATGACTCTGGATCCAAGTCATCCAGAACAACTACAGGCCTGCATGAAGGCTGCAGGACAGGTGGAGAAAGGGAGAACAGAGTTTCCCCTCTTCCTTGCAGAGTTACGTGGCTTGGCAGTTCTGCCCCTTCTAACTATGTGACATTAACTCACCAACCCTTATTTTTCTAATCTCTAAAGTGGGGGTAATAATCATATCTTCTGCATGGCATTGGTGGAAGGAGAGACTGAGGCTGAGCACCTGACTGCCACACACCTGCCTGTTTGGAGCTCTTGTGAAATCCCCGTATGCATGTCTGTCATTATTGAAGAAGTGGTCCAGTACACCATCGGCATCACTGTCATCATCACTGACAGGCTCCAGCCTAAAGAGTCACTGGGAGAAGGGAAGGACTCATTTTGGAAAAGAGGAAACCCAAGCAAAGAGTGAAAGAAAACTAAGTCTGAGTTTTTCTGGGCATTTATTGTGTGGCATTTATTGAGAGCTAAACACTCCATCCACAGGGCCTCACTCAGTCTTCCCACCAACCATCCCATGAGGAACATGCTATTACTAGCCCCACTCTAGAGCTGAGGAAACTGGTGATTGGAAACTGGAATCACTTGATGTCACACAGCTAGCACAGAGGAGCTGTAAGTGGCAGCCACAACCTGTGCAGAGGAGAAGGACCACTGTCCTGCCTGCTTTCCCCCAAGCCCAAGCCTCCGCACAGAGCAGGCTGAGAAACCTGCCATAAGTCTGGTGACTCCAGGCAGCCTCACCTCCTGGTTTGTCTTTTTGACTTTGTTTTGTTTTTTAGTATATGGTCTGTACTTCTCTTTTTCCTCACAAAGCATCCTTTCCACTTTTTTCAGAAGATAAAGATACTAAGTAACTACCTCTAAAAGAAAACAACAAAAGTCAAATAAATAAATTTTAAAAGATACTGTGGCATTAATTTAATTCTTTTCCGTTTATGGGCAGAATCTTGGCTTGGGAAGAATCCTGCATAATTATAATTCCCTTGCCTCTGTATTTTGTTCTTCTTTACAGGCTTTTTTTTTTAAAGCTTATAGATGAAGATCTTTTTCAACAAAAGAAAGACACTTTGAAGGAGCCAGCTATGTGTCTGTCAACAGCCTGTCAGCTGGCATCACAGAACCTCGGCTGCAGGCGGTGAGTGTGGAGGGTGGGAAGAGAATGTCCTGCCTCTCCTGCTTCTCTGATGCGAGTCCACAGGTGGAGGAGTTCCAGGGGGGAAGGTGGGAGCCCCGGTTTGCCTTGAATAATAGCCGAAGGGGTCTAACCTTGGCGGAGGACAAGACACAAAGGGGCTCTCATCACTGCACAGCGTGGCAATGCACGACACATAGACCTGCCTCTCTAGAAAAGCTCATTTAGCTGGCAACTGCCAAAGGGAGAAACAATGTTTGTTCTTAAGCTGAAATGTGAAACAAATGACACACACCCAGGAAAGACACTGTGATCCATCTTTCCATGCGTGTAGAGAAGAAAGGAAGCGCAGAGAAGGGGGATTTTGGTTCTCAAGCCCACACAACAGTCAGTGTCAAGGAGACAACAAAAATGCAGGCGCCCAACTCCCAGAATGTTGGGCGCCTATTGGGAAGTTTGGAAGGGTTTTAAGGCGAAGGTTGCCACCTATGTCATTTCCGTAAGTTGAAAACAGGAAAGTCCAAATTGTGATATCAGCTCCACCCAAATAGTACAAACTCCAAATCTATTTTTCATATTTAAATAAAAATTAAGTTTAAATATTCATTCTCTCTATGGGTTGCTATGTAAATGATAGTCATTATAATGACTATCTCAATATAATTTTCTATTTTTTAATTTTTTAATATATTTTATTGATTATGACATTATATTGTTCCTTTTTTTCCTAACTTTTATTCTCCTCCACCCTGCACACCCCCTCCCACCAGCATTCCCCCCACTTAGTTTATGTCCATGGGTCGTACATATAAGTTCTTTGGCTTCTACATTTCCCATACTATTCTTAATTTCCCCCTGTCTATTTTGTACTTACCATTTATGCTTCTTATTGCCTGTACCTTTTACCCCAATCTCTACCCTCCCCCTACCTGCTGATAACTCTTCATGTGATCTCCATTTCTATGATTCTGTTCCTCTTCTAGTTGTTTGTTTTTGTTTTGTTTTTAGGTTCAGTTGTTGAGAATTGTGAATTTGTTGTCATTTTACTGTTTATATTTTTTATCTTCTTTTCCTTAGATAAGTCCCTTTAACATTTCATATAATAGGGGCTAGGTGATGATGAACTCCTTTAAATTGACCTTATCTGGAAAGCACTTTATCTGTCCTTCCATTCTAAATGAAAGCTTTGCGGGATAGTAATCTGGGATGTAGGTCCTTGCCTTTCATGACATTGAATATTTCTTCCCAACTCCTTCTTGCCTGTAAGGTCTCTTTTGAGAAAACAGCTGATAGTCTTATGGGAACTCCTTTACATGTAACTGTCTCCTTTTCTCTTGCTGCTTTTAGGATTTTCTCCCTCTTTTTAATCTTGGGTAATGTAATTATGATGCGTCTTGGTGTGTGCTTCCTTGGATCCAACTTCTTTGGGACTCTGAGTTACCTAGACTTCCTGGAAGTCTATTTCCTTTCCCAGATTGGTGAAGTTCTCCATTAAGTTTTCAATTTCTTGCTCTTCCTCTTCTCCTTCTGATGTCCCTATGATTTGGATATTGGAACATTTAAAGTTGTTCCAGAGGTTTCTCAGCCTCTTTCCATTTTTTTGAATTCTTGTTTCTTCATTCTGTTCTGGTTGAACGTTTATTTCTTCCTTCTGGTTGAAGTCATTGATCTGAGTCCTGGTTTTCTTCCCATCAATGTTGGTTCCCTGTACATTTTCCTTTATTTCACTTTTACAAAGCCTTCACTTATTCCTCTATTTTGTGACCATACTCAACCAATTCCGTGAGCATCCTGAACACCAGCGTTTTGAATTCTGCATCTGATATGTTGGCTATCTCTTCGTGGCTTATTTTTATTTTTGGAGCTTTGATCTGTTCTTTCATTCAGGCCATATTTTTTTTTTGTCTCAGCACACATGTTACATAGTAAGTGGTGAAGCCTCAGGTAATCACCAGGGTGGAGCAACCCACAATGCTGCATTGTGGCTCTGTATGTCAGGGAGGAGTCCAAGAGGGAACAGTGCCACTTACTTGGCTCTCAGTTGGCTTTTAGTCACTTACCCCACTACCCACAAGCAAATTGGCCCTTTCTGGTGATGATTTTGGGGTGTGTCAGTTTGGGTACATTCTAGGACACTGTGAGTCTCTCCAATGAACTCTCCTGTGAGGCTGGGAGTTTCTCCAGCTGCTGCAACCCCCACAGGTGTTTACAGTCAGAGGTTTTTAGGCTTTATTTCCCCACACTGGAACCCTGGGTTGAATGGTCTGTCTCATTCCCCAGTTGTTCCTCCTGGTTTATCCACACCTAAATGTGGGACTGCCAGCTCCAGCAGTCGCTGCCTTGCTGCAAGTCCTCTCCACCCTGGCTGCCCATCTCTGCCTCTCCTACCAGTCTGGATGAATGTTTTCTTTTTTTTTTTTTAAGTTCTTGGTTGTCGGGCTTCCATACAGTTTGATTTTCTGGCAGTTCTTGTTATTTTTTTTTTTTAATTTGTTGTCTTCCTTGTGGTTGTGTGAGGAGACAAATTGTATCTACCTATGCCTCCATCTTGGCTGGGTCAATATGATAATTTCTTAATTATTTTATGATCAGATACTTCAGTGGTTGCCTAATCCATCATGTAGCTTTAATGTAACAAATAATTTTAAAAAGCCATTTATTTTTCAGCTGTCATGGGGCAGGGGTAGGGCTGGGAGGGACAGAGGTAAAAAAGAGAGAAAACTCATAAACAGGGACAACAATGTGGTGATTGCTGGGGGAGGAGGTAGAGGAAGTCATTGAAGAATAAATGGTAGTAAATGGAGACAACTTGGAGTGGTGAACACACAATACAGTGTACAGATGATGTGATGTAAAATTGTGCATCTGAAACCTGAATAATTTTATTAACCAGTGTCACCCTGATAAATTCAATAAAAAGGAGAAACAACTTGTGAAAGTGATTAAAAATGAGGCTGATGAAGATCTCATCCTAGGAGCAGGAGTGCCAGCTCTGCCTTTCTCTTGGTGTTTCTGTGGGCTTGAACTGATTATATTATCTCAATCTATTGTTCATTTGCAGGAATCTTTTTAAGCCAATGTCCATTTTGTGGACTAGACAATACAAGTCATAAATCTATATAACCACATGCACATAAACCTTCATACTCTTCAACCCACCAAAAGCAATAAATAAGTGAGGACACCATTGCCAACACTGCCACCCCCATGGAGTGAACTCCCACTCATCCTTGCACTACCTCATGGTTATCTGACATCTGGCCGCCTGACAGAGGGACTGGTAAGCATTCCAATGTCAATGTGCATACTAAATAGAAAAAAAAATTCTGTCTAGTTTGTTTAAAATAATCTAAAAGCATGCTAAATAGCATAAAAAGTAAAATGACTCCCAATACAAAATTTAAAGCACAGAAATGATGAATAAAACATATTGTCACCCATTGAAATGCAGAGCTAAGCCTGAAAGAAAATAAGATAACATTTAGGAGCAAAAGGAGGAAGATGCTGGAAACTAGGTGATACGTGGCAGCTAGAGCCAACCTGTGTGTCTTCGCCAGTCCATGTAACTAGGAGCCTTGCCTTCGGGCAGCCACACAGCAGCCAGGAAGACAAGGTGGAACTTGGAACTGAGACCCCTATACGAAACCTGGGTTATTAGGGCAACACATTTAGTGAAAGAATGGAAAAGAAAATATATAATAAAATTAATTTGCTGGCAAAAGGATAAGAACATTTTTCTTAATCTAGATTCAGGAGAGAAAAATGTCCCCCCCACCACCACCAAGCATTGGTTACCTTATGATAGCCCCCATATAGGTTTAGAATCTGAACTTGTACCCTCAACATGGTTTAGGTAGAAACAGGCACTACTTAAAGTACTCCAAGATTGGTAACTACCCAGTGTGCCAGCTAGAAGCAAACTCAAATTAACTCTGGAAAGAAATGTCATCTGCCCAAGCTCAGAAAAGTCCCCGAGATAAACCACCACAGAACATGAATTCAAAATTTAGAAGTGTGTGATTACTCAGGGTGTTATGAGTGAGAATCAGCAGAAACAGTGGCCAGCAGAATGAGAGCCTGAGGAATTATCAGATATTTAATACAAAATAAATATAGTAAAATGTCCAAATAAATTTTAATGACATAAAAATGTTAACAACAAAAAAAAGACCTATCATAATATTTCACTTAAGAAAATATACTAAGCCCTGGCCAGGTGGCTCAGCTGTTTGAAGTGTTATCCCATACACCAAAAGTTTGCAGTTTTGATCCCCGATTAGTATACATACCTAGGTGGTGGGTTCAATCCCCAGTTGGGGCACTTAATGCGAGGCAACCAATCAATATTTCTCCCTCACTTCAATGTCTCTGTCTCTCTGTCTCTCTCTCCCCTTACCTCACTCCCCAGTGTCAATAAAACAAATACTCAGGTAAAGATTAAAAATAAACAAATATTTAAAAACTAAAAAAAATTAAAAAGAAATTCTGTGGGGAGGTTAATCCACAGATTAGACCAGTTGAAATGAGAAGTACTAAACTAAAAGGTACATCTGAAGACATTACCTATAATGCACCATAGAGACAAAAAGAAAGTAGGAGAGAGGTTAAGAGACTCAGAGTCAAACTAAGTTATACCACAGATGGATAAGACTGATTATTCGATTTTGTTTCGAGGTTGCTTTTACATTAGCTTACTCTTGAAGCAACAAATAGGGAATTAAAGGCATTATGCTTGGAGAGACATGGAGGGTAATGTCATGGTCGCCCCCCTTGTAAGCTTCAGAAGCGACCCCAGAATGTGATGCTGTGTCAGCACTGTGGAGTGAGGCGCCTACCACATTGCAGAGACCTAGACCTGTTCTTAAAAGATAAACTGTTACCAAGTACCATATTTTTGGACCATAAGATGCACCTACGTTTTAGAGGAAAATAGTAAAAATAATTTTGAAGCAAAAAATGTAGTAAAATATTTAATAACATAAATAAAATAATATTTCACCAATGCAAATATAAGCAGAACTCAACAGCAGCATTAACAACCATTATTCCTCCCAAATTTGGGGGCAGGGGGAGTGCATCTCATAGCCTGAAAAATATGGCAACTTAACCATGTTCCAAAACAAAGCTCAAGAATACTTGTAGGGATAAAAAAAAACATACAGAACTGAACAAGGTAACATTAAAAACACAACATGCACACTGGAAAGGAAGAAGTACAATATTTTTGTTCACAGACAGCATAATTGTGTATGTAGAAAACCCAATCAAATCTGTAAAATAATATAGTAGAACTAGCAAGTGAGTTTAGCATGGTGAAAAGACAAACATTTAATATTAAAAAGTCAATTGTATTTTAATATATTAGCAAGGAATAATTAGAAATTGAAATTTGTAAAAATATCATTTAAAATTGCATCAGAAAACTTCAAATTCTTAGGAAGTACCTAACAAAATATGTAGAAGACCCATACACTGAAAACTGTAAAACATTGCTAAGGAAACTAACGAAGACCTAAATAAATAGAGGAATATAATTGTTCATGAATCAAAAGACTCCATAATACCAATATGTCAATTTTCCCCAAATTAATTTACAGAGCCAACACAATCCCAATCAAAACACCAGCAGGCTTTTTGTTCACATTGACAAGGTGATTATAAAATTCATATGGAAACAGAAAGGACCTACAACAGGCAAAACAGCTATGAGAAAGAACTACAATGAAGGACTCTCACCACTTGCTTCAAAACTTGATGTAAAACAACAGCCAAAACCTGGAAATAACACAGAAGTCCATCAACAGGTGACTGAACAGACTAACTGCAGTGCAACCACACAAGGGAATGCCACTCAGCTATGAAAAGGAATGGGCTACTATTGATACACACAACAAGAATAATTCTCAAACTAATTATGTTGACAAAACAGACAAAAAAAGTTCATACTGTAAGATTCCATTTCTATCAAAGTTGAGAAGATGCAGACAGATCTATGGTGACAGAAGGTAAATCAGCTAGGGCCTTGTACGGTGAGAGGTTGAAGGGAGGAATCACCACGGGGCATGAGAAAACCTCTGGGGCTACGGATATTATCTTTGAAAAAGGATTTAAAACACCATGAGAGCAAGACACGAAATTCCCTTGCCTTTCACACACCTCCTTCCCCCTTTTCCCTCCCCTTCTTGTACTTACTTCTCCTCCCTTCCCCATACATTGACTATCCAACAAACCACAAGGATGGGAAAAATAGCTTTCAGGAGAATCCTTCTGACAGTGATAGAGATGGGATTGCACTAACTATCCCAAGCAATAAGCACAGTAAGGGGGACCAATCTCTAATGATTCTAGCTGTGAGACTGACAGCAGTGAAAAACTAAAACCTGTATCTGAGCCACAGCACAAGGACACGTATCTGCTCTTCTGCTCGCCCTACAAAACCCCAGCCCTGCTTTCGGTGGGAGTTAGCTGATCTTCACATCTGCTCAGCCTTTAACCTTTATTACAGCCACTTGAACATTTAAGATCTTGATTTGGGTAATGCTGTATACATATGTGATAACACTAGATTGTGTAGTAGTTTAAATATGTGTAATTTATTGTACATTAATTATACCTCAAAAAAGTTGTTCAATAAAATAAGTCCTACTGAAGGTGGAAAATCAGGCAGAAACATCCAAACCTGAAAGTGGCAAACTGACCAGTGCTGGAGGCTACCAAAATATCCCTCAAATCCTTTCCTGGGTCCAGGGCCTGTTTACTAAGTGACCTTTCTTCCAGACTGGGCCCCACACTAGAAACTCTGCCACTCCTTCCTGGGCAGTGTTTAGCAAGTGACAATCCTTCTACACATGTGACTTGCAGAGGGAGCGTTCTCCTTTTTTGGCTTCATTAGCCTTCATTCAGTCAGCTCTGTCTGTCCCCTCAAGGCTACAAAGATTGGTATCTCATCACCAAACTGAAAAAAACAAGACTCTATAGTTTCTCTTTAGATCAAATAAATCTTTCTCCTTCTACCAAAACAAACAAAAAGGATGATTCTCAGAAGTTCTACGTGAAATCACGTTCATTGTTTTACAAAGAACATATGTATTTCAGACCTAGAAAAATACAATATGCAAAGGCCTGGGCATATACTCTTGATCCTCACCTTCTCTTAATGGTTTGAGCTGTGGTTTCTAATATCACAAATACAAACAAAGTACACTGCTTTGCCTTTGGATAAAAAAAAAGGTAAAAAAAAAATCTTCAGCCCTCTGCAATCCATGAGTTCTTGTATGACATTGGGACCAAGAGCAAGGGCAAAAGTCAGGGGTAGGATCTGCCTCCTACACCCTGACTCAATGCCTTTTTGTTCTTTCCTACCATAAGTAGAGCAATTAATCAGCCAAGGTAAAGGACAGTTAGCAGAGCTAACCCTGTTTCCTGTGGGATGACAAAGGCTCCTATGATGCTGTTACAGGATACCTTGTTAAAGTACCAAGAAAAAACAAGCAGGAGAATGAGGAGAGAGGATTCTTTTTTTTTCTTTTTTTAGATTGGTCACTTGAGGTTTTTCCCAGCCTCAGTGGTCCAGTGTACTCCCACTTACATAGAGAAATAAGTGAATAGAATCTGGAGGAAGAAATTACCATTTAAACAGGGCTGGTGTACGCCAAGGCACCATGTGTACTAACAGAATGACTAGGGTCTTTATACTTGCTGAGCAATCCTATCCACCTGTTCCTAGGATGTGCTCACCACATCCTGGTCCCATGAGAATGATGCTGTCACAGCATTATCCTATGGAAATTTCATTTACAGTAAGACTGACTGAAATTCAGAGGCCTCCATATCGCAAAAACTAAGCAGTCAGCTTATCCACCACAATGCCCTCTGGTCACTTGCATCTTGGGAGCCCTAAATCTTCCCAGAAAAAAAAAATACTAAATAAAACATAACCACAAATTGAGTTCACTGGTTCTTAAATGAGCCACCTGATTCCGTATAATGTGAAGGACACATGCTAAATGCAATTCAAGTTATTTGACAACTGTTGGCAGCAACATCAGAATGATTTTAAACGTGATTGGTCCCTGGGTTCTTTCACCCACAGCTGGGGTGAGGGGAGGGTCAGACATTGACTGTTACAAGAGGGGACTGGCTGGAGACCTAGCATCCACGGGCACACTGAAGTTAGTTTGCTTGTGGGGTATCAAGTCTTTCAGACACACTATTTCCTGTCTGTACCTCTTAATTTATGTATGTCATGTTAAGATCTTAATTTGCATTTGAGATGTTAATAAAATAGTCTTTACAATTGCAAAAAAGTACTGTATGCTGTAAGCCCTTTCTGATTTCAGAAAGGAATCAGGATACAAAAGTCCTATACCCACAATTCCTGTATCTTTAAAATTCTCTTTATCCCCCTGTTGTAGTTAATCCCCATTACTAGCTAAATATTCTTCATATTAAATTTTCTCCATTCAAATGATTTGTATGGTTTTTGTCTCCTGCTAAACCATACATTTCTAGGATACTTCTTGGACTTGCAACCTGCCCAACTATACCTCACGGCCCAACACAGCACCCCACACGTTCAATGGCACTACCCCTCACTTCACATGTCAGTCACCTCCACTCGACGGCAGGCTGCTCCGTGGCAGTGACCAAGGAAGGTAGTAATGTGCTAGAGGCAGGGGCTTTGTGGCCAACTGCTGGGTTCAGATTCTGGCCCCAAACACTCAAAGGCAGGCTTCTGAACTTTCCTCATAAAGCTGGCTGTGAGGCTCAGCAGAGAAAAAAATAGAAACTCTTAAGCTCCATGCCTGGAATAGAATACATGCTTAGTACAGGTTAGCCACTCTTCCTACCTTATCCACCTGTGTGTTCCTGACGTTGTGAAACTAGGAGCTGCTGAGTGACTATTCTGTGAGTGAACTTGTGTCTGTTATAAATAAGTGAATGAATGAGCTTTGCCTCTAAGATGAAAGATGAAAAAATTGTTATAGAAAAACACTTTTTATTTTTCCATTGTTGGAAAGCCTGTGGTTCTGGAAATCATTTTCCTATATCCTGCATATATTCAATGGTGGTTAGACAAAGTGGGAGAAAAGAAAAAGACTGCTAAGTGAAAGAAAAGCGAATGGGAAAGGACATAAGAGATAGAGGACCATTCAGAGAGAGGACGTGAGCCAAGTATGGGAAGTAAAAACCAAACCAGAAAATGTTTTTTGAAAAAATAAATGTGAGGTGAAGCAAAAGAACAAATGGAAATTATACAGAGAAATATTAGCTAGCAAAAAACATAGCAACATAGTTCTGTATGAACCATCTCAGGACTTTTTTTATTGTGGTTCAAGCACAATTGACTTGATTTCCCCGCCAGCACACCCCCCACGCCACCTCTCCCTGCCTTCCAGCCTTGAACCTACCTCATTTGGCTTTGTCCATGTGTCCATTATACATGTTCCTTGACGGCCCTTCCCCTATTTTCCCTCTCCCCACCTCTTCTGGTCACTGTGAGTTTGTTCTTTATTTCAATGTCTCTGGTTATATTTTACTCACCTGTTCATTTTGTTGATTAACTTTCAATTATAGGTGAGATCATATGGTATTTGTCTTTCAGGACTTTTTAATAATCATAACAAGAACACTCAATTACTCTTTTCTTATATCATCTGAGCCTGCAGCTGATGTTGGATTCCTTTGCCTCCTCTTTCTCCTGCTCATGACTTAGGGTCACTGGGAATTCTATTCCAGAAGAACCACCTTAGCAAGGGCCATCACCCTGAAATATTTATCCTTTTCACTTGGCCACGGGCCGCAGCAGCAAACTGAGAACTTCACTTCTGCTCCCCCTGCTCTTTATGGGCTTCATTTACAATGGCCAATTCTAAGGTTTGCTTGTTTTGTTTTGTTAGAAAAATAGGGAGAATAGAAGTCTCTCCATTATGAGGAGTATGCAGTAACAGGGGTGCCACCATGGGGAATTTCCCTGTCTCAAAATGAAACTGGGTTAATTGGGAAGGGCATGGAGAATTACCAAAGCCCAATTAACCAAATCTAAAGTCTCCCAATTAACAAGATAATTGTTCAATGGCTTTGGGGCAGCACTTAGAGCTTGAGGGGGGTGGGGGGGACACTTCTTCCTGGCTTACTCAGAGAGTAGCTTAAGATCCTTTCTACTCCGTAAAAGGAGGCTACAAGTACAGAAAGAGATTTCAAGAAGTTTGGATAGAATATACTTGTGGAAATCTCTGAATGGACACCACGCGTCTTGAGGAGCCCAAGCAAAAATATTTCTTATATGTTGGACTTTAGCTCAGTGATATCACCAATGTCAAAACCTCCACCTACAAGTGACCTGACACATACACAGAACACTCTTGGCCACCCCTCCTCAATTTCTGTCTCCTCGCTCTGATCGTTACCTGTGCTCTAACCCTATTCCTTTGTTAATACACTGTCCCCTCTTGGGTCTCTACAGTTGTGATAGCATTTGCTATTTATCAATGATTTTTAAATCAAGATACAGTATAATCTCCGTGAAAGATCAAAACAGGAGGAGTGGGAGAAAGACTGTTTTAAGGGGCTTATCCCCTGTGGGAGGCCTCTCACTGGAGACCTGTGGCTCACCCTCCACTTGCAAATGGAACTTCTGTGAGATCAGGGGGCCCAGAGGAAAATTCTCACAACTGAGAGGAACAGCATGGTCCCTGGGAGCACAAAAACCTCCGTCACGAAGTAGACACTATGCTCATAAGGCAAGCTCAGCCCTTGCTGTCACAGGGACAGCCGCCATCTGCCTGCTCTTAGTCCCCTGCACAGTCTGTACTCTCCCTGCTGCAGGCTGGGCGGGGAGCCAGCCGTCCCTGCTCTGTGAAGAAGGCAGGCAAGGGTGCCTACCATGTGTGAGCAGAGCGCCCTGCTGGCCTCACAGGCCAGGCTTTAGCTTGGGTCTGTGTGCACCTCTGGCCTGCGCCAGGCTAGGCCCATGGGTGCTTCTCCTTGGATGGCCTGTCAGCTACCAGGATTTTCCTTTGCTTGCATGATGTTGTGACATCCCTGAAACAGATTTCTGGTTTTGTTTTTAACACTACGATGCCAGGAGGGAGCGAGAAAAAATAAGCTGTGGGTGCTAAGGCCTCCCACCAGCAGCATTGGGAGCTAGCCCTAACAGGAACACATTTTCTGAGGTCCGAGTTTAAAATAGCACCATCCACATCTGAAGTTAGCCATAGTGGACATTCTAAGTTTCCCAACCAAGCCTGTTGTTATCCTTTTCCCTTTGAATTACCAGAAAAGTCTTGGGGAATAAAAAGGATAATTTCCACTACTTGGACCTCAAAGTCTTTAGCCAAATGTTAATTGTACATATTTCTATTCTGCCATGTAGTCTCTGACACCCTTCATAAAGAAACTGAGATTTCATCTCTCAAACAAATGGAATAGTTGGTGATTGCCCTGTCTCCACACACAAAAAAATCTGACACTTTTGCACTTGGGCCTGCTTACATTTTATTTATTTATTTTTTAAGATTTTATTGATTTATTTTTAGAGAGGGGTGGGGAGGGAGAAAGAGAGGGAAAGAAACATCAATAAGTGGTTGTCTCTTGCGTGACCCCTACTGGGGACCTGGCCCACAACTGAGGCATGTGCTCTGACTGGGAATCGAACTGGTGACTCTTTGGTTCATAGGCCAGTGCTCAATCCACTGAGCCACACCAGCCAGGACTAAGTTTTCATTTTTAATATTCTCTTCTCCATGTTTACCCCCTATAATCCTGGGAATTATGAACACTTGTACAATATTCACATATTAGGTATTTTTAATATAATAAATCTCAAGAGTAGTACTCTCTTAAGTTCCCACTCACTATAGGAAAAGCCAGAAGCTGAAACTCATCAAAATACTGGTGGCTAATTTGCTTTAAAAGTTCTGCATCCCCAGAGAGGACAGTCTGACATTTTCCATAGAAACCTATATGAGCACTTCAGTCTGTCATTTAGGGAAGGAATTCCCTACAGATGAATCTAGTGAAGCCAAAAGTCTCATCGTGCGCTGTGACTGGATTTTCATTGGCAGCTTCTTCCTACAGTGCACAAAAGAAATTTGAACCAACTCCGGTCCTCATGTCACCTCTATATTAATGACAGTCACGGCAAACCACGGCTCAGCTGCTCAAGTGCTGTGACTGGCGCAGCTAGTGGAAAGTAATAGGAGATGTGTCAGGGAAGACTGTAGGTAGCAGAAGTGATAATGAGACCGAGTGTGATCCCCAGTTCCCATCAAATTAAATGTGCAAGTGTCTTTATTCTCTAATTAGGCATTTATATCATTCACTTTCCAGCCTTCAGAAACATCTAAGGAGAGTGCTGAGCATGCCAATTTTTCAACTGACCTTTCACAGCTTTGCAAAGCAAAACTCCCCAGGAATAGAGGGGTGCATTGCAGGGGGTGGGGGGTGGAGTTGGGAGGGTAAGGAGTACAGATTTAGCACTCACTCCCAAGTCAAGCACAGTCAGCCAGTCCCTCAACAAGGCCCACAGTTACTAGCAGAGACTCTGGGAAAGAAGGTGTCTGCTGAATGTTTGCATCTTAAATCCAAATAATTTATCCCATATGCTACAGGCAACCTCAGATCACAGAAGCATTTTTCTGTGGTTTCTGAGTAGAACAGCTTGTCTCTTCCTGCTGCTTTATAAGCATAGAGAAGAAGAAATAAATACTCAAGTTTCTGCTAAGTTATAGGCAAAAGATTAGTGTGTCACATTTCGTGACTGTAAACACTCATGCTGTCTCCTTTCCCCCTCTCAAACTTTTGGGAGATTTAGGGTTTTTCTCAAGCCACAGTCACCTTTATCAATGTGTATATTTTACTTGACCTATTTCTAATCTTTGCTGCCCATCACTGTAATGACATGTAACAGGGACAATTAGAGATACAGTGGAAGGGGCAGAGGCCAGAGAGTAGAGACTGTTGTTCCAGGGCTGGTTCCCCTACTCACTAGCTGTTTGGCCTCAAACTAACCACCTCACCTCTCTGGGCTTTGGTGATTCTACCAACCAAAAGGAGGTGAGGGACAGGAAGGGCTGGCCATCACAGCCAGCAACATGCTTCTCCTATCAGTTATTGGCCAGGCTTACTCATGCCCTCCAGCCACTCACATACACCACATAACACACATGCACACACACACACACAAGTATACTTTTAAGAAATTTAAAATTTAGAATAGTTTTTAAATGAAGGCAGAGGATGTTAGAAAAACCAGCAGAACTCTCATTGGCCCCCTGAAGGTCTTACAGGAGAGTTCAACCTTTTGGCATCTCTGGGCCACACTGTAAAAAGAGTTGTCTTGGGCCACACATTAAATACACAGGCACTAATTAAAACTGATAAGCAAGAAAAAATGGTTTTAAATAAATTTACAGTTTTGTGTTGGGCCACATTCACAGCCATCCTGGGCTGCACGCAGCCTGCAGGCCGTGGTTTGGACACCCCCGCTAGAATCAGTCATCTTAATGACAACCCCACTTTAAGATGATACCATTTTTTCCTTCAAAATGCTCTTCCCACAAACTTCCCCCATCTTGGTAAATAGCAACCTATTCCTCTAATTGCTCATGTCAAAACATGAGAATCAAGTTTTACTGTCTTCTCTCCCACCCTACATCCCATCTACCAACAAGTCCTGCCTGCCTCACCTTAAAATATACTTCCACTCAGAAAGCCCCTCCCTTAGTCTCCTAAGTCTCTATTTTCAACTGCCCCCCTCCACACACACACATGCCAAGTATATTCTCAAAACAATGGCCAGAGTATGTCTTTTAGAAAGTAAGACTGGTCACATATCACTTCCGTCCAGTCCAATGCCTCCAAAGGTTTCCTTCTGTTACTTCTGATTTTGTCCCCTCCACATCTCTGACTTTTGCTACTTTCCCAGTTCTCTCTGCTGCAGCTGCACCAGCCTCTCCACTTTTCCTCCAACACACCAGGTATATACGCACCTCAAGGCTTTTGCCCAGAACATTCTTTCACCACCACCCCCACATTCAAGGTTTGCATCCTCACTCTTTTCAAATCTCTCATCAAGTGGGAATGAGAATTCCCCTGATCCCCACCTATCCCGCCCTTGACACTCCAAACCTCCTCACTCCATCTTATCTTACTCTATCACTTATTTTGTTTGTTTACACTGTCTAATTTCTCCCCTAAACAGCTCCCATAGAATATAAGCCTCATGAGGGCAGAGGCTTAGTCTGTTTTGTTCCCTGCTAATCTACTACATAGTAGGAGCTCATAAATCACCAGGAAATGAATAAAAACACATTATTATTGAATATCTACTCTGGGAATCTAGTGACTGAAACAGACACAGTAGAGAAGGAGGCCAACATGGGCAAGACCCAATGCAGCTTGCATTTTAGTGAAAGAAAATGTACTAAATGGAGACTTTATTAATTTATCTATTTATTTAAGTTAGATGATCTCAGGTAGTGATGATTACATCAAAGAGTGATGTAACAAACAAGAACTAAGGGTAGGGATGAAGGACCACTTGAAACAGGGCAGTGAGGAAAGACCTCTCAGGGGAAATACTTAGAGCAGAGACCTGAATGACAAGAAAGAGGCAGGCATGTGTGGGAAAGCATTCCAGACAGAGGGAAGAACAATACAAAGGCCCTGAGGCAGGAACAAGCTCAGTGCATTGCAAGAATGACAACATGAGTGGGGCTGGAGCAGAGTACACCAGCGAGAACCTGGGAGGAAGCAAGATCACAGGGTTTTGACGGAGCTCCCTCATTTTATTTTAAATCTAATGGAAAGCTATTGGAGATATTTAGGAAGGTGAGTGATAGAGTTTAATTTACATTTTTAAAAGATTACTCTGACTTCCCTGTGGAAGATGGGCTTTCTGTGAAGCAAGAGTAGAACCAGTTAGGAAGCTGTCTTGCAGTTGTCCAGGGAAAGATGACTGTGGCTTGAATCAAGGTATAGTGACAGAAAGAGTGATAAATTGTCCAGAAGCTACAATGGGTGTTGTTATGCCAGTTTAAATAAGGAACAGAACCCTACAGGAGCTGAGATGCCCTCAACACAGCACTGCAAATGAGTGCCAGATAAGGACTAGAACCTGGTTCTCTCAATTCTGGCCCAATGTCCAGCCCAAATTAGTAAGAATTCATCTATTGAATTAATTAGTCCTAATACCCAAATACAGGCTTTTATCCCTAGCAAAAATATCTTCTATAAAGTCACATCTCAGCCTCTTCCCCTGAGCTTCAATGCTTCTCTTGTCAAAGAAATCCAAATTGCAGATGTACCTTAATGTGACAGGCAAGGGGCCACTAACAAGTGCCCTTCCCTTCTAGCTGTACATGCAGTCCAGAGCTGAGGAGTCTGGTCCACCAACGACTGCTTCTGGAAAGGGGACATGTGTTAGAAGATGGAAGAACACATACAAGGGGGTATGTTGCCAAGCTGGTCACACCATTGCAACAAATGCAGCATACTGCTCAGTTTCATGTACCACATCACAGAACAATCATTAGAGGAGAGGAAAGGAGAACAATTTATCTATAGGTGCCTTTCCATCCCCCATCATCATCATAATCCTCTCCCAAGAGTGTTAACTCCCAGATCCATCAGGCGTCCACTGGAACAGGCAGACCTCCTTGTTAATACTCCTTTGTCAGGAGCCATTGAACAGCTTCTGGGAGTGTGACCACTTGACAGCTCTTCAGTGAGCCCTCTGCAGAGAAAGCCACTTCAGCCAAGGTCACACCTCCTACCAACAGCAGCCCGCATCAGTGACCCGGTAATAACTGGAATACAACAGCTCAGCCCCACTGCTTCAATTCGGGGCAACCCTGAAGGGTCCTCCTAACAGCAGACCTCCCCACTCATCAGCAGGGGCCTTTTATGCAAAAGTATCACAGTTCATCCCTTCTCTGTGTCCACCACCACCCTGCTAGATAGAAGTAGCCTGACCCTATATCTCAGGGGCACGTACAATAATGCTAAGTAAACTAGGGGAGAAATCCCAAGGCCTGTTATTCTTCTGTTCCCTACTGTCATTAGTAGAAATGACCAAGTGTTTTGTGTCATTGTACTTTAAATTCAAAATTACCATCAAGGAAAGGAGGACCATTTGTTATTGCCTAAGAAGTTCCCACCCACATAATGACTACTTATGAATATGCATATTAAGTAGACAAGTTAAACTTCTGAGTATTTACATGGAATATCAATAATAACAATAATTTGATTATAAAATTCCTAATGCTCCTGAGCATCCCTGCCTTCTTCTCAATATTCTCACTAGAACAAGCAGATTGAAAGTTAAAAGAACAGATTTTAGACAAAACAGGAAAAAATGTCTAAGTGTCTAAACAAGCAGTCCCAGACAGCCCAGGGAACCAGGAAGCTCCCCACTGGAGGAATAATTCAAGAGGGAACTGATTAGAATGTCACAGAGGAAATTTAACGTCAACTAACCCTGAGAATTTCAACCATGATTTGCTTTATATATCTATTGATCTCATTACAAAATATAATCCTTCTAGAGTGACTATTAATTCTCTAGGAATTACCCCTGAATATAGAAACTCTGTCCACTCTTAAGAGAACACAGAAGAGCTCAGAGTCCCATAACCCAGCGGCAGGTAGGGGCATTTCCACCCTGAGGTTTGTAACTGCCTTGATGAGTTACACTTCCCAGGGAGAGCATAAGTATTGGATGGGTAGGTTAAAAAGAAACCTGAGCTCTGCAACTTCTACAAGTGAGAACAGGGCATCTCAGCTGCCAGTCCTAATAAAAATTCCTCTTTGTGGCCCAGAATCCAGTGATTCACATCAATAGGTTCACGAAAACTGTGAGCTGGATCATAGAATCCAAAAAAACAAAACACAATACTTACTGGGCAGATAAACAAAGAAAAATCAAAAAAGAAAATAAAAACTTATGATTACACACAGACATCAGTTTGAGTTCTTTCTAGAATTGGATTAGCATCTCTCCCAGACAAAAATGATTCTGCAGAATCAAGAAAAGAAACAGGCATTTCTCTTTGATCTCTTTATGCTTGCCTGTGAGGATGACTTGTAGGATATTTTCCAACCACTAAGGTGGAAATCCTCTTTCACAGAAATAACTTGTTTCTTCAAAATAGTCTAAATCACTCAATGAAAGTGACCTTTATAAAAAGGAAAACCAATCCTGGTGTTTCCTATTCTCTCAAAATGATTGGCATTTCTTCCAACCACCAAAATCATCTGTTTACCCTGCTTCTACTTAGATCCAATGATACGGAAAAACAATAAAATGCCACTGACAAAACAGCCGTACAATTCTCAGTGCTATGGAAGGGCAATTTTCACTCATAAAGTAGTTTTATTTTCATTTAGACCCATAAATGTACACACTGTTAGGGGGTGACTATGAATCTCCCAAGTTTGTCCATAAACATTCTGAATGAAAAAGTGTGAAGAGTGAGTGATGGGATGTAAAAGACCTTTACAAAAGCTTGTCTTCTTTAGCCTTTTTATTCTTGACAAACACATATTATGTTGTAAACACCTAAGTGCTGGCTTTATGTCTCCTCTGCCAAAAACCAGTTCTGAGTCTTGCAAGAATCTGGCAAGTTTAAAATCTGTGGTAAGCATATAATCATTCACTGTTATAAAGCATGGGTCTTTATGCAGAGGCATGGAGAGGCAGTGGAATGGCCAGTCCTGATGGATAAAAATCAGGAGGGACACTTTGGGAGCAAGTAATCCCACCCCCAGACAAGACCATCCAGCCCAGGCTTCCAATGCCAGGAAGATAAGTTCCCTTAAGTTCTGGTTGCAAAAACAAGTGGGGATTGGGGCAGCAGAAGAAACTGTGGGACTCTCAAGAGACTTCTCTTAAAGGACCTACAATAGACTTAGGACTCACGCAAACCCATCCCCTCTGGGATTCAGCACCAGGGCAATAGCTGGAAAGGCACAAATGGCATATGGGGAGAAGGAGAGAAAAGTGAAGCTACTGGCAAGGGGATGAGTGCCAGGGAGACAGCTTCCTCTCAGGCACTCTCCAAAGGTCAGGCAGCCCCATTGTCTTCTCTCTGAGCCCTCCCCCCACACAGAGCCACAAAGCAGCAAAATGTATTGCCCCACCCTGGAGGTAGACACCTAAGGCTCTGGCCCACACAATTTACAGGTGCTCTTTCTACAATAGGCCATGATACTAAGACAGGGCGTCAAAGTAGTTCTACCCAATACACAGAAACAAACACAGAGAGGCTGCCAAATTGAGGAGACAAAGAAATATGGCCCAAATGAGAGAACAGAACAAAATCCCCAAAAAAGAACTAAATGAAACAGAGATTACCAACCTATCAGATGCACAGATCCAAAAACTGATTATCAGGATGCTCAAAGAAATCATTGGGTACTGCAACAGCATAAAAAAGACCCAGGCAGAAATGAAGATTGCATTAAGTGAAATAAAGAAAAATCCACATGGAAACAACAGTGGAGGGGATAAAGCTAATATTCAAATCAACGATTTGGAACATAAGGAAGAAAAAAGCATTCAATCAGAACAGCAAGAAGAACAAAGAATTCATTAAAAAATGAGATCAGAATAAAGAGCCTCTGGGACATCCGAATGATAGATATGCCAGAAGGAGAAGAGGAAGAAAAAGAAATTAAAAACTTATTTGAAAAAAATAATGGAAGAAAATTTCCCTAATTTGATGAAAGAAATAGACATACAAGTCCAGGAAGCACAGTTACTCCCAAACAAGTTGGACCCAAAGAGGAACACACCAAGACACAACATAATTAAATGCCAAATGTTAAAGATAAAGAGAGAATCTTAAAAGCAGCAAGAGAAAAGCGCGGAGGGTTACCTACAAAGGAGTTCCCATAAGACTGTCAGCTGATTTCTCAAAAGAATGTTTGCAGGCTATAAGGGACTGGCAAGAAGTATTCAAAGTGATGAAAAAGAAGGACCTATAACCTAGATTACTCTCTCCAGCAAAGCTATCATTTAGAATAAAAGGGACATAGAGTGCTTCCTAGACAAGGTAAAGCTAAAGGAGTTCATCATTACCAAGCCATTATTACATGAAATTGTTAAAGGTACTTATTTAAGAAAGAGAAAATCAAAACTATGAACATTAAAATGACAACTCAAAACTATCAAAAACTGAATCTAAAAAACAAAAATAATAACAAACTAAGCAAACAACTAGAGCAGCAACATAGACATGGAGATCATTTGGAGGGTTATGAGCTGTGACGGGAAAGAGAGACAATGGAGGGAAAGGTACAGGGATTCAGAAGCAAAATTGGTAGGTACAAAATAGACAGGGGGATGTTAAGAATAGTGTAGAAAATGGAGAAGCCAAAGAACTTATATGCATGACCCAGGGACATGAACTAAGGGAGGGATTGCTGGAGGGAATGGGAGTGCCAGGTGGAGGCAGGCTAAGAGGGATAAATTGGAACAACTGTGATAGCATAATCCATAAAATATATTTTTAAAAAATATCATATGGTGCAGGTACCCACTCTGGGTATCTATCTGAAGAATACAAAAGCACTAATTTTTAAAAAAAAGATGTGTACCTTTATGTGTATTGCAACAATATTCAGAATAAAAAATACAGAGACAACCTAAATATCTATCAGTGAATAAATGGATAAAAAGGTGGTATATACACAATGGCATACTACTCAGCCATATAAGAGAAAAAATCTTGCCATTTGTTAGGATATGGATGGATCTAGAGAATATTTTGCTAGGTGACATAAATTAGAGAAAGACAAATACATTTAATTTCCCTCATATGTGGAATATAAAAGAAGCGAAACAAAACAAAAGTTTTCTGGGCTCTCTATTCTGTTTTATAGATTTTTGTGCCCGTCTGTTTTGATTACTATAGCCTTGTCATGTAATTATATAGTTTGATATCAGGTAGTGTGATCATTCGAACTTTGTTCTTCATTCTCAAGATTGCTTTGGCCATTTATAGTCTTTTGTAGTTCCATAAACATTTTAAGATTATTTGTTCTAGTTCTGTGGAGAATGCCTTTGGTATTTTGATAGGAATTTCATTGACTCTATATGGGCATACTATTATATGGTATGCCCATATATGGTATGGGCATACTACTCAATTAACAATGTTAATTCTTCAATGTCTTATAGTTTTCCAAGTACAAGTCTTATACCTCCTACCTCCTTAGTTAAATTTATTACTAGAAATTTTATTCTTTTTGATGAAATTGTAAATGGGACTGTTTTCTTAATATCTCTTCTCGATAGAGAAGAAGAGTTTGTGAGTTTGTTAATTGGTATATAAAAATGCAACTGATTTCTGAATATTAATTTTACATCCTGCTTCTTTACTAAAGTGAAATAAAATCAAACAGAAAAAGAAAAATGCCATATCATTTCATTTATACATGGAGTCTAGAAATCAAAATAAATTAACAAACAAAACAGAAACAAACTCACAGATAGAGAACAAATGTATGCTCACCAGAAGGGACAGGGTCTGGGGAAAATGGGTGAAAGGGATTAAGAAGTACAAATTGCCAGTTATTAAAATAGTCACAGAGATGTAAAATGCAGTATAGAGAAACAGTCAATAACATTGTAATAACCATATATGGTGTCAGATGAGTACTAGACTTATTGGGGTGATCACTTTGCAAGGAATATAAAAGTCTAATACTACATTGTATACCTGAAGCTAAATATAACATTGTATATAAACTGTAATTAAAATATAATTATTAGAATTTTTATCAAAATAAACTCATAGACACAGAGAACAAATTAGCGGTTAACAGAGGGGAGGAGCTGCAGGATGGGTGAAATGGGTGAAGCGAGCCAACAGTGTGGTGATGAACTGTTGCCAGACTAATGGCAGGAATCACTTTGAAGCGTATAGAGATGTCAAATAATAATGCTGTATACCTAGAATATACATAATTAAAGAATTTTTTAAAAAGAAACTCTTATCTTGAATTATTTCCATAATGTTGTCATTTAACATATCCATTATAAATTAAAGCATATCCATATTCAAATAACCATAGCCCATAAAGAATATTCTTGGATACTGTTTAGAGATCTAGAAATAAAGTAGCATGGGCTACATTTTCGTTAATGCAAAGAAATTACACTCAAAAGAATGGGAGTGCCAGACGCTGAGTGGGAGTCTGGAGGGAAGGAGAGCAGATCAGGACGCATCTGTCTTTCAGCCCTTAAGCTGCTTGGTGTGGAGGAGCAGGCGCTCAATCCAGATAAATCTGTTTTGTTTGGTTTTGAGTTTAGGAAGTTCCCAATTTGGCCTAACGGATCATATAATGTTTTTCCCAAGTTCTTTCTCATTGTCTAGAACAGGAATTCTCCAGGTGCAGGTGGGAGGGATACTCCTAAGGGTGGTGGTGTATGCTGGAATGACAGGATGTGGAGAATGTGTAGCTTGAAAAAGCTAGCTTTTCCCGTAGAGAAAAGATGGGGGTAGAACTGCAGGGAATGACTCATAACTTGAGGTGTATTTTGTCTAACGAGCAGCCTGTGTACAAAGGACCAAAAAAAAGTTGAAGAATGCTGCTCTTCATGATAAAGATTGTCTCACTGAGATGTTTACTAGGCAGACATTGGAAAGATGCTTTCCCCAAGCAAGGAGTTGGCCCCATGGGATTATCTAGCCAGAGCTGACTCTGGGCACAACTGTAAAGGATGGCCTTTGTACAATCCCACCTCTTCTAATGGGGGTCACTTCAGCCCACTGGGAGCTCTGTCTCTTCCTGCTCTAATTTCTGGAGGTCCTGTGCTCCTTTGTTGTACCTCTGCATGCCCAGACCCTCCATCATATCTCAGATCCACACTGTGATCCAAGACAGCGCCACATGCATTGAATCAATCTTCCTGCTCCGTCACTGAGACGCTTGCCCTTCCCAATGACTCTCCTTCCTTGGGTGCTTCATGAGATGATAAATAATTCACTGTAAATTTAAATGACCGATTATGGCTTATGGTTTTGTATCTGCCCAGGAATAATTTTGTTTAGACCTATGTATTTTATGTGTAATTAAGCTGAATACAGAGTGATATTCTAAGATAAAATGGATTTGAAATATGATAGTTAACCAAGATGAGTACCCAGGCAAGTAAATTCTTGGGCACATGTATGTTGGTATGGGATATAAAGTTGTAAGATGCAGTTATAGTGATAATATTTAGGGGTCCAAAATGGATAAAGGACACAGGAGAAAGATATAAAAAGGTTTCCTAAGCAGAAGAAGCAGAGATGATCATCTGTTACAGAGTTACACCATATGTCCATAGCCCAATAATGAGACCGATATTGATTTTCAGAATATTTATACCAACAATCATCACAAGTAGCTGTTTGTACCAGCATCTGTGCACCTGATAGTTCACCAAGTTGTACAACATAATGGTTATCATATCAAACACTCTGGCTTGTCCCTTGCCAGCTGTATGTTCTTAAGCAATTCTTCATCATCATTCTGCCAGTTTCCTCATCTGTAGAATTTGAGTTGACAATATTTACCACAAATGTTTTCCATGATGACAAAGTGCATCGGTAAAGGTAAAGAACTAAGTAATGTCTGTAGCGCATAGTAAGCACTCAATAACTGTTAGCCATTGTTACTGCCAGCACTGAAAAACATTCTTTATGTCTTTACATCTCTTTGATCTTTCTCAATTCAATTTTGTCATTGTCTTAATTTGTACTTGCCTTATAAGTGTACCTAAGCTTTTTCACGTGTATAAGCCATTAATTATTTTTATATTGGAAAGCATTCACTTCCCTTGTCCATTTTCCCCATTTGCCTTTTTTAAAAACTGATCTGTAGATATTTTCCCACGTTTAATATCTGGCTTTTAAGATTTTTAAAAATTATTTTTCAAAGTATAGTCTCATAAAAATAATTCAAACAACATATTTTTTAGGCATAAACCTATCTGAAATGTTATCTCCAAACACCAAGATCTTAAGGTCATTTTTTGAGTTGACCAAAAAGTCTGTTTAGTTTTTTCCTTAAAATAAAAGACACATTTCTATTTTTACCAATAATTTACTTTATTGATTTGGATATTTTGAGTATGTCAGCTATGTCCCACGTGGTACAACGTTGATTGTTCTCAATTAATGTCTCAATTTCATTGCCATTAACTTCAACTGGTCTACCCAACCACAGAGCATCATCCAGTGGGAATCGTCCATCATGAAACCTCACAAACCACTTTTTACATGTTGTATCAGTCACCGCATGTTCTCCATACACTGCACAAATCTTTTTTTTCTTTTGCATTTCAGTTGCATTTTTACCTTTCTTGAAATAATAAACATAATATGCTGAAAATGTTATGTATCTTCTTCCATCTTCAATATTAAAATGGCCACATGAAAATTCACCAATTTTGATGTTTTTTAATGCACGCTGATGTGACAGCTGTCATAATACAACCTAACACAATTGTATCAAATGAAGTTTAAGACAACTAACTGCTGATAGAACCATAATACAGAACAAACGTAATGGACTTTTTTGGCCAACCCAATATAACATCACACACTGTCCTTTCCTACCCCGCTAGGTGCAGCTGGACCTTCATCAATAAGACACCTCTCCGCATGAAATGCAGCAAGGCTATTTCAAAGCCAGCACATGCCTCTAAAGAGCCTGGAACACAGACAGCACCAGAACAGGCCATTACGGCCTTCCTCTGGTAGTTTCCAGGGCAAGAGCACCCGTAAATTTGCACGCTCTAAATAACAGAGAGTGGCAATTCTGTTTGTTTCATAAGAGCTATTTCTTCTTTTATCATTTTAGTTTTAAAAAAGAAAGGCTGAGCCTCGCTTTAAACAATGTTAGATAGGACTTTAAGTGGATAAATATCAATTAAGCTGATGTACCCATCAAACTGTCTCAGATAAGGTTTTGAAGCATCTAGATAATTGTCCATAAAAGCCTTGTCATTATTTTTTGTTTCTCTATAAAATGTAAAAGTGTTTTGACATCACACACACAAAAGCAAAGGCCAGTCAATTATCTCCAGCTTCTAGTACCTACCTGTCAATGTAAAGATACTTAGATGTCTTCTATACTTCTTTTTCACTTCTATACTTCCTTATAACTTTATTCAATAACAGTCATTGCTGTTGAGTCAAATAGCTGATGATTGCCTACCACGTGCTGGGGCTGGGATGCACAATAAACATGGTAGCCTTATCTCTGCCAGCCATGGGGTTCAGGGGCCAGTGGGGATTAGCAATGACAACACAGTCAGAAAAGCTAGGAGGAGCTTCTCACTAGCTTCCTAGAGAGGTGACCTCCAAACTGAGACCTTAGGAATAGTAAGAAGCTAAGTGAGCAAAGGGAAAAATAAATTCTAAGTTCAGAGAAATACAATTGCCAAGTTGAGAAAAAAAATAACATAAGGCTCTGTTGATTATATCCCAATAGAACTGGGTGGGGTGGGGTAGGAACGAAGCACTCTGCTGGCCCCAGAGACACAGGCAATCAAGTTACATCAATTGTAAATTGCTCACAAATCATAGGGCGCTGGGTACAGCCATTCAAGAAAACAAAGGTCCTCTTGTGGATGGCATATATTCCACTTGTTTTTTAACACATTTAGTAATTACTGATATTTCGTGAAGTTAAACCATAAAGTTTGGAATCAAACCACCTGAATTAAAATTCCTATTCTATATGGTGAAGAAAAATACCCTCTTGCACCCTGGGAAAATTCTTTCTTGCTTTCCTTGTCTCTTCCGACAGGTGTACTCATAAAGTGAGGGTCTCACTGGGCTTCACAGGTGGGAGGTACTGGAATAATACACTGAACAAGGTGTGCCTCCCTTGTTTAAAGGATCTTACTTAAAAAAAAATATATATATATATATAAAATTTGTAAATTAAAAAAAAAAAGGATCTTACTTCCAGTTTTGTAGTAAAGACTGGTAACAAATTCAGGCAATTTGAATTTGTTTTGCTACTCACTAATCATGAGGCAAACAGGATGGGGATAAAAAGAATGAAAAAATTAAAAATAGCCCTGGCTGGCGTAGCTCAGTGGATTGAGCGCGGGCTGGGAACCAAAGTGTCCCATGTTCGATTCCCAGCCAGGGTACATTCCTGGGTTGCAGGCCAGAACCCCCAGCAACCACACATTAATGCATTGATGTCTCTCTCCCTCTCTCTCTCTCTCTCTCTCCCCTCTCTAAAAATAAATAAATAAAATCTTTAAAAAAAAAATTAAAAATAAAAATAACAAAGCTTTAGAGGGACAAAAAGGGCTGCAGCACTGGTGTAGCATGATATAAGTGAGGAATTATATCACAGTGTTCAGGAAAGAGATCTGAGCTTTACATGCTCATTGAAGGTGCAAGGATAGACTGAGATGCACTAAAGAAAATGCCTCTGGTAAGAAGAGAATTAGGGCCTAGGACAATACCTGAGCAGTGCAGATTTTAATTAATGAGCAAAGGAAAAGATATCCACAAAGAAGCCTAAGAGGAATGAAGGAGAGAGGAAAAAGAAAAACTAGAAGTGTGTGGTACACAAAATCCAAGGAACAATGGAGAGTTGCTGTTTAATGGTTACAGAGTCTCTGGTGTGATGAAGAATTGTGGAAACAGACAGCAGTGATGCTTGAACAACATTGTGAGGTTAAGTCATGTCATGGAATTATGCACTTCAAAATGATTAAAATGGCAAACACTTCATTACATATATTTTGCTAAAATAAAAAAAAGCAACAAAAAATCTGAGGAAAAGAGTATTGCCAGAAGGAAGGTGTGGTCAAGGGCTGTTTATTCTTAAAAGTTCTAATAAGATAAGGAGTAAACAGTACTCGTTTGAATATGCTAATGAGGATGTCATCAGTAGTGTTGGTGCCTACTGCAGAGAAGAGGGCAAGGAGTCAGGATGCAGTGGGTAGAGGAATAAATAGGCCCAGCAAAGGGGAATAAATGGGTCAGCAAACAGACAAATCTTTAAAGAGCTTTGCCTGGAAAGAGGAGAGGAGAGTAGGGTGGCCCTAAAGGGGACCCTGCCATTAAAAGTCTTTTATTTTCATTTTAAGATGAAAAGAGTTGAGCATGTCCTTTACTACAGTGTATTCCTAGATAATATGTTTGCCTTTCTAAGTAGATTTGACCAGAGAGGGTGGAGAAAAATTCTCTAGCAAGAACACCATCAATTCCAAAAACTCAAAGGAGTTAAGAGTTAGCCTAGTTTATCACCTGCCTTTATTCCAGATAAATGGTTGTCTCTTCCATTTCTGAAGGATCTCCAGGTAAGATTCGTCAGCCCTCCCTATTAGTCCATTCCATCACTTAATCATCCATAAAGACAAGAAGACCCTCCACTATCAAACAGAACTCTCTAGGTACAATTTAATTCCATTTTCTCTTGCTCTGGTCTGCACAGTAGGATATTCAGGGCATTTGCTAAATGACACTTCAGTCACTGATTCTTCAGATTAAATAAACCCAGCACTTCAGCTCTTACTTCCAGACACTACTTCCAACCTATTTTTCAACTCTCCTTCCAGGTTTCCTCCAATTTCTCAGCATTGCTCCTGTTGATCAATATCTGTCTTTTCATTTCTGCTTTCCTTCTTCTCTTCTTTGAAACATCTGTCAAACTCAATGTTTGATTGTGTTGCAATCAATCATTCTTTAAAGAGTTACTGAGAGAAGCTTCCTTGCCAGTTCCTTACTTGTATAACCTATTCCTCAGAAAATTAAAAACTTAGTTCTCATTGAATTTCTTTCCTTGGCAAATCCTGCAGCCCATGACTCTCCTGTTCCAGCCTCACAACACATTACAAACTCACCCATTTATCCAGAAAATATTTATTGAGTCATCCTATGTGACAGGCACTGGTGTTACAAAAGAAAGAAAAATCAACATAGATCCTGCCCTCCAGTCTAGTAAAAGGGGTCCAGCATTAACCAAATAATCACACAAGTACATGTAAAACTGTCACTTTGGTAAGTGGGATAAAACAGAGTTGAGGTGGTAGGAGAACTGAAAATAAGTGAATTTGACCCAGTTATTGAAGTCAAAAATGTTTTCCCTGAGGAGGTCATAACTGAGCTGAGACCTGGAGGAGGAGTAGGAAGTAGCTGAGCTGAAGAGTGCATTAAGGAGAGAAACGGTTTGAAAGGAGAGGAATTGGCATGTGAAAATATCCTATGGTCGGACAGACTGTAGGGCACAAAAGGGTTTGAGAGAGGCCAGTAAGTGCAAAATGGGAGGCTAGGGACGAGCATGGTATGAAATTAGGCTACAGGTACAAGAGGGTCTTGTTAAGGATTTTGTCCTTTGTGGTAAGCACTCTGGCTGCAATGCTTATTGCTGACTGGAGAGTGACTGAAACATCATGAAACCCTGGTCAGGAGGCAATTGCAGTGGCTTGGGACAAAGATAATGTTATTTGAAACTGGGATGGTATATCAAGAGGTAAAATTACAGAGGGTAAAACTGACAAGACTTGATGATGGATTAGATATAGTGAAGGTGGGTAGAGGGAGTGAAGGTCAATTCCTGGTTTCCAGCTTGAGTAGCTGGATGGAGAACGATGCTGCTCACTGAGATCAGCAGCAAGGGGAGAGTTTGGTGAGGACGGTTGGGGTCAGTGCAGCCTGAGTTCTGAGTGAGTGTGACATGTGTCTGCCGCAGCTGGGAGATGCTAGTGAGCAAATGGAGAAGAGAGGTCTGCTGTGCACTTCTCTGGACACACACAGGTCATTGCAGGGCATGCACAAATTTTATTTTGATAACTATATGTTTAATGTGTTATAACACATGGTGTTAGAACTGTTAACTAGAATTTTGTGAGTCCATTTAAAATCAATTTTTTAAGTAGGAAAATAAAAGAAGAGGTGATATTGGATCAGGGGAAAATCTTATATGGTATGTAAATATTAAATAAAGCTTGGGAGACTCAACCCTCAATTTAATTAGCAACTTTAGAGAAACAACAAAAATTCATCTGACTGAAAGTTGAAACATGTTTCCAACCCATGAGAGAAGAAATCTCAGGGCATGAGAAGAGAAAGGCTTATATATCCTTTACACATTTGCAAAGCTTTTCTATTCTGAAGGAATCTTACTAAAACTGCTCTAATATCTAAAACTCTAAATTTGAAGAAAATCACCTTCGTCCTATGAAGATAGCTGAGTAGTTCAGTTGCATTTCACTCAAAGGGAGGTTACAAGGATTGCCAGGCCTGGCCTTTGCAAAATGACTTCCTTTCAGAACCTAAAACACAGACAGTAATGCTGCACGTCAAGTGGTACATGTTCAAGTCCTATTACTTCAGCTGAATGAAGAGCTGTGGACTTGAGCCTCAAAAAGACTAGAGTAACAGTGGTAACAAAAGAAAAAAACAGAAAAATAGGACTACATCAAATTTAAAAATTTCTGTTTCCCTAGATTAAATATAAACTCAATGAAAGCAAATATAGTAACTTACCTGGGTTGGGGGATAATGTTTTACAAAATATGTTAATGTGCTCTCTGCTGTTCTTCTTCCTCATACTCAGCTTCCCTCCATTAATTCTGAGGCATATAATACTTAAGGATCATTAGACTTGATATAACAGAAATACAATGAAAAGAAAAAAATCCGATTTTTCTAAAAGAATTTCTGAGGCCAGTGTGACATAATAATTTAAAAAGCCAGGATCAATTCCATGAGAAAAGTGTTTTCTAATTTTCAGGAGTATCCTTTTATAAACCAAAAACAAAGTTTAAAGACCTAACACAGACCACAAACCACAAACCACAGGTACAAAGAACTCAGGATGTGATACAAAGGTGGCTCCCTCTTTTCCATGGAAAAAATGGACAGCGCTTCTTGTTAGAGGAAGAAGCCAGTTTGGAAGAAAGGAATCTAGGTAAAGATGATGCGTGAGACCCTCAGCCACAGAGAGTGGGTCGAGAAGATAGAAATTTCCGATAGGCTGAGAGGAAGCCAAAATAAGGAGTCTGAGCCCCACTTACCACTGGGACCCATCAGGAGGCAATACAGCAGAATAGAGAGGAAAACAGGGACTCTGTGCCCCCTGGCTCCCCTACTATGTAGAAGGGATTTACCAGTTCCATTAATACTCCAAGGGGGAGGAGTGGAGGAGCGCAAGTAAGATGGCTGAAAAAGTGGAGACTGAGCTAAGATCTGGGTTGACATGTCCACCTAGCAGAAAGTGCAGGATCCATAATCTAGAGGAGTCATGATTTGGAGGAGTCATAATCAGACCTCATAGGTTGCACAACCTAGTGAGAGCTAAGGCAATGCCTATTCATTAAAAGGAGATACTGGAGCTCCTAAGTGATATTCATTACACACTCTGTGCCAAGATCAAAATACTCCACATTAGATGATGGGATGACAGAAGACAATTCCCAGAAACCAGCTAAGACAGGCTAAGGTCAGCAGGGGCCTGCAGAGATCACCCTTTAGATCAGCCTGACTTCCCTGCACCACACTCCAGTAGATCAAATAAGTAACCCCTGTGCCCAAAGGCTTCATGGCCAGAAAAGAAAGAGAAGGGGAGGGAGAAAAGTTCTGAAAGGCTGACCAGGTACTCTACAAGAGACAATTTGAGCTAAAAGAAATGGCAACTTTTAAATGGCAAATTTAATTCCCATCTTCCATTCCTACTAGTAAAGAAAAGGGTGTTTCAGAACAATAGATTCATTTTAGAATTTAAAGAACTTTTCTTTCTGTTATTTGTTTGTTTGTTCAGGTTGACACTGCTACATCTGTTTTGTTTACTGATATTTCCCAGCAACCAGTCAAATGCCAAGTGTTCAGTATGTGCTAAAGAGATATTTGATTGATGAATAAATGAATGAATGGATGGATGGACAGACGGACGGATGGATGGATGAATAGGTGCTCTTTCCTTGTTCATCAGAACTCACTTCATACCTCACCCTGCCTGGAAAGCCACTCTGAGGTTTTCATCTGCTTCCTTAGGTGGAGTAATCCCCGCCCATCTGCTTGTCACTGCACCTGTGCAGACCTTGAACTTCACATGTGTCTCCCTGTACATGTGTCTTCACATGTGTTTTCACATGTGTCTTGCCCCTAGACTGTGAATCTCTTGTCTCATTTGTCTTTGTCTCCCCTAGATGTCATAAAAGCATATCTTTGCTGAATTAACTCATTAAATTGTGAATTATGTGCTTGAAACAACAGATTTGGGAGATGAACAAGCATGGCCAAATTAAGAGGAAAAGGAAGGAAGAACTAAGCAGAAGCCATGACTGGAGATGGGGCAATTCATTGTATATGGTCCCACCAAAACAAGCTGACCAATAGCCTCATCTTAGCCTTTGGGAAGGGACCACCTTCAGAGCACTCTGGAGGCCTGTGGCAAGCTCTGGAGCAAGAAGAGCTTGGCAGGATCCTATACTCGATACAGACATTGTAGTAGAAAGTATGGAAAAGAGGCCAAACGAAGGCAGTTCCAGAACTCAGGAAACAAAAGTGCCTTAAAAATCTGGATGATTTCTTCACATGTGCACATGTACAAAAGGGCAAGAGGAGATCACAAAATAATTATCATTCTCCAGCCACCTCCTACCTGGCAGCCTTCCTACCTCCTTGGCAAGGATGGAGCAAACAGACACTGCTCTGAAAGGAGAGTTGTGCCAAAAGGCTGCCTTTCCTTTTACACTTCTTGTATTTCACTCATGATTTTAAAATCCTGACATTTATTATTAATCGGTTTCATCCAGTTTGAGATCCACATGACTAAGCTCTTATTCAAGCCAACTTGAATAAATTTGGCAAGTATTACTGCACCAAGCATGTGCTGAACAAAATCTAAATATATCGGCCTAGAAGATAAGCGGCCACAGATCCTGAGCTATAAAGACACGTGACTAGGATTTCACTCAGGGGGCGGGGGGGGGGGAGACTCTCAATAAAGCTATGCCTGGGTTTCTACTGCTGTTTGAATAATGATGTTTTTGGAATCATGATTTTTTTTAGGACCGAAACTGTCATATGTTTCAAGATGAGCAATTCCCAAAAGCTTCTTACTTCCTCATAAAAGTAATACTGCCTTTGTTTTATCCTAGCCTGCTGCCTTCTTGAGTTTCATCCTGCTGCATTCATTCTTGATGATTTCTTGAAAATAACACTTATGATTTATATAATTACCATTCAGTCTTCTGGACAAGGTGCAGGATCTTGAGTTTTCCTTCAGACTTCCTTAACTCTCCCTCAGTCATTCTTGGTTTGCACCAGGTTTTACACAGTCTCGGCATCTGCACTGTGGGTATGGTGAGAGTGTGCATATTTGCTATGGAAAGCTCCTCCTACAGATGTCCCCTGAGAATCCACTAAATAGGAGCTCATGTTCTCTCAGAAAACCATCTCAGATGCCAGGGAGGCACTGTGAAGCATTTGTCATTGCCTCCCTAGTTCTTCCTGTTCAGCTAAGGAATTCATGCATGCACAATGCTTTGCATTTGCTGGGGTGTTACAAAAGCTGGAGAACAGAAGGGAAGCTCTGAAACCACATATTCCCTTGGCTCATTTGCTGAGAAGGGAAACACTTTAGACAAAAACAACGGCCCTTCGTGTTTCTCACACTCCTCTGTGCAGACTGATCTTATGAATCTTTGGATTCTCCCTGCTGTCGCTTTGGCTCTCATCAAACCCAACATTCTCCCTTGTGGAGGCATCTGTAATGACTCTTCAGCACTACAAGCATCCTTTCCATTGCTGATACTGTGGTGCCTTTGGAACTTACAAGAAGTTTCTCATCCCTGTGGCTTTATCCTGCCATGGGTTTTGCAAAATGGAAGGTCAAATCTTTCTGGCAGAACCTTATACACCAGCAATTAATTCCACTATAAAAATAGCCCCAATCCTATAATCAATCAGTAGATGTATAGACTCTATGAGAAATACAAAAGGGACATAAAACATAGTCCCATCTTCTAAGAATTTAGTTTATCTGAAGAAGCAAATAAGAAATAGAGAACATGTCATCCAATACTCAACGATGTAAACAGGAATTACAATAGGTAATGCATAAGAGGGAGACCCGGGTCTGTAGGGATGTTGGAGCTGGATCTGCCTTTGTCGTGGCAAGTTTCATATAGGCTTTGAAAGAGATGAGGAATTTAACTGAGCACAGAAGAGAGGGGAGGGTATCTGGGATTGTGAGCACTGGGAGAACAAAGGCTCAGAAACATGGGTGAGCAACCCCCCCCCCTTGGAGGATCGAGGGGTCATCTGAACTAAACACTGTAACATCTGTTTATATCCATATGGTCTTCATTAGCAGGCATTTTCCTTCATTTATGAACTCATGCTTTTGTGAATTAATGTCTTTTAGTGAGTTTGCAACTTATGGGCTTTAAAATCAGAAAACCCTCGGCTCAGATCCTAAGTCCATCACTTCTGGCTGTGAGACTTTGGGTCAAGTTGATTTAACCAACATCTTTCTTAAGAGTTCAATAAAGATAATAATGGAACATTTTTCACAATGCTATTTTGAAATAATTGGAATGCACATAAATAATGCAGAACTTGCCATTCAATGACCACACAAAAATGTTAGCTATTTTATTAATGAATTAACTTTTTCTAGTGCTTCCCACTGATTTTCAAGTCAAAAACCTCTGCTTTCACTCATCCAGTCTTATTCCCTCTTGAGTAAAAATGCTACTACCTCTTCTATGACACCTTCACTGGCCCTCTGAGCTGAAAATAATTTCTCTGTTCTGCATTTTCATTGCATATTTGCTATACCTTTGCTATTATGATAATCAGATTTGGAGTATTCATTTAAAGGTTTTACCTTTGCCAACTTGCAGCTTATAAGCTCATTGATTACATGATTAAAAGACAAAATCCTCTTTGCTTTTTCTACAGCACTTATCATAGCACCCTCCTGTTCACAGTGGATACTCTGTAAGGCCTAATAAAACTTGAATTCAATAGTGAATATCACTGAGTTGGTTAATGGGATGGGATGTTCTGTTTTAAAGCACACACCTGTCCGAATGACTTGGTCTGACTACTGAGGCTGCCTTGGTCATGACAATGTGCAGCAGGACTTTCCTGCTCTCAACTCGGAGTTTGGGTTGAGGCACCAAAACTGAAATCAATGGCTAATAAGTGCCCACAATTCCCAAACACAGCTATCTTGTATGGCCTTATAGAATGTGTCAAGATATGGCCAAACAGCTTAGCAGCTGGCCCCTCTTCCTGCATGCAGGAGCTGTCTAGGGATGATTTAAGATGGGAAGACATTGTTTTCACAGGAAATCCAAAGAGCAGAAGGTGTTGTGTATTTTCTCCTCCTTCCACGTCTCCTTTCAAATGAGGAGCTTTGCTGGCTTTGATATTTCCATGCAGCTAGAGAAGGGTGAGGTTAAAGGGTTCCTGGGGAAACTTGGTACCTGTCCCCTGGATTAGGGCAAGGAGGGCACAATGGAGACTGGTGCTTGGCTGTCCTCATGAGAGTCTGCTGGGAAGACTGGCTGTGCTGCAGCTCAAGGATGCCAGTGTAGTTCCCAGAGACTAAGTGGATCCCACAGGCGGTACCTGGATTTGAGTCATCTTGAGAGGAGATCACGCAGAAGGAGCATATGCTGGGAGTATGGTCCCCAGAATAAGAAAGGCTGGAAATAGGGATGATATTTAAAGTTCTACTAGTAAGGCAGCAGCACCAAACAGGGAGATGGACGCCAGCAAACAAAGAACAATCCAGTACAGATGTACATTGGCTGAATGTCAGTCTGGTCAGAAGTGTTCCTCAGGGGGCAAAAGGTGGGTGGGTAGGGGTGGGACGTAAGAGGACAGTTACTAGGGAAGGGCTCAGTGTGGAAGTCCACAGTGGGAAGGTATCAAAAAAGCCAACCAAAGTGCCCATAAGGGACAGTCAGCACTGGGCCAATGCAATGAAGACTTTGTTTCTCCCCCCTAATTTGCTTTCCCTCTGCACCTGCCTGCCACAAGTAGGAGAAAAGCAGAGTAAGGAGAGGAATGAACAGACCACATGTGCTCTTTTCCTTATGCTGACTGGGAAAACCCCAGAAAAGGGCCTGCATCAAAGAGAGGCGAGAAGCTTTTGATTATTTCAGGTGAAGTTCTGTTGCTCATTTCACCTGAGACAACTCAGAAGTGATTGAAACACTACAGAAGCCACCCAAGGTATTATCTAGGAAGAAAAAAGAGGTTGACTTAAATGCAGATATCAGAGAAAAATTATTTCCTAAGGGCATTCTTCTGTGTCCAACCTTTTCTGGGGAAAAAAAAAACTGATCACAAAGCATTCAGACTCAGAAGTTGTCGTGTAAGAATTCTGGCATTAAAAAGATCCCTTACTTTTCACCTTTTTGTTGATTTGTTAGCCAGTCAGACAGCACTCTCAAGAGCACATCTCTGCCATGGGCCACTTAGTGCAGGACAGAGGAGAGGAGCTCACGTCCCAGTGCTATGGAGACCAGATTGTAATGTGTGTGAAGTGGGAAGAGTAATTATGCTCTTTACCGTGGCTGGGCTAGAGATGAATACTGACATCAGTCCTTGGACACAATTACCCTCTCTGATATCTAATTTACACTGTGAGGGGAAGGATACTCTTGGTGGGTGAGGAGTTGAAGGGAGGAGGGCAAAACTAAATAGCATCCCAGAGTTTTAATGAAGACAGCTGTCTTCCCCACAGCAGCAACCCCTGACTCTCCAAGGTAGCGGGAATGGATGTGATGTAGGAAGAAAGACAGGGAAGAAAAAAATGGCAAGCTAATTTACATTTACCTCATTATGGTTGACATGGCCAGAGTCAAAAGAATTAAGAATTCCAGGTAAATCTGAACCACAGACAATGTCAACAAAATCACTAATATTAACATTTTTATTTGAAGAGATTAGTTTATATTCAATTGATGACAGTAAGTAAACTCTGAAGATATTTCTCCTCCCAGCAGGAATGTGACACTGTACTCAGGTGCCCAAACTCAGGAACTTAGGTTAAATCTGTCTCCTCATAATGAGTCTTTCTTCCTCCTGCCAAATACCACTTTTTGAAAAATACTAAGAACACTTAATAAAATGTCATACTTACTATATAGCTCAAGTAAAACAAAACTTTAAGAACAAGCTTTAAAAATATGTATGGAATTTGTCTGGAAGTGAGTTCTCCATAAAAGAAAAGTGAATTACTTGTAGGGCCACAATGTCCTTGTTTGGCATTTCTCATACACAAGTCCTCGTAGGTAACTAGCAGAGGTCCCAGGAGACCAAAGTGGGGAATTGTCTAATTATTTTGAAGTAAGACCAGTTGTGTTAGGCATGATCATGGCCTATCCATAATAATAGCTCTCAAAAATGTCCACATGCTAATTCCTGGGACCTTTGAATGTCATGTTATGTGGCAGGGGAGTTAAGGTTGCAGAAGCAATTGAGGCTGCTTGCCAATTGGATGGCCATGAGATGGAGAGATTATCCTGGATTACCCAGCTGAACCCAATCTAATCACAGCAGCCCTTAAAAGTAAAGGACCACTCTTGGCTATGGTGAGGTGAAATGTAGGGATGAAAGAAAGGTCAGAAAGATGCAATGCTGCTGTTTTGAAGATGGAAGTAGGTGCCACAAGCTAAGGAACATGGGTGACCTCTACAAGCTGGAACAGGCAAGGAAACAGGTCTGTCCCATCAACCTCCAGAAAGAAAGGCAGCCCTGCTAAAGCCTGGACTGTAGCCCAAGGGCCAGGACCTGGGCCTGAGTTCTGTGTCACACTTCGGACCTTCAGCAATATAAGAAAGTGCAATCAGTGTGTGTTAAGTTGTTATGGCAGCAAAGGAAATAGAGGTATATGATTTAAGTTATAGCCTATTTCCAGAAAGCCCCCAGGTAATACTAAATACCAGATTATGGACTAAAAAATCACATAAATCCAAATCAAATCAATAGTATTGGGGGAGGAGAAGGTAATACTCCTTTCAATCAATATTATACAAAGTTGATTTTGTTCAAAGTAAGGTCAAAGGTAGGCCAACCAGAAGAAAAAAGGACATTAGTCAAAAAGGAAACTCAGAGGAAGAAAATATAAGTAAGACTCCACAATAATGAGTATTGGGTGCCAAGTGTCATTTTTGGGGGTTTTTTTTCCAATTTTCTCCTTTCATTCTCTAGCTCTGTGGTTCTCTTCTACTTATATTACGTTCTCTCTATCCTCACTTATCTAATGGGTGATAGCAAATTAAAGTACATTTTTGTTATATATTGTATATATCAGATAGAGTCTCTGTTTCTTATTCTTAATTATTAATGTGAATGACTCAACTTTCACTCCTTTCCATGAGTGTAGTTCTCAACTGATTTCCTTCTGGAACTTGATGTTCCTCACACTCACATGCTACTTCTTAAGTGACAGAGGACAAGTGCTATTAACCAGAATGACCACAGATAAGCTGGTCCTACACAAAACCATTTGAGTGCTACCTTATTTGTATTTTCTAGACAACAGAAGGTGACACATTGGTTCAGTAATTGATTTGTCTGGGAATCTTTCAACTAAATGCTCTCACCAGGAAGATATTCTGAATAACACAGGAGACACTGAAACCCTTCCCTTCCCACCACCAACCCCCACAAGCAGAGAGCCATGAACGCTCAGTCAGTTGCCCATAATCTGTGTTCCCAGATCTCGGCTACATTGCCATCATTTCTGATCAGCCCCATCAATACCAGATGGACCACCCGGATACATGCTCATTAGTCATATGTTTTTAAATGAGCCCAGTTCTCACACCCACCCGGTGGTGGGAACGGAAATGACTGTTCTGGGTACCATGACTGTGTGACTATCAAAACAACTGTTTGGTGTTAACTAATTTGCATAATGATGGAGAATGCCAAGAGTTCTGTTTTGGGGGCATCTTTCCTATTTCTGCGGTTCCACAGGCAGTGCTAGTTCCTAAGGGAAGGGAGGCCAGATATTGAAGCCATGTCATGTCACCCCGTCCTGTTTGAGGGAGCAGTGCCTCTCATCACCCGGCACCACCTCAGTCTAGTCACGTGAACCCCTAAAAGCAGAAGCAGCAGCTGCTCTAGAAGTTTTCATGCATTGGCAGTGTATTCAGACCCCAGGACAAGATCCGAGTGATCACTCATCTCTAAGACACAGATGAGAATAATCTGATTGAAAAATGTCCCTCTAGCCTCACCATGAAAGAACACAAATTCTTTTCCCTTCCTTCCACCCAGGAGGCGAGCAGTGTTTTTTTTACCTTCTGGAACCTAAAGGTTGGGGAGAATAAAGCTATTTGTTTCAAATGCCTATGGTCATGGGAATAAACAGTTGAAATGGGGTTTTCCCCAACTTCAGGCTAAGAAGGATTTTGTGAAGACATGGAGGATAAAAAGGAAAGTGGGTTCTGCCTGCGGCAGAGAGCAGCGTGCCAACCCCACCCAATGCTCCAGGAGATACTAGGCCTCTCTCATAAGCTGGAAAATAGATCCCTGGGGACTGAACCTGGAGACACATGCCTATAGGTTCATGGTTGAATTTCATAGGGCAGAACTGGGGGTGAAACAAATAGACTTTTAAACAGAATCAATGGCTGACTTCAAATGAAACACCATTGTGACTTAGGAACAGTTATGATTTGGAGCTCAGGGAGTCCTACCCAACTCTCTGAACAGTGTAAGAAACCTTCCATTCCTATATAACCCCAGAGAGTAGAAAGGGACCACCACAAAATATGCTTAAATTTCTTTTCTTGTCAGATAGACAGCCAAAACTCAGAGCCAAGTATAATTTAACAGAGAAAATAATAAATATTATATTTCTTGCATCTAAATATGGAAGAACAAATCCACACCCCTTAGAAAATGATCAGGATGAAACCTATTATGAGTCAAATCCCAGCACCAGCCTCCCTAGTTACTTTCACTGAAACTCTGAACACTCACATTGCTTTCTCTGTTCCATTTGAATCAATCTCCCTTTGACCCCCTCTCTCCCAAAGCCTTTCACTCATGTGAATCAGCAAATAAGCCTACATACTCAACTCCTTGGATCAGTTCTTATACCTTCTCATGTAATTGAAATCTAGTTGTCTCTTGAGAACAAAGCATCCCTGGGTATCCTTCCCAACACAGGCTGCACTCGTCTCAAGTCTCATGTTGTAATGGGTAGGTTGTCCTCCCTTCCCATTGCTATGTCCATTTCGCTGGACCCCTAGACTTTTATAAAGCACCTATTCTTTGAGACTATGCCATCTGGCTCTTCCACCTTGCTTCCAGCTCACAACCCTCCTTGTCTTCCCAAATGCTTTTATCAGTTTTAGTAATGCCAACATACATATGAAAGACCTTACTGGCACCCAGGGACACTCAAATTCTTGACCTCCTTATTTTGTGTCATTTTACCTCAGACCCCTTGTCATCACCAAAAACTACAACTTTGACATCTTACATGCCAACCTTTTGCTCTCTAGACAGTCTCTTCTTCTGCTAGTGCACTTGCTTAAGTACAAACATTTAAGAATGTTTCAACCCCGTGACTCCAATCCATTGGCCTTGTAATTTTTCTCCTTTCAGAGCCTCATCCTCCATTCCCTTCCCTCCTTGTTCAGCTTAGATGGCACGCTCCATCATTGTAATTACACCACAGTTGGTGCTGGCAAACACCGCCAATTCCCTTGTCTCTTCTCTCCCTCCACCATACCCACCTGGAAAAAAAATACCTGGAAGCAAAGCTACCATTCACCTTTTCTGTGCCTGCACTCAGAGCAGTTTAATAATGCTAAAGAAATTCAAATAGAAACCAAGAAGAATGGTTTCACTTTTAATTCATATTCTTTTTTTTTCTTCTTTTTATTTATTTATTTTTAGAGAGGGAAGGGAGGGAGAAAGAGAGAGAGAGAGAAACATCAATGTGCGGTTGCTGGGGGTCATGGCCTGCAACCCAGGCATGTACCCTGACTGGGAATCGAACCTGTGACACTTTGGTTCGCAGCCCGAGCTCAATCCACCGAGCTACGCCAGCCAGGGCTCTTAATTCATATTCTTACATCAGAAACAGAATCTCAACTATCCAGCAATTCTACTCCTTTTTATAGTAAACTTGATTTCTGATTCTCTAAGATTGCTCTTCCCCATGTTTACCTGTTTCCTCAAATTCTCCACCAGACTCAGCCTCAGATGCTGACCTTGCCTCATACTTCACAATGGGTCCGCATCGTCACTCCCCCCCGGGTCTGTGGACCACTGCCAACCCACACGTCTCCTGCACGTCCCTCCACCACGATGAAGGTAGTGACCTGTTCTTCTCGAAGCTTATCCCAACACTTTTGTAAGGGCTTTGGTGACCAACACTGTCCAACAACATCCGTCTTTCTCCCTCTACTGATTATTTCTAGTAGTACACAAAAATGCTTTGTTTCTTCTCCAGAACAAGGAGGACAGGGAGGAAGATGAAGAAGCAAGAAAACTATCCTCTGTAACATAAGCTACCAGTTGTTCACTGCTCCTCTTTATACGCAAAACTCTCAAAAGCATTGCCTGCACATACAGTCTCTGTAGCTGCTTCCCATTCCCTTCACTCTCCTCTTCAACCTGGTGTGTTAACCCACCTCCCTCACACGTTCTAGCTGTTGACTGTGAGTGGGAAAGCTGTGGAATTTTGTACACTCATTCTGATTGCCCTCTTAGACATACACCAGGTTCTGTTTTAATTTTTAAGTAGACAAACATAACATGTGATTTTTCTTCTTTGTAACGTTAATGCACATTGTGTATTTTGTTATTGCGTACACTAAGATTTCTACTACGAAGTAAAACGGCAGCAGTGAAAACAATTAGGACAGGCACCAATGATTTATTGCTAACTTTAAAGAGAATTTTTTGTGTGAATTTTTAAGTGTTTATCTTGAAATAATTTCAGATTTTAAATTTTGCAAAAATCGCAAAGACATTTATATATATTATATATCTCCATACATTATATACATCTATACACACACACACACACAGCAGGAAACATTAACATAATTCTAAAAGTCAGAAATATACAAAGAGACAGGCTCAGAGGAGTGTCACAGTCTCCAACCTTCCTACCTCATTCCCATCCCCGATCCATTCTACTCTGTTCCACTCACCAGTCCTATGTTTTTTTTTTGGTACAAATGGGCAGATACATGTATGTTTTCTTGTTTCCTCTTCTTTCTTACTTAAAAGATAGCATACTATTTATATTCTTCTGTATTTTATATTTTTCACTTAAACTATACCCATAGAAACCATTCCATACTTTTATTCATAGAGATTCTCCCTATTAACACTCCACTTGTGTGGTTGTACCTTAGCTTATTCAATTACTTTTCTATATATGGGTATTTAAGTTGCAATTTTTAGAATGCTGCCATATATATATGTACATATATATACTGAGATTTCTGGAGGTATATGGTCAGAGTAAATTTCTAGAAATGGAATTGCTGAGTTAAAAGGTAAGTTGCATATATAATTTTGTTAGACTTTGCAACTGCATGTATCAGTGTGCATTTTTACCTTGCTACCATGAAAGTGGCTCTTTTCCCACAGTTTTTTTAGTCATACTGGTTTTAATTTTCACCATTAGAATAGGTGAGAAATGGTATCACAGTGTAGGTTCAATTTGCATTTTCATAATTCTGAGTGAAGTTGAAGAGCTTTTCATTAATGTAATAAAGGAAAGTTCATATCATTGGCTCACTTTCCTATCAAGTTCTTGGATTTTAGTCTCTTATTTTTTAAGAGTTCTATAATTAATAGAGATAATAACCTTGATCTAAAATATATGTTTAAATATTTTCTGCCAGTTTATCACTTGTCTTTACTTATGGTGCTCTTTGACATACAAATTTTTATTTTTATACAGTGAAATTCATCACTTTTTTTTTGCAGCCTCTGGATTTTGAATCATAGCTATAAAATCTTTCCTTATATCTAGGTTAGAGAGGAATTCACCAAGTTTTGTTCTACTGCTTGGTCGGCTTCACTGTCTATGTTTAAAACCTGTATGCACATGGAGTTTATTCTTTTGTGTGGTATGGGGAAATGACTTCATTTTATCTCTTCCAAAATATAATAAACAGTTACTTAGCATTCTTCTTTAAAAAGTACATCTTTAATTTGGCAATTTGAAGTATTACCTTTATAATGTGCTTGATTTTCTTGTGTACTTGAGTCTTTTTCTGAAATTTCAGTTTTCTCTCACTGGTCTGTGTACTCACGCACCAGTGAGTATCACACGGCCTTGATTTTAGGGGCTTCATGCTGTGTGCGCTGTCCTACACGATGTGTCCCTTGTGGTTTTCTTTTTTGCTGTTTTCCTGGATATTCATCCATGTTTGTTTTCCACGTGATATTTAAAATTTCTTGTCTATATGCAGACAAAGAAGTTATTGGTGTTTTTATAAAGACTGCATTAAACTCATGCATATATTCAAGGAGTTGTCCTATCCGAGGATAGACACGGCTTTCCATATGCTCAAGTATATGGAAAGAGACTTCAAAGAGTGTGCTAAAGTTCCACCAATTAAGGTTTGCACATTTCTTATTAAGTTTATTTCATCTTTCAAGCTACTTCATCTTCTTTTTGTTGTTGTTGTATGTTGTGTTTTCTCTGCTTTACAACCTCTAACATGTGTGTGTGTGTGCGCGTGCACATGCATGCAGGTAAAGGCTATTGACTTCTGCGTGTTAATTTTATAACCTGGTAGTTTACTACATTTTTATTTTTTAAGTTAATTTTATCATTAATTCCCTAGGGTTTTCCAGGCATACTAACCCATCATCTGCAAACTGAAATCGTCTTACTTCTTCTTTACCAATTCTTATTCCCTAGCTGATTTTGCTTGTCTAACTGCATTAGCCAATACCTCCAATGTAATGTTGAATAGTAGTGGAGGTCATGGGAATTCCCTAAGTTGCTCCATTCAAACTTGCTTACAGACACTTTCAGTACTTGAAGGATAGCTAGGCTAGATATAAACATTTAGTTCACAGTGTTTTGACTTCATTGAACACGCGGCTCCATTGTAGCCTTGCTTTTTAGGTTGTTTCGGAAAAACCTGCTGCCAATCTGACTCCATTTTTGTTATTTGATCATTATGCCTGGAGGACTTGAGGACTTTCTTTTTAATCTCTTAAATCTAATTGTTTTTCTCTGCTTCGTCTTAAAGTTAGTTTTTCTGGGTTAATTTCCACAGGTAAGTAATGGACTCCTAATATGTAGATCTAGATCTTCTTTTGTTTCTGAAAAGTTTTCTTAAATTATGGATTTAAATATTAGTTTTGTTGTTGTTTTGTTTCTTCTTCTTCAAGGGTTTTAATCAACACTTGCTATTTCTTTTTCTCCCATTTCAGCCACTTCCTCTCCAACCCATTTTTTTCTATCTTTATCCCATTTTTATTCTCTTGGTTATTTTTCATCCTTCTTGAGTGCTCCTCATTAAATTTCCTTTGAGTCTATTCTCCTTTGGGCAATTTGTAATTTTGTCTTTATTTGTGAGATGATTTGGCCTTATTTCTTCTGTTTCTCTCATGAGTTTCATCAACTCTCTTTTCATTTCTTTCTGTGGTTTTGTCTACTTCTGTTTTTGATTTTTCTACTTCTGATTCAAAATAAGCTATCCTATCCCCAAATGCTTGTTTGAGTATATTTTATCAGCTTAGAATGTTGACTTACAATTCTCTAATGTTTCTTGCTTGCTTTGTGTGCTTGTTTGAATGCGGGAGTTTCATCAGCTGAGGTAAAGTGATTCTCATTTTCTGATACAGTAATTTTAATTGTATGTATATTTGTTCAGTTTTTTCCTACTCATTTTGTGAATGTGAGGTAGCTTTCTAGGTTCCTAATTGAAAGGCACCATCTTCTATCAGTAAGCAAAATCCAGCTTCTTTAATGGATCAATTCTGGTGTTTTAGTTTGTTTATATATTCTCTGTATTTTGGAATCATTTTAGGTCTATAGAGAAGTTACAAAGTGTACAGAGAGCTCCTGTATACCCCTCAGGCAATTTCAGTTATCCCAGGGTCAAGTGTGGAAACTAAGAAAACAACACTGGTATATGGCTATTAACTGAACCCTGAACTTCATTTGGATTTCACTGGTTATTCCATTAATGTGTTTTTCTGTTCGAAGATCCAACCCAGGTCACCACATGCATCTAGCTTTCCTCTGCTCTATGACAGCTTCTCAATCTTTACTAATTTTGGGGACTTGGACATTTTTAGAATCAGGGGCCACATCTTGTAGACTGCCCCTCAATTTAGGTTTGTCTGATGTTTTTCTCAGATTAGACTAGCTTTAGGTTTGGGGAAAAACCAGGACAGGGTTAGGAAACAAGGCCACAGAGGGGAAGTGGTTCTTATCACATCACATCACAGGGTACAGGATATCTTCACAACATTATTAGTGTTGCTAAGTTTGATCACTTGGGTCAGGTAATGTTTGCCAGTTTTCTCTGCTGGAAAGTTACTATTTTCCCTTTTTCATACTCTTTGGAAGCAAGTCATAGGGTCAAGCCCACAGTCAAAAGGGGAGGGTCTAAGCTCTAACTCCTGAGGGGAAGAACCTCAACATACCGAATTCTTCTGTAGAAAAAGTCTCTTCTTCCCCACGTGTTTATTTGACCATTTATTTATATTAGTATCGATTTATTATGTTTATCTATACTTTGTCATATAATTCAATATTCTGTTACTCAAAATATTCCACCTTTGGCCATTGGTAATTCATTCAATTGTCTCCTATCCCTTTGACATGCTCCATCTTTTTACTTTTTGAGAGATTTCCCACTTATTAGCACTATGTTTATTTGGTTTGGGGAAGAAATGTTTTGTTTTTCTGGAGAAGGAATTGTTGTCCTTTGGATTTTTATTCTTCTTTTTGGTCTCAAAAGACTCTAACTGTACCCTTATCTTCTCCATTTACTACTCTTCTTGCCTTCTTCACCCAGAAGCTATGCTTTCTAAAGGCTGCTACCTCATATTATGCATATTTTTTTAGATTTTTATTTATGTATTTTTAGAGAGAGGGGGAAGGAGAGAGGGAGAGGAAAACATGTGGTTGGCCCTTGCACACCTCCTACTGGGGACTTGGTCCACAACCCAGGGATGTGCCCTAACTGGGAATAGAACCAATGACCCTTCGCTTTGCAGCCCAGCGCTCAGTCCACTGAGCCACACCAGCCAGGGAATATTATGCATATTTGTAATACCCTAACTATAGTCAGTGCTCTGATCTAACAGGATACTTTTAATTCTTTTTTAATTAATTTATTTTTTAAATTATAATTGACATTCAATATTATATTAGTTTCAGATGAACAACATAGTGATTCAACATTCTTTTTATGTTCCACATACACTTTCTCTTCCTGGTGGTTGCTTTACAGCAATCTCAAGCCCACCCCTGCCTCTCTAGTTCTCTCTTCCTCCCAGTTTCTCTCTGAGCTGCACTGACTTGCCACAAATGCTTACAACAGAAGCAGACACAATCACTCACTGGGATTTGGTGCTTTTTTGTTTTTTATTGACAGAAAATCTGAAATGTAATATATTTTACCCTGTACTTATGCTGCAGGCATGATAGCATGTGTTCTCGATATTCTACATTGTTTTCAGAGGATATGGAGATACAGATGTATTTGCCACAAGATGTCTGCCCCCATGAATGATGCTTGATGTTTATGTATACATCAACTTAACGTTTTATGTCTAGTTTTTTAAGATTTTTCTTTATAGTGGGTATTGATTCTTACCAAAGATGTTTCCACATTTAGTGAGTTGACAAATGTAATAATCAACTGACATTGCTTCATAAGTTCTTTAGTGTAATGATTATATTAATCAATTGTTTTAAAAGTTGGCTATTCTTCTATTATGTGATAACATCTAAGTTCATCATGATATATTGGTCTTTAATTCACTGCAAAATTACATTTGTAAATACTTTACATCAGACTTTTTACACTCATTCATAAATGAGATTACCTATATTTATTTTTACAGGTCTGATATCTTTGTCCAATTCTGGGATCAGGGAAGTATTAGGTTCTTAAAATAAATTGAGTATCACACCATGTTTTTCTCTATTCTAGAACTTGAGGACTATCATCCCCATGAAGTTTTGGAAGACTTTAGTCATTAAACTGCCTGAGCCTCAAGAAGATAATACACACTTTTTTGTCTATGGCTTTTGATTATTCAAGTTTTCTTCTTCTTTACACAATTTTAGATTTTATATTTTAAAATGTTTTAATTCATTTAATGTTCAAATTTATTAGTATTGATACATACCTGTCATTTTTTAAATTTGTCATTTCCACAATTATGTCCCCTTTCACATGCCTACTGTTGTTATATTTGTGTCTTCTTTCTACTTTTTAGATAAATCTGCCAGTTTCTATTGCTGTTTTTTTTCTTGTTATTGATCTAGTCTTGTGTGTTTGTGTTTGTTTTCTATTTTGCCTAAGTCTTTGTTAGCCCTCCCTTCTAAATTTTTCTAAGTTATTTTGTTGTTTTTCTGCACTTTTGTATTGGGCACTCAGATTAGTTTATGTCTTTCACACTTGTGAGTATATGCATCTAACACTACACATCTTCCTCTGCCCACCACTTTGGCCATATCACAAAGCATAGGTTTTATACGTAGTCCTTTCAGTGTTGTTCATTTTTAAATGCTTTGGCATTTTTGTTTTTATAATCTCATTAAGACAAAAATTATTTACAAGAATTTTTTGTAAAGATGTTTGGGGTTAGAACTCACTGTTTTTGAGAATGTCTATTTGGATTATTTTGTAGAAAGTGAACATGGCTTGTGTCAATTTTCCTTTTTTATGTTGGTTTAGGTTTCCTTCAGGTAATGTTCCACACATGGGTATATATCCTGGTATATATGGGTATATGTGCTGTTTGTAAAAATGGTTTCCTCTTCTTTCTGCATACACAGCTAAATAACACTTCCCAGCCTGCCTTCCAGGCAGGTATGGTCAAAGAACGAGGGATGAAGTAAGGTGTCCACTTCCAGGTCTTGACCATAAAAATGTTCTACCTTTGATCTACCAGATTTTTTTTCTCCTAAGATTTGAGGTGAGGAACACAGCAACCTTGGGAGACAGACGTTGGAGGGGATGAACCCATAAGACAGAAGGAGTCAGGTCCCAAAATCATCTCTTGGAGGAGAGATACCATTTTGTTACAAATACCCATTTTAAATTTTACATGAAAAAAAAATCTATTCTATTATGTGAAACCACTGAGAGCTCAAGGTTTATCTGTTACTGCAGCTGGTGTTACCTATGCAATACATTGACTAAAAAGACCTCTCAATTATTTCTAAGGATTAAAGTTGGCTTTGGCTAGAGCAATGACAACCAGACTCAATCTCCCAATTTCTTCCCTCTGTTGAGTCTGTATTTTTACAGCCTATTAGTTTCCTTCTTCGTATTTGTCATGTGTCAATCTCTCCTGATGAATTATGCCTTAATGCATGGTTGGCAGGAGCTCATTCCCAGGCAAAAGATATTCTACATTGTACATCAATCTATATCTGATATCCAGCTCAGCACCTTATACCTCAGAGATGCTCCACAAAAATGGATGAATAAAGGAAGGGATGAATAAAGGAAGACTGCTAGACAAAGTACTTTGTGGAAAAAAATCTGTGTTACTTTTCAGGTGGCTACTAGAAAGCCTAATTTATACATTTGTGTTTAAGTGTACACTGGAAAGATCAATTTGGGAGGCTTAGGGAATGTCTATAGTGGGAAAAGAAGGACTTCTGAGCAGATAGTTAAAATGGTTGTTTAAATGAACAGTGAATATTTACCACTTTGAATGTCTGCCTTCACTGCATTTCTCTCACAGAGAAGGCTGGAGACATTGACAAGGGAGTCACTCTTCCAAAACCTTAATGTTCAAAAATAGAACCACTTTTAAATATATCACCCACTTGCAAAAATCAAATGAAGCAGGACCAGCCTTCAACTTACTCAACCAATCCACAGATGCCAAGGGCCTCTGCCATGTGGTCTTCCCTCAATCTGTCTTCTACTCTAATGGCTACCATACCACAGACAAAAACTACATTTCATTCTCTTACTCTCTGGCTTTATGCCTTTCTCCTGTGTTTTCCTCATCCTGGGATATCCCTCCCACCCCACCCCATTCTAGTCTACTTTCTAATCTCCTATATGTCCTTCAAGGTCAAGGACAAATGCTACCTTCTCTGGAGTACCTCCAGTTCTCCCAGTTGGAAATGAGCCTCTCTCCTCTGCTTTCTGAAATCAGTTACTTTATTATCTGGGCCAGATGTGTGGCAGGCTATGCAAAGAGTTTAGTGTTCTATCTGTGGATATTAAAATAGGAGTCCTATGCTTTGTAGTTCAAGGGTTCAAAAAAACTCACTCTGAGATTTTTGCATCTGAGTATGTACATTTAAAACTATCTACAATAATTGCAAACCTGGTCCATCAAAACAAAAATTAAAACCCCATGTAATTTAGAAAAAAGAATTCTAACTGTATGCTTGGGGGAAAAAATCTTGAAAATTTGGTCCATAATAGGGAAAGATAGCAAATGACTAATGATCAAACAATAGGGCATGTGAAAAGGCAGTTGGTGTTGGCCTTTAAGGGGGATTTCCAAACCTGTGTTCAACAAATGAGCAGATAGTAATAGAGAGCCGAAAGAAGGTCTAAAATAAATGCAGAAGAAAACCATGCAAGAGGGGGAAAACGAGAGGGAAAAAAACATGTAAGGTGGAGTGGGATGGGAGCTGTCATCAATACTGCAGAGGAATGTGATTTCTTGGGAAGTTAGCCCAGCTGTAGGGAGCTGAGAGAGTTGACTATCAACTTCTCTCAGAATTGGAGGTGTGCACAGAGCCGCTGTGTAGCTGGGTCCTTCAGATGCACCTTGACCAAACATGGACGAAAGACCCCTGAGACACATTACTACCTCTTTTCTTACATTGTCCACAAGGCCACAACTGACTGGTCTTAGCTGACAATCTAGAGAAAATTGGTCTTATTTGAATCAGGGTGATAAAACTGTCTCATCTGGGGTTGTTTGTGGGTATCCTTTTCTCTCTTTGGGAAACTTCATCATTGTATCCATCACCGTATGTACGTAGTTATGTCGTACCTGGTGCATAGTCAGTTAATGTTGCTATATGAGTATTCAAATATTTCCAACATTACCTCACAATCACTTTAAGCAACTCTCAGAACTTGGCTAAATCACTTAAAATATAGAGATATTAATTTTTAATCCTGGAAGTAACAGTAGATATGTTCAATGTCTAGGAAGGCAAAAAAATGAATTTGTCATTATTCCCAACTGTGATTGATTGCTCCTGAGATCTTGGAGTTCTACTCAGAAAAGGATGGTGGAGTTATTTCCTGTGGGAAGAGTGCCGCAGCTCAGCAGTGACTCCCGCGAAGGAAAACGGGAGCTTGCATGCTGTGCATTTGTCCCTTGGATGAAGGATGATGTCTCATTTTACAGGTATAACAACTGAGTTTTAGAGAATAAGTAACTTGTTCCAAGCCCAATATCTACTTGTCAAAGGCAAGATAACATACATCTCCTATATCCATGCTCGTTTCATTGAACATTACTGGGATTAAGTTTTAGGGGATGTTTTTCCCCTATAAACAATTCGATTTTCCTATAGTATTATCCCTTTTGTTTGGACTTTAAAGGTAGTTGAAGAGTAAGAATAATGCTTTCAAAACCTAACTTAAACAGAGACTTGGCATATTGCTAAGTTCCTAGCCCTAAAAAACAAAGCTACTTATTTTAAAAGACTATTAAAAAAAGAAGTTAACCTAAAAATTGGTTTAATCTGCCTCCCTCAAAGCATCATTTATTAACTCATATTTCTATGAGTCAGAAATTTGGGAGTGGTTTTGCAGGCAGTTCAGCTCAGTCTTAAATGAGGTTGCAGTCGAACAGTGGTTGAAGGAAAGTGGGGTTGTCTCAAAGGTGGGGGCTCTACACAGTGGAGATGTGAACAGCTAGAGGCAGGGAATACCTGGGCTCCTCAGGCATCCTTTCCATCTCTATGCGATCTCTCCCCATGGACTGTCCAGCTCCGTAGCTGTAGGGTAGCCACACTTCTACATGTCAGCCCAGCGACCCCATGATATACACAATGAGAGAAAGAGAGCCTCCTGGGAGCTGTCCTACCTTTAATAACCCAGCTTCAAAAGTCAAATAGTGTCACTTCCGCCATACTGTACTGGTCAAGGCAGTTACAAAACCCTACCAGCCCTCACTTCTCAGTAAAGGGGTCTCAGTGTCACATTGTCAAAGAGAATGAGGTATGAGATATATAATATAATCTGCCACAAAGGATTAGTAAGAGTCCAAAGTTGGCATTTCAGAGAAGAATTCAAAAGGAACCATATTATAATGTTTTGGGAATTGGGATAAGGTTATTAATTATCCCAGATTACAGTTAGCACAGGGCACCTAGTTAAAGTTGAACCTCAGATAAAGAAATAAATAATTTTAGTATAACTATGACCCATGCAATATTTAGGGCATAATTATCCCTGCAAAATTATGTAAGTTCAAATGTATCTAAAATTCAAATTTTAGCTAGACCTCCTATATTTTCATTTGCTAAATCTGATGACCCTATCTGTGGCTGACTCAGATAGTCAAGGAATCAATATTTTCATCTGGTCTCCAAGCTGAGAATGAGACAGTCTCAGTGTCAGTGTCACCACCACTGCCCAAGGTTGCCTGGATAAGAAAGGTGACCAAACATGCCTCACCAGAAGCTGTTTCCATCTCTAGAACAGAACACCGACTTTCCTGTTCCAAGACTTCTATGAATCTAAGGCCAATGTCTTTTTAGCTCTCTAAAAAGTTTTCTTTTTCAATCTTTCAGCTGTGCATAAGCTGATCTCTTGGCACCGGCTTTGTTTCCTGACAGGCAACATTAATTCATTTTCACATTCACACTAAAATCACTTCCCTCTCTGTCTAACAACAACAATAATGGTGAAAGCCCATTTGGAAAACAGCTTGATGGAACAGCTGCTTCGTACTCATTATGAGTCTAACACTTTCTCTAATTTGGGGGAAGGGGTACTGACAACCACAAATATATTGCAATGCAGGTATCCAGTAAACACTGCACTTCTTTTTCTGATTTGTTTTTCTACTCATGCAATTAATACATAAACTGTTCACTCAATTTTTTTTACCATCTTAAGCGACTTACTAAAATTTTCACCACTCATCTCTAGGCCTGTTCAACTATGTATCTTGAAATGGCTCCCCCATTGTTTCGTAAGTTCCAAAGCTGCCTCACATTCTCAATGTCAAAGACTGGCTTAAATTCTTCCCCTTATGTAGTATCATTAGCTGCTGTGTAATTCATTCTGTGTCTCCCAATTGAGATCTGAGACTTAAAATATTCAGTAAAAAACTAACAACATATTAGGCATTGTGTTCTTCCTCTGCTACAGACTAGTACAAGATGTGATGACTCATCTGAATTCATGTTACCATGGGAACTATCAAAGTGATGCTCTACTATTTGCAGGAAATAGCCTTGGTAGCAAGACAATAATAGGCCCTTCCACTGAACTCATGGGTAGATCCAGCTTTCCTCTTTTCTCGCTACAATAAAATATGTAGTAGACACTTCTGATGGCAACCCAACATTCATTGTCTTCTTTTTCCTTAATAACAGAACGTTGGTTTTATACAACTATCTACTCCCTCACACCACGTGTCCTAAGGGACAGCTGGGGAGCACAGAGATCCCACACTGAGATCAATCATCTTGTATTCTGACACACACAAATTCAGCTCCTGATCAGTCTAAATCAAAGAGAGAGGGGTATTTCCCTGGCCACAGGTAGGCATGGAAAAGCAATTGGGTATCCCACTACACTGAAGGCCGCCTTGAAGGAATGTCAGAACTAGGCTTGGAATTAAGCCAACACAAAGGCCAGCAAAATGGAGAGACAGAAGGACCTGGGTCCTTGCTGACATTCCTGAGCCACTACTTTGTAACACACTTGAGGCAAGCATAGGAGATAATAAAGTTCCTTATTAATTAATCATTTTGAATCAGGATTTTCTGGTACTAAGCATCCTCTCTTATACAAGATACAGAATGAGGGATCCAGTCGAAAGGAAAAGCAATATTTTTAACTTTTTCCCCAAGCCAGTATCTTGATTCTCTTTTTTTTGTCATTATTATTGGGTTGGCCAGAAAGTCCATATTTTTTTCCATAAAACAAAAGACACATTTTTCATTTTCACCAATAACTTTATTTATTTCGATATTTTGAGTATGTCAGCTGTCTCCTGCTTGGTATATCAGTGATTGTTCTCAATTAATGTCTCAATTCAATCACTGTCAATTTCAACATGTCTACCGGACCATGGAGCATTATCCAGTGAAAAATCTCCAGTGTGAAACTTCGCAAACCACTTTTGACACATTTGGTCAATCACAGCACCTTCTCCATACACTGCACAAATTATTTTTTTTGCATTTCAGCTGTGTTTTTACCTTTCTAGAAATAATAAAGCATTATATGCTGAAAGTGTTGCATATTTTCTTCTATCTTCAATATTAAAATGGCTACAAAAATTAACCAGTTTTGATAAGTTTTTTTAAATGCATGCTGATATGACAGCTGTCACAATACAATCTAACAAAATTGTTTTTGAATGAAGTTAAAGACAACAAAGCACTACTAAAGCTATCTTAGGGAAAAAACCAAATGAAACTTTTTGGCCAACCCAATATTATTTTTAATCTTCACCAGAGGATATTTTTATTGATTTTACAGAGAGAAGAAGGGAGAAAGAGAGAGAGAGAGAAACATCAATCAGTTGCCTTCTGTACACGCTCCAACCAGGGATCAATGCTACATCGTAGGTATGTGCCCTGCCTGGGAATCAAATCCACAAAATTTATGGTATATAGGACAATGCTCCAAACCCACTGGCCAGGGCTCTCTTTTTGTCTTTTTCCTTTTTATTGTTTAATACATATTTAATCCACTGTAGCCTCAAATAGTGTGGTCAAGTCCAGTGTTGGTTTACTGTGGCACAGGAAATCCTGAGGCAGAAATAGCATAAATAGCCTCAGGATTCAGACAATAAATCAGTAATCTCCCACCGTGTCATGTGACCCAACAAAATGTAAGATGATGTGTTGTCTGACTCTCTAGGCTTACATTTACCTACATAGTCAATCTCTACACTGCTGCATTCTCAGGATTCTGCCATCCCAAGTGTCAGAAATTCTAAGCAAAAACATGAAATTTATTGGCTAACTGGCAAATATAAAGATTAAACCTAATTTTAGTTATAGCTAAATGCAAAGTTTTTAATCATGTAATCAGGATTCTGTCCTTTGCATTTCTCTCCACTCAATTTTTTATTCAATTTACTTCATTATCAGTCCGGCCCCACCCAATTTTAAATATTCCTTAACTTCAGATATAGAGACCACTCTTTCTCCATCAGTGTTTATATAAATCCCGAAAAAGGGGACCTGATTGGTTCTTTGGTCATGTTTCTGCTCCAAGTAACAGAGATGCTAAAGAGTGGATTGTGTCCTCCAATATTCAGACCTGCAATGTGACAGTATTTTGAGATAGGTTCTATAAGGAGATGATGAGGTTTAAACAAGGCCATAATGATGGGTCCCTAACCCTATAGGGCTGGTACTCTTACAAACGCTCTCTCTTCTGGCTCCAGATGGTTTGGTAGTTATGGGCTTAGGTGCAAACTGGCCAAGTCCAAGAACTACACCAGGCACAACCAGTCCTGAAAATAACACAGAATCAGCATCAAGAAACCCGGATCACAAAGATACAAACCTGTTAAGGGGGTAGACCCCAACTTCCTGAGGAGCATGCCCTTTGCCAAGAAGTGCAGCAAGAAGGGCCTGAAGAAGATGCAGGCCAACACTTCCAAGGCCGTGAGTGCATGTGCAGAGGCTACCGAGGCCCTCATAAAGTCCAAGATCCCAAATGGCAGCAGCCACAAGCTCAACTAACTTGCCTACGTTGCTCACCCCAAGCTTGGGAAACAGGGCTGTCCCACATTCCCACGGGTCTCAGGCTCTACTGAACAAAGTTTAAGGCCAAGGCTCAAACCAAGCCTGAGGCTGAGGCAGCACTCTGGCTCCAGCTCCAGCTCTCAAGGCTTCCCAGGCCCCCATGAAGTATCCAGAGAGGAGGCCTTTGTCTGCAGACATGAAGAAGGAAGGACTTGCATGACCCCTGGGCTGATGGGCTGCATGGGGCTGGTGTCCTCCTGTGCTATTTGTACAAATAAACCTGAGGCAAAATCTTTAAATAGAAGCTAAAGGGATGTGAGAGCTCTCTCTCTCTTTCCATGTGCACACACTGAAGAAAGGCCACATGAGCACACAGCAAGGTGGTGGCTCCTCATGAGCCAAGAAAAGAGGCCTCAGAATGAACCTATCTTACTGGCACCTTGATCTTGGATGTTCCAGCCTCCAGAATGGTGAGAAAAAAAAATTCTATTGTTTAAACTACCCAACCTATGCTATTTTGTTATGGCAGCTCAAGGTGCTAATATAGTAATGGGAAAAGGAAGCAGGGTTTTTTGAATTAATTTTATATATGAGTTAAGTTATATAGACTTCTTCCTAAAAATAAAGGAGGGCTGCATTTCCCAGTAACCATTTCAAATAGACAGAGTCTATGTGACTGAGTTAGGGCCAGTGAAATGGGAAGTGGGTAAATTCTAAGGTTCTCACCCTTCAAAGCATCTCCCCAAATCCTCTAGCTCATTTTTCCTTCCCCAGAAACTTCAGAAGTCACATGTTTGGATGCTATAGATATGAAGTGGAAGCAAGCTGGTTCCCTAATATCCTGCTTGGAGAAGAGTTTCTCTATCCATATGAGACTAGATGTAAGTGAGAAAATACCTTTGTTATAAGCAACTGAGATTTCAGGATTTCCTTATTACAGTACAGCTGATAGAACTAAACTACTAGATAAAGTAATGAGTAAAAGCAAAAGGTTTTCAGATGGGGGAGAATCTAAAAATATTCTAAAGTCTGTGCTTTATTTGGAAGAATAGTGGCTATATGGACAAACTATGCATGTTTAAAAATAGATTATGAATATAATGCCAACAATCAGAGGGAAAAGAAAAATAAAGGAAATTCAATCATTCATATATAAAATGTTATGGTGAAATGTCATGATTCTGTGATTTGACTTTAAATCCTTCAGCAAAAAGTAAAAAGAAGAGTTAAATAAAGTACATGTGGCAAAACAGTGATAACTGTCACATATGTCTGAGAAGAAAAGAGGGATTTTTGCCCTGGCTGGTGTGGCTCAGTGGATCGAGTGCCAGCCTGAGAACTGAAGGGTCACCAGTTTGATTCCCAGTCAGGGCACATGCCTGGGTTGCAGGCCAGGTCCCCAGTAGGGGATGTGTGAGAGGCAACCGCATATTGTATTTCTCTCCATCTCCCTCTCTCCCTTCCTCTATCTAAAAATAAATAAATAAAATCCTTTTTTTAAAAAAAAGAGAGATTTATTACACTATTTTCTTACTATTATATATGTTTAAATTTTTTAAATAGAAAGTTTTTTAAAAGACCAGAAAGGAGGTTGAGTGAAAAAATTCACAATAAACACAAACCAGAAAAAGCAAATGGCAGAAAAAAAACTCTAATAATTATAAATGTACCAATCATACTAACTAAAAGTAAAGGCTTTCAGAGTGGGAGAAAAAAATAAAACAAAACCAAAATACAGCCACTGCTATCTACAACAGAGACAACTAAAATAAAATGATAAAGTAATGTTGACAGTAAAGAAATAGAAAAAGATATACCAGCAAAAACTAATCGAAAGAAAGGTGATGTTCATAAAAATAGATTTTAAAGCTAAAAGTGTTAAGTATAACAGATGGTTGATAGCCTACCCAATAGCTATTTTTTCTTTCTTTCTTTGTAATAGAAACCTGCTTTTGTTCATTTACCCCTATTTCTACCATGGAACTTAGACAAAGGTGACCTCATCCCCAACTCAGGGGTCAATGTTAAATTGTATCTCTAAAATGCGGAGACCTTTTTCACTCACCAGTGATTCACTGAGAAGTAAATACATCACCCCTTGCTGGCCAATGAGAAGTAAAGAAAAGCTGTTGGAGGAATTCTGGGAAAGATTTTCTCTGGTTTAAAAGGACACTGTTAAATGAGGTCCCTTACCTGCCTCTGGATATTGTTGTGTCTGAATATGCTGTCTGCAGCAGCCACAGTGACCATGAAGGAAGCTGGCTTCAGAACCAAAAACACACTGAGAGTGGTAGAACAGAAACTCAGGTTCCCTGATGCAATCATCAAGCTGTGAAATCAACACACAAGCAGCTCTCCAGCGCTAATTCAGGTCCTCTGAGAGATGCTAAGACAGTATGAAACGTGTAAGGATTTTTAAGGAAATGAGAGAAAATGGGAGGGAGGTGGGAAAGGCCAGGATAGCCATCAGACTGCCATGCGGGTCTGATGCCTGAGGGGAAAAGACTAGATGGAAGTGTCCCAAGTTGTCCAGGGGTCCGTGAGCCAAAATCAGCTGTCAGAGGAGTCCTGTGCATCCCAGGAATGGGCCTGCCCAAAGCTCCCTGCTGCTCTCAGTCCTTGGCTGCGAACAATGTGCAGGAAGCATGGCTTCCGTAAAAGTGCAGCAACGGCTTTCAGAGTATAGCAGCTGCCTCCAGAATTAGAGGGTCAGGTACGATAGGGACACACAGGAATACCTGGAATCACAGGACCTGCGTTCTAAAACTACCTCTGTTCCCAACCATCACCAGCAGTCTTGGATAAGTCACTTCTGTGGCCCCATTTCTTCATCTGAAAAATGAAGTGCTTAGCCTTGGCTGCTTGTCTCAAATCTTGCAGCAACATAAGGAAAAATGAAAATATAGGAAGGAATTACTTGGTTCAACTGCCAAAAAGGAAATACACTCATAGCTAAGAAAATAATTTTGGGCTAAAGTAAGAAATATGTCAACAGTGACCTTTCTTCATACCACTGGAGTTCGATGTGTTTCTGCTCTGGTGGTAGGCAGAGACTGCATATTTATTCAATTCTTTCAGTTAGAAAAATTAAAATGCAAATATATGTAAATTATGGACATTATAAATGAGAACAAGAAGGAAAAACAAAACCCTGATTACTGGTTGGCTGAAGGGACATTGACAGAATCCTGAAATAACACCCCAAAATCTATGCTTGGGGAACCACGGCCAAGATAAATCCCCACTCTCGCCCCTGCATTTCTTAAGTCACCACCTGGATTCTCTGCCATCAGTGAGCACTCAGTGCTCCTGGCTGCATTAGCATTTCACATACGTAGGAAGTACAGAATCTCAATCCACAAACTCAAGTATGCCAAAATTCAACTTTATTTTCTATGTATGACCTTCCTTTCTATATCAAACTTTCATTCCATCTTTTGGCAAAAGCTTGAATCAGACACTTCAAAGCAAAGTCAATCAAGTCAGGATTTTCTTTTCTCAGTCCTTATCCTGGCAGTTGCAATTAAGCTTCCAGAATAAAAAAGGCACAGAGACTGTGATACTTAGCATCAGAGCATGGGAATGGGCTTTGTTCATCTCACCTGTCTACACTGACATCCACTATGGTGTCCTGGCTTCCCCCAGTCACTGACTGGCACCATTCCACCTTGCTGTCCATACAGCCATGCACATCCTGTGTGGTCCCCAACCGGCTTTATTCCCCATGCCAGCCAGCCACCCCAGTGAGAGGTATTCCCAGGTCTGGGGGCCTCCTTCAGCTATTTCTTCAGCCCTCTCTGCAAGTACATGGGGCATGTTTGTGTGTTCACCCCTGCCAAGTTCAAAGTATAAGAAACCTGAGGGCTGTGTCAGGCCCTCTCTGTCTGGACACAGTATGACAGCATTTCTATTCAGTTCTCACCACACAGTGAGGGATGCTAGATATTCTGTGCCTTGTTGGTTTTCCTCAGTCTCACCCAGCATGAAGGACAGTTCTCCCCTGCCTTTGGATCACATATTGTCCCAGTCCTCTACTCCTCACCAGGAAACATTTCCCCTCAGAGGTACCCAATGCTATATCCAACCCTCTTTATTCCCTTCTGCTTTGCAACATCCTCAATTTACAGATGAAATAAGAGAAGCCCAGAGAAGTGAACACAGCCTAAGACTACACGGCTTGTTACTTCCTTTGACCCCAGGTTCCTTATTTATTTATCTGTCTATTCATTAAATAAACACCTGTTGAATTCCAAAAATTGCCATTCACCAAGAATAAGGCACCATCACTGCTTGTGAGCAATTCACACTCTAGTGGGGGAGGCAGAGCTGTAAACAGAGAATGACAACACAGTTAAAAATGGGCCCTGTAAATGTGTGGACAAGTGATGTGAGGGCTGTTGTGAGAGGCTCCCTGGAAACTTCACTGCTGGAACCTGAACTTCCACCCACCAGAAGTTTTTCACAGGAAAATGATTGAAATAGCAGACTGACCGTTTGCTATTATTTTCTGAGCAGTTATTAAAACTGCAATAACTTTTCCCAGAAAATGGACCACATATTCAACAAACAGAGAAAATAGTGTGACATAAATACCCGCTACTTGAAGTCTTTCTTTGTTCATGAATTCATGCATATGCTTTATATTTCTATAACAGAATAAATAAAAAGCTACTCCTCAATATCCAAAACCATGTAAGTACATAGTGATTGAAGATAATTGTGGCCCACATTTCCACCATGAAGAAAAAAAGTAAGAAGGCGCTCCACCCCAACTGTGTAAAAAGATCCCAGTTCGAGCTGTGGAAATTTTGCTGTTTAGCATGTCAAACTTTCTCCAAGGCAGCCACAGTTCTGAGGCCCAGAATTGTTCAGGCAGTGGGCAGGAGCAGGGTGGTTCATCCTTTGACATTACTTGATACAGGCCCTAGTTCCTTGACATTTTTGACTCATTGAAACCATTGAAACTCTACAAAAGTAGAGTCTATCCCACAGAAGGAAGACTGGAAAACAGTGGCACAGAAGAAGGAGAATGGAGCTCTCCCATCAGAGAGTCAAAAGGAATGAGAGAGCAAGTGGGCCAGTAAGCTGTCCATGAAATGGTGGCAGAGGGAGCATCGTCCAAGAAGCTAGCAGCTAAGCTTCAGCAACTCTGAAACACCGCTCCAGATGGGGAAGGCAGCGGGAGGCTGGCTGCTGGCAACAAAAGTCACAGAGCACTCACAGAAGATACGTAAAGCACTGCTGGCAGGGAAGTTGAGAAACTATGCCATGAGCAGAGCCCCAAATGAAGCCCAGATTATAGTCAAAGAAGCTGGTATGTCTTGGGCCACCTTCAAGAAGCAAGAAAGGATAAATAAGATGTAGTCAAATAACTACAGCTGGTTATAGATACGCAAAAAATATAGGGACACTCCCCAGTATGATAACAGAAAGAGTGGCCGTCAAAGGTGCTTTACAAAGTGGATGTGGGTAGAAATATAAAATATATTTTTACAATGGGGGAAAGGCAAAGAAAGGCAGAGACGATGGTTGAAGCAAAACAGAGGTATAGAACAAGAGAGAAGCTATCTCCCGCTGAGGGAAGGAGTCAAGTAGGACCTGCCTCAGAGGAATGACTGAATATGAAAGACACCAAGGAGGAAAGGATTGCAAGGGAGAACAGCAGGGAAACCAAGAAAAGGAAAAAGCAAGGAAAATAAGCTCATTATGTTCAGAAAGAGCCCATAAGAAATAGCCTAGAACCAGGGGGTGGGGGAGAATGAAAGGAAGGGGAAGGAAGGAATCCCAAGTGAAGTGAACAGAGGCATCTACAGGAAGCCCCAAAAGTCATAACTGGAGAAAACAGTAAAATTGGAATGTGCTGATGGATCTGAAAATGTGAGATGAGAATTGTAAACATCTCATATTTAAGTGCTTATTGATAATAGGTCTGTGACAATTGAATCAGATCACATATGTAAACAGGTTGCCAAAATATACATAGTTACATACATGTAATTTATTGTTTGATGACTGTATTATTAACAGTAATAATATGAATAAAACAGAGCCATTATTTAGAAGCTACTAAATATTAACTGAAGCACAGAACTTCAGAGCAGCCTTTGTTGGCTTCCAGCACTTAGCAGTAAAGTGAAGAAGCCATTAGGATAGGGCCAGACATGAGCTCACTCAGGAAGTCAGAAATGAAATGGCCCAGGGGATGGAGGGCCCACCCTCAGACTAGCAGAAATTTGGCTCTCATTCCCAAAGGAGTCATTGTTCAATTCATGTTCTCCATGCTGCGTCTTCTTCAATACCTCGTCCAGTTCCCCAAGACACCCATACCAGATATGGTGCCAGACATGGCTGGTTGTCTCCAAAAGTGTGTTCTCTCTTTTTCCCTTTAGTTAATATGTTTCCTCCAAAATTCTAGCTTGACACATGGCTGACCAGCTCAAGTGTACATTTATCAGCCTCCCTTGCGGCTATTTCTGCCATATGACTATGTTCTGATCGATGCAATGAAACAGAAAGTGATACTTACAAATTATAGTCCATGCCTTGCACATTACTCCCCTTCCCACTGGCCCAAATGTGGCTATGATCACAAGAACCATAGCATACATCTTAGATTATTAGATGGAAATAGTGCATTGAGTATGGCAAAGCAACAAGACAGGAGAAACCTGGATCCCTGCTATTATGGAAGCACCTTATTGATCCTGTCCTGCTTATGTCCAGAGAGGCACATGAGCTAAAGATAAATTTATATTTTCTTAAAGCTACTGTTACACGGGCTTTGGTTAGCACCATACCAACATCACACCTAAAATAAGCAGTATCTTTTATGTAATATGTATGAATTTTTCCATTTACATACTCAAATTTTAAAAAAAAATGTGGGTTAATTTTTCATTATGACAACTTAATCTCCATTTGAAGCTCCATCTAATTTGATGGTAGGGAAAAAAATAATCTAAATCAAAGTCAAGATTTTCTCAGCTATTTCCTGATTCTCTGAGAGTTTATACCATCTAGAGATGAGGAGGGACTTGTGAACCTTGCCATGATAAAAATATGCTGGCGTCTTACAAGTTGAAGGTTGTTTAGGTATCCAGATTCCTCTAGTCCTCAAGTCTATGGGACACCTATTAACAGGTCCACACCCCAAACCATGAGGCCCTCCAGATATACTAGCCTTTTCTCAGCTATGTCCATACTGCTGGCAGCCACATGGGGAAACAGCATCTTACTGTTCCCACAGCCCATCTAGGGTACCTCCCCAGACTTGTGCCTCTGTCCAGGCCCCTCTGCCCAGGCACTCCATGTGAATGACCCCTGATCTTCTTTGTTCTAATAGCACAGGACAGAGTGCACTTTCCCAGGGCAATGAACAAGGAAGCAGAGCAGAAGCGCCTCTATTTCTGAAACCACAAACTTCTCCGGTGATTCTCTTATCACCTTCTCTACCAAACCTTAACATTTCAAATTTAAAAACCCAAGATTTTGATAACTGCTGTGACAATTCACCTTAGAGTAATGGAAGCCTACTATCAATACTTCATAAATGGCAAAATAATACCCTGTTCAGATTTTCAATAATTAAAAATCAACAACCACCATTTAGTAGGCTTAATTTATCTAGACGTCTTACATTCCAAATGACTCAATCAGTCATGACTTTTGACCAAATCCTCATGTACTATACCGTGGCTGTCCAAATGACCATGTAAATATCCTTATATCTATATCAGTCATGCCTAATTATATGTGTTTGCTGGGGATAGAGAGTGTAGAAATGTACATTTACATTTTCACAAAATCATAAAGTTCATCTGCTTTTCCACTTGGGCCAGGGTCATACACATGATGTGTTAAATGAGGTATTAAAGAGAAAATGCATAGGGACAGTAAATTCCTTGACCATCTCATCATTACTGACCTTTCCTTCTTCTTTGCCTGGGCCCCTGACATGGTTACACCCTGAACTATGCATCACTGTCATCTGCCCTTCTTCCCAAATCTCAGTTTCACACCTGCCACTAATAATGACTTTTTCTTCCAGAATATTTTCTCAGGAACCCCATGGCCACCCTGGCTGGTGTGACTCAGTTTGTTGGAGCATTGTGCCATAACCAAAAATGTTGCAGGTTCAGTCCCCAGTCAGGGTGCGTAGAGAAGGCAGTCAACTGATGTTTCTCTCACATCCATGTTTCTCTCTCTCTCTGGGCACGTACAAGAGGCAACCAATCAATACTTCTCTCTCACATCAATGTTCCCCTCTCTCTATTCCTCTCCCTTTAAAACAACAAAAAAATGTCCTCAGATGAGGATAAAAAAAGAATGCCCACTGTCAAACTTTCTGACCTTTTAATGACCATGAAACTATTTTCCCACTCTCCATTGCTAATCATCTGTTGCCTTTCCTTTTTTTTTTTTCACCCATCCTAGTTATTGTGACCCATCATTATGATCACCCCCTTGCCTGCACTCCACCCCCTGGCTGCTCTCTGTCTGTCATCCTTGCTGGGGAAAACCCTAGTCCTCTATGATTCTTACTTCTGCCTTCTCAGTGCCCTTATCCAAGCAGCTGAATATTGCCAGGGAAAGATAACAACTGAGTTCATTCCTTCATTCATTCATTTAATAAATATTGCTTGAACATCTACCTTTTACGAGGCCCCATTCAGGGACCAAGAAGACAGTGGTAGAGAAGGCAAACAAGATACTTGCTCTCTGTAGTCTATATTCTAATGGCCATGCCTCACTTGAAATTTACGACCTCAGATGTGCACTTCTGAAAAGCCAGTGATCCTATGTTGTTTTTCTTTTAGGCCTGCTTTCTTATTGTCTGACTTGGTCATTCTATACCTTCTGCTTTCTTTCAAATCTCTCATGTTCCCTGCTCTTACTAAAAATCCTTACCTGTTGGTCTTGCTTTATTCTTAACTGACAAATAAATAGACAAATTGACAAGCCACGGGCCTCTTCATATATCTAAATCTATCTTCCTCCCTGTTAACAAAAGGTTTTTCTGCTTCTCTAGAAAAAAGTCCTTCACCTGTGCCCTGGATCCAGGGCTTTGCTTCTTCAATCATTAACTCTCTGGAGGAACTTTTTCACTACATGCTATCATGCTCTCTTAAACCTCATCTTTTGAAAGCCCTCCTTTTTTCTTCACCTAAATGTAACTAAATTTCTCAAAAGAGGTGTCTATATGCACAGCATCAATATATTCACCTCCATTCACTCTTCAACCCATTCTAATACTGTATTTTGCCATGTACAATGCACAACTTTGTTGCCCAATTTTTTGAGGGAAAAATACGGATGTGCATTATATATGGGCATAATGACTACATACCACAGGTATGGTAATCCCATGAATAATGCACACAAAAACATGGGTGCACATTATACATGGCAGTGCATCACACATGGCAAAATACAGTATGACCCCAACACAACACCACCAAATCCAGCTCCACCACTACACTGGAATGGCTCTTATGGTCGCTGACTATATCTCCATGTTGACTAAACTCACCCCCTCTTTTTCCTCACCTTACTGGACCTCTTATCAGCATTCAATTCAGTTGATAATTCCCTTCTTCTTTAACCACTCTCTTTTTTCTTGGTTTCTACACCCTCCAAGGTTTCCTTTGTCTTGGTAATTATGCCTTCTCAATCTTCTTTGCTGCTCTGCCTGAGCTCTAAGCATTATTTCTGTCATCTCTCGTCTCTCTGCATACATTTCCTAGGGGGCCTTCTTCTTAATGTGGCTTTAAACACACTCATACATGTAAGTCAGCAACTCCCTAATTTAGATTTCAGCTCAGACTTTTCCTTCGAGCTCTAGACTCAGAGATTCAACTGCTTACTTGATATCTAATCCCTCAACAAGTTCTTTCACTCCTCATAGATAGATGAACATATAGATTGATTAATTCAATTCACTTTGTTCCATCTCCACTGCTCCCCCCTACAAGGCTGAGCCAACTGAACTACAACTATAGTCTTCTGGCTCCATGTTGCCATTCATGACCCTTCCTCTCCCCACATTCTCCACTTAGAGTCCAGAGCAATCTTAAAAATATTAATGATTCAATCCATTTTTTTCTGTTCAAGCAAATTTTTTAATGGCTTTCCTTGTGTGAATACAATTTAAAGTTCTTAGCATGGCTGTAGGGCCCTCTATGACCTGGCTTACCCTGTCTCCAGCCTTATCACTTCTCTTTGTGCATGCTGTTCCTTCCTTCTGAAATGCCCTTCCCTTCGATCCTTTACATGGCTAGTTCCTTCCACCCTTTCTCAAGTATAAAGTAGTTTTGTCCCTCACTCTATTGCCATTACTTCCTATGGCAGATTTCTGTTGGTTTCTTTCATAGTACTGATTACAGTTTACAATTATTTTTAGTATGTCAGTTGTTTTCTTAAGTGTTTCCTATATTTCCCATTCAAATGCTAACTCTGTGTGAGCAGGCATCTTGTTCATCATGCTATTTCCAGCATCTTAATCAATGCCTGACACCAACTCAGAATTAAATTATACATGTGCAGAATGAATCAATAAAAGATCAAGTAAGTAAAAGATGGAGTCATAAGAATATATGTACCATTTTCATAGCGATTAAAATCTTCATGTGGGTACAACCAGTATGGAAAACAGTATGGAATTTTTTCAGAAAACTAAAAATGGATCTGCCTTTTGACCCAGCAATTCCACTGCTAGGATTATATCCTAAAAACCCTGAAACACCAATCCAAAAGAATCTATGCACGCCAATGTTCATAGCAGCACAACTTACAATAGCCAAGTGCTGGAACCAACCTAGGCGACCATCAGTAAATGAATGGATCAAAAAACTATGGTACATTTACACAATGGAATTCTATGCAGCCGAGAGAAAGAAGGAGCTCCTACCCTTTGCCATAGCATGGATGGAACTGGAGAGCATTATGCTAAGCAAAATAAGTCAGGTGGTGAAAGACAAATACCATATGATCTCACCTTTAACAGGAACCTAAACAACAAAACAAAGAAACAAGCAAAATATAACCAAAGACACTGAAATAGAGGACAGGCTGACAGTGACCAGAGGGGAGGAGGGAGGGAATTGTAGGGCAAGGGGGAAGGATTTGAAGGAACTAGTACAAAAGACACATGGACAGTAACAAGGTGGGGGTAGAGATGGGAGGGAGATAGGGAGGGCTGGGGGGGTGGGGCTAGGATGGGCATAAAGGGCAGAAAACTGCACTTGAACAATTAAAAGTAAAAATAAAATGGCCACATAAAAATTTTCATGTGACAATAGCCTAATATTTTATTAATCCTAGCCATTGCTTTGTGTTCTTTTTGACATGAGTTTTTTTACAAAGCCTTTGAGATGTGCAGCTCTCTAGATTTTCAATTTATTTTTGTCATACATAGAGCATCATTCCTGAAACCCCCACTCAGTATTTTGTTATACAGAAGCGAGTAGATTAGAACACTCAGAATCCGCTCTCAAGTCTCCAGGGTGAAGTTTCCTGGGTGTTTGAGAAATCAGGGGATAGCACACCGATTCTGAATGTGCACACCCTACCACCAAGTACAATAAAGGCAACCATTTACTAACTCTTACTATGCGCCAGGCACTGACCTATACCCCGCACATGCATAGCACATTTAGTCCTCACACAACAACCCAAGAAGAGGTACCAATAATGCTCCTGTTAGAAATGAGGAGACCAAGACTTCAAAACCTGGCAACTGTGACCAAGTTCCCACAGGGGACAAGTAGTAAAGTCATATTCTAATCTTTCTGCTGGTCTATCTCCCAGGCCTGCTGAGATTCAGGTGAGAAAAGTGTAGAGACCAGCCTTAGGGCCTTTCAGTTCATGTGACAGGAGATGACCAGGGGCCCCAGACCCCAGATTTCTATCTTGTAATATTAAAATTATCCTGTCCATTAACAAAAGTGAAATGACTGTACTTGATTCGAGTTTACCTGAGTCATTGTTATGCAAACCTCACATCCCACTCTAATTGCATAGAAATCCTGAGGGACTCTCTAGTGTATGTGTCTTTACTTCTTTGGAAGTAGTCTCCTATTTCAGAAGGCTTGGAAATGATAAGCTAATGACAGCTGCATTCCTGAAGTCCAGAAATCTGTTCACTGGGTCATTTTTCAGAATATGCCCCACGGAGAACACATTGGGCCAAGAGCCAGGGAGGCAGATGTGCTCCCTACAAACTGCACCTCTCAGCCACAAACTACATGAGCAGGAAGACTGGCAATTAATAGCCACTAATGAGGCTATAATTACAATTAATTTTAAACAGATCCCCTCTGGCCCACATTTCTCTGTCTTGAAACCCATTTGTTATCTGCCAGTGTGCTTCCATCTTTTCACTCTATTCACATCAGAGCACGCTGACTGCAAGTTCAGTGAACAGTCAGCAATGACACAGACTTTGCTCCAGACAGAAAAGGAATATGCAGGGAGAAGTCCCTGGTCATTACATATGGTAAGCTGAATGTGAGTGTATAGGGCAGTGGTCAGATTTAATGGTTGTTTTCCTGCTTTGTTGGCCAGTCTTATTTATAAGTATTAATACTGACAGCTTATACTTATGGAGTGCACTTATTAAGGGTATTCTCTGAAATCTTTTGCATGTATTAATTCATGTAATCCTCACAACAACTCTGTAAGGTACTGTTATTATCCCCATTTTACTGTTATGGAAACTTAGACACAAAGGCTTACAATAATTTGCACAAGGTCTCACAGACAAACTGGGACTGGGGAAATTATATCTGGAGTGGGGGTGGGGGTGTGACCCTGGATCTTGAATTCTTAACCCCTGTGCTTACTTGTCTCTCACAGACATATAATCAAATATCTATAAATATCAACCTGAATGCCCTTAATTCTAATCACTGAGTCATTTTGAAAGGGCATTCTGAGCTCATTTATGAAATAATAGATGTTTGGATTTAGAAAGGGCCCTAAAGATGCATGTGGAAGAAGGGGTAGGCTTAACCTATTTACTGCAGAGAAATAAACTAAGATTTGCAAATAGCAATGATGGGGATGGAGGTTTTACTCAGTTGGAGGAAGACTACCCTAGCAAATGTCACAGGTGGTTTAATGGCTAGGTCTACAGGTGGGGCACATCACTTCTGCTCTTATTCCATGGGAGATGGCTTTGTCATGTGACCAAGCCTGACTGCCAATGAGGATGGGGAGTGGAGCATGGCCCACCTACTGGGGAAGAAGGGGAAGACAGGTTTTGGTTCACAGGTATTTTTATTTCAGCCCTACATAGTTTTCCTCTTACTTATAGCTATTTCCCAAAGTCCTTGAGAGTTGAATAAGCATTTTTTTATTGCTTTCTTCAAATTTACTATAGTTCTACAAGTTACAGGTGACCGTACTGACTGAGAAAGAGCTAATTATTCTGAGAAGAGAGTCTGAAAACAATGTAAGTTTTTCTAAATGCTGTGAGGTAGGGCATGGTAACTGCTGGGATACCAGAAGAAATGTTTCAGAGAATCGAAAAGAAAGGAGGACCATGTTATTATTGATAGAACCCTTTAAAGAAAAGCTCATTAACTTCCATACCAAATTATTGTAACTCCAAAGCCCCTAAACATTCCAATACTTCCAGTGCTTACGTTTGTGTATTTCTGAGTTTCTAGCCAAAAATAGAAAAGACAGTGGGTTAAAAACCGATTTCAGCTGCTTGCCAGTGAAAAATAGCATCATGAAGCTCATGGTTATTTTTTGAAAATTCACTCTCCTTTAGAGATGAAAACCAAATCAGATGTTTTTTCCACTTGATTGACTTTAAAGTGTAGAAGTTGAGGGAGGTGTGTCTCAGTCATAGACTCAAGGCCTCCATTAAACATTTACAATTTGATAAGAAAGGGGGGTTGTCTCACAAAGATTTGTACTTTACCAGAGTACTCCATCTACCTATGTTATTTCTCCTCAAAGAACAAACCCCTGACATACAAGGGCTTTCTCTCTACCCCTTACCACTTCTCACTATTCTCTCTTCCCCCAAAAATTATTTGAAGCAGTCATATTTTTTTCAACCATAAACAGAATGAATAAGAGCACTCTTCCTTTTTTCAGGATGATCTGCATAACCAAGGACAAAGACCTGTATTTTCTCTCACTGTATCTAGAACAGTGGCTTGTTGTCTAATTGCTTACTGTCTACTGACTGAGGATAACCTCTTGCCTGCAAAGAGAGCCTTGAGTCTGAGGGAAGAACCTAAATTGGGGCCTTAGCCAACTATAGAAAAAAATATGCTTCTATAAAACAGAAAATTATATCACCATAAAAAATCACATTTTCAAAAAATGATTAATGAGACCTATAAATAAAAAATAACCACTCATAAAAACACTTATAAAATTTCTAGTCATAAAAGTACTGATTTTTGCTTTATAATTTAAGGTTGAAAACAGTGTTGGGCATTCCTTAGTGAATTATGAAAAAAATTTATATAAATTCTTCAATTTTAACATATCTGGCTTTCAATTGTCCTTGGGAAAAAAAGGAAGATTGTGTTCATAAAGAGTATTTTCCTAGCCCTCAAGGTTATTTGTTTTGTGAAGATAGTAATCTACTATGGCCCTGCTCATTATTTTTGGAGTAAAATTATAAGCATAATGGGGAAAAAAGTGCAACTACTATATAACATTATCCAAGTAGATTGCTAATTTTATGCGAAAAGAATTCTACCTGGTTTCATTAATAGCATTTCTACTCTACCCTTCATTTGCCTATCTTATTACATAAGTAAGATTCTAGCTGTAATTTTTGCTCATGTAAAAATGGGTGAAATTGAAATAAGGATCAAAACAGTATTGTCATTAATAAAAATAATAGCATTCATATTACTTTCCAATGTCCATAAGCTACCATATATTGACAGCTTCATGCATTTTACCACATTTAATTCATGCACCAACCCCTATTTTAGAGACAAGAAAACCTAGTCACAGGTTTGGATATATTTTGCAGGGTCTTCCACTTAGTAAACAGTGACTCTAGGATTTGAACTGAGGGACTGTGACAATAGCACTAGCACTACTAACTCTATAGGATGCTGCCTCATAATTTTAGTGAGTAGAGGAGGACGGTGTTGGAGAAAACAAATGTCTTATCTTCTTGCATGTATACTCACTCAAGTACCTAAAAAAATTAGCCAGGAAGCAAATCTAGTCTTTACTCTGTAATTTTAGGCCAATACTCCACTGGCCCTTCAAAATCTGTTCATTGACTGACAAACAGTGGCTTACTTTTAGAAATTATGCCTCAAAAAAAAATACTGAGAGCTAATCAATAAAAGCCTCTTTTAGTTTAGCACATAAGGGAGATTCAAAAGAATAATGTAATTTCAGAAATTTCTACAACACGGAAGTGACCACCTCTGTGGTCTCGTCTTTCTTGCATAGCAAGAAATAAGATGACTAAATAGAAAATCATGGCCATAAATTCCAGCTGATTCCAATTAAAATAACTTTTGAAAAAAATGACTTGGAAAATAGGCCATAAGCTCAAATTAGAAAAAGCAAGTCTTGAAAAGCAGTCACATTTTCAATGACAAATTAACCACAAAATAAGCCTCAGCCCAATGGTACAAACTTAAGAATAAATGAAAATGGGCCAAAGACCAATCATCTACAAGCACATGTAATCTAGACCTATTTAACAAATGGGACAAGTGGGAGAATGATGTTGAGAGCACTGGGGTCTGGGGCCAGCATGGCCCTCCACACAGAGGGAGTTGATGCACAGAGCAACAAAAGTAGGCAGTGCAGCGTCAAGGGCAAAAAGAAAACCAGCCTATTCATCCCATTTTACTGGATTCATTCAGTAAAATGTTTTCCAAGAAGCAAAACTGAACTCAATCTGAAGGCCCATAGAGATGTATATTCTGAAGAGGTGAAGCTCACACCTACCTGTGGGATCTGAAGAGTCAGGACAGAGGACAACCAATAGGCACCAGAGTAAGTGAGAGAAAAGTCCATGAAGAGCATCATCTAACCTTCAGAGGTCCATGGAGTGGGAGTAAGGGTGAAAGGAGAGGTTGTGTTCGGTTCCACCATTGTTCTCACCACAAGTTGGGGGGAATGAAAATCAGCCATCACAGTACAGGAAGCCACTAGGAGTTATATCCTCCTCACCCAGGGCCAAGGGTCTTTTTAGAAAAAAAAAAAAAGACATTAACCAAGCAACAAAAAGAAGGGTTTATGTTGAAAGAGAAAGGAAAAAGCTCTTTCACAGACCAGCTTTAGCCATTTGCTAACTTAAACCCTTTATAATGGAAATAAATGGAAAGGAGTTTGCTCTTTTCCCATTCCAGCCTGAACTGATTGAAGCAGCAATTCTAAGAACCCCAAAATATTGCCTTGGAGGTTGAGGTACCCTCTTTCTTAGTCACATTCATTCAAGCATTAATTATTTCAATAGATCTCCTTTGAATGTCAATGACAGGTACTGTGACAGGGACATGGAGATGTCAAACAGCCACAAATGTACCTGAAGGAATTTACATTTGTTGGAAGTGCTAAGTCATCACCCAAATAAATACCCTACAACTCAAGGTCAAATGTGCAAAGTGCTGATGAAAGCTGGAAGGAAAGCATCATGGCTTGTCAGGAGAGAGAGCCAGCCAGTGGGGCAAGGGAACCTGAGCCAGTTTCTGAAAGGAAGAATCATCTGAGCCACATCTTGAAGGAGGCACACAATTTCAACCAACAGACATGGAATGAAAGAGCATCTTGAAAAGAAACAGAACTCAAACAAAGATTTAAGATGAGGAAAAGACTGAGTGATTAAAGAGTGGGCGATCATTTGCTTTGGCTATGAAGTGACCCAGAAAAAAGTGGTATGAAGCTGGAAAGGTGAAATAGAGCTGAAAGGCTGAGCTCCCCGGAAACCAATCCAAGAAAATTTGATGGGTAGCCACTAAGTGTTTTAACTATGGGATTGATGTGACCAGAGCTTTACCATAGGAAGTACGGCTCAGTGACTTCAAGAGGTAGAGAATGCAAGTGAGGAGAATCATGATGCACCTTCCTCAGGCAGAAAGAGCTGGACTAGGAAGAAGGACCAGGACTAAAGTGAGGTGACACTGAGAGAGAGGAGGTAGAATCTCCTGGACTTGATCTGTGGTGGAACGATTCCATTAAGAGCCCCAGTCCTTCATCCTGTTCTGTGTTCACACTCTGCCATGTGAAATTGCAGTCACCCCACTAAAAATGTAAAGTCTAATCAACTCTCACATCTGGATATATCCAATGGGAAGAAGCAGAAGACAGAGGGTGTCCCCTTGAGCCCAGCCTTCGAGAAGCCTTGCATGTTTCTGCTCATGCTCTGTACTTCTGCCTTTGTCATGAAAACATATCCTGCTGGTCTACTGGAACCAAGCCACCCATCACCTCAGGCAGCACAGCCAGGTGGGTGAGTGAGCCCAGTCAAGATGGGTGGAACCACCTGGCCAGCCCCCACCCCAAACAAAGAAGCAATAAAATCAGTACTGGGTACCACTAAGAGTCTGTGATTATTTGTTGTGGATAATTAGCACAATGGCTGTTAAGAGAAAAGAGAGAATGAGGGCATGGCTTCAGGAGGTGGGCAGATAAAGAGTATGATGGCTGAGGAATGTGTGAAGTCAGAAGGGTTTATGCCCAGGACAGTAGAGATAACCAGTAGGGATTTAGGATGCCAAACTTCACCATTGGAAAAAGCATGCCTGCTGACAAATAAGCTAAAGAAGTAGGTTCAAATATAAAAGCCAGGGTGTGGTAAACTAGACTTTGAGAGCCAAATTCAGTCTGCTGCCTGTTTCTACAAAGAAAGTTGTGTTGGAACACAGCCACACATTTGATTACATACTGTCTGTGCCTGCTAATTCAGCACTATTACAGAGTTGAGAAGTTATGACAGAGACTATGTGGCCCACAAGACCTAAAATATTTACTATCAGGCCCCACACAGAAAAATATTTGCTGATGTTTGATAGAAACAATTAATTTTTTAGCACAGTATTTTCCTAAATGTACATCAGAAAATGTTTCCTGTAAGAGACAACACCTTCAACACAGGCTCACTTCAACTTGCCCCTTCATCTCTTTACTATGTTCACAGTGTAGTAATTTTCACATGATATTAACAACTCAATGTATTACAAGGGAGAATGAATAACTGAAATAATGAAAAGGTAGTCCAACAATACTCCCAACAGAGTTGGTCTTCTCACCTGTTCCTCTGCTTCTTGTCACACTTTCATGACCGTGTTGACTAGATTGCTGTTGCAAAGAGCCAGGCGCACATCAGACATAAATAAGGTCAGAGAGTTTTGCACCAAATTTAAAAAAGAAAAAAAGCAACAGATAAAAATTTGATGCACTGAGTATATAGTGAAAGATAAAATGCATAATAATACTCATTATTTGAATTAGAAGTAAATATTAGTATGCATTATGTGTTTTATTCCATTATTAAATGATGGGATTTTTTAAAAGGTCCCCAAATCCACCTGGCTTTTGTAACTATGAAAGAGTATTTCCAGATGGGGAGCTGGGCAGGGAGCCTTCCCAGTACAGCATAGGATTTGCATCCTGCTGGTTCAGAGGGCATTCACAAGAATGGCCAGAAAGCCTAGCCGCTCAGGTTTATAGGAGGCTGAGTGTTCTCCACTAGAAAGAAGCAAGGTGGCATAAGGAGAAGCATGTGGGATTTGGAATCAGGCTCCAACTAGGTACCTAGCAGCTGTCTGAACCACCTCTCAGCACCTCAGCCTCTCCATCTGAAAAATATTGGCATGGTAACATCTTTGTCCCAGTTATCACACAGGGCATTAGTAAGAAGCAAAGCAGATAACACATGAAAGGTATATTATGGGAAATAAGGTGCTGTTTAAATGATAAGGTATCCATAGAGATGTTCATAAATGTGCAAGCAAACAATATCAGGAATTAACTGTGGCAAGTAAAAACCAAAATACTAGGAGACACTTAGGACATGAGGCAGGCTTCCTTCAGCACATTCAACAAAGGGGGAAATGTGTCAAATAATTCCAACCATTAATAGGCTGGATTTCTAAAGCTGGTGACCATTTTACATGCAAATCTCTGAAAATACCTGCCTGCCAGTTGTTTCAACCAAGTTTAGGTTGATCACATTTCTAATTGTGGTTTCTTGACCAGCCAGTTGACTCAAACAAGTACATCAATGAACTGACCTCTATAGAAAGTAATTTGGAAATTATTTAGGGACTATTCCATGATTGATGTCCCCAAAAGTTTCTAATTAGCCTTTTAAAATCTCCTGAGGTACTGATTGTTTTGTAATGTCACCTAAATTGTTGTTTGTTCATTCAAGAGCATGTAGTTGTAACTATAAGTAGAAATGATACAAGGAAGCAGGATTTTAACTCTTTGGTGAAAAAGATTGTGAAGCAATTCCTGGGATGAGTTCATATAAATATACACATAGAACAACCCAGCCTTGTACGTCCAACCTTATGAAAAGTGCTGGGAATCAGGACACCCTCCTACAGCCACTACCTAGCGATGCAACTTTGAGAAATTCACCACCTCTCTGGACTCCTTTTTCTCATGTATGAACAGCGGCACCTGGATCTGGTTTCATCCTTAGATTTGGGCCAGAGGGGCCTTGCCCTGGGCCCACTTCTGGGTCTCCTGGGCAACACCTGTCCTGCTCCCACCTCCTATGGGGTGGAGAGACCATGGAGTCCGTGAAACTTGGAGCCCACATTCTGCACTTGTTCTTCCCACTCCGGACCCCTAGGATCTTCAAACTTTCTACCCAAATGGCCATAATGCTGCCTCCAGGGCCAGTGTAGACCCCTTACCTGGATTCATCCTCCCAATAGAGGGACATACCCCATCATGTACATGCCAGGCCTGAAGGACACCCACAGGACAGCTGTTGGCAGTCAGTGTGCATGGAATTTGTACATGTGGGTTGGTGAATCTGCAGATACACATGCAAGACCCCTTGCAGGGCAGGACTAAGAGATGAATGGGGTGAAGAAGGGAGTGGGGGACTGCAGTAGTTTCTCCCAATCTGTCACAATCTGACATTGAACTCAGCGGTCGGAGATTTCCAGATTCAAATTCAGCCTTTTTGGGTATTGTGAAGAAGGACAGAACATCTTATAGTTTGTTGTTTGATTTTTGCCTTTTAAATATTTAGACAGTTAGTGTGTGCAGGCTTGCATTTGCACTTGTGCCCTAGGCCCTAAGACGTTAGAGGCATTCCTGCTCAGAGCACACCTCTCTGAGGTCTCTGCCAGCTCTGGCTTACTGCAGAGAAAATAAAAGAGCTTTGGTACGACACGTTTCTCAGTTTAAATTTTCAGTTTGTTCAAATATCCCCTTTAGCAAGTTGTTTAACTTCTCTATCAGTGTCTTTGTGTATTAAAAAATACTACGCAAGGTAGTAATGAGAGCAAAATGACATAATCTACTGCATTGTTGACACTTAGTAGGTCCTCAACATATGCTAGCTCTCTGCCCTGGGAGAAGATGAAACTTATAAAGGGATAAAGCAATCCAGCTGTCATGCTCCTTGGTATTTACTCAGATGAGTTGAAAACATGTCCACACAAAAACCTGCACATGGATGTTTATAGCAGCTTTTTTCATACCTGCCAAAACTTGAAATCAACCAAGATGTCCTTCAATAGGTGAATGGATAAATAAACATGAGCTATCAAACCCTGAAAAGAAAAGGCATGGAGGAAATTTAAATGTATATTACTAAGTGAAAAGCCAATCTGAAAAGGCTGCACACTGTATAATTCCAATTGTAGAATAATCTGTAAAAGGCAAAACCAGGGAGATAGTTTAAAAAAACAGAAGTTAGTAGGAAAGGAGGGATGAATGAATAGGCAGAACACAAAGGATTTTTAGGGCAATGAAAATACTCAGCATGATACCATAATGATGGATACATGTCATTACACATTTTTCCAAACCCATAGAAGGTACAACACCAAGAGAGAACTGTGACGTAAACTACGGACTTTGGGCTATAATGATGTGTTGATGTAAATGTATCAGTTACATCACATGTATGACTCCAGTGGGGGATGCTGATAGTGGGGTGGCTGTATATGTGTGGGGATAGGGATGTATGGGAAATCTCCACAGCTACCACTCGATGTTGATGTGAACTTAAATCTACTCTAAAAAATAGTCTATTTTTTAAATGATGAAGAAGTTAAATTATGCACTGGCTAGTGTAGCTCAATGGATTGAGTGCCAGCCTGCGAACCAAAGGGTTGCTGGTTCAATTCCCAGTCAGGGGACATGCCTGGGTTGCAGGTTCCTACTGGGGGCCATGTGAGAGGCAACCACACATTGATGTTTCCCTCCTTTTCTTTAAAAAAAAAAGAAATTAAATTCTATTATAATACATACGCACTGTCTCTCAATACTTCCTTAACAACAGTGAGCTTCTGCTAAGAGAAGAATTATTCTGAAGATCAATAACACTTTTTATCTGAAATGAGGAACTTTAGCTCATAAAAAAAAAGCCATTCAAATACTGAAGCAGATGTTTTTTACCAGCTGTTTGCAGATAATCACACGAGCAGAGTCAGACATGGAGCTCCAGAAATACAAAGATGCTAAAACAGCGGTAATTCGGAGCAAAGTTTAAAGCAAGGAATTTAACTCTCAGAGAACATAGAGGACTGTGCCATAGCTGGACATAGGAGTGTTTATCAGTTTTAAACTTCAGTTAACAGGGCCAGTGTTTTTCCAATTAATCTAGTAACCAGTGTTTGCATGCTATTTTAATTCACTTGTGGTTTAATTTTTTAAAAATTTTTAATCCTCATCCAAGGATATGTTCATTGATTTTAGAGACAGATTTTAGAGGAAGGTAGAAGCAGAGGAAGAGGGAGAATGGGGGGGCAGATGGGGAAGAGAGAAAAACATCCATGTGAGAGAGAAACGTTGTTGGGTTCCTTCCCATATGCACCCTGACCAGACATTGAACCTGCAGCCTAGGTGTGTGACCTGACCAGGGATTGAACTCACAGTCTTCGGGTGTATGGAACAATGCTCCAACCAACCAAGCTACCCAGGCCAGGGCCATGTGGTTGTATTTTTAAAATTCATCATAGATATTCTACTCTACAAGTTCCAGCTAACTAAACCTTAAAACAATCTGCTCCCTTCTCAATTCAGAAAGACATGATGCTCTTCTTGGGTTCATCTTTGCTGTGCTTTGTTCTGAAAATGCCTCTAGTCAAACACTAAGGAAATTGTAGGGCTCACCTCATTTGTTTCTCTTTTTATGTGAATCACATTCGCATGCTTCTATGGTCCAAGTAGGAAATAACTGTTTCATGTATCTCATCCAGTTTTCTAGTGTTATGGTGAAAGACAACAATTGGTAAAATTAATACCAACATTGCCATGATGTGAAGTAAGATTTTTGTTTTTAAACTCTTGCTTATTTGTATAAGCATTTAAAGCTATACATTTGCTTTTTTTTTTTTTTTTGGTTCTGTCTCACAAATGTTGATGTTATGTCATAATATTCAACTTACAATATCTACTGTGATATTTTTCTACAATACCTGGTTATTTAGAAGTATGTTTTTTTATTTCTTTTAGTTTCCAAAAATTTGAGTGTTTTAAAAAATATCTTACTTTTACCAATTTCTAATTTAATTATCTGTCTTGGTGAAGAGTCCATGGGCACTGGGAAAAATGCACATTCTAAAGCCATTGGGTGTATGTATTATTCTGTCAACTAGATAAAGTTATTGATGGTGCTGCTTGGAAAAAATAATAAAAGTAATCAATATAGAGAATGCATTGGTTAGTCAGGCCTAAATAAATTATATCCTTGTCCAGTTCCTAACATCCTTGAGAAGCTGAGGCAACTAACACTCTGTGGAGAACATGTGAGTGTAGAGGGAACAGAACTAACCCAGCCATTTCAGAGTTCTCTTCTGAGAAAATGGTGCTATGGAGTTTTCCATTCTCTAGGTTGTCCAGAGCCCCAATATTCAAGTAAAAAATAAAATAAAATAACTTCCCTTCGGACTTCCAGCCAAGATAGGTAGACACACTATGCCTCCTCACACAACAAATATAAGGACAACAAAAATTTAGAAACAAAATAACAACCAGTACTGACAGAAAATTGAACTGTATGAAAGCCTGACAACCAAAGAATTAAAGTAAGTACATTCATCCAGACCAGTAGGAGGGGTGGAGTCAGGCAACTGGGCAGAGAGGGGTCACAGCAAAAAAAAAAAAAAAAAAAAAAAAAAGGGGGGCTGGCAGACCCAGGAATGCAAAGCAGCAGCTGGTGGACCCTAGGCATGCCAGGTGGCAGCAGGCAGATCCAGAAAGTCATTGGATTGTGGAGGGGTGCCAGTGCACAAGGCGGCTGGTGGACTGCGTGGTCCCACATTCGCGTGCAGATAAACCAGGCAAAACTGGGAAGCGAGGCAGACCAAGCAACCCAGGGGCCCAGCGAGGGGAAATAAAGCCTCAAATCACCAATTGAAAACATCTGTGGGGGTTGAGGTGCTGGGAGAAACTCCCAGCCTCACAGGAGAATTTGTTGGAGAGACCCATGGGGTCCTAGAACATACACAGGCCCACCCTAACAGGGATCACCACCAGAAGGGCCAAATTTGCTTGGGGAAAGTGGCAAAAGGGACTGAGATCTGGCAGAGAGTGGAGCAAGCACCATTGTTCCCTCTCAGACCCTGCCCCACATACAGCCTCATGACCCAGCAACTGGGTTGCCCCACCCTGGTGAACACCTAAGGCCCTGCCCCTCACTACGTAACAGATGCATCAAGACAAAAAAAAATGGCCCAAACAAAAGAACAGATCAAAGCTCCAGAAAAAATACAACTAAGCAACGAAGAGATAGCCAGACTATCAGATGCACAGTTCAAAGCACCTGTGATCAGGATGCTCACAGAATTGGTTGAATTTGGTCACAAATTAGATGAACAAATGAAGGCTATGCTAAGTGAAATAAAGGAAAATGTATAGGCAACCAAGAGTGATGGGAAGAAAACTGAGACTCAAATCAATGGAGTGGACCAGAGGAAGAAAGAAACAATCAAACAGAAAAGAATAAAGAAACAAGAATTCAAAAAAATGAGGACAGGCTTAGGAACCTCTAGGACACTTTTAAACATCTCAACATCCAAATTATGGGGGTACCAGAAGGAGAAGAGGAAGAGGAGCAAGTGGAAAAATTCTTTGAACAAATAATGAAGGAGAACTTCCCCATTCTGGCAAAGAAAATAGACTTCTGGGAAGTCCAGAAAGCTCAGAGAGTCCCAAAGAAGTTGGACCCAAGAAGGAACACACCAAGGCACATCATAATTACATTACCCAAGGTTTAAAAAGTAGAGAATCTTAAAAGCAGCAAGAGAAAAGGAGACAGTTACCAACAAAGGAGTTCCCATCAGATTGTCAGCTGATTTCTCAAAAGAGACCTTGCAGGCAAGAAGAAGGCTGGAAAGAAGTATTCCAAGTCATGAAAGGCAAGGACCTACATCCAAAATTATGCAGCAAAGCTTTCATTTAGAATGGAAGGGCAGATAAAGTGCTTCTCAGATAAGGTCAAGTTAAAGGAGTTCATCAAGCCCTTATCACCAAGCCCTTATTTTATGAAATGTTAAAGGGACTTCTCTAAGAAAAAGAAGATAAAAAACATGTACAGTAAAATGACAGCAAACTCACAATTATTAACAACCACACCTAAAACAAAAACAAAAACAACTAGAACAGGAACAGAATCACAGAAATGGAGATCACATGGAGGGTTAGCAACAAGGGAGTGGGAGGAGGAGAGAAGGAGAAAAGGTACAGAGAATAAGTAACATAGATGGTAGTTAGAAAATAGACGGGGTGGGGGGTAACAATAGTACGGGAAATATAGAAGCTAAGGAACTTATAAGTATGACACGTGGACATGAAGTAAAGGGGGGGAATGTGGGTGGGAGAGGGTGTGCAGTGTGGAGGGGAGTCAAGGGGGAAAATGAGACAAATGTAATAGCATAATCAATAAAATATATTAAAAAAGAAAAATAATAACTTCTCTGCAAAGATCCCAGTATATTATTGAGACTGGGGTAGCCTGGACAAACAGGCATAGAAAGGAAGCCATAACCTCCTCTCTTTATTTGACTTCAGACAAAACAAAAACAGAAGAGAAAAGAGCTAAAATAAGTAAACAAAGGCACACCTAAGCATCTTAGATGTATATCAGTTAAAGCAATGCAGTGTTTCCAGAATAACCCAGGAAATCAACCTAAAATAAGGTGGTAGTTTTCATTGACAAAAACTCTCAGTCTTCCTGTAAGAAATAGTAATTGCTTTAATGATGAATTATTGAGCCGATACGGTGGTGGTGTTTCTAAAGCTTTAAAGAAAGAAATAAAATTTTTTGGATGTTTGGAACTAGTTAACCCTCATTGGGAACAGGCCTTGTGGGATACCACGGGATCTACTATTAGCCATGTAAGTAAGAACCGTGGGTCAGCCTCCCTTTCCACTCAGCATTGGTCAAGCTTTAATTAATTGCCCAGTTATTGGATCAGCCACTGAAGTGTGGTACTGAAAATTTGGAAGAGGTCCAGGAATGAACAATGACAATTATTAGGAAACATCCCCCCCTGAGGAAAATATAAAGAAACTGGGCTTAGTTAACCTAGAAAAGAAAAGGCTCAAGGGAAACTTAGTAATTTACTTTAAATAGATAAAAGGCTAATATAAGAGTGACATGAACATAATTATTTTTACTGATAACAGTTTAAAAGAGGGTACACAGTAAAAAAAAATAAGATATTAGGGGATCTATTGAAAGTTATGGAAAACCAGGAATAATTTTTTTACAGACATTTGAGGAAGAAATCATCTAGTGGTGCCTTGAAACTTAGGGAGAAAAATGGATGAAATGACTTTCTAATCCAAACTGAAATATTAAAGTTACCCTGAAATATTAGAATAAATAACTCAGTACTACCTCATGGTATTTTCAATATCAAAATCTATTCATAAGGATCCCAAGGAATAAAAAAGTTACACCCCTTATGTAAATAATGCAAATTATAGTTGAGTAATAAACAACATAAATTTAGGCAAAACAATTAAAACAGTGTTAGTAGTGTCCTAAAAATGACACTCTAACATAATATTAAAAATTCATTACTAGTCCTCGATCAAGCTAAATCTCTATTTCAATCACCTCCAATAGTTCATTCCATCATCTCGGAAAATGTAAGCACCCTTAAGGTCAAAGATTTATGCATGATACATGCTGGAATAAATTTCTCCCTGACTTTGTTCCTTCCTCTAACCTGAATTTATACCTACTGGTTGGGTATAAAAGGGGTGGTTGGCTCACCCCTTTCTTTCCATTCTTATCCCTCATCACAGTGGAAATTCAGGAAACAAAAACAAAAATCCTAAAAAGCAACCAGAGAGAAAAGACAGATCACCTAAAAGAGATGACAATTAGAGGACTTCCGGCAAGATGGAGGAATAGGTGGACGCACCGTATCTCCTCGCACAACCAAGAACAGAACCACAATAATTTACAACAATGATTTGCAGTCATAATATCAGAACTGTCAGAGGATTTATCTAAATGGAAGTCGGACAGCCAAGAAGTTGAAGTAGACCCGTACATCCAGACTGGTAGGGGACGATGAGCCGAGCGAGCGGGCGCGGGGCTGGCGCGGGTCGCAGGCGCGTAGGTTGGGGGAAATTTGGCACAAAATCTGCACGACAGCAATCCAGGGCGCAGGAGCACAGCGGTGCAGCAGTGATCCCTGAGTATGCAAGCAGCGGCTGGGGGAATCAGTGGGGCAGCGATTGTGGACCAGGGCAGCGCTCACGGCCCAGAAGCCCAGGGAAGTGTCTGACTCCAGGAGAACAGAAGGGTCGCCATTGATCCCTCCTGTCCCCGCTCCCGCCCCTGCCCCCACATATAACGTCACAATCTAGTGACTGGGGCGCCCAGCCCCGGTGAACACCTAAGGCTCCGCCCCCCACCGTAACAAGAGCCACCAGACCGGAGAAAAAATAAATAAATAAATAAAATAATAGGAGAGACAGGGAAAGACAGAAGATATGTTTCCAGCAGAACAGATCAGTCCCCCAGGACTCATCCTTTTGAGTGACCAAGAAATAGCCAATCTATCAGATGCACAGTTCAAAACACTGGTGATCAGGAAGCTCACGGAACTGGTGGATTTTGGATGCAAATTACATGAAAAAATGCAGATTACCATAAAAGGGATGCAGGAAGACACACGGAGGAGAGCCAATTGTGAAAGGAAGGAATCTGAGTCTCGAAACAACACAGTGGACCAGAAGGAAGATAGAATCAACCAAGCAGGAAAGCATGATGAAATAAGAATTCAAAAAATCGAAGAAAAGCTTAAGACCATCGAGGACACCTTTAAACGTTCCAACATCCGAATTATAGGGGTACCAGAAGGGGAGGACCAACAAGTGGAAAAGTTATTTGAACAAATAATAAAGGAGAACTTCCCCAAACTGGCAAAGGGAACAGTCTTCCAAGAAATCCAAGGAGCGCAGAGAGCCCCAAAGAAGTTGGACCCAAGAAGAAACACACCAAGGCACATCATAATTACATTAGCCAAGGTAAAAACGAAGGAGAGAACCCTAGAAGCAGCAAGATATAAGGGCACAGTCACCTACAAAGGAGTTCCCATCAGACTGTCAGCTGATTTCTTAAAAGAGACCTTACAGGCAAGAAGGGGCTGGAAAGAAATATTCCAAGTCATGAAAGACAAGGACCTACATCCCAGATTGCTCTATCCAGCAAAGCTCTCATTTAGAATGGAAGAGAAGATAAAGTGCTTTTCAGATAAGGTCAAATTAAAGGAGTTCATCATCACCAAGCCCTTACTTTATGAAATGCTAAAGGGACTTATCTAAGAAAAGAAGATAAAGAAAATACATGTATAGTAAAAGGACAGCGAACTCACAATTATTAACAACCACACCTAAAGCAAAACCAAAAGAAACTAAGTAAACAACTAGAATAGGAACGGAACCACAGAAATGGAGGGCATATGGGGGGGCTAGCAGTAGGGGTGGGAGGAGGAGAGAGGGGGAAAAGGTATAGAGAATAAGTAGCATAGAATGTAGGTTGAAAATAGATAGGGGGAGGGCAACAATAGTACGGGATATGTAGAAGCTAAAGAACTCATAAGTATGACACATGGACATGGACTAAAAAGGGGGGGAATTTGGGTGGGAGAGGGGGCACAGGGTGGAGGGGAGTGAAGGGGGAAATGGGACAACTGTAATAGCATAATCGATAAAATATATTTTAAAAAAAAAAGAGAGATGACAATTAGCATAACGGCTGACTTCCAGACAGCAACAATGGAAAGTAGAAACCAGTGGAATAATATTCCAAAGCTGTCAATCAGTAATTGACTCAACATTTTCTAGATAAAATAAAATTGACCAAGTCTCTCATCAATAGAATCTCACTAAAAACTATCAATAATATTTTTTAATGTAATGGAACCCAAAAGGACCATAGTGCAACAAAAGCAAGCTGCTTTTCACATAGGTAGGAGGATTTAGTCTAGAGCTTCTGTGAGCCACACATACATGGAACAAGCCTGTCCGAGATTAGAACCAAGAGAATAAAAGCGGAGGTGAGAGATGAAGAAATAGATACCTACCCTGGAATCAGCCATTTCCCTTGGAGTTTTTGACCACGTAAAACAATAAATTATGTGTAAACCCGTGATAAAGAAATCACGAAGTAAAGCACTCAATAAAAACTGAAAAGGGATATAAAAATAATTGTTTAGGTCATCAAATATCTTTTAAATTTTCTCTATTATTTGAGGGAGAGAAGAAGGATGAAGGGTAAATGAAGGGTAAGAAGAGACAAAAGAAATAAAATCTAAAACGAATGTCCAAATGGCAGAATATAGATATGCAGCGGTCGTAGTGAAAAGAGAGGAAAAAAGTGGCTCTCGGATTTCTGGTTTCAGCAACAGTGGATTCAAGTACTTACAGAGATGGCAGGAAGCAAAGAAGCAGATTCTGAAAACCAAGAGTTAAGATTTGGGGATGTAAAATCTCTCCAACTACAGTGGTGAAGTAAACAGATATACAAGTATAAATATTTAAAGAGGGGCCAGTACTGAAAGTGGACACTGGGTTACTATCTATATATAATGGATAATATTTGGAGTTAGTAGGAGAAGTAGCAGCATACAGGGGAAAGAGGAAGAAAGAAAAGGGGAGAAGACGAGAGCCTGGAACTGAATCTTGATAAACTCTTAACATTATGAGGACAGGGCAGAGATGGAGGTGGGCTGGCATAGCAGAAAAACAGCCAGTAAAGTCAGGGGAAAACTAGGAGAAAGCAACATAAGCAAAATCAAGAGACAAGTATTGCATGGTTTTAAAAATGTATCTAAAGCCCTGGCTGGCGTAGCTCAGTGGATTGAGTGCAGGCTGCGAACCAAAGTGTCGCAGGTTCGATTCCCAGTCAGGGTACATGCCTGGGTTGCAGGCTATGACCCCCAGCAACCGCACATTGATGTTTCTCTCTCTCTCTCTCTTTCTCCCTCCCTTCCCTCTCTAAAAATAAATAAATAAAATCTTTAAAAATGTATCTACAAATTCTTTGATATTATTCTTCTCTTACCCTTGATCATGGACTGGACTAAGTGATTCACTTCTGACTGAAATGAAGCAAAATTTGATATTGTAAGACATCAGAAACTAAGTCATGACATCTCGGACCACTCACTCTGAGGGAAGCCACAGCCAGGTAGTCCTGTGGAGAGACCCACATGTCGAAAATCTAAGGCCTCCACTCAATAGCCGTGTGAGTGAGCCATCTTGGATATGAGTCCTCTCGCCCCAGCCAAACCTTCAGATAATGGCAGCCCCTACTTCACAGGTGGCAAACACGAGGCCCACAGGCCATGTCCGGCCCTCCGCCTTACTTTATCTGACCCAGCACCTTGTTTCTACCCAATGGCAGCGCCCAGCTCTCGCTTAACTATTAAAGAGTAGTTACATTTATACAGTCCTACAATTACATTCAGCCCTTTGAAGTCAACTGTGAAGCTGATGTGGCCCCCGGCAAAAATGAGTTTGACACCCCTGCGTTACCTCATGAGAGACCCTAAGCCAAAGTTCCCCAGCTAAGCCACTTCTAGATGCCTAATCCTTAGAAACTTTGTGAGATAATAAATGCTTGTTATTTTAAAGCCAATAAGTTGGAGTAACTGGTTATACAGCAGAAGATAACAAACACAAAAATACCACAGGAAGACAGGAGTGGTGAACTGTGCCAAATGTGGCAAAGAGTCCAACAAGAGTCCAGATTAGAAATGGGTCAGTGTCTGATGGAAAAATAAGAACATGGAGAAAGTAGACATTTCTTTTGAAAAGTATGGCTCCATAAGGAAGCAGAGAAGTTGGGCGGCAAGCTGGCAGAAGACTGAGAGGGCAACTGAAGTCAAAAAAGCCAGGAAGATGAGGGGTTAACGAGGGGATGGGACCTAGAGCGACAGTCGACAGTCGTTGGATTGACTTGTGATGGAAGCAGAAAACCTCTTCCACTGAAACAGGGGGAAGCCCAGGAAGACAAGTACAAAGGCAGGTAACATTTTTGATCTTGTTAATACTACTTTCTTGACGACAATAAGGCAAGGTAATCCCACGTCCACAATCCCTGAAAGGTGGGTATCTGGCCTCTACCTGAGTACCTCACGAAGCCTCCAGGCTGTGGAAGGTCAAGTTTTGTCTGTGTGTACAAATTCCAAATATTGTGACTGAATTACTCATTTCATCCTAACTTGTCAGTTTAACCTCTCGTTTTTAATCAAGCTCTCCGGGAGTAACCGTTTACCTCAGTTTTAACACTGGGCTAAGCACTGAGGATACAATGAGACAAATAAAGACAATCTACACATAAGCAGCTTACTGTCCACTGAACGAATCTGTCTAAGGCCAAGCCTGTTGCAAAAACACAGAAGCACTTTACAGGGCCAGAGAAGATAAATAAATATCAGTGCCTGAAGTTTTCTGTATAAAGTGTGTTGGGCTGGGAGGAGAGGAAAAAGAGCAAGAAGAGACCAAATAAAGTGAAGAATTCCTGATGGAGTTAGAGAAAAACCAGCGATTATGTGTTGGTGCCAATTTGTCCTGGAAGATGGCATATCAGAAGCTGAGCATCATCCAGTTTACTGAAGTCAGAAGCAGCTACTCTTTCCTCTGAAAAAATCAGTCCCCCGCTCTGGGGAACTCACGCTTGGATTATTATGATAGTCTCTCGGCAGCTCCTCCTCTGCTTTCTATTTCTAGCTTATAATTGGCTCAAAATGCAGCTGCAACACTAATTCCTAGTCCATCTCCAGGGCTGCTCACATGAGTTTCATTTTCTAATAAGTATTATTTGCTTTTACTTTATGAAATAGGCTTCTGGCATTACTTTTTATATTCTAAGTCTTTTTACAATTGTCCTGAAAGTATTTAAATGCCTCTATATCCAAGAGCCCAGAGGCGAAGTCTAGGCGTGGTTCCTGTGAAAGATTTGCATCTATACTACATCCAATTCTTCTTTACCAAGTGGAATGTGACATCATCTAAAATCAGGTCAAGGTATCTTGCTGCATTTTCAATGTAAGACCATCCCACCCCACTCACCCCCTGCTGTTATTATATCCACAGCAAGACTGTACAGTAGGAGATTCTGTATAAATCAAGCAAGGAATAGAAAGAATATGAATTTCAAAGGCAGGCTGATCTGGCTTTAACCTGAGCTATTGGACTCACTCATTCATTCATTAATACACTTATTCAGTAATTATCAAGCACCTAGCATATTATGCCAGGAAATCAAATGAGTGCTGGGGCTGCAATGGTCAGCAAGATCTACTCCCTCTCTGCCTCCATGGCATTCAGAGCATGGCAGGGCTTACAATAATTTCAGGAGAGCTGGTGGGTGCTCCAATGGTGGGAAGCAGGAGGAGCTCAAGAGCACAGAAGGGCACCTCATGTCACGCAAAGAGGGAGGCTTCCCAGCAGACACACAGCTTGGGCAGAGCACAAATGGAGGAGAGAGAGCTAGGCAGCCAGTAGGGATAAGGAGAATGGTCCAGACATGGAGGGCAGAATGTACAGACTACAATGATGAGGTTGCACAGCAGGATGGGGATGCGTAGGAAGTCCCAGGTGATTTAAAAGTGGTGGGGAGAAAAGAGCTTGGCAGAAAATAGGGTGAAAATAAGGCCTTACCTAATGTGTCCGCAATGAATTTTGAGGATCATAGATATCTTTTGGACAGAATAGACAAGAGAAAAAGAACAAAATCAGTTTTCCATTTAGAAGGCTCGATCTCAAAGGTCTATAGGGAAAAAAAAGTGGAGGGAAAAGGAGACCCAGGGAAAGAGGTCAGCTGGGAGGCTGTTGCCATAATCCAGGCTCTAAATGTTAAGAACCCAAACTACGGTCGTGGCAGAGCAGAGACAGAGGTGAGGTTGTGCATGTGAGAGAGTTAGGCACCGGAATCAGCCAACTCTAGAGACAGGTTGAATGTGAGGAGTTAGAAAGAAGACAGGAAGAATAACTCCCAGGTTTCTGCACATGCAGCTGTGTCATTCCTCAAAGAGAGACTGACTCCTGGAGCATATTTTGGAAGCCCAATGAGTTCAAATTTGGATATGTAACATTTGAGGTGCCAAGGACACAGCCAACTTCCAAGGACCAATGGACATGAGGCTAACTCGCCTGGAGCTCGGAACAGAGACCTGGGCAGAACATACGGATATAAGGATCGTTGGCATGGGGGTGGTAGGTGAAGGCATATAGCAAATGAAATTGCTCAGAGGTGCATACAGAGAAAAGGAAGATGACCCAGGAAACACCAGTGCTTAAGGGATTCCCAAAGGAAGATGAGCCCACAAAAGCTTTTGTGAAAAAGCTTCTGGAAAGGTATGAAGAGGAACACTTCCTCCACTAGAGTGTAAATAATAATACATGTGCCACAGGGTCATCGTGTGCATGAAGTAATGAACACATATGAACCCCACATGATGCCCTTGACAGCCCAGGTACGTAAAAGGCACAAAACCAATGGCAGGGTTTGTTATTGTTAATGTTATTTTTTTTTAATAAAAATAATACATGAGCTTTCCTTAGATGTTTAGGTAGATGTGTGTTTTTTATGATACCTCTTAACACAGATCAACTCTGAAAATGTATAGTGTAGTTTATAATAGTCTGGAATGAAAGCCTTTTAGTGGAAATATGCTTGTATATTCCAGATGATATTTCTGACACAAACAATTGAAATGTGAAATTCTGATGTAAAAATATGTCATTTAATAAATAAGTTTACTCTCCTGTTTCTTCTGTAACTATGTGGCCAGTCAGTGCATGGGTAGAGCAAAGTGATCATACAGGGTTGAGAATATAATTGGAAAAATGAAAATCATAAAGGATATTAGCCACCCCAGGAATGGCTAGGGGTAGCAGAGCAATTGTCTATAAGTAGGTGGCAGAGGGGTTTTGGAAGTACCTCATTTAATCTAAGATACAGGACACACAGATACACTTAATAAGTAGTCACTATGTGACTTAATAAGTGAATATGTGAGCCAGGCACACATAGCCGACTTCTGGATTTATCCAGGGGCCCCTGACACTGAGTCCACAAAGGGGACCTTACTATCTTTTCCTCAAAATTGGCTCCCTTCCTCAGTTCCTCAAACACAGTCATGCAATTATCACCCAGGCTGGCACAGACTCTGGGCTCTGCATCCTCTCTTACCTCCAAATCACCACCTCCCATCCATGTGACATCCTGATGGCATTCCATTCTCTGAACCTAGGACAGGCCCACTAAAGCCCACATATCCCCCAGCGTTACTGTCCTTTGTAATGCCTCCAGTGGCCCCATATTGCTGCACAAAAACTCCAAACCCACTGATGGCATGAAAGCCCCTCCACAGTCTGACTTCAACTAGTTCCCCACGAGCCCATCTATTCCCCAATCCTGCAGAAGCTTCAGAGGCTCCCCGGAACCACGGTGTCCTGCACACAGCCCTGCCTTTGTTCAGGGGTTTCCTTCCAACCCAGCACTCCACCCCAGACACACCTCTTCTCTGAAGCCTTCCTGATCATCTTTCAATTCACCACAGGTAGCACAAATTCCTCCCTGCTTTGTAGCCCCATCATATCGCCACATCATATCATAACACTTCTGGTATTTTACTTCACTTGAATGTATAAATGTATACCTCTTCCTCCTACAGTATTAGCTCTTTGAAAATCGAGCCACTGCTTAATCACCTTTGTATCTTCTGCATTTAGCAGAACCTGGCATATAATAAGTGCTCAATAAATGTTTGTTTGAATTTATATCTTATTTACTGTTTATGTAGTCATGCTTATTTTTTTATTATAAGTATTTTTTTTATTTGATGCTCTAATTTATTCCCTAGTCTTGTGAATGGAGTTTGAGAAAAGCAGTTCCAGAGAGCTGACACCTTTGTGTATGTTGATAAACTCATGATTCTGGACTTCAAAAAATGCAGACATTTCTAGACCCATCTATTCAAATATGTTAATGATATCAAGATAAATTCATCCAGGGAGAACCATCTGGTTTCCATAGATGCCTTCTCTAGTTCTGCCGAATTTACAATAATCTACAGAGTGCTCAGAGACATTTAAAGGAGTTCTTTGGGACTAAGTATAACAATATACTGGAGTTTTATGAAGAAAACTATAAAACTCTACTGAGGGATATAAAAGAAAACTTGAACTACCTAAAAGCAAAACAGGCAAAGCATGTAAACTAGCAAGTCATGAAATAAATGAAACAGCCCACATGAGCAGCTCAAGGATCACAGTCTGACAAAGATTAGAAAGACCGGTCAAAGCATTTTTGCACTACTGGTGGGAGCGTGAATTTGCATAGCACCATTGGAAGAAAAGTGACAATATCCAAACAAATAATAAATGTTCATATCCTTTAGCCTGTCATTCTCATTGCTGAAAACTAATCCTGCACAAAATACATGTTCGCAACAGAAAAAAAAAAACTGGGAATAACTATATGACCATCAGGTGTTGCTAGGTAAATAATTTTTGGCACACCTATGAATAGAATTCTACATACCCCTTAAAACAACCAAAATGAATATTTTCTGAGACAAAAACATTCCCAATATAGTTATGTAAAAGAAAATTATAGAATACTATTAATTGATTATTATATAATGATACTATAAAATTATTTTACTTGAAATAATAATTATTTGTAAAAATCTTTTAGTTTCAGTGTAGTATTAGGGTACTACCTGAATGATTGTTTTCATATTCTATACCATATTCTATGCCACTTTTGCTATTATTTACTTGTTTCTTAAAATTCAACCAATAATTTTATATACATGAGAGCATTATAATAGAAAAGTGATAAAATCCATGAAATCCTGAGTTCAATATGTGAGTACTTTAATGTGAAAATAAAACACATCCACCCCTCTACGACCTGAGTCATCTCATGCACGCGCACCAGCCTCTCGCGCTGCGGGAGCCGGCGTGCGCACCGGCAGAGAGAACAAAACGTGGGGCTCTTGGGAGTGGAGGTTATGCATATATAGGGAATTTTCATTTTCTCTATTACAGATGTCTGGGGTATTTGGGGTTTTATAATGAGCACATGGTGCTTTTATACCCAGAAATTAATATTTATTTCAAGGTTTCTGTCTTGGATTATCTGTCAGAGGAATAAATATCACACTAACGAGGCCTAAGACAACGTGAAAGGACAGCAAATGAATCACCTTTCAAACGAGCCCCATGCTGCACTATAGTGGCAAGGGGATTGCTCCTGTCTGAATGTCAGAGGCTGGACTGACGTGTGAGCGTGAAGGATGAGTCTGTGTGCATTGACAGTTTGGTCATGAACTGACTGCCACACCGCCACCCACAGCACCAGCGCCCATTGCCAGTCCTGGGCCTGAAAGTGAGTCACTGGGAAAATGAACTCCGGTCAGGTAAGAGTGTTATCATCCAGGGCCACAGTAAATGCTTTCCTTCGAGAGAGAATGAAGGCACTTACTGTGGCTCTGGAAGATCATACTCTCCAGTGCTCGCGATGGTGAAATCAGAACCTGTGCCAGTTTAAACAGGGGAAGAAAGTCTCAAAAACAAGAGGAGTGGACAGCTTGGCAGACTGAATCTGTGCAGGGCCTTGCCTTGCCCTGTACTATGACCCTGTGCAAAGGAATTGAAAGTTTGGCCTTTTGAAATTGGCCTTCTAGACTAAGGGAACCCTCTCCCCTCTCCACACAGACAGCTCTGTGCTTTGCAGTGTCCCTTCGCCATGAAATACTATACTCAGTACCAGTGACTTGGACAGGGAGAGGGCCGACATCATCATCTTATTCTACCCGCTGCCTCTCATCCCATGGTACGACTCCCAAGCCTTCATTATTATGCAAAGGCAATTCTTCATCATAAAATTTTCTCTGCATGTAAGTACGACTGGAAAACAACCTGAATTTCTTCCCAGTGAACTACAAGTAAATTATGTTCCTTTGTTTATATACAGCCAGAGAGCCACAAAGAGCGGACCTGTTAAAATAATTAGTAAACAGTCAAAGAATAATAATATAATAATGCCAAGCACATGGTGCCAAACACCTAGAAAAGACAAGTTAGTCCACTTGTCCATTGGTCCCTGGGAAGGAGGAAAGAAAAACTTGGCTGTGTCCTTGGCACCTCAGATATAACACATCCCAAACTTGATTCATTGGTCTTTTCCAAAAATATGCACTGGCTCCAGGAGTCCCTCTTGAGGAATGACACAGCTGCACGTGCAAGAAGCCTCACAGTGGGGCAAACAGCTTTGAGGCGAAAAAGATGACTGATAAGGTGAAATAAAGAATTGGCTGTCAGCCCAAGGGCTATTGAATTTTCTTCACTGCTTTAGCTGAAGGATTCTGCAGGAAAATTCTTTCAGGGCACTCACTGCCACCTGAGGTTAAATAACAGCGAGCATCTGAAAAAGTGATTATTTGAATTTCCTGCAAAACCATTAAAGCCCAATTCCTGGTTTGGGAGCGGGGAGAAATGTGAAGTTTCTGTCTTTGGCAGCTGACAGCTTATTATTAGGAAAGGCGAGGTGTCAAAGATTTGACATTTCTGTACATCTTTTCATTGACTTCATACACAAGCAAATGCATTTGGCAGCCGTGTATCAGAGCACTGAGACACTTGCCTGAGAGGAGAAAGCAGTTCAAGGAATGGATTTATACTCAAGCCCGGATGAACCTGAGCTCACTTCAGAGGGGAAGCCAGCGAGCTGGAAAAGGACACGCCTCTGAAATGAGCTCAAATTGACAGTCTGTGTAGGAAAGAGGAAAATGTTCACATTCTAGTGTGTTGGGTGGACAGTAGGAAGAGTAGGAGAGCTGGCACCTGTCCAAGATGGGTGTAGCATGATTGTTTGGGAGAGGGAGTGAGGTGAGGACAAAGGCCTGCCATTCTCTGACAAGTTCACAGTTGACTAAACCCAAAGCAATTCGGTCCAGAGGCATTCTGGGCAGCCACTGGGCCACGCCCACATATGCAACATCAGCCAGAGAAATTTCCGTGAGTAACCGATGAGCCCTGTCTCCATTGGCAGCTTGCGTGCAGAATGCCGTAAATAAGGTTTTCTTGCCAAAGATTTACTGACCAGTCAGAAGTTTGACTACCATCAACCATTTCCCTTGTGTTATATCATAAGAAAAAAGGGGTTTTCAGGAATCTTAGTCTCACATAAAATGGAATTTGTGGAGAACAAGAACCTGAAGGTCCTTAGTCATTCACAAGAATCAATATGGTGGCCAAATATGAGGTGGAGTGAGTAAATAAATGCATAAATCTCAGGGGTGCATCCTCATTTCCAGAAGTACAGTAAATACAATATCAGAGGTGGTATTTCCATCATTCTGGCACTGTTTCTCTCCAAAGTGTCTCATTTTAAAAGAGTCACCACATCAGTTAGGATGCCTTTCAGCTGCCGGTAACTGAAAACTCCCACTGAAATTACCACAGATGACAATAAAATGTGTTGGCCATCTAATTCCTGCAATTCACTTGACTTTGTTTCTTCTGTGTGTGCTGGCTTCACGCCCCAGATGGCTGTAAGAGTTTCAAGCTTCACATCCAGGCCAGTTAAATCCACAAGCGGAAAGGTGTCATTTGTCCTGGTGGCTCCTACGTGGCAGTGAGTAAACATCTCCCAGAAGTCCCTACCCCTCAGAAATCTGCTCTCCCATCTCTTTAACCTGAATGGGCTTACACCCCCACCCTAGAGCAGCATCAGGCAGGAGGATTGGGATTCCCAGCATATTCACAGACTGGCTAGGATCCGCCCATAGGGTTGGAAATAGAGACAGCTTTTCCCGAAGCACATGCATGTGTGACAGAAGGATGTAGGTCTGAACAAATGCACTCCCATTAGGAAGAAGAAAGGAGGAAATAGCTATCCAGTGGGCTAACTGCTATAAGGCATTCATCTACTAGCACCATAAGCAAAGGAGGCCAATAGAAAATGTGTTTCTGAGCTCAGCTCAGAATCCACTTCTAAGGGAAGGTTTACAGCTAAAGGTCTCTGAAAATTAAGGTTTCCTTCATCAGAGATTCCTAACAGATGTTCATAGGGCAGAGAGACCTCAGGTCCACATGAAAGCACATGCACCCTCTGCACCATCAGGACTACAGGGCCATCAGCTTCCCAGGCTGCAAGGTAGAGCCAATGCAGGTGCCTCAGGCAGCAGCCTGGGAATGAAAGGCCCACAAATTGAATCATACAAAAGCAAGGGTAGGAGAAACAAGAGTTGTTAACTCAAGGAAAAAACATAAGAAGGCACAGCTGCTGCCTTCTGGACTCTGAAACACCAACTTGTCCTGTGTATTTCTGAATACCAGGCACTCTGAGTACAAATTTCAGAGACAACTTCCAGCTCAATATAAAGTTGACATTATTAACAACTAGAACTGCTCAACCATAGTGTGGGCTCCCATCAAAAGCAGGGGTCATTTTCCCTGGAGGAGCTCAAGTAAGTCTGGAGCAAGAAAACCTTTCCCAAGAGGAACACACTTAAGGTGGTCTAGTAACAGTATGACCGTTTTGACACCAAGCATAATACTAGTAACTTACAATGTTCAATGAGTAATTGATCAATGGTCATGTACAACATGCATTCATTTAAAGTTCTTAAACCTGAAAAATATTTTTCACTAAGATTTATAACCAGGAATGTCCTATGTGTTATGAAGTTAGGACATGGCATTTATTTTCCACAAGTGAGTGGTGAAAGGTGCAAAATAATGGCCAAAACCAATCTCATCTTCCCCAAAGCCAGCACCTACTCTCCACTTCCCCGCCTCACCCACCTTTCTCCCTCGTCACCTAGGAGGACGGCCTCACACTCAGGGCTTCCCTCTCTCACTGTCTCCGTCTGCACCCAGCCAGCTAGCAAGCCCTTTCAATGCGGCCTCCAAACATGCCTCTCACATTCCTGACTTCCTCCCTTTCTGCCTGCCCACCACACTGGTTCAGGGGATAATTATCGATCTCTTTTCTTTTTTTAAGGTTTTACTCATTTTTTTAGAGAGGAGAAGGGAGGAGAAAGAAAGGGAGAGAAAAATCAATGTGCCTCTTGCGCCCCCCACCCCCACTGGCGACCTGGCCCACAACTCAGGCATGTGCCCTGACTGGGAATCAAACCGGCAACCCTTTAGTTCACAAGCTGGTGGCATTCACTCCACTGAGCCACACCAGCCAAGGTTAATTATCTATCTCTTGGATTTTCTACAATAACTTCCTTGTTTTGTCTCTCTGACCCAAAGGCAATTCCCAAAGTACAACTACAATGACATTACTTGACTGCTCAAAAAAAAAATTCCATCAGGTAAGGACAACCAAGCCTTTGGAGGCACACATCACCCAAAAAGGACAGGGTCTAATTAGGGTAAAATCCTTGCCCCCTTAGTAAGGCCATTACAACATCCGTCCAGTGGGATTTTTGAATTGCTGTAGACCAACAGCTGCCTTAGGTCTGCTATTCTTTCCCCTTCCAAATGGGAGTATGAAATAGCTCCATAATTATATATGGGGGTAGAGGGCAAATATCTCATCTCTTTAATTTATCAGACCAAGGCAGAGCTCATTGGAACTAAGAGAGAGTGTTATGAATCACCTGGAGACCCTGGCCTTTTAGCTAGATGGAGCAACTGGATTTGGGTGAGGACTATCTCCCTTGGGGAGAAGGTGATGTCTGCTCCCCAGGAAGGCGTCATTTGTAAAATACCATTCTGATCATGGGAGTCAGAGGATCTTGCTAATCCAAAAAATAAATTCATCTTCAATAACAGCACTGATCTGTTACTAAAGAAAAAACATTGTTATATATCTGTAAGTAAATACTAAAATCAAGCAAAAAACTAGTTACTTAAAAGCACTGAGGTAGCAAGTTTAGACTGAAGTGTTAGGCAACAGTTGTAATTCATGACCCCATAGACTCTGCTCATACCGTGGTCCCACAAGGCCCCTTGTATTGCTTCTTGGAATCTATCTCCTGCGTTCCCAGAATTATACATTTTAATTCTAATATTAAAAATTAAAAACTCATTTCAAACTTTCAAATAGACTTCATTTACAATAAGCAAAGATGGACCAAAGGCAAGCATGTGTATGCAACAACAACAGAGTTAAGCAGAGAAAAAGCTACAAGAAGAGAGACAAAGGTATAAATTGGGGGAAAAGAATGACATAAGGGCTGGTTAAATAATCAGAGAGAAATAAAGGAAACAGGAAGAAATGAACAGCTGAGAATAGCCACATGGAATCAGCTGGGCAGAAATGTAACCTGAGTCTGATATTCTGTGAAAAAATTACCATCTCAATCTCTGCCTCTGTCTTCCCAAGAGAATACCTGGGATATTCCAGGGCAAGAGCTGGTCTCATCATAGAGAAAGCCTTTAAGTTTAACTGCTGTTAAGGATCCATGAGGGAATCTACCTGGCAGATAGAATTTGTGAATAGAAAGGTTCCAACCAAACCCCATACCTACCCCTGTCTAATGCAGAAATCTTCTTAAACTTCCCAAAAAAATGTTTTCCTCCGGAACAGGGACATTTGCATCTCAGCATCATTAAACTGATGAATTTCATCGGAGCTAGAGATATTTAATGCTAGCAAGTGGGTTTTGGCGAGAAGGTGGGGGAGGGGTCTGACTCCCAAGAAGATGTGGAAGCAGCATGTGAGTACATTTCCTTTTACCCAGGTTTCCTCAACAAAATTATGAACTTACGAATTTGACAGTACTAGAAGTTGAGCATAGTAAAAAAGGAACTAGAAGGTTTGCTACAAAATACCACTAAAATGTGAAAATATAAGATTGTTTTCATGGGAAACTAGGTTTAGGGCAAGAGCTGGTCTCATCATAGAGAAAGCCTTTAAGTTTTACTGCTGTTAAGGATCCATGAGGGAAATTCGGAGATCTTTCTCTTTTCACCCTCCATGCGTTCCATTGACTCTTATCTGCCTAGCTTCACTCCACGGGGAAGGCTCAGCACTCCTTAGTGGCAACAAGGGCAGGAGACAACCACTGTCATTGACCCAAAACAATTCACAGAAGCTACTTGCATCAGGAAAATGATCTCCGCACTCTCCCAGTCTTGCAGCAATGCAACATCCCATTGCAGCAACGAAGACCAGATAAAAGAGATCGGCAACACAGATACTCAAAAACATACTTCTTAGTGTTACTGACACTGAGCCAGCAGGGCACAGGACAGCCTACAGCACGAGGGAAGTTCTGAGCATGAAAACTCAATCCTTCCCTTTGCTTACAGCTCCAAGACCACCACCCCTGTGACCTCACCACCCTCCCAAATCTATTCCAGACCCTTCTTCAAGGTGCAGCCAGCCAGACCAAATGCTTTTCTTCCCTAATTATTTTTGATTTATTTACATTGACTTGTGTCATTATAATATCCTTTAAAAGAAGACCTCTAAAACTGATAACCTGGGGTGCCAGCGGGTACCTCTACTCTCTGTTATAATGGTCTCTGTCCAACCTGGCCCCACTTCAAGTGTGTCCCTTGTTATGTGATCCTGAGGGTCACAATAATTCAAATTTCTTTAGCTTCTTCATTATCTTGGTGAAACTGAACATTTCAACCTAACTTCAAAGGCCCGAAGTACTAAGGTCTACAAGATAAACTCCCTCCTTTTACAAAGCTTCTTATTAAATACCAAATATTAATAGATCCATTAAACAGATTAGATTAATAGTAACATTTATAGATCCACCTACTACAATTGCTTCTATTCTAATATAATAGATATCCTCCTTTTCTTTATCAGAATTCATCATTCTCCCAGAGCAACCCCAGCCAACCACAGTTTCACTGCTGTCTTCAGATGAATGACATCCAAGTCTCTACCTGCAGCACAGATCTTTCTTCTAAATGCTGGCCCTGGTTTCAGCTATCTCTGACATGTTCCTGGGCCGTCTTGCTTAGCCGATGTTCCCTGGGAAGCAGGACCTGAGACGGAGGTTCCCATGTGGCTGATTTATTGGGCATTCCTTTAGGAACAACACCTGTGAAGGACCAGGACTGGGTCCTTGAACTGTGATGCAGCCACCACAGGGGCTCATTCAGTCCCGCAGGAACTGGGATGACCCTTCAAATCTGTTCCATACTGGAGCAAGGAAGCTCAGACTCTGGATCCCCAGATCCACCGGCCACTGGTCATAGGCTGCTCCCAGGGGCAGAAGGGGTGCAGTCTTGGGCAAGGCAGCTCCCTTCAACCTAAGGCCATTTCTGAGGAGGAAGTCCCCTATGGGCCATAGCAAACCAACTTCCCAGGCAGGCTGAGGAAATGAGTACCTAGCAGCCTTACCTCCCCCTGATGATCAGAGGCAAACTGTTTCTGCCAGGAGGGTGCCTTCCTCCCTTGCCTAGTGCTATCTTGGCACAAGAAGCCAGAAGTATCTACACGGCAGCCATAGCTTGAAGTTTAATAGTTTGTTCTTTAGCGTCTCCCAGTGAAAGCACACCCTTCTGGGAGGCAGGACTTCTGAACCAGCAGAGCTACACATGCCATGGATTCCAGAGGAAAATGCACCCAATATTTCTGCAACTGTCTTGGATAATCTGGATTATTGCTTAAAGCATAAGTGGTACAAAAAAGCCAAGCCTCCTTTCCACACAGATGGTAAAGAGTGACTCTCAGCCCCAGCTGGCAGAACCCACCAGAAGGACCCACCCTGATGACCGTGCAGGGAGGGAGGGAGCGGGGAAGGGTGGGGGGTCTCACCTCAGGAAGGTCTCTGATCCAGCTAATCTCCCCAAGTCTTCCATCCCGTTCTTCCTGTTCATCCACAACCAGGCTGTCAGTGAAAGGACAGCTAAATAGATGGCCGTGTAAGCCATCAGAGTAGTAAGGTGCTCTGTTAAAGCTGACCTCGGTAGGTTCACCTATGTCCACTCATGTCCTCCTGAATTTGCACGGGTAAGTAATGACTGTTTTAAGTTATTGCTTTCAAAGTAAAAGTAAAAATAAAAATAAACATGGAGTTTAGAGGCATACAAACCTGGGACCAATTACTGCCTCTGCTACTTCCATCTGTGAAAATTTAAGCAAAGCATTTAAATTCTTTCAAACCACAGTTTCTTCATCCATTAAATAAGGAGAGTAACTAATAACATTATTACAGGGATATTGTAAGAATTAAATGAGATAATATGTGTAAAGCACTGGCATAATACCTGGCATAGAGTAGGCTTAAATAAATAGTATCTATTAGAATTAATTTAATGAGAAAACATGCTTTCATGTGGAGTCGGCTGTAATACATTAGCATGATTTTTTACCTGCTTTGGTTATGACATTGAAACGGACATTGTCAGCGCTCCTGCCAGATCCCCTTGGGTTCCTTTAACTTTCCCGAGGGCCCCTGCCCTGGCTCCTGTGTTCTTTGGCCTCCAACACCTGCACCTGTGTCTCTCTTAGGAGACCCCAAGGCTGCTGGAGCAGAGGGCAACTGGTACAGGAGTGTGAAAGCCCAGCTCTCTTATTTTGCAGGGGGACAAACTCTAAGTTTCCTGGTGGGGTCGAGTTGAAGATGAGACTTCAGCTGAAATGTCATGCTTCTTGGGCTCTTTCCCCTTCCCCGTCCTGCCTCTCCACCCCCTCACTGGTTTCTCCTGGGATCATTTCCTCAGGAAGTCTCTTGCCTAGGGACCCCTGTCTCAGGGCCTCCTTCTGGGAAGCACAGCCCAGGGAAGCTCCTGGGTCCTGGGAGAAAGATCGACAGCCTGTTGAAAGATCTGGCTCTAAACCCAGCAGGAGAGGCAGGCTGCTTGGGCTGGACAAGGGGGGGTGCTGGGTCTTCGGCCCTCCAGGCCCAGGGTGCTTGTCCTTCACTACCACCGTCAGTGGGTAAGAACGATGTGGGCTGAAAGCACTCTCTTTTGGAATCACCCGATTTGAAATTTGAGAAATAGATGGTCTTGCTCTTTTAACTCATCTTTCTGAGCCTTAGCTCCTCCATCTGTGAAATTTTTAAATTAACAAGCTTCACAGGGAGTTAATAGGAATGCCTGGGATTGATCTTAAACAAAATGGTTAATTTTGCCATGTATAATATCCACCCACACTTTGTGTGCATCATACACGGGGTTATTATACCCATTATTATATCCCTAGTATGTAATCATTATACTCATGGACAATGCACATCCTCATTGTTCCCTCAAAACTTTGGGCAAAAAGTGTATAGAGGGAAAACACACAAGTTAGTGTGTTTTCCCTCTATAACATCATCTTCTCCCATTTAGCCCACCACTGGCAAAGACACTGCCACAAACCCCGGCCAGTCCGTGCTTGGCTCAACCAGGGAGGTTTTCACACCACGGAATCAGCACAGGAGTCTCCACACGAGGGGTCAGTACCATCACAGTGACCACTGAGGAGGCCATTCTTTCTTCACATCAGTCGGTTCAAATTCAACACATGCTCACTGAATCTCTCTGGGCACCGAGCATACTGCTATCTGCACTGGTCAGTGAGAGTGACAGTGTTGGCCCTCTTGGAGTGACAGACAAAAATCAATAACCTAACAAACAAACACATACGTGCTAACTACTCTAAATGCCATGAGAGAAAAAGCACAGGTTCCCAGAGGCCTGCACGAGGCGATCTGATGTGTTGGAGTGGAGTAAAGGAAGGCCCGTGAGAAAGCTAAGGGGTGAGGGGTAGAAGGGAGTGCAGCCGAACGAACCTTGTACAAAGGCTCAGAGGCAGGGACAAGACTGAACATTAGAGGAACTAAAAGGGAGGCAGCAGAGCTGGAGCACAAAGTCAAGAGAATGTGGTGAGACGTGGTGCTGGAGAGGGGGCATGGAGCCAAGATGCAGAGGCCAAACACCACCAAGCACCTTGCTGTCACCACCTCCTGCCTAACTGGACCCCCACACCCAGCTCTGGGATGCATGGTTCCCCATACCTAGCAGGTCTGGCTGGTGTCAGAAACCTAGTTCTCCCTACCTGAGTTCCTCCTGGTTTCAGCCACATTCGATTCTGGCATTACCTGTGATGGTATTTTACTGGGAACAGACACAGAGTGAAGTGTGTGGTGCTCTAATGGGGGGAGTGCAATCGTAAACTGGGAGGGTAAAGGATTTTAGCATAACAAGTAGAAATCAAACTTAGACAATCATTTTCCAGGGATAGCAATTAGAGGTTCGTGTGGAGAAGCTGGAAATCGTGCCCCCTCTCTTCCTGGAGTAAATGACGTAATTGTTTCTCCCGAAAGACTTTTCCTCTGCTTAGCTGGTAAGCCCAGATCAGAATACCACTCATCAAGGACCTCTGAGCACCCGATTTTTTTTTTAATGTTATGAGAGGCATTCAGAATGAATGCTAAAAAAAAAAAATGCAGCTTTGCCAACAATAATCAAACTAAATGTGAAGGACTTTCTCTTGCCTGTGAATGACGTCTGCAGCGGTGACGAAAGTTCAAGGGGAAAGAGCCTCAGCTGCAGCCCTTCAGAGATGAAAGAGAAGCTAGAAAAGAGCCAAATCTTGAGGTTCAGTGCTTGAAAGGCAGGGTTATCTTTTCACTGCAGTTAAAAGTCCTCACGTTGTCTCAGGGTCAGGGACACTCAGGAACCAGGTAGCCCTTTGTCCTGGTCCCAGAGTCTCCCTGCCTGCAGCAGGGCTGCACTGAGCTGACCTCAGATGGTCCTTCGGCTTGAATCTCACCTGCACACTCAGCTGGGCCCAGGCCACCAGAGGGCAAAGTCAAGATAACACCCCCCAAAAAAACTATCTTTGTTTAAGAGGTGGAGAAAAAAATAAAAAAAAAAACTGTATGATAATATCTCTTTGTCAAATTCATTAGAAGTTAAAAAAATCAAAATAAGAATGAAGGCTTTTTCAATTTCCCCCCAAAAGACAGTAGAGATTCACTGTAGGTTCATAATGCTTAATGTTTACTTTGAACCCAAGTTGTTCCTTTCTACTATCAGTGGAGAAAGAAGCTCATAAAGGGAAAGAAACCGTGAATATTCCTGACTCGCGGTGTGTTTCCTGCCCAGTGCCCTGCCAGGACAGCCCCACTTCAGCTCACCTTCAGTCCTGGCCAGTATTCCCACGGGCTGGCAGCCGACTTTCCAGGCCCCTGGCAGCCCTGCGCTCAGCCCTTTACCTGAGCCCTCTCTCAGCACTCCCCACAGCAAGACAAACAGAGCAGCGTTAGCCCAGGAGACCCACACGGCCACACCTGGAGGCTCTGCAGGACAGCCTGCCCCCTCACCCACGGGGACACTGTCCCTCCCACGCGCCCAACAATCCAGAGTCCCACGGGATGGGGCGATTCTGGGAGCCAGTCATTGAAATAAACACGGTGCTGCGTGTTGGGAGTTTGAGAGAAATCAGGCAGTGGGTAAAAGTAAAGTGTATGTTTCCCCATATTCTGTGAGCTTGACTGGGGCTCTGTGCTCCCAGAGGAAATAAATGTAGGAGGAATCTTGTGCTCTCTTGACCTGACAGTAGAGAAACATGTAGAAGAAGACATACAAAGTACAGGAGCAGCAGCTGAACGATGGCAGTGCCACACAGTGGGTCAGTTGTTTAATAAAAAGGAAAAAGGGAACTTGCCCTGCTTAACCTGAGTGAGGCCTCTGAGCTTTACCTTGTCGAGATTACCCCAATGTCCTGAGCATCCTACTGATACGAATAATCCCTATTCATTAGCCACCCTCCCACCCCATATGCCAGGCCTACAGGGATGCTTAAAATGCTTTATCTGCATGCTGTCATTTAATTCTCACAATAGCCCTACAAGATTGGTACTTTCCTTTCTTCTGTATCACCATGGAGGAAGCTCAGGCTCAGGAAGTTCCATAAACTGCTCAGGTCACACAGCTAGAAAGAGCAGACATCCAAACCCTGAACAAGGATCACATCTTGTTCTTCTCTGCACTCCGGCCACTACGGTGAATGTCAGTGAACATCACCGAGCTGAAATGACACACCAGCCCAGACCCAGTCCACACCACCAAGAGCCCAGAGGAGTTTGCTGTTCCCAGCTGCTGGTTCATGACAATAAACAGGGGAGGGAGGGCAGTCCTTCCCTCTGTCCAAGGAGTAAATAGACCCACACTGAGTGGCCTCCAGACCCTTTGTGGAGCAGTCAGACAGACTCCCAGTGTGGGGCCAGTTTCCATCACACACATCCTAAGGGAGTGGTGCCCCTGAAGGCCAAGGCAGAAGCTGTGACACGCTCAAGTGAGAAACGAGAAATGAGAATTCCTCTGTGAAGAGACTTAACACCCTCCACTGCAGGGTTGGTGATAACTAAGCCCTAAAGGCAACTGAGCTAATAAGGGATGGACTGCGGATGTCACAACTCCGGCCACCACCACTTACTGGTCGCACAGAAATGACCCTGAGTGGTCACGGGAGACATAGCTGTAGAAGCCCCCAGCCTGGTGAGTGCTCAACAGATGCCCGAAGAAGGCGTGAACAAGGAGCAAACAAGACCTTGGACCTGGATGAATCTGCCTCAAAACGTTATATGAGATTAATTATTAAAATTCTTTTGGCCTACACCAGGCATCTGGGGCCAGGTTTCTACAGGAAACGGGGCCTAGAAATGCTTCTTTCTTTTTTAACTTTTAAAGATTTTATTTATTTTTAGAAAGAGGGGGAAGGAGGGAGAAAAAGAGAAACATGAATGTGTGGTTGTCCTTTGTACACCCCCTACTGGGGACCTGGCCTGCAACCCAGGCACGTGCCCTGACTGGGAAATGAACCACTGACCCTTTAGTTCAGAGGCTAGCACTCAGTCCAATGAGCCACACCATCCAGAGATGATCTGTTCTTTCATTTGTACCATATTTTTGTCTTGGCACACCTGTTATGTTAAAAGGGATGGAGCCTTATGTATTCACCAGGACGGGGCAACTCACTTCACTGTGTTGCGGCGCTATATGTGGGGGAGGGGTCAGAGAGAGAATAATGCGGCTTGCTGGGCTCTCGCCCACTTTCAGTCACTTCCCCCACCCCCTGCAAGTAAATTGGGCCCTTCTGGTGCTGATTCCTGGGTGGGTGGGTTTGTGTACATTCTAGAACCCCACGGATCCTTCCAACGAACTCTCCTATGAGACAGGGAGCTTCTTCCACTGCCACAACCCCCACAGGTTCTTACCACCAGAGGTTTTGAGGCTTTATCTCCTCACACTGGAACCCTGGGTTGCGTGTCTGTCTCACTCCCTGGTTGTTCCTCCCAGTTTATCTGCATGCAAATGTGGGACCACCCAGTCCGCCAGCCACCACCTTGCTGTGCATCCTTTCCACCCCTCCTACCATCCCAGATGAATGCTTTTTCCTTAACTGCTTGGTTGTCAGACTTCCATACAGTCCAATTTTCTGGCAGTTCTGGTTGTTCTTTGTTTTTAATGGGTTGTTGTCCTTCTCTTGGTTGTATGAGAAAGCAAAGCCTATCTACCTACACATCTATCTTGGCCAGAAGTCTGGGCCACTTGTTTTAAAAATACAGATTCCTGGACCTCCCTCATGATTCACTAAATCAGAGTTTCTGAGACCTGGGAGTGTGCATTTTTCATAAGGACCGCAGGTCCTTTTAAGAGCAGACAAATCTGGTCATTTGTATTGCCCTTTCTGACACAGTAGTGAGACAATTTGGAAAGCCATTTCCAGGCTCAAAGAAATGTTTAGTGGGTGGGGGGGGGGGGGCGGTTAATTAAAATAAAATACAATGGGAAAATCATCTTTGAGAGAATAGAGGTTAAATTTAAATGGACTACTTAGCAATTATTTTCAAAAGCCAGATGATTTTGAATAGAACCACCAGCACAGCAGAAGCTAAAGGCTCGTTCCCTTGCATCAAACGTGCTAATAACTGAGCTAATAGAGAAGGCTTGTTTGGAATGCAAATAAACATAAAAGAATAAACTCACTTGAGACTTGGCTATAGTTTTAGAGACTGTGCTCTCGAAGGAACTTTGGACCTGAAATTAGGAAAAGTGCCTCGTCTAAGTAAATAACTAAGAAAGGCCTTACTCCCAGCCTACCTTGCAGATGCTGCATTCTGCAGGCCCAGACAGAGGGCAGACATTAAATTCCACTCTTCATTTCTACTAACTGGCCTGCAAGAGGTGGCTGAGAATGTGGGCTTTGGAAACAGAGTAACTTCGATGGGTTCAAGTCCTGCTTCCATGACCACATCCTTGGGTTAGTCATTCATACTCTCTGGGTCTTACTGTAAAAACAGGGAAATGATAAAAGCTCATTCTTAGGATCTCTGCGAGTACAAAACAAGGAAAGGTAGAGCAGCATCGGCACACAGTCAATGCTCTGTAAGTATTAGCCAGTTTCATCACTACTTTTATTGTGAATTATTAATGTTACTCTGCTTTTTAATTAGCACTGGCCTTGCCTGGTCACTCACTACAAAAATATTTTCTATTTCCAATTTCCAAATTTGCTTGCTGTATACCTGACATCTGAATTTTTACCTAGAACAGGTAGCATCACCCACGTCGACATCACAGCTTTTTAAAAACCTATTTCCAGGCAATAAGTTGTTCTTCATTGCCCCATGATAAGTGCTCCTTAGGAGAAATGGCCTTTTTTTCCCCATATTTAAACTATGCTAAATAGATCTTATACATATATGTGTATTTCTTATTTCCTGCAATGGAATTCCCTCATTCACCATTCAGCCAAGTCTTACTTTTTCTTTAAAATCTCCAATGTGAGGTCTTTCTTCACAGTGGGCCTAACCTATGATGGGGTTGACTTTGCTGATGACCTTGAGTCAACAAGCATTCATTCATTCATTCATTCATTCAACAAAGCTTTACCAAATACCTACCATCTACAAGACACCAACATTGCTTTTGTCTGTGTCTTTCATCAGGTACTTTCTTGTGATTTTCTTCTTATTACTTTTCCTTCCCTACACTAAACTGTAACTCCCTCACTCCACAGGCCATGCTGATTTCTTCCCTAAATCCCTGGTGCCCAGCAAGTGCTTCCCACAGAGCAGACTTACAGGAAAAACTTTCTCGTGGGCCCTGATGTGGATCCTTAACCATGTGGGTCAGTTTCCCTCCAGGCAGAGAACAGCTTGTTTGGTCTTGCTGATGAGTTTTATGACCTTAAGTAAGTCAGTCACATTGTCTCTGAGAGCCCCTCAAGCCCTAAGACTTAATGCAACTTAAGTCCATGTTCTTTTAAAGCTTAGTTACTTCATCCTGGACCTTAGAATCTCCATTGAGGAGGCTTCTCTCTGGGTCTCCCAACATAGAAGAAACCCAAGGCACAGAAAGACTTGTGTGTACTCATAGAATGGTTTCTGCACTTTCCCAGTGAAGTCACATGTTCTGTTTGGTTTTATTATAAAACTCAAAAACATTCTACTGATAATCTTATCCACCTCCTACTTCACCCTTTATCATCTCCTTCCGCCCAGGAAAAGACAAACAAAAACATAGTAAGACCAAGTTGACTCCAGTCAGCACCGCTTCCAGCATTCCCTAAAGAACAGGGAACTCAGCAGTTGGCCAGCTACCAAAGATAAGAAAATTCCAAAGGCAAGAAGACCATTATCTACCCTGAAACAGACTAAAAATGTCCTGTCTGTCTAGTGTGTTTTACTTTCCATCCAGATTATTTGAAACACGGAGACACAAGTTTCCTTTCTGTTTATATCACCTACCCTCAAAGGCACTTCATAAGAAATAAAATTTAAAATTTGTAAAGCAATTCATGATTGAGTGATGGGAGCTCCAGTGAGACGTACTTGTTACCTGGATTTGGCACCATAAATTCTGAGTCTGGCATTTAAATTCTTCATCAACTCCCACCACATTTCCTCCTTCACTATAGACATTTTCCACTGATATTTTAAGCTGGTGAGTCCATTACTATAGAAGTTGCCTGCATTGCATAGCCTCGTGGAGTCTCTTGGGCACCTCCGGTCTTCATGCTGCTCTGGGGGGGGACACTGGCGCCCATGGCCCTGTCGTTGGACACCACTGGTCTTGAGGCAGAGAGGACAAGGGTGTGGGCGACTTTCTACCAAGTAAGTCATCACCATGACTAAAGAAGCAAAGTACAGATTGTGCTTGAGGTGAGTGAAAACCACACTTTACTTTCTAAACTATTACTGGGATGTTCTCAGACAACCAATGATGCATTAGATTCCCACCCTAAGCTGCCCAAAAGGCAATGATGAGAAAGCCTGGCAATTAGCGTGGGTACACAGGATGCAAGGAGGTCAGAGGCAGTTTATAGCTCTTCAGTTTGCTGGCTGTTTTCATGCTCAAGAAACATGAGCTTTCATTTCTATTTCTATTCAAGCAAATTAGGCCACAAAGTCCAGTTCCTGCCACTGGAGCCATCTTATTGCTTCGTAACTTCTTTCTGCTTCTCTTGGTTTAAAGTCATGGTGGGGTGTGGGACTGTGAAGTGCACCCCCAGACACACTGCATCCCTGATAGAAACGACCTTGCAGGGAACACGAAGTGGGCTCCCGGCTAGCTCTCTAAGGCCTGAATGAGCTCTTGACGCTGGAAGTAGAATAACAGTCCTTACTGCTCTGTCCCACTGAGTGTACTCTCGTCTTGCCTGGTAGTAAAATTTGTAATGTGATCTTTATATTGTTTTTCTTGAGTTTATTGGGGTGACATTGGTTAACAAAACCATACAGGTTTCAAGCATCCAGCTCAACAAAACATCGTCTGCACACTTCATCGTGCACCCACTGCCCCAAGCAAAGTCTCTTTCCGTTCCCACTTACCCCCAGCATTGCCCTCTTCTACTTCCTCCCACTTGTTTTCACCCAGCCCTCCAACCCCCTTCCCTTCTGACAGCTCTCTAGTCGATTCTACGTATCTATGGTTCTGTTTCTATTTTGTTTCTTGAGTTATTTTGTGCATTAGATCTGGGAAAATGCCCAAGTGCCCATAGAAAAGTGGATGAAAAAGCTGTGGGACATTTACACAATGGAATACCAGTCGGCCATAAAAACAAGGAAACTTTACCATTTGCAACAGCACTTTATGTGATTTTAAAGCCACGAACTAGATCCATAGCCTGTCCCTAAATTTAATGGCTGGGTTCCATTAAGCAAAAATGGTAGGGAAAAAATTGTTAAGATTTTATTTATTTATTTATTTAGAGAGAGGGGAAGATAGGGAGAAGGGGAGGGAGAGAAACATCCATGTGCAAGAGAAGCATCGATGGGTTGCCTCTTGCAAATGCCCCAATTGGGGACCAGGCCCACAACCCAGGCATGTGCCCTGACCAGGTATTGAACTGGTGACCTTTTGCCTTGTGGGAAGATGCCCAACCAGCTGAGCCACATTGCCCAAGGCATTAAAAAATAATTAATCAATAAAAAAATAACTATCCTACAGTTAAAGAGTCTGGTTTTTTCATCAATTCTCTCTGGTTGGGAACAATGCTGGGTAGACTGGCTTTTTGGTACCATTTGGCAAGTTCATTCTTCCAGAACCCAAAGAGAGCCCTGAACCAAAAATTAGTTCATTTATTTGGTAAAAGAAAGCATTCAACACTCATAAAATAAAGGTCATTTGAAACTCTTCCACTCCCTATTTTAAAAAATAAGCTCAGTTGGCTGAGGGAGTGAAAACATAATGGCTTATAAGAAATAATTCATTTCTCTACTGATTTTCAATAACATCCTCCTCTTTCCCTGCCCTGTCCTCCCACAAGTCCCTCCCTGCCCCTTTAGTTCGCTGCTTCCATGCACAAAGCACCCAGGGTCCCTCAGAGCAGAGTGCCCAACTTCATTCCTTAACTTACCATTGCAAAATGTGTGGCACAAGATGAATATAGCTGAAAGGAAGAAGCCATTTCAGTCCAAATAAGAGTAATTCATGACTCGTCAGAATCATCCAAGGTCCAGTATTGCTTTTTGGGCCCTTCCTTCTGAGAAGCAAATAAATTCTATACAGGGAAATGAAATCACATCAGTCTTCTCTGAGAGAAAAGAGACAGTTATATTTCCCAGTGAGAAAGTGCTAATGTTTAATATATGTATATAGTGTGTCTGGAAAAAGTCCAACCATTGTTAATATAACAAGAACTATTTTCATGACATCAATGTAACCTGGCAGCCAAGGAGAGTGGACTGGAATGTGCATGTGTGAACAATGATGATTTCACTGTACTAGTCAGTGGGGGTGGTAGACACTGTTAAATCCTCAGGTGTACTGTGTGGTCATCACATTCTAATGACTGAGCAAGTAAAGCAATAAATCTGCATCACACTTTGCATTAAGTTCGAACATTCCTCCACGGAAACTATTGAGATGATTCAGAAGACCTCAGCTATGGGCAACTGGTGATTAGCAGCTTCTTCAAAACAATGCACCTGCTCATGCATCACATCTTATGCAGAGTTATTTGGTGAAATATCAAATCACCCAGGTGACTCAGACTCCCTACAGCCCAGATTTGGTTCCCCTACAACTTCTGGCTTTTCCAAAAAAAATAAAATCATTTTTGAAAGGGAAGAGAGTTCAGACAGATGATGAGATTCAGGAAAATACGACATGGCAGCTGATGGCAATAGGGAGAATTGTGTGAGGTCCCAAGATGCCTGCTCCGAAGGGACTGAGGCATCATTGTCCTGGGTACAGTGTTTCTTGTATCTTCTTCAGTCAGTGTCTCTATTTTCCATATGATGTGGCTGGATACTTTCTGGGCATTCCTCATATGTATGGAGAGAGGTATAGATAGGTAGATCTAGATAAATAGAGCTAGATATATATAGAAAGATCAATATACAGGTCAATCTATCTAGGTATCTAGATCAGCAATTCTCAACTGGTGTGCAGCAAGAATTTTTAAAAACATGCACCACCTGACTATTTAGTAAGGGGCACTGACCTCTCTTCCCTTAGATTGTCAAATAAAAAATCACAACAATAACTGCCCAGTGTGAATGAATCAAAATTATACCTACTTTCTGGCAGACAAAAAAAAATTTTTTTTTCATTTGTCTCAGAATTTTAATAGTTCATCTGTTCCCTGAGATGAAAAGGGTTGAAAATTGCTGATCTAGATTGACCCAGACATATATATATACAAGGGGGAACCCCCCAAAATAGAATTACCTTCCAGAGGATAGGCCCCTTATAGTACAGGCTTCCCCCAATAGGTGAGTGTTCTAGGAACCCATCAGTATCAGTGTACCAGCTGGTGTTGTTGTGAGAGGCGGCATTCAGCTTCAGCAAATTTTTTTAAGACTTTTTTGACATGTTGACCATTTCATGATGGGTGATTTACAAGTGTACCTGCCCACACTGTACTGAGTTTTCAACAGTTTTTGATCCAACATTGCATGGTCCCCATACCCTACCCTCACTATTCAGCCAATCTCACCCCAAGCAACTTTTTTTATTTCCCCTGATGAAAAAAGCCCTCAAAGGGAAAAGTTTTGCCAATGTGGAAGAGGTGAAGCAAAAAAACAGCAGAAGCATTTAAGGCATCAAAACCTATGAGTTCAAAAGCTGTTTTGAGCAGTGGAAAAAAAACATCTAAATGGATGCATTGCGTCAAATGGAGAGTGCTTTGAAGGTGACTGAAGTTTAAACATGTAAGAATGAATACACAACTTTTTATACATAAATTCTGGGTTTGGGGGGTCCTCCCTTGCACAGGTATAGATATAGGTATTGCATTGTTGCCAGGACATCAGTAGAAAATTGAAAAACAACACTGCAGGTCTGTGCACAAAAAGAGGGAACATCTAAAGCCAACCCTAAGTAACACTCAGCTGCTTCCCAGAGGTTTTCACGGAAAAATATTTTTCTTCTCAAATGTTATCAGAAGGAAAAAAATCTGACAGCCACGCAAGAAAGATCACAGGAGGTCACAGCGATCCAATTCGGCATCAACAGGCTTTTGTTATCCTCCCTGCACTGTTCTGGCAGATCCTGTTTTGGAGAAAGCAGTTCCAAGAGTTAGGAAGAACACCTATTACAAATGGTTCTTCCCCTCCTTTGTCTTTCTAGAAAGAAATACACTTGAAAGCAAACTGACTTCCCCATCATAACCTGAGATTTGTCGGGTTCCATTTACGGAGGGACAATACCGCCAAGTGGCCGAGGGCCTGACTGACCTCCGTGGTCAGGTAACTGCACTCCACTTCTTCTGCTTCGCCGCAGTAGGACTGAGGCCTCCGTTTCCTCTTCGGGCAGACTAGGCTGTTATCTATTTCACAGTATTATTGTGAGATGTATTTAAGATTAATGTCTGGAAAGAACCTAGCCCAGTGTCTGCTGCATAGTAAATGTTCAGTAATGCTAGCAATAATTCCTGCTATTTTATTAATCCATTGATTATAAGATTTATATATGGTTAAGATTCTACAAATCTTGACATTGTCATGAAAATCGTGAGATTGGTGGACAAAATCATGTATCTTAGAATTTCCAGGACAATCTTAATTTCTAATATATTACCCCATGGTCATATAACTAAAGTACTGTTTTGGTAACTAGGTTACTCACAGACAGATATTGCGGGTTTTTCACAATGAAAGATGATAAAAAGGAGAAATTAAGAGAACACTGTATCTAATGGACATGGTGGTTCCCAAATGGGTTCCTGGATCCCACAGATACTTGACAGCGGTCTCCTTGGATACCCAAAGCCTCGATAGACATCTTATCCACTATACAATCACAAAGATGCTAAAATATAAGCAGCATACTAGACAAGTGTAGTGAATGGTTTAATGGAAAAGCAAACAAGAAATGCACTTATAAATATATAGCTTACCAATGAGATGACCATTTAGTGATAGAAAACTTAGAAACCATGTTTTCAGATGGAGTTCCTCTCTGGCTTCAGGGGATTGAACACCAGTGCAAGGCAGAGTGACTAAGGAATGTTCTAGTCTATCAGAAACTTGCCATTGGAGTTTTTAATCCAAAGAACAAAGAAAATGCCCTCCCCAACCTACTCTTATATCAAATCAGCAATTGTCTTCTTTTCAAAGCATAAATAAATGTGCAGTAATACTTTTGAAGAAACAGTTCAATAAAATCACATTTTAACAGTAAATAGGAACTGTAAAAATAAATATTTTAACTGAGGGTGCTGGCCTTTGTGTAAATTAAATAGATAACACAATTTCTTGAATGGAATGGTGGTTCTAACAGTTACTTTTCCATGAGTCCTGGGTTCTTGTCCAGTGCGTTAATCCCGACTCCTCTCTGTGATCAGACCACACCCCTGTTGTCTGGGTTCAGGAGCATCCTGTGGCTCTGGACTAGAGTCCACCGCTGCAGGGCACTGCCAGCTAGAGAAGGGTGGGCACTCCATCTCCACCTCATTCGTGCCTACCTGCTGTGTCCAGCAGAGCTTCAACACAAAACTGGAAGTAGGAGAAGACCTACTCCTACACCAGGTTCCCCCTAAATGCACCAGATTGGAGGTAGACCATCATGATCAACTCTCAACTGGAGAGCACCAACAAGCTGGAGCACAGCAAAATTTGAGGTGTGAAATTTAAAAATCAGAATGTCTGCATCCCAAGTCAGTGATTTAAGAGTGGACTGTGGCATTCAACACAAGTGCACACCAAAGAAATTCCATCCACTGAGATGCCCAGACCTCTCCACAGCCTAGGGGGGTTCGTGGGCCTGAGGCCTGGGGCTGCTCGCCCAGGAGAGGGACGGGTGGGATGCCAAGGAGGAGGGGAGTGACCTCCCTCTTCCTGTGTCTGCAGTCGGCTATGTGGCTTCCTTATTTTATTTAAAAGTATATCTGGGAGTGCTCTGAACATACTCCTGTATTTTCTTCCTAAATGAGACTAAATATGTCTGGACTAGAAAATGTTGTATTGTTACTGTCTGAATAAAAAATAAGATCGCAATTAATAGTGAAAATCAAGGGATGTGCTTCCTTACAAAGTAAACAGTGCTTTTCTTGCCACCTTCGAGGCATGCCACTGGGACGCTCCCACCCTCACAAGGAACACCAGACCGCACTGTCTTTAGGAAGATGAGACGCACCATCTCAGGGGAGGGCTTGTGCTTTGAGTGCTGTTTTTCCATATTTATTTCCCCTTGTGACCAAAGATTATATTGATCAGCTGCCTCTCTTTTTTATTTTTCCTTTCTTTATGCTTTAATAAATGAATAATCATGCTACAAGATACCACTTATAAAGCACTTATTCAATTCCAGGAAGAGTAATAAGTCCATTTCATTTAACTTTGTCAACAACAGGAAGAGGAGCAGTCAAAGGCTCAGACAAGGTGTGTGATATGCCTCAGCGCACAATCCTAGGAGCTGCCAGAGCTGGAATTCAAACCCACGTCTCTGTTCTTACCACCTCACTAGGCACCCCCGCCAAGGGGCAGACCGGCAGGCCCAGGTTCAGTGGACTGCAGGGACTGGTGCCAGGGCGCCCCCCCCCCGCATTGCCGCCTAGTCATGGCGGGTTATGAGCCCACACTGCCATATTTCGCTCTGCCTCCCTGTCCCCCAGGAGTCCAGCCTGCCTTCACGGACCCGGACCTGGCTTTGACTTGGCGAACTGACTCCAATCTCTTGGCTTCTGACCTCAGTTCCTATTTTTGGTCTGCTTTATCCCAAATCCTCACCTCTCATCATCTGAGCTTAATCAACCCTTCCACAGTAATTTTATCAGTCAGTCGGGAACCCCCTGTCACGGACTGGATGCCAGAAACAACCAGCATGCAGGAGCTAATGAAGTTTTTCTATTAAAGGGGTGTGTGTGTGTGTGTGTGTTAGACATACATACAAACACAGTATTTTTTAAGCTGCTAATACTAAGATGATGAGCCTCTGTCTGTCTGGCCTGAGGAGACACCTACTAGGAACCCTTTTGCTCCCTTCAGAGAACTCTTCACAGCACCGCACGACTGGGAAAAGAGCCCTGCAAGATCAAAGGGACTCCTCACAGAAACACTGTTCTTGCTGTTTTTCCCAGGCCTATCCTGCCACCTACTGGCCAGAAGCAGGAGCTACAACACAGGAGGAAGGACCCAGAAAAAGAATGAAAGGACGTGAACAGGACAGCTGCCCTCTGCCCAGTATTAGCATCCTTAGATCTCCCAAGGCCCAGATCTGCCCAAAAGGCCCAAAGAAAAAGCATTTCTCACTCCTAAGCTGCTGTCGACGTCTGTGTCTCCCTAAAGAAAGACCATGAACAAGTTAAAGGTCTTTGTGACCTTCACTGGCATAAAAGTTCCTTCCATTAAGAAACTGTACAAAAAGGAAAAGCATCAGAGAGAGGGTTGAAATTTAAACTGCCCAGAGAAAGCTCCAGAAGACTGCTCAGGAAGAGCTTCACAATCAGTCTGTCAGCAGTTGTCATCAAGAATGCGTGAGCCCACAGCTGTGGGGTCAGCAGGCAAAGCACAGGAGAAAGCCGTTCACAGCTGTCCCAGGAACTTGAACTTGTAAGCCCCAACTTGAAGGAGCACCAATAACAGTAGAGCCCCAGACTAAACCCTACCCTAATGTTAACACTTACACTGACCTTCAAATGGAAAGATTCTGTGAAAAAATAATATCCTTGCCAAGCTCATATAAAATGATAAATTTCTAAATGTATTAAACATATCAAAGCATATCATGCAAATTTAATCTCAAGATTTTCTTTCTCCAAACACACACTCTTGCAACATCATGAACATTCTCACTAACAGAAAGACCTTTCAAAAATGACCTCCTTTTTTCAAGCTTTAATTTTGTACCCCAATTTTCTGCACATCCTGAGTGAGGCAGGGGTGGGGGGAATGAGAATAAGGAAGATCTACCTACCAGTCCTTCTCATTAACCTCTGCTCTCACCTGTCAGAAATTGTCCTAATGAGCTTTAAATAAATTTTAAATGTCAAGGTCTTTGCTCTATTTAAAGTGCATGTGAATTTCAGGTTAATCATGATAGATTGACCACACGAATTCATTTCCTTTTCCTCTCAACATTCAACTAAAATGACAATGACAAAATGAAAATGCTATTACCCAGCAGGGCAAAGAGAATGAGAGAGGAGACAAGAGCAGACACGGATATTAGCACATCAGTGGAAGGCTAAGGAATGGTGGACTTCACGGAGCAGGGGTATTGCCACCTAAATGCTCCCAGAGAACAGTGTTGCTGAGAAGCACAGAATTCATTCAGCCAAACCACTGAGAGCCCTGTGGAGGCACTCAGAATCAAAGGCAGCGTATAGCAAGAGGGTAGAGAAAAAGGACTTCATTGAAAGTCTACACATAGTTGAAAGCTAGGCACCCTCCCCAACACCGTTCCCACAGAGCAGGTGACTCCCTTCCTCACCCAACATTGTGTTCCTTGCACCACCCCCACTGCAGACAGAGGATTATTCCTTGAAGGTCAGCCTGAGAGGATCAAAATTCTGAGATGCAAAGCGTAGCAATGGGTCCCATGCTATGGCATGGGGCCCCCCAAAAAACAGGTTAAACAAGACTTGAGAGTGAACTCATCCCCCTTCCTTCCCCTGCACCCTGAATGAAGCAACCAGATTTATATGTCACCATGGACTCACAGGGTGTAAACACTCGCTATTCACTTAACCAAAATTACATCACAATCGTTACTGATTTAACCAAAAACTGTGGAATGACTATAGGGAGAATTGGGAGAGTGAAGACGGTGGAGAAGAGTTTGAGCCTAAACTACTATCACAAAAGTCTATAGATCATGCATAATTAACACCTAAAATAGCAATTAAAATTTAATAGTTGTAAGTGTCCAGGCGTCAAAAGAAACCATTGAAAGAGTTGAAAGTAATTGCCTCTATGGTGAATCAAAGAAATGGGGAGGAGTGGGGAATTGGTCTTTTTCTTTATAAGACTTGTACTATACTATTTTCAAATTATATACATGAGTTACTCTGATAAATACTTTTAAAATTAAAATAGCTAAGGGTTTCACTCTGGGAGATGGAAGAGCTCTGGAGGTGAGTGGTGGAGAAGGTTGTGTTACAGTGTGAGTGTGCTTAATGCCACTGAGCTCTCCACCTAAAAATGGTTGAAAAGGAAAACGTATGTTATGTATGTTTATCAAAATAAGTACATTTTTAGTTAATTCAGCATTTGATAATTAAATCAGGGGTGACTGAATAGTCAGCCATTAGTTGCCATCTACAATATGTGGCAAGGCAAAATGGTTTTTCTTCTGAGAATAAACTTAGACTTTACTGTCAAGCTAGTTGGTGCAGGGCATTTGTTAACTACACTCAAAAAGTTCTCAAAGGAGCCCTGACTGGTGTGGCTCAGTGGGTTGGGCATCATCTTGCAAAGCTAAAGGTCACCAGTTCGATTCCCAGTCAGGACATATACCTGGGTTGAGGGTTTGGTCCCTGGTCAGGGAGCACAGGAGAGGCAGTCAATCAATGTTTCTCTCTCATGTCGATGTTTCTCTTCCTCTCTTTCTCCTCCCTTCCCCTCTCTCTAAAAATAAATAAAATATTTTTTAAGTTGTCAAATGATATGATGGCACAAAACTAAAGATGACAAGAACAATAGAATATGAATTTAGACCTCAAAGACTGTAGACTTGAATGAAAGGAGAAGCAACAGCAACAATTTAGACATAAGATTCTAACAGGTAGTGTGTGTGCACACACAGACCACGCCTTGTACCGACCGCTCCATGAGTGCTTGCCCGTGCTAAAAAAAACTCACAAGAAACAGATCACTGTTGTGGCATTGGTGATGACAGAGTTCTGTAAAACTTACTTCTACCCAGAGGACCAGAGAAGATGTTCCAATGGACATGCATTTTGATTTTTTGTTTGTTTGTTTTAAGTTTCTGCAAAAACTTTAGTCTTTGTGGAGAGGAAGTTCAAAATTTTTTAAAATTTATTTTTCAGTTACAGTTGGCATACCATATTATATCAGTTTCAGGTATACAACATAGTGATTAGACACTTACATGCCTTATGAAGTGATCACCCCAGTAAGTCTAGTACCTACCTGGAGCCATACATAGTTATTACAATATTATTGGCAATAATCCCTACGCTGTACTTTACACTCATAAAAAGAATGAAATCTTTCATTTGCAACAGCATGAATGAGCCCAGACAGCATTATGTTAAGTGAAGTAAATCAGATAAAGAGAGACAAATATCATGCGATTTCAGTTCTACATAGGCAATGCCTTGGGTTTTTTTGTTGTTGTTTGTTCAGTTTGTTTTTGTGTTGATTTTGTTTTATTGTATTTTTTCCATTACTATTTAGTCCTCTTACACCCTGCTCCCCCCAGCAATCAGCAATCACCACACTGTTGTCCATGTCCGTGAGTCTTTTTTCTTTGTGCTCAGTCCCTCCACCCCCTCACCAACCCCCTTAGCTGTCATCTGCTCTCTATCTATGAGTCTGCCTCTAATTTGCTTGTTAATTCAGTTTGTTCATTACATTCCACATATGAGTGGGATCATGGAACAGAGGTTTAAAGAGCATTCCAAGCAGAACCAATGTCGCCCCCCGGGGTCCAGGCGGTCCAGCATGCCACTCGCCCACGACTGGTGAGGCTGTTGTTTGAAGCTTGCGACTGCTTTGCCACAAAGGCTTTGAAATAGAGTCAACAACAAATGATTACATAGGGCGAAGCGATGCTCTCTCTGGCATGTCACCCTGAAAAGAGAGACTGACAGTTTGAGGGGGAGGACGTGAGTGTGGAGAGGAGGCAGGCTGACTAGTGGCCTCATATTTGCAGATTCTCTTGGTCCTCCCATCCTCATCTTGCCCTTGCGCAAACAAACCCAGAAAGTCTCGCCTGAGAAAACCGGGCAGATTTTCCAGCCACCCAGCAGAAGCAAACAAGACAATTCATAAAGAGCCTCAGGAGCTTAGAGGAGAAGTATATGCCTAGCATTGCCCTCTTTCTTCTGCTAGCTTCATTGCTCATCTTTTATTCATGCTTCCACTGTGGTGAGGCAGGCCTTTGATTCTCATTTTGATTTACCTCCATGTCCCACACACCAAAACCACGCTTTCTAGTGAAATGCTAGATCTAATACATTACCGTTAACACCAGACAATCTGATAGAGCTCCTTACAATGGAACATTATGTGCATATAGGAGCACTTGCCTCCCAGTAATCTATCCAGCGGCTGACCTGAGACACTCTCACTGGCTCAGGCATTCCTGGGAATGCTGGAGAAATTGCTTTAGTTTAGTTTCTCTACAGTGGGGATCCCATGGACACTTCAGTTCTGTTACATTGCTACTGTAGTGTTACTTGCACCCTTTTTAGATCCCCACGGAACTGTGAGCCCCTTTTAAGAAGAGACTCTTGTTCAAGGTTGAAAAAGCAGTAAGAATTGATAGAAATGGAGAAATAAATTTATTGATAGAAATAAAGCAGATGTTACAGATGTCCTGTGCCAATGACCTCAGCCCACTGTGGAGGGCCCCTGTAGGTGGTTCTTATTCCCATTGCTGGCTTCGGGTATCTCTTTGCCCGGGGGCATCTGGCCACGGGAGCATGTCAGCCTACGTGTGCAGAGAGGCCAAGGTACGAGGAGTCAATGTCCCGGTGAGGGAGGAGAGCTGGTGGGTAAATATCCTAGCTTTCCGACTCTCAGTGGGACAATTCAGAGCTGTGCCCCAAACAATTTCTCCTGTGGTCCCCAGCAGCAGGGTCTAGCAGCTTATTAGAAGCTGCTTTCAAATCAAGATTTCTTTAAGGGTTCATGTATTTTTCAAATTCAGGAGCTGTGTGTGGTCAGATCCATGAAGTCCTAAGGTCAGGTAGGTACAACATAAATGCCTGATATAATAGAAATGCCACATGCAGGATCGATCGGGCCCGAGCAGGTCTGGAAGAGACAACAAAGGTACGCAAAAAGATGACTCAGACCCCAAGTTGCCAAACTCTTGCCCCTCACTTAGTTCTTCTATGGCCTTGTGAGGGACTCTCTAAAACCAGCTGATGGGAAAGGAAGGGAAAAAACATGTCCAGTTCATGGATGGACCATGAAAATGGACTGTTACTGTATATACACTGTACATACTACAGTGCAGCTCAGGAAATCCTCCCAGTGGGAAGGGAGAGCTCCAGGAAGGACGTAGTCATTAACTTTGTGTGGAGAGAAGTGGTTGGAGGTAAGAATTTTCGAGAATTTCTAGACAGTGGCAACTGGGTTAGTAGGTTGATCAGGGGCCTGGAAGGAGCAAGAGAACAACATTGGAGACAGAGACCAAGAGGTTCAGAGAAGGATGGATCCATGGGAATGGGCACAAAATGTGGATCTTTGTGATTCAGGTCAGTGCCTGCCTGACCACCCACCTCCAGCAGTTATACAGAAAGGCTCACCCCACGTCCCATGGAGACGAGGGAGCTGCTGTCCTCAGGCACACCAGCGTTTGCCAACAGGTCCGTGAATGGAGCCGTCGCAGTGGCAGGGATGTGGGCTATGTGTAGGCCCATGGCCTGGGCACCTTCTTATCAAGCCAAGTCTTGTTACTACCACTCCCAAATGTCAGCTGCAGGAACTAATACCGAGCCCTCAAAACAGTACAATCCTCAAGGAGTCCAACAAGTCACTTGGTGGCAAGAGGATTTCATTGGGTCTGTTCTATCGTAGACAAGACAATAATTCCTTCTTACTAGTGTTGATCTGCATTCCAAGTATGGGGTTTGCCTTCTTTGCTTACAGTGCATATACCCATACCACTATTGGAGAGTTCCAGAATTTCTGACGACCAACGTTGGATCCCCTATAACATCTCCTTGGACCAAGCAAGGGACCCACTTTACAACAATGGACACATGACCACAGGGTCCATGGGTCCTATCATTTACCACTCCACTGAGAAGGCTCCAGCTGGAGACAATATTGGAATCTCCTCTTAAAGACACAGCTGAGGTATCAACTTTGGAATAACACCCACAAAGCTGGGGTGTGGCCGTTCAAGAAGAAGCATAAACATTGGATCAGTAACCATCACATAGTAGGATCCCCAGTCGTTAGAATACATGTAAGTGCGAGTAGACTCTCTCGCCATTACTTCCAGTGAGCCTCATGTATATTTTGGGCTTCCTGTCCTTGTAACTTCAGTTTCTACAGCACTAGAAGTTACACCCCTGGGAGTGAAATACATGTCCCAGGGGACACGATAAAGAGTTCCAATGAAGCTGAAGTTACCATGGTGGCCTGATCTATAGAAGTTAACCTAGAGCAGGGGTAACCATTCGTGATGCTGATAGTGAGGAGAGGTGGCTGCCACATAATCGGAGCAGGGAGAATACATCTGAGAACTGTGGAGATTCACAGGGCTGTCTCTTCATGCTCCCACGGCCTCACAAGGGAAAAGTAACCAGGGAGTCAGACCCAGCAGGCAAGAAGGTCCGGGTCATTCCATCAGGCAGGCAATCTACAGCAGCGATGTGAGCCAACAGCGAAGGGGATCCCCAAAGGAGCAGTCCGTGGGGGAGAGGGTGAACACCATTCCTGCCTGGGGAACAGCTACAGTGGTGTAGCACCAGCCCTCCTGTTGCCAAGTCCTCATATCAGGGATAAGACCACAAACCACCCTGAGGAAGAATCAGGGCCCAAGTACATTCACTGTGGGGTACAGGGGTGTGCCACATGAAAACTGCACTGTCTAATGTATACCACAGTGAATATAGACAACAGTATTGTCCTATAATTAGGTGATGTGCTAAACATCGCTACAATAGCAGTCATATTACAATATATAAATGTGTCAAAGTACATTCTATGCCTCAAATCTACATAATGTTATATATCAAATATATTCAATAACAATAAAAGTGCACTGTGGAGGATGCATGTGCACCTTTCCACACCCCCCGGCACAGCCTAGAGGTCATCTGAAGACCTTTCCGCAAGGTTGACAGGCTTCCTGTGTCTCTGCCTCCTGGCACCTCTGAAACCTGGGTGTGTGCTTGGCTCTCAGGTGTGGGGCCGGCCAGAAACACCAGGGAGTGGCTCAACCAGTGAGGGGAACTGATGAAGAAGTTGATCATGACCCGGGCGCTCTAACCGCTCAGTGGGAAAAGTCTGAGTTGTGTTCCACACAGGTTTTTAGAAGTAGCTCAGTGAGACTGAGACCCAGTCACCCTCAGAAAGTAGCCCAGTATTAATGCAGCCTAAACCACTTTCTTCCTTTTCTGGTCTGACTTCCCCACCCCCTCCCAGTGCTGCCTGGGAATACTTCCCAAACCAATTTCTTCCACTCAAATCCTCACTGACTTCTACTTTAGGATAAACCCAGGCTAAGACAAAAATAAAATGAAAGAAATTTTTATGTATTCAACTAATAGAATAATATGAGGCCAATGGAAATAAGGATCTAGGAATGACACATGCATTACAATGTTAACTGAATTTTGTTTCTTCTGATTACAACTACAAGCAAATGAAAGCAAATGCTCATGAAGGGAATATATAAGGTTGAACTTTGCTTTGTTGGGACTGAGGGAACAAGGTTTTTCAAGGACGGAGAAGAGTGTTCAAGTGCTGAGAGTTCTAGTAGGTAAAGCTGACATTTACCCTCAGTCTGTTTTGACCTTGGGCCCAGTGTTACTCTCAAAGCTCTCAGCAATCACAAATCTCAAACGAGAGGCAAAATCATTATCTCCCTGGGGAATGCCAGCCCCTTCCCTCAAAGCTGGTCATTTGCTCACAGAGAAGGCCGGGAAAGCTACCCTGACAGAAGAAAGCCGAGAGGGGAGAAGCCAGACCAACAGCACACAACCCACCCAGTCTGAGAGAAACACCTGACTTGCCACCATGATATGCAATAGCAACTTTCATTACCTGAGGGCCCCAAGCAAGCCTGACCCACCGGAAAAGAGTCTAATGGGGCTAAAGGTGCCCAAGCCACAAGAATGACCTCATTGTGGCCTCTCTCACTGAAAATTTCCCTTTTTTACTGAGAGAAAACAGATCAGTGTATGTCATAGGCCAGACCACAAATGAAAAAGATGAAAAGATTTACCACACAAAAGCATAAAATTTTGGAAAACAAAATGTACTCTAAAAAGAAAGTCAAAATCTGAATAACAAACTCGATAAAACACTTGTAATATATACGCCAAAGGGTTAATATCCTTAATAAAAACAGGAGACAGATGGTGAATAATCTTTATTCATAAGCTTCACCAATATATTTGCCATGAAAAAGACTGTGAGCTCTCATCAGACGTTTGAAATTCTGTGCTGACTTAAGAGAAAAACTTTAGTGCTTTAATGGTAGAAAGAAACCAGCACTTATCAATGGCAGTGGAATGGCCAGAAATTGTGGAGGACCCAGGAAATGCCTGGGCTCACTCGCCTTGGTTTTACGCCAAGCAGAATCAGGAACAGGAAGTGCTGCCCGGGGCGGAAGGGGCATATTTAAATCTAGGACAACACGTAAGACTGTGATCCAGTTTCCTAAAAGTCAGTCCTGTGAGGAAAACCAATAACAGGGGAATGATTCAATAATAGCTGTTTTTAATAAGCTAATGTTTTGACAGGTCTAAAATTTGTTTGTTTTGGCAAGCTTGGAAATAATCACAAAATAAAATACAGTACAAGGCAGTTGTTTTGAAAAAAATAAAAACAACAGTAAAACCCAAGCGTTCATGAAGAACAAAGGACATCAGTGCCTCGTGTTCCTCGGGGACAGCCAACCTCACAGAAGCAGATTGCCAGTACTGTTACTGGGGACCGGGAAGGTTCCAGTGGCCCTCACTATCTTAACTACCTCCACTGAAATTCGACATTGGAAATGGAATTCATAGTGACCTCAAGGACTTTTGGTTTCTTATGCAAATAGTGATAAGGTGATTTATCTGAAGACTTTTCCAATAATCACCTTTTGGGGAGGGTGTTTTTCAAGTTAGCATCAGGCTCCAAGGGAAGAAGAGCTGACACTAGAAAGAGAGGTGAGACCCCTCAGAGCAGAAGGCCTGGGAGGGGCAAATACACATTTCTAACCATTCCAGTTGTACCAGAAAGCAGTCCTCCTGGGCACGCATGCTCACAGGCACCTCTGAAAAGCATGCAGCTAGAATGAGAACATCTCCAGAATCCAGAGGAAGTTGACTGCTGGAGTATGATGTGCTGGCTTGTATTAAGGCTCACCTGAGGAGGCCCAGCTGAGACGGAAAATGGACAGACACAGAATGTCTCAACAGAGCCTCTCCCGCTGGCCCTCTCCGCCTTGGCTGGCTCTCCAGGATCTCACAAACCCGCCGCTTTAAAGATGCTTCCCCCAGATGAATCGCCTGCCCCTGAGGTGTGTTTCCAAGTGCGGCACAGTCACTGCACACCCTTCTTTCATTTGCCTACCGTGCTGGCTTTTAACAGTGAAAACAGTTGGTCACAAATGAGTGAGCAGCTCAGGGAAAGCAAGAAAGCTTTTCTGAGGAAAGAAAGAGAGAGCTTGCAGAGCCTCCACAGGCTGAACGCCTCGAAAGAATTGCTCTGTACTGCTTTGCACGGAGCCTCCTAAGCAAGTGAGAATCTTCTCACACTAACCACCTCCCACCAGTCCAGGAATAGCCCCCGCCTTCTGGGGATATCCCCGCAGTCCAGAAACCGAGCACACTCATTCTTTACCACCTACCAGTGTCAGGCACTGTGAGAGGCGACTTACAGGCATTTCATCTGCAATCTACCTCTATCGTGGGTGTGGGCGTAATTGCCACTATTGCACCGAAGGGGAACTGGTGCTTCTGGAGCTCGAACTCCTGCCCAGAGTCAGCGAAGGGGGCGGAGCCCCATGGTGAAGGAAAAAAGCAAACTGACACCAAAGCTGGTGCCTCTTCTTCTTTATCACTCCACTCTTCGGTTCATAGATGTGAAAAAAAATGCACCTAAACTGGACTAAGATCCGCAAAAGTCAATGTAATAAACTAGATTTACTTGTGAAATCCTTACTAGGGGAAAAAAGAGTGATGAGAAATGGCTTCTCCACTAATTCAGTATCATCACTACCTCTACTCATTCGACACGTATTCATCAAGTTCCCACTACCTGCTAACGAATACTCTAGGTGCCAGGGATAGCCTGGATGGAGACAGACAAAATCCAGAAACTCACATTTTATTTTAGTAAGGGAGAGAGAGAGTACACACATAAAGTATATCATGACAGATGGCAAGAATGGCTATGAAAAAAATAACAAGTGACGATAGGGAAAGGAAAAAGGACGAGTGGTTTTGGGGAAGGTGGCCAGGAAAAGCCCTCTGAGGAGGTGGCACTTGCAGGACCCTGCCTGAGGTGAGCCTGAAGCACCCACGTGGCTGGGGAAGGGCGTGTAGAAGAAGGAATCACGAGTGCGACGCTGCGAGGACTTGCCCTGTTCCCGGAGCAGCCAGGCTGGTGAGACGGGAATGAGGTGAGCGAGGGGCGATGTTAGACGGCGACAGCCAGGGAGCAGCCGTGAGCCAGGCCGTGTCCTGCCTCGGAGTGCCCCAGAGCGCATACGAAAACACAGTTTCTGCTTCAGTAGATGCAACCTGAAATACGCGCCTTTCTACCAGGTTCCCAGGTGACAATGCTGCTGCTGGCCTGGGGATCACGCTTTGAGGACCACTGATATGGAACCTTGCAGGTCAAAAAACTTTGAATTATGTTCTATATGTGACCGGAGGCCCCCGCAGGGGGGCGGGGGTGGGGAGGGGCTGAGCAAGCGACAAAGGAAAACTACTAGAAGCAAGGGTGGAAACAGGGAACTCCTGGGGAGCAATGACAGCTCAGGCAGTAATAGTGATGCTCTTGAACTAGCGTGGCTGGGGGGAGTAAAAAGGTCAGATTTGGAATACATTTTGTGGTAGGACTGAAGGCACTTGCAATGGACTGATGTGTGTGAGTGGCAAAGGGGGAGAGCCAACCACGACTCCTGGCTTTAGACCGACCTCCTTAGTGAATGGTGGAGGCACTGGCTAAAATGGGCAAAATGGGCTTGCAATATATTGATTTTTTGTGTGTGATGTTCATGAGATACCCAAGCAGAGTAGTGAGAAGGGAAATATCTTACCCGTCTCGAGCTCTGGGGCAGGCACAGGCCAGAGGCGTGCCTGTGGGAGGCATCCTTTCAGGACCAGTATGGTGCGCACACTGATGGGGCTGGGTGTGGACCCTGCACTGTGAGCGCTGTGGTCCCTGGTACTGTGCCCTGCAGCACACAGAGTGGATGGATGGAGAAAGAACACCCTGTTTCCTAAAAGGAGAAACTCGGGTGCATAGGAGGATGTGGAAACCAAGAGAAAATGTGTTTCCCTGAGAAGAGAGTGGCCCGACACTGATGAGCAAGTAAGAGGTGGACTGATACGTGTCCGCTGGACTTGGCAGTCCGCACACTGGTAGTCACTGGTAGTCACTGGTAGTGGAAGGGACACGAGGTGTAGAATATAGGAAGCAAGAAACCAGCCCATGCAGAATCCATCATTATCAGCAGGAGATTCATTCTCAGCAACAAATTGTTAAAACAGAAGTTCTCTCCTGTCTAGAATTTACTTGGTAATACCATCAATGCAATTTTTATTTTTCCCTATCACTTTATCCTCCCTACACCCTTTAATATATGCTATTTCTTTCCTTTTTTATGTGAGTCACATGAAGTAGAGTTTGTCAGGGTCCCTGTGCTGGCTGGGCACAAACCTGTGGCGGTTAATAAAACAGGGAGGGTACTTGTGTAACACTCCATGTTTTATGTATCCCCATGACCAACAGTGAAAAGCAAATGACTGACCACGCCAGAAGAAACACTAAATTGTATTCTCTCTGTAGACCACTGATAGAATTCCATTATGTGAGGAGACAAAGAGCATGCAGAGGCAGGGAATGAAGGGGGGAAGTTATATAAAGGTGTGTCAGGCACAATAAAAATATAATTTTTCTGGATTTTGTGATATGTGTGGTGTTTAGTAACTTTTTAAAATTCATAATGTATTTTGACATTTCCTCACTCCACATATTTATTTTCATGCCCAGTTTTCTATTCATAATCTGATGTTCTTTTTCTTACAGAGGCTTCCCCAACCCAATACATTGCATAAGCTTCAGGTCCACAAAACCTGCATCAGTCCCTGCATGGAATACATTCAAGAAACAATGCAAAGGAAAGAAGACAGCAAACACAAAAGCTCTTCAGTGGTGTACTTCTAGGAGTGAGAGAACAGGGAAAGGAGAAGAAGGGAGAGGAGAGAAAAATTAAGTCAAAGGAGAAGTGAAAGGGAAATGATACCACCAAATGTTTCACCTTGGTTGTCTGGGGGTCTATCACATTTTCTGGAGTTTTCAGTGGTGGAGAAAATGAGGGAGTTGGGATCTTGGAATAGACCAAGTGCAACTGAGCATCACAGAAGAGCCTGGGTCTCAAGGGTCTGTCCTGGGCCAGCCTTAAACACTGACCTTGAGTAAACACCACAGAAAACAGGAGGTTCAGCAGGTGGTATTACCACCTAGGGCGTATGTTTCTTCTAATAGCTTTGTAACCATTGTTAAATGGTTTGGTTTTCATTTAAGTAGAAGAGTCTGTTCAATCAAAATCCCTGGCGGGGAGCAGGGATTTTGGGGAGGATTAAACAAAAAAGCAGAAAGAAAGAACTCACAGACACCAATGTGGTGATTGGGGAGGGGGGCTGGTAGAGGTAGAAGAGAGTATAGAAGTGGTGATGGCAAAAAATAATAATAAAATTTAATTGTAAAAAACATCCTGTAGGCAGACCCAATATACACAGAGATTAAAACATACAGATCAGGGTTCTGGTGCGTGAACAGCTGGCTTCTTGCAGTGTCCTCACACGGTAGAAGGGGTGAGGGCGTTTCTGGGGGCACGACTGTCATTCATGAAGGCTCTGCCCCCATAAGTAATCACTTCCCAAAGGCCCCACCTGCTAATACTATTACATGGGGGTTAGGATTTCAACATACGAATGGGGGGAGGAGGTCCAAACATTCAGTCCATAGCGATCCCTTTTGTGCATCATTCCTTCCAGCCTTTGCGAACTACTCATTCTCCTCGTAATTTTAACTTCCTCACCTTCACATGTCATTCTCACTCCCCAGTTCCCCAGACCCCATTCTCTGCCAGTGGAGTCACTGAAGTCAGTTACTCCTTGAAGGGGCTTTTCTCCCCATGAACCTGTAAGACTGAAGTCAGAAAATGTTTTCTTCTTGTTGTATCTTCAGAGCCCAGCACCAGCAGCTTAGCAGGGTGGAGGGCATGTATGGGGCAGCGGTGGGGGGGCGTGGCGGAGAAAGGCACAGTGGTTATAGTGCAGGGACAGCAGATCCCTCTGAATGCTAATATTGAGAAATGGAGAAAATGTAGTGTGTCAGTTATCAGTTTATTGCCTCTCAGGGTCCAAATTTCCACCCTTCAATGCCTGCTCCATAAACAGAGAGAAAGAACCCGTATTTTTCCTTTGGCGCCTGGCGCAATGTTAAGCTTCACCAGCAGGGAGTGTGGGGAGGAACACTGGAGAAGAGGCTGTTTCCTGGTGCTGGTGCGCTCCTCCGCGATCTCCCGCAAAGTGCCCACAGCTTCCTGACTCTTGGCTCGTGCAGCGTGCGGTGGTAGACAGACAACTAACAGCCAGCCAGCAGCTCCGCCTGCTTCTGCCAACATCCCCTTTGGCCCCAAAGCATGGTACCTGGCGCCAACAGCTCCCGTTAGCACCCCAGAAGACCTATTTCTAGGAAGTTCCACCACGTGACACCTCAGTGATTTCTCCACCACACTTTGCAATGAGACCTGGAACCCAGCCGCAAGGGGCGTGGAGGAGGGGCTTTCAGCTTGCTTCCGTGAGCGCCCTCTCAGCCCCAGGGCTAGTACCTACCCATTCCCTACAGCTGCTTTTCGCGTATTCTAAGTTCTTTACTCCCTACCAGCCAATTCCCTATTACTCCAATCTCTGATCATGCTCATTATTTATGCTTAAATTTTCCTCTTCAAATTACTGTGCGGTTTTTGTCTCCTGGTTGGACCTGGGCAGAGACAGGTGATCAGAGGAAGGGGCCAATTTAACACACTTGTTCTCCCTGCTAACAAAACCCAGATCAGCCTTTTGCCCCCTTGCCGAATTTAAAAACTGAATCCATATGCCGACATGGTATACAGAATTTAACACCGGTGATACTTAATACAAGGTACATAAAGGTCTAAGATTATCTTCCATGAAGGACAATAGGTTCCATATGCTAGTGGCAAGAGTCACACAATAAGGTAAGTGACCACTTATCACAAATGTGAAAGAAAATCAAAATCAAAGCAATAATCTGGGTCTTTGGGGCAAACACTAAAAATTCAAGTGTTCAGCTGTGGTTTGAGGTCGTGGTGCTCCTGACTGGGCCACATTTTAGCACTAGGGGGCAGTATCATCACTTGGCATCTGTTCTCAACTGGCACACTCCTAACAAATTGTTGTGGCTGTTTATTCCTCCCAGGGATTTGTCCAATTAGGGGGAAGAATCAAGAGTGCATAAAAGAAAAATAAACGCAATTCATAGTTCACTTGGGGACTGAAAGACTTGCTCTCCAACTATTTTGGAAACTCCCAAGACTAGTCAGTTAATTCTGATTTTCACCTCAGCAGTTAGAACTTGGGATTCCAGTGTGAATGACTCTGTAACCAAAAGCCCTCATCAGCCCCTGCTGTCATTTGCCTATCAAACAGCCATCCACACAAAACTCTCATTTTTTTTTAGAGTGAATTTCAGTCAGACACTGTAAATGTAAAAGGGGAGAGCTACAGTTAAATGAAATTTCTCCCTGACACATCAGGACTTGGTTAAACAAAATTATTCAGTAGTGGGGGAGAAGGGAAAATGAGAGGGGGGAATGGGAGAGGGGGGTAATTAAGCTTCTTTGCAGGAACCACAGGAAAAGTCTGTACTTCCCCAATGCTTGGGGAATTGGGGAACATACTCTCGTTGTTTTGGGTTTTTTTTTTTTTTTGAGGGCAGCAGGCCCTCCTCCATGTCTAAAATTGCATAAATACAGGTCACCCAGCACACCATTGAACAAGGCCAGATGGCTGTTTAGGAAAAGCTCTAGCTTGGAGAGCCATCATGAATTTGCGGAAAAGTCAAAATTTGTGATACAAGGATCTATTTAATTTGGTTGAAACTGTTCACATTTTTTGAGCATTTATTTTTCTGCTAAACACATTATTCATTTTACCTTTGCAGCAACCCTAAATTCCAGGAGGTAATAATTTGCTCAAAGTCCTTCAATTTGAGAGGAGTGGAGCAGTCTTACACCAGAACTCACATTAATCACATAATCATGCTTCCATCCCCAGGTCTTGAGCGTCTGAGAAGGTTCAAGTGAGAAGGGCTTTAGAGGATCATCCAATTCAGTGCAACCATGTCTCCAAATGAATTCTTAGGCAGAATTCCAAATTTTAGAAAATATTACAAAAGACTGGCTTTAGTTAGGTGGGGCGAGTGAGAGAACTTCCAGCCTTACCCATTCAGCACGGCCCGCCCCCGTCCCATCTCACCCTGCTAGCACTGATGCGCCCGTTTCCCACCGGTGAGGTCCAGGAACCACACTTCAGTGCGACTCCCGTGCTGAAGGTGAGGAAACAGGAGCTTAGTTACCATTCAGATCTTCCACACCCAGCTCTGACACCAGAGGTAGGGGTTTAAAGATTCCCAAAACATGGCCCCCTTTCCAGTGAAGTTGTATTTCAAAGCACAACAGAATGGACAGCAAATGTTTCCTCCAGGTGGCATTAAAAAACTTCCGGAAGAATGAGGCTCTATTTCCATGAAAGCACAGCTGACGCCTAATGCGCAGCTCCTCTTTTGATCGGATAACAATTTGCATTTATGTCATGGAGATTCCATTAAACATTAACTATATGCCAACACCATGGCTGCTGCAGAGAGCTCTGTAGTTTATTTACTCAACAGCCTGACACACTCAGCTCGGGGGAGGGGGGTAAAGTGGGGCCCAGAACTCAGCCACTGCCTCTGCCCAGAAGGGGTCCCTTTGTCTAATTCACACAATGGTGTCATCTGCTCCCTGAGCTGTGTACCTCCCACCAAGCCAGTGTCTGTGAGGAGTAGGATGCATTTCCTAATTCACACAGAAGCACCATATGGGCTAGCTCAGGCCTTGGTGGTTAAAACAGTTTATCTTGTTTAATCCCCATTTAATCACTAGGACCCAAGGCTCCTCTATCAGGCCCATTTTACAGCTGAGGGAAGTGCCTTCCTCTAGCTTTCCCATGTCACACAGCCAGTAAGTGGCAAAGCAGAATCCCATCCAGGTCTCTAGTGCCTATGCCACCACTACCAAGACATCCAGGTGCAAACAAAGGAAAGTTCTGCAGCCACCAAAGTCAATCTGATCCCACCACATTCACACACAGTCCCAGTGAGAACTGCCATGTGATCTTCCCAAAGTCCTCAAATGCACCTTCCTCTCCAGATATGTTCCACAAATAAGTACCTAAAATCACATCAAATAAACTAGAAGACTGTTGCATTAGCTACTTCATTGTGGACTATTACACAGAAGTAATATATATATTAGTATATAAAAATGTGTAGTTAAGAAATAAATTAGTGATTCCGCTCCTGTGGTCACCACCCAGGTCAAGAAGTCACCAGCACTTCAGAAGACACTGTTCCATCAAGTCCTTCCCAGTTACAACTTCTTCCCTCCTTTTATGATAAAGGTTTGTCTGTATATTTTGATACCCATATATACATCTCTAAAGAATATGGTTAAGGTCACTCAGGAACTATTCATTAAGCATCTGATATGTACCAGGCTCTGTCTAGGCACTTGAAATAATAAAGATCCTTCCCCTCATGGGGCTTACATTTTAGCCAATTTGTTTTTGAACTTGTAACTATCATACATATAGCATGGCATTTATTCTGCACATTGTGAGATTAATTCATTTTGTTGTATATAGTTGTGATTCATTTTCCTCGCCCTCTATGTAAATGCTTCATCATTTATTTCTTCATTCTATTATTGATGATCATCTGCATTGTTTCCAAGTTGGAACTATGAACTTCCTTGTACATGACCCAGACGGACGTGACCATGAAATCTTTAAACCATACATCTTTGAGTAGAATTGTGAGGACACTGAGTATGCAAGTCTTCAAATTTGCTTGATAATAAACGATTATCTGAAATAGCTATAACAATCTACCCTCCCACCAGCTATGTATGAGTTCCTATTGATGCTTACAAATACTTGATATTTGTTAGCCTTTAAAAATATTTACCAATTTGACGTGTTAGCAGTATCTTGATGTGAGTTTAGTTTGCGTATCTCCAACCATGTATTGGTCTTTGGATTTCCTCTTTCATAATGTGCCAGTTTCAAGGCTTTTGCTCACTGACAGCAGAGGGGTTGGGGGTAACTGTAGAAGCACGTGAGCAAAGCTAATCCTGAATATGTATCTGATACTTCTGAGGACTCCCAGTGTACAGATTAAGAGTCATTATTATTTAGTTGTTAATGTTGACATTATGACAGTTGTACCACAGGATGATCGGGTTGGAATTTGCTGAGCACCTATCATAAGCTAGACACTTTATGCCAAGCAAGCTACAAGCTGAACTCACCTCCAGAGGTAATTCCAAGGTAACTGTTAATAGAAGCAACAAAACAAGCTAAGGGCATCTTGTTACATCTAATCTAAGGAATTGGTTGGTCTAGCTCAAAAAATAAAATTGTTAAATCACCAGAAAAAAAAAAAAGAAGAAAAATCTCATTTCCTCAATCTAACAAGATCAAGAGAGACACTCCTGTAATGGAAAGGAACCAACGAGTAAATTCCGCTGGGTGAGAGAATCGTAAAGAAACCTCAGGGCTTCCAGAGAAACAGGAACTTGAGGTCTGTTCCCAGTTTGTGAAGGTGGGAGGGAATTAACTTTGCCGAGGTCACTCCCTAATAAGGAGCAGATGTGCGACTTGAATTCAAGTCTACCCTCTCCAGCATTCTTCACATTGCAGCTTCTGAGGATTCAAAGAGTACGCCAAACAAGAACTTCATTGGCAAAACCTGAGAGCAACTCAGCCAGAACCTAAGTGACACTGACAGGAGGCAGGGAGGTGGGGACGACTTACCATAGAAGCCGTTATTCCCTATCAATGACTTATTAGGCTTTCAGAAGTGGTATGGCGAGTTGCTGATGACTTTCTGATGCACTTAGATGAATGACTGAGCATCCCAAAAGGATCCTGTCAATTCTCTCTGACCCACCATTCTTTTAAAAGATTTTTAATAGCTCTTCTTTTAATATGAATTGCCTAGTTTGCAAGGGTCAAAGGGCTCTGGGAAATTGCAGTTTAATTTTAAGGTACCATTGAGACACCATGTGTCTATATAAGGGTTCTTCTACTCCCAATTTCAATATACCTGTGAGCAGCACGTATTCAAGCACATCTCTACCTACCATCTGGGTGTCCTACAACTGAACTCAATACTGGTGCTGTCTACCTGGACCCCAACCAACCCCCATTTTGGAGACCAATCAAAAGTCCAAGCTGTCAACTGTGCTGCTTTCTGACCAAGCCAGACGTTCCCACAACCCTCTCCTTTGGCACAACTGATTTGCTAGAGTGGCTCACAGAGCTCAGAGAAATAGTTTACTTGACAGATCACCCGTTTACTAAAGGACACAACGTAAGAACAGCCAAATGGAAGAGATGCACAGGGCAAGGGATAGGATAAGGGTGTGGAGTTCCCAAACTCTTTGAACACACTGCTCTCCCCCAATCTCTTCTTGTTCACCAGTGCCAAAGCTCTCCAGGCTCACCCCTTTTTGGATTTTATGGAGGCTGCATTACACAGGGCATGGCTGATTAAATACTGGCCATCAGAGATTGATTCCAGCCCCTCTCCTCCCCAGAGGTTGGGCTTGGGATTGAAGGCTCCGATCTTCAAATGACCTGGTTGCTCCATTAGCAACTAGCACCTACCCTTAGGTGACCTAGGGGTTTTCCAAAAGTAACCTCATTAACACAACAAAGGACATCTTTATTGCACCTAGGGTATTGGTAGAATTTTAGGAGCTCTGTGTCGGAAATACAGACCAAGACCAAACATGTATTTATTATAAATCACAGTATCACACCATGCCAAGCAGCAGTTATGCGTAAGTGAGTTTGGGACTCAGAGAAGAGGTCTGGGCTGGAGAAAAGCTAACTGCAGGGCCACTGGCCAATGGGTGGTTACTGCAGCCACTGCAAAGATGGAAGTGCCTACAGAGTCAGGACTCCACATGGCAGGCAGCGCTAGGTCATGGACTGAAATGACAAATCCTAAAACCCCAAAAGCAAATACGGATGATCCAAAGTTAGTCAACATCCTAGCCCAGAATTTCGGTATGAGAAAAATGCAATGATCTACATCCTCTGATCTCCTTCTAAAGACTTAACATTTGTTTTAAGATATCCACATGTAACTAATTTCCTCACGCTTTCAATCCAATCTCTTAGGCCGACCAGGATGGCCAGCCTAAATTCAGTTAGTATTTCAATGCACGTAAGAACTGAATCCTTTAGCCTGAGTGGCTTTTGTTTTTGTTCTGTCATACTGCACTCATCTCTTCTACTAATGGAGGTGTGGGCTCCTCGGATGTCTACATCCAAATCAACAGGCATCTAAATGCAAAAGGTTGTCTCATGTCTTTATTCACAAGGTATCTCAATTGGAAAAACTTAGAGCCTTAGAAAAATGGCCAATTGGGGGGAAAATTGGTCAAACTCATTGCTCACCATAATCTAAGAAAATGAAAGTACATAAATTAGGTCCAGGTCAGTCGATTACATTCCTACATTAATTAGGAGGAATTATTTAAATTATTCAAATTGATTGAAATAATTGAATTCAAATCATTTACCTCCACCATCAAAATATTTTGTACGAAGTACAATGTAATCTCTTTTAGATCAATGCTCCTTTCATTCCTATTGTCTCTAAATCAAACTATATATAAGTGAAGTGTTGAGATATGGAGAGAAGGTTAATAGATACTGAAAACCTTTTCAATTCCATAAATAGCCTTTTAAAGTAATTTTAATTCTCAAACTATGTGCAGATGAACTGTAGACAGGTTGAAAAACGAGGGATACTGTGGCTCCTGGTTGAGCTAAAACTATCGAAGCAAAAGATCTTTGGGGGAGTTAGGGAAACTATCTCAAATAGAACCAAAATGAGACTATTCACACATTAAAATATAAGCTGTTTTCTGAAACAACTTATAAGGAAGACGGTCAAGAGTGCTATAGACTGTAAATAAGGTCAGATATGGGGCACCGTGACCAAAGCACACACATCTCTGCTACTAACTGGAGAAGGTGCTGCCTAGAACAATTCTACACTTTGTAGATACTGGGATTTCCCTAACTGAAATATAATAACTCCATGCATTTTAGAATAGATCCAAATCTTCAAACTGCCTACAAATATGACTTACCACCAGAATCCATTTGTATTACCAACTTCTGAGTTATACTTGTCTTTGAAACCATTTAAAAGCAGAGTCCAGGACTTCCGGCCAAGATGGAGGCATAGGTAGACACACTGTGCCTCCTCACACAACCAACATAGGGACAACAACAGTTTAGAAACAGAGTAACAACCAGAACTGACAGAAAATTGAACTGTACGGAAGTTGGACAACCAAGGAGTTAAAATAGACCCGTTCATCCAGACCGGTAGGAGGGTCGCAGTGCGGAGAGCACAGAGCATTGGGACCAGGCGTGTAAGGCATCCCGGGCATGCAAGACTGCAGCAGGTGGGCCCTGAGTGCGCAACTGGCAGACTCCAGCTGAGGGGAGGAAACTGGCAGATCCAGCAAGGCAGCAACTCTGAAGCAAAGCACTGTGTGCAACCCAGGATCCCAGCACTGGGAAATAGAGCCTTGGGGCACTGAATGAAAACACCTGTAGGGGTTGAAGCACAGGGAGAGACTCCCAGCCTCACAGGAGAAGTCCTTGGAAAGTCCCATGGCGTGCACAAGCCCACCCACATGGGAATTGGCACTAGAGGATACTAGTTGGATCAGGGGAAGCAGTGGAAGGGACTGAGGTCCAAAGGAGAGTAGACTGTCATTGTTCCCTCTCGGACCCTGTCCCCACATACAATGTCACAACCCAGTGACTGGGGTGCCCCGCCCTGATGAACACCTAAGGCTCTGCCCCTCATACGTAATAGGAGGAACCAGACCAAAGGAAAAAAAAAAGATGGCTCAAACAGAATGAAAGCCCCAGAATCAGTACTTTTAAGCGACCAAGAGATAGACAACCTATCAGATGCACATTTCAAACCACTGGTGATCAGGATACTCACAGAATTGGTTGATTTGGGTCACAAATTAGATGAAAAAAATGAAGGCTACAATAAGTGAAATGAAGAAAAATGCACAGGGAACCAATAGTGATGGAATGAAAGCTGGGTCTCACATCAATGGAATGGACCAGAAGGAAGACAAAAACACAATCAGAAAAGAATGAAGAAATAAGAATTCAAAAAAATGAGGAGAGGCTTAGGAACCTCCAGGACATCTTTAAACATTCCAACATCCAAATTACAGGGGTACTAGAAGGAGAAGAGGAAGAGCAACAAGTGGAAATCTTATCTGAACAAATAACGAAGGAGAACTTCCCCATTCTGGCAAAGGAAATGGACTTCTAGGAAGTCCAGGAAGCTCAGAGAGTCCCAAAGAAGTTGGACTCAAGGAGGAATACACCAAGGCACATCATAATTACATTACCCAGGGTAAAAATGAAGGACAGAATCCTAGAAGCAGCAAGAGATAAGGGGACAGTAACCTACAAAGGAGTTCCCATCAGACTGTCAGTTGATTTCTCAAGAGAGACCTTACAGGCAAGAAGGGGTTGGAAAGAAATATTCCAAGTCATGAAAGACAAGGACCTACATCCCAGATGGCTCTATCCAGCAAAGCTTTCATTTAGAGTGGAAGGGCAGATAAAGTGCTTCTCAGATAAGGTCAAGTTAAAGGAGTTCATCATCACCAAGCCCTTATTTTATGAAATGTTAAAGGGACTTATCTAAGAAAAAGAAGATTAAAAACATGTATAGTAAAATGACAGCAAAGTTACAATTATTAGCAACCACACCTAACACAAAACCAAAAGAAACTAAGCAAACAAGCAGAACAGGAACAGAACCACAGAAATGGAGATCACATGGAAGGTTAGCAACAGGGGAGTGGGAGGAGGAGAGAGGGGGAAAAGGTACAGAGAATAAGTAGCATAGATAATGGGTAGAAAATAGACAGAGGGAGGGTAAGAATAGTATGGGAAAGGTAGAAGCTAAAGAACTTATGACACATGGACATGAACTAAAGTGGGGGAATGTGGGTGGGAGGGGGTGTGCAGGGTGGAGGGGAATGAAGTGGGGTAATGGGACAACTGTAATAACATAATCAATAAAATATATATACACATATACATATAAGCAGAGTCCAGTAAAGCTATTTTTTAAAAATGAGAATTTCTCATCTTCCAATTCCCTATATGTATCTTCAAAACTCTATGCAGACCTTGAAAAACTCAAAGGCTTTATAGGCAGGGCAAGTAATAAGGAGGTGAAGATGCCCTGAAATGGTGGAGTGTGTGCCCTGCCCAGAGACAGAAAGCCATTCAAGTTTTTTGCTTTTTACAAGATAAAAAGCGAAAAAGCTGTTTTTGCATTTACAGATGAGGAAACAAAACATATACAGACATTCCTCCTGGAGTGGCTATTTTAAAACCCTTGACTAAGGATATTCTTTGAAGCATTATTTGTAAGAGCAAAGACTACCAAAGACTATCCAACAATGCAGTCATTAAAAACTTGTTTTTTAAGAATGACAGAAACAATATTTTGTGTGGCAAACATTCCTCAATATTTAAGTGAGTTTTCATAGGAAGGCTGGTTAATAGTTCAACATTTAGATTTTGAGTTCAAATCCCAGCCCGGCCACTAATAAGCTTTGAGATCCACACAGGTTATTTAATCTCTTCGACACTCAGCTTCCTCACCTGCATGGGTAAACTCCTCTTTGGGATGTTTTTATGAGAATTACAGTAAGGTCGACATAAAGCAGTTAGCATAGTTCCTGGAATATAGTAATCAACAAACGGCAAACTTTTGAAATAATAAATCCTAACAAACCTTTTAGCTAACTGTGGATATATTTTACAGTTAACTCATTTTAGTTTATCAGGGACTAAGGGTCAGGAGAATCAAGCAAATTCTACTCAAGGCACAGTCTGGAAGATACATGCTGAAACGTAAAACCACGGTGGGCTTTTTGTAAATGGTGGCGGTGCCCTATAACCCCTGCACTGAGTTTGGGAAGCCCACACTCTCTGCGGCAGGCAGCCCTCCTTTCATTGCACTCTGCTTTACTGTGCTTCACAGATGTGTATTTACGAATTGAAGACAAGACTCCTTCACCAGGCAGAGATTATGGTTGGCTTTATTGCAATACAAGCTTTATTGCAGTGGTCTGGAACCGAACCCAGAATATCTCTGAGGCATGCCTCACTGAATGACGCAGCACTTGGGGGTGTTTCAATTAAATGTTTGCCCCAGCACTCAAGAGGATTCAAAGCTTCTTTAAGAGATCATTTTGGCCTTACCTGTAAATATCATGAGGCCTATGTCAGATGACAGTTCCCATTCCAGTGGAGCCTGCTAAATTTTCACTAAAAAATGGCATATACTCTGGTACCTCCTCTCCACGCTCCCCCACCACAGAAGCTGGAGGAATGCTGCGGTTCTCTGAAGCCCAGCGCCTCCCCCGTGATCTGGGCTCAGCAGCATTGGCTTCACCTGGAGCTGGTGAGAAATGCAGGCTCTCAAGCCCCACCTCGGCCCTACTGATTACATTCTGCATTTTAACAAGATGCCCAGGTGACTCATGCACGTTAACACTTCAGAAGCACTGCTCCACAGCACCTGCAGCTTTTTAATTACCGAGACCATCGGCAGGTTTCAGGAACCAAGGAGAAATCGATCATAGACTAGGTTAACCTGAGAATGACACTTGACAGGGGCCTCAAGTCCTTTTCGTGCCGTTTATGAGTTCTTGTTCAGTTACATAATGAGAAAGAAAGAAACCTGAGCTATCTGGATTTCACAGAAAACTGGATTTAATTTTTATCTGACTGGTTGAATTATACTTCTAATTAAATATTCGTGTATTGCTCCAGTTTGGTGTTGGGCATCATAAGCAAATAACAGCAGATGAACATATGACTTACGATTCCCTTAGTACAATTCTGTATTCAAATATATTCTCATCATTTGTGAAAGATCTCTTATGAGATTAAATACTATTTTCAGAAATGCTAGTGATGTACATGTGAAGCCACCATATACTGGTTTAACACACCAGGCATTGTGTTGAGTCCTTTGCATACATTATCTAATTCACCTAAAGTACATACCACTAGAACTATTTTACAGGTAAGATGAAGCTCACAGCTTAACAACTCGTCTAAGATCACATATCTATTAAATTAAGAAAAACCTCAGATGTAAATCCAAACCAAAAATCCACACTAACTGTAACTATTATGCCTGTGCGTTCCTTAGAATGCTCTCGCTGTAACATTTACAGTCAAATGGGCACTAAATGCTGACAGAATTCCTGCAAAAATAAAATATCTGACTGCTTAACAGATATCACCCAGACTTATTTGCTCATGGAGTCCTCGCCTTTCCCCCAAACCTTTAACCAACTGTTAAGTCACCCTGTTGACATGCATGGCAATGTATCAACCTTTACACTTTAAAAATGTTTTTGAAATTCCCTATCACTCAAAAGGTTTAAGGCAAAACAGTTCAAGGCACTCAAGAAGGAATTCAAATGCTTGCATGTCAAGGTTATAAGCAGAACTGATAACCCAAGGAATTATTTCCATATTGTCAAAGATGCTCTGCTTAAAAAAAAATGCAGGAACTTTCTAGGGTACAAAGAATCCAAATGGGGAAAACAAATTAAGGTGTTATACAGGTATTTTGGAAATACACAGATATATAGATATTACTTTGAAGAGATATAAAATACTTTTACAAAAGCTAATAGTCCTTACCACTCATCCTAGGAAAGAAAGTTAGAAAATCAATTTGTTCCAATAGTCTTAAGATTACATGACAGTTATTACTATTCCAAAAGACACCAACTCTAAGAATACTCTTGTCTTAGGAGATCAAGACGTACAAAAAAGGAAAGCAGATTTCTAGAGGCAGTCATATAATCTGGCTAGTGAGCACAAACTCAAACTGCATTTGAACCACATACCAACATAAATACCAAGGAACTTTTTTAGGTCTTCCAAAAGCAAGCAGTAGTAATATTTAATAAATAAAGCATTGAGCCCTGGCTGATGTGGCTCAGTGGATTGAGAGCTGGCCTGCAAACCAAAGGGTCTCTGGTTCAATTCCCAGTCAGGGCACACACACCCCTGGGTTGTGGGCCGGGTCCCCAGTAGGGGGTGTGTGACAGGCAACCACACACGATGTTTCTCTCCCTCTCTTCCTCCTTCCCTTCCCCTCTCTCTAAAAATAAATAAAATCTAAAATAAAATAAAGCATTGAGTTCAGATAGGTTAAATAAAGAAATCTAAGGGGAAAATAAAATAATTTTATTTAAGAGCATTTTGTAACTACCCGCAGGCAGACTGGTGTCTAATTCATGCACAGCACATTTCAATTTATTTTCATTTTAACAGTATTCTACAATCTTACTTTACATGCAGTTACCAGTCTAGTCAGGACTTTAAGGATACTTTTTCTTAACCACAGACTTAATTATTCTTCTCTATTACAAAAGAAGATTTCAAACGAAAGATGACAAACTCAGAACAGAAGCAACTCCATTAGCCTCAGATTATCAGAGCACAGAATGGCTAACCAGGGAGAGGAATACCAGTAAGTAAAAGGGTAAATAAAGGTGCATAGCTTTCTAAGTCTTCTTTCTGAATGTTTTAACAATTCAGAACAGTATAAATATTCTTATTTAAGCAGTCAGCAAAATGGTCAATAGCCTTCCTCCCCCCACAAATACACCAAACTCCTTCCCACTTGAGCCAGTTATTCTCCATTTATGCCCCCCCCCCCACAACCACTGCTAGGTCCCCACTTTCCCCATCTCTGCCCCAGGAAGGTGGCCCCTGCTGTCTGCATCTCTAGAAGGCCCTTGCTGGCTGGCTTGCAGTTGGGCGTGGTCAACAGGCTGCCCTGGCAGATCAGATCCGGTGGATACTTCTGACTCCCTCTCTGTCTTGGCACCACATCTCTGGAAACATCCGCGCATCCCATGACAATCCCAACTCCCACCAAGCAACCTGTTCTTTTAAAAACAAATACTTTATTGATGATGCTATTACAGTTGTCCTAATTTCTCCCCCTTTGCCCCCCTCCAAGGGTACCGCCCAATCCCTCTGGCAGTACCCCCCTTAGTTCACATCCATGGGTCATGTGTGTAAATTCTTTGGCTTCTCCATTTCCTATACTGTTCTTAACACCCCTCCTGTCTATTCTGTATCTGCCAATTTGTTCTTCTTAATCCCTGCACCTTTCCCTCCATTCTCTTCCTTCCCCCTCCCAACTGATAACCCTCCAAATGATCTCCATAACTACGATTCTGTTCCTGTTCTAGCTGTTTGCTTAGCTTATTTTTTAGATTCAATTGTTGATAGTTGTGAATTTATTGTCATTTTAAGGTTCATAGTTTTGATTTTTTTCGTAAGTCCCTTTAACATTTCATATGAAGAAAAAAGAATTAAAAACATAAAACAAAAAGCAAGGATAGGGTAAGGAGCCTCTGGGACAAATTGAAACACACCAACATTCGAATCATAGGGGTGCCAGAAGGAGAAGAGAAAGATCAAGAAATTGAAAACTTATTTGAAAAAATAATGAAACAAAACCTCCCTAATTTGGTGAAGGAAATAGACAAACAAGTCCAGGAAGCAGAGTCCCAACAAGATGGACACAAAGAGGATCACACCAAGACACATCATAATTAAAATGCCAAAGGTTAAAGATAAGGAATCTTAAAAGCAGCCAGAGAAAAGGAGACAGTTACCTACAGAGGAGTTCCACAAGACTTTCAGCTGATTTCTCAAAAGAAACCTTGCAGGCAAGAAAGGACTGGCAAGAAATATTCGAAATGATGAAAAGCAAGAGCTTACAACCAAGGTTACTCTATCCAGCAAAGCTATCATTTAGAATGGAAGGGCAGATAAAGTGCTTCCCAGACAATGTAAAGCTAAAGGAGTTCATCATCACCAAGCCACCTGTTCTTAATGTTCTCACTCTCCCTGAGGTCTAGCCACTCTTTCCCTTTGTCCTCAGTGCTCTAATGGCAGTAACAGCTTCGGGCTGTGGCTAGTCTCTCCACAGCTTACCATTGCTTGTTTCTTCCTCCTAGGTTGCCCTTATCTCTAAGCAATCCTTTCATTAACTTCTTTTTAGCTGACAAATCCATGGTGAATTCTCTGTCCTGCCAGAACTCTCACCAATTTACTATCTCAAAGCCTTTGTGCATTTATATTCAGTCTATTGTACTCAGGTGTTGAAACTGCATCATCCCCTCAGAGGGGCTTCCCTGATCACCAAATCTAACGGTAGTTCCCACCTCACATGCTCTTTGGTCTCTTCAGTTTTTATCATCTCTCCTTTGAAATTAAGCACCTAAAAACAGGAACCTAGCTAGACTGATTTGTTCACTTTATACTTAATTCACAGCTCAGTGACTTAAATAGCAAGAGTTAAAATCTTTTTGTGAAATGAAGTAGTTTCAAATCAAACTTTAAAAACTTGAATTCCTTCAGGTTTATTTATTAAAGCAAAAGAGTCCCAAGAAAAACCTCAAGTCTCAGGATGTTATTCCAACACCTTTAAAATGAATGCAAATTTATGTGGTAGACTATAACTTCTTAAGAGTATTCTTGCCTCAAACACTAGTTCTCAATTGTTTTCTGTACCAGTACAATTGATTATATTTCCACATGGCACACACTCTCAAAGCCAAATCAGATGATGGGCTAAGGCAAAAGATTTAACAGGACCAGATTGTGTTCAATCCCTGGAGACAGCTCTGGCTCTTACTACTTTCAAGAAAAGCAACAGTAAATGTGAGAAGTTATTACACAGTATCCTACCGATAGCTCTGAATCTCCTTTATTTATCTTTTTAAATGAAGACCCGTCACGCATTAATAGTACTTCACCATGATCCACAACGAACCACAATGATCAGAGAGCCCCATAACCCAACGTTATAATGTGAACTAAAGTGCCACTCATCTAATCAGAATCTATTATGAATCAGAAAAATTAGACAAATTGATGCATTAATTGGAGTAAATTAGTTTCATGCTAAGCTTTCCTAATGATCACCTCCATAAGAATTAAAGCTAATAATTAAATGCCCAAAATAACTTTATATAAAAATTAGCTCTAAGTTAAAATATTCAGCTAAACATCTTTCTATGAATAATTTGCTTCCATTTTCCATATAGACATACTAAGAATTCCTGCAATGAAGATTCCAATGATTACACTTGACTTAATTCTAACTTTTATTAAAAATGAAAGACGTCAAAAATGATTTATATACAACTATACAATGTTTTAAACAGCTTTCCTATTCCTACTAAAGCCTTATATTTAAACTGTCTACATAGTATGTGCTTACCCAGGCTTGAGACTATCAAACTTTTTTTCACATGTGACTTCAGCAGTTTTACTGCACCACAATCCACGTAACACTGCGTTTCTGTTTAGTTTAGCCCATGTCATAAAGTGCTATTCACCGGTGGGCAGTAACCAAGCCTACACCACACTGAAATTCTCCACGGCATTTTCTATTTTGGTTGTGTGCATGTGGTGCAGGGTAGGGGACTAATTTTGTGCTACCAACCTGAATAAGAGATTTCTATGAAAAATATATAGTGAAAAAAAAAAGGCCTAAGAGTGTTTTGTTAGTCTTTCAACATGTCAAAAGTATTCCCAAATGATGAAGGCTAAAATGTGTAAGTCTAGTTTCTAACATTTTACCTTCAAACAACCAACCAGTCTAAAAACAACCTAAGAAAAAACATGTCTCAAAAATGAACATAAAATTTAGATAAAGTAATTCTTTACATTAAGATACACAGTAATTATGATTTTAGTTGTTACTCTTCAATAATTAAATTTGTACTTTTTACTTGGTTATTATTTCCAATGCTCATTACCAATCAATGAGCCACAGAAAATGCCACACAGCTGACCAGTTAGTCATTCCACATTTTATAATATATTTAATTACACTAAAAATAGATCATGAACTTTTTAAAAATGTAAACATAAACCAGAAAATCAGATACGTAATATATGTTAAAAAAAAATGAAGATCTGAAGAGGGGATAAAAACAACAAATGACAAATATCAATGTATCTTCATTAACATTTATGAAAAACAATTAAGTGCAAATATTTTCATAACACAACTAAGAAAACCTAAAGACAAGTTTTTCTGAAAAAATTATATAAAATGAAGAGCTTAATGTATCTACCACTAACTTTGTGTTTCCTGCAAGAAGGGACATCACAGCTAAGAAAATGCTTTTAAATGTCTTCAAGAATACAGTCTGTCTTAAAAAAAAAAAGGAGAAGAAGAACAGCAGTGCTCATTTTCCAGGCAATATATTCTTAATATTTGTTACACATCTCAAAATACATAATTTTCCATTTAAATATATTACCATTTTTATGGTCTTTTTCCTTATCTATACCTTTCTTGTCCTTTCAAAAACAAATACAAGACACAATGCTTGGTACTAATTTCTATCCATAAGGCATTTATAAAACATCTTAGGACATAAACATGATATAAAAATGAAAAACCAAACACAAAAACTTAATAAATACATTTGTCTGCATTCCCGCAACAACAGGCATGTAAGTATCAGCAACACCAGCTAATATAAATAAATTAGGTTTCCTGCTCATAAAAAAGGAAGACACGACCGTGTTAACTATTTGTGAAAGGCAGAAAGAAAAGCGACACGGGAGAGGTAAGGCTGTTTAGGTTTTCCGTCTTTGAAGAAGAAACACACAGAAGACAAGTGTGGCGACAGAATACTTAGATGATATGTAATTAGTTACGAAGGTTAACACCAAGGCATTATTTTGCTTACATTTTTCATTCTAAGTCACATCAGATGCTTAAACTACATGTCCTCTTGGTATTCTAGATATTTTGCTGTGATGAGTTCTTCAAGTTGAATTCCTCCACTGCCCATCAACGCAAACGCTGGATACATCGTATGCGAACAGTCCACTTGGCGCTCGTAAAGGCATTTCATGTGATCCATGTCATAGAAACTCACTTTGCCTTTATCGTAGTCGAGGAAAATCCCTATACTTGTTGGCATGGGAAGAACTCTATTTTCAGGTTCATTAGAAGAAGTAGGTGACTTGGGTATAAAAAATTTCTTCATGCCTATAGTAACTAATGTAAAGGGTTGTGAAGAATCAAAAGAGGCATCTTCACTTCCACTGTCATGCCCACTGTCTTGCTCATATCTAAAACAAAACACACAAAGTAGAATCTTATCTGTAGCATTATCCACAGGCCTTCGAGTATCTTTGAAACATTTTACAAGACAATACACACTGATTTAAAATTAAAATAAATTATATAGCAAAAACTTTCTATTAAAATAAAACCATAAGGATTACACATTGCCATTCAGAATTATACCAACACACTTGACCCAAATTCTGTCTTAAAACATCACCCACTTTTACATAAATATATACACAGATGAAACCCTAAAAAATAACTCTGGCCTATCAAAAATAAGGCAGGAGGACAAGGACTGAAGGACCTGTCAAAGATTTAATACTTGCAGTGTATAACCATATGTAAGGAAATACAAAACCAAGATGTGTGCCCTGATCCAAGGAATTACAAACTAAATAAACAGCCCTGGCCAGGTGGCTCAGTTGGTTGAAGCATCGTCCTATACACCAAAGGGTTGTAGGTTCGATCCCTGGTTGGGGCACATATGGGAGGCAACTAATCAATGTTTCTCTCTCTGTCTCTCTCTCCCACCTCCAATGTCTAAAATCAATAAATATATCCTTGGGTGAGGATTAAAAATAACAAGTAGGCACTACATAATAATATAGAAGAAAAAAGCATGTTTCATTCTCTTCCAAATAACTCTATTTCCCAACTGAGATTTCTACATGGATCTATAATGTGAGCAAGCATTATGAAGAGTTTTTTCCCTGTAACATAAAGCAGTAGCAGCTTATTGAAAATTTTGACATCAAGTTCCTTCCATTTTTTTCTATGCAGTTTCTTTTTATATATTTGTGATCATATGACATCAACCATTTTAGTCTTTTGTACTAACATTCCTCATGTTACATACTTTTTAAATATGATTAATACTAATACTAACATTCTATCAAGTGTACATGCCATTATGTTTAATTAACCATGTCTCTAATACAATTTTCATTGTTATATCAATTTCCCATCTTTGTGTAAAAATTTTTCCTATCACTCAGATTAACCTGAGATTCTGTTCATGTAAGTGGTCAAACATTATTTGTCTGAGCTAGTTCACCTTACACCATCTACAAAAATTAAACCAATCTCCACTGAATAGTCAATCTGTTAACAAATTGAAATTCTTTGCTGTAGAAACATGTCTGCCATGACCTAACTTTGTAAAGTACTGATGGGATGTTTAAAGATACTGTGTCCCAAACAAAAGAACAACATGTATCAATTGCGAAGTGTGGCAATTAGAGACACTTCACTATACATACAGGTGGGTGATTCTTATCACAGAATTAAGGTAAGTGTTAAGACTTTCAAAATTTAAAACTGCAAAGCTATAGCATAATCAAGAGGTATCCAAAACAGACTTATTTACTCATGGCATTATACATTAATCACTAAATCCCATTATTTCCCTGTGTGAATAAAGAAACCTGACTCATTTTCTTAGCCAACTGCATAAACACAGCCCAACTCCTGAATCTAAGAAATGTACTGAAAATGTAATAGGTAAATCCAGATCTATTTTCAACCTAACCTTGCTAAGTAAGCATGTTTACTTTTAAAAGAATTATAGTTCTCGATCAATAAAAACATGTACCTTGGACTAACTGCATCCCGGGGAGAACGGAGCCATTCTTGTAGTTTATCACTGGAAGCAACTCCCGCTTTTACCAGGTATGAATACGGTTCCACACGAAAGGCCCAAAAGTGCTTCCCTTTTGTAATTCCAACATCTCCAATGATGTAGTCTAAACTTGTGTAACAACCCACTTGGATTCGTTCCGCAGCAAGCAGAAGATTAAATCCAGCTCTACTCTCTACACGGTCTCTCTTCAAGTTCAGTGAGAGGTGTTCATTATTGTAGCCACATTTTTCATCAAAGAGGAAACTGAAAACTATAAATAAAACTTAAAATTAGCCTGAGAAATATTTATTAGCAGTTTTGTAATTTATGGTTTTTCCAATAGATATTACTGAAAAGAGGTAAGATGTACCATACTACTCTAGACCAAACCATGACAAACCAAAACCCCAACTTAGAAATAACTTCCAGCAAATTCTCCATACCTGAAAATCTTAAGAAACCTCAAAGGCAGAAGAAAATATTTTAAATATGAGAAAATGTATGAATGTGGTTCCTTGGAATAGATAGAGCAAGTCTATCCTAAGTATTTCATACTACTGTATCTGTCTTTTACCCTTAAAATAAAGGGGTAAACATTTTCATATTTTCTTAGATATTAATTACAAATTTTATAAATTTGAAAAATAGCAGCAATTTTAATAACATCTTTTCCTTATTCTTCAATATGGCAGACATGACAGTGGTGCAGTGTGAAAAAAGAAAGCACAGGCTTTCTGTTCAGAAAAACATGGGTGTGAATCTCTCCTCAAGCATTTCATTACAGTCTAACCAAAACTTTAATTTCCTCAACTAGAGAATGGAGATAACACCACTTTTCATAAGTCTCTATCAACTCAAATCCATTAACATAGCCCTGACAGCCAGCCCAAAACCTGGGGACGATCCAGATGTCCACCAACAAATGAATGGATCAAGACAATGTGGTATATACAAATGCAATGGAATATTATTCAGCCTACAAAAGGAAGAAAATTCTGATACATGCTACAACACAGATGAACCTTGAAATCAGCCAGTCACAAAGGATTATATGAATCCACTTATGTGAGATACCTAGAATGGGCAAATTCACAGAGGCAAAAAGCAGAAGAGAGATGACCAGGCTCTGCTGGGAGGGAGAACAGCAGTCACTTGTTTAATGGCCACAGAGTTTCAGTCTGGAAAAAACCGAAAAATTCTGGAGATGTGAGTGGTGGCAGCTGCACAACACTGTTGGTGCACCTGAGGCTGCTGCTGACTGTGCACTGCTGGGGTGTACCCACAAAACTAATAGAATGATGTTGTCAGCTATAATTGAAACAAATTTTAAACCATTTTAAAAATTGTTAAAATGGTAAATTTTAACTTGATTATGCCACATTTTCCGAAACTGTCTTCTAGCGAAAACCATTCTCCATGTGCAGCTGACCACTCTTCCTGGCAATGCTTACTGTCCCAACACGGTAAGTCACGCTTCCTTTTCAACCTTGAAAGCCTACAGTTTGCAAAATAAGTTTAGATGGGCACCCTATTCACAATGGCTTCTCTCAGAGAAAAGGAAGACAACTTTTAACACTTCCTTTCTGCCTTCACCTCCACTCTGTTACTGAAACAGCAGCTATCTCAGGTTTCCTACTTTCAGCCAGAGACTGGAAAAGACAGCTGAAGCTGCATGAACTATAAAATACTTATTTAGTTCCTGCAAATCCATCCTAAAACTCTCTATTGGATTTTATTAGGATTCAGGAAAACTAATTTTAACCAACCCTACTTATTTGCATCCTATTTTTTTTTTAATTTGCCACAATGTGTATGGAAAATAAATAGTGGACATGTACACTCTGCACAAAAAGAGGAGGACAGACTGCACAAAATATGCATACAGGAGCCACTGAAAATGGGCAGGGGCAACGCAGTCCCAAGACCAGCTGACAGAATCTCCAAGGCAATGACTGACAGGGAAAACGTTTTCCTGTGAACCACAACAAGCCCAACCTGGTCTAAGTGTCTCGTCCACGCGGATGTTGTCGTGAACGTCAGCCGAACTGTAAATCGCTCCCATTCTACAACAATCCACAGACACTCTATAAGCAGTATCAGTGGGTTTTAACTTGAAAGGGTGAGGGGAGGTAGCTGGGCAGGAGGAGTTCTAACACGGAAAGAGAGCCATACGTCTGGTTCTAACACATCCGCATGTGCTGGAAACCACTGCACTAGAAAATGCAGACAAGTCTAAGTCAGTGTAATCAAAATTCTATTTCACATTATACCAACAAATCTTTAACTATCCATCTAGACTCCATGTTCCAGAGATTTCTATAAACTAATAAAAAACATAGACTTATACTATTTAAAACTTATAAGGTAGCCTTTATGCTATTTTAATCCCAAATTAACAGCCCTGCCCCCTCAGATGTCTTCCTTTCATGTTTCTCTTTATTTGGTATCAGTCAAGAATCTAATGCTCTCCTCAGCCTACATGGCAAAATTCACGTAATCAGTCCATTTCTAAATCACTGCTGGTCTCCACAGACAGCGACAACATGTTCCAACTCCATGCTGTTGTTATTCCCTGCGGTCACAGTACCTGGAGCTGGAGGAGTATGAAGAATCAGTTCTCTGCTGCAAGGACTGCACACTGAACCCTTGTAGGCTCTTACTCTGAAAGCATATTTACAGTTACTCTCAAGTTCTGAAATAACTTTACTTGTGCCACAAACTTCTATCTCATTCCAAGACAACATTTCTTCATCTCTATTAATCTTCCGATACTCGAGGACATAGCTATCAGCTCTATCCTTTTCCGGATGGTGCCAATTTATCAAAGCTTTGTTATAAGCTTTGCTCTGTTCCTCATTGATCTCTGGCACATCTACTCCTGAAAAAAATTATGACATAGAAAACAATGTTAGAATATCATTAAAGAACCTATGTTTTTCCTTAATGAAAATGATGTATTGACAATACTTAAATCATTTCTGTACTGTCCAATTTTCTAAATTTATAATTCTGTGTGTGAGAAAAAGAACGATTCCTGCATATGCGACAACAGGAATGGACACTGCAGAGGGGCCAAGTGAAATGGGCCCGACATAGAAAGACGGATACTGACGGCATGATCGAGGTCTCTGAAACAGTCAAGTTCATAAAGTCAAAGGCTGGAATGCTGGTTACCAGGGGCTGGGGGAAGGGATAAATGGGCAGCTTTTAATCAATAGCCATGAAGTTCCAGTTAAGCAGATGAATAAGCTCTCAAGACCTGAAGTACAGCACTGGCCTCACCAACCACTGTGCTGCACTGGAAATCTGCTCCAAGGATACATTCTCATGGTAAGTGTTCTTACCATAAAATTTAAAAAGACAATAAAACAGAGACTAAAAAGGCATGTTTATGTTTATAACTGAAAAAAGAAAGAATGAAAAATAAGGCAAAACTTGAAAGACTCAAATTCTGCAACATAATAAGTAAAAATTTTAATTGTATGCCATCAATTTCCACCTATTGATTAACAACCCTTAACTTTAAAATGATAATCTGTGTCTTCCTATAAACAATTATTTGAATAAATATTTTTAAATCCAAGTTTGGTGAATATAGCAAAAAACTTCACTGAAACATTACACAATTTTCTTTCATATCTTCTTCCTAGAGTTAGTTGCAAAGCAATTTAAATAAATTTTTCTTGGTCGAAACATGGTTTTTATAAGAAAATTAGAGAGTACATAAAACATGCAAAGATAAGTAACTGAAAGATAATGACTTTGTGTAGATCCTGCCAGTATTTTTCTTGCAGTGGTATTCCACTGAATGGATGTACTGGCATTAACTGTCTTCAGAAACATGCTTCTGTTAAATGGTTAAAATATATTACAGCTAAATCTTTGTGCATACCCATAATCCTTTCCACAGAATAAATTCCAGTAAGTTTAACTATTTGGGTCATATGGTCAGAATAAGCTATAAAAGTTATACACACACACACAAACAAACACATTTTTATCAAATCACAGAGAAGTACATGAAATGGAAAAGTAGGAGTCCCCCTTTTTTTCTTATCCCCCAGCTCTATGCAGCAACGTATAAGCATGTCTGGGTACAGTGCATTTATGCAACCATAATGAGATCTAGAAAGTCATCCAAAATACACCCTAAAGTGAAAAGAAAGAAAACACTAGTTACAAAAGAACATTACTAGTACGACCCACCAGACATCCCTTCTATTTTCTGAAACAAAACTCACTAAAAAAATATGCATGCAGGAAAAAAGGAGGAGACGCCCATCAGTCAGAAGTTGGCAGCTGACTTTCCACTGCTACACACTGGGTAATCCAAGATTACTGGGCCTCCACCGCATCTTTCCAAAGACTGTTTTGGGATCCCCAGGGGAGGAAGGACCTTGTACTACAAAGTAAACTAGCGTATATGAAAACCAATACCTTTTGGAAAAACAGGGAGTACAGGGTATGAAGTAGAATCAGCATTTGAAAGAGTAACAAATATCTATCTAGAAAAGAAAGACAGTCATAATACACAAGATAAGTACATAACTGAAAGGAGATTCAGGAATACATTGGAAAAGAAAGGTAGGCACAGTAATACTCCTTCAGCATTTTTAACTTTTAAAAAGACAAATTTTCTTCGATTGAATATACAGATCTATACATGTACACCTGTATAGTAATTAGACTAAAAGTACGCCCTTCTAAGGACCGAAATTGCTCACCATCACTAGAAGAGAAATCTAAGGGGGATGGAAAGGTCAGGAAAAAAGAGGAAAGGAAGAAGTCCCTGCTGGGGAGCAGCAAAACACAAACGTAAACAAGTCTTATCGGCTGAACTGTGCCTGCCCCCCACAAAAAAAATTCATGTGACGTTCTGACCCATAGAACCTCAGAGTATGACTTTATTGGAGAGAGGGTCTTTAAAAAGGTAATTAAGTTAAAATGAGGTCACTACAGTGGGCTCTAATCCAATATGACTAAAATGACTGGTGTCCTGATAAAAAATTTGGACACAGATGTACAGAGAAGACCAAGTGAAGACACAGGAAAATGACCATCTGCAAGCCCAACAAGGAGATGTCAGAAGAAACCAACCCTGCCAGCACCTTGATCTCAGACTGCTAGCCTCCAGAATTGTAAGAAAATTAATTTCTGTTAAGGCACCCACTGTAGATCATTTATTTTGGTAGCCCTAGGAAGCTCATATAGCAAGATAAACAGTTAATCATCTGAGTCACTCTGAGCCTGGCTACAGCCAGGTTTCTGCCCTAGAGAAACTCACATACACATACAATCACTGTAGAAGATGTTCGACACAGCATTGTTTAAAATGTGAGACAAAACAGAAACAACTGTCTCTCAGCTGAGAAATTATTTATATAATGAAATAATATAAAGTTAAAACATAGCTTTAAAACAGAACTTTGTACATGATCAAATATTTATGTTAATTTTTTCAAAAAGGAACTCACAAAAAGGAAACATACAATTCAATGCCATTTACCTAATGTTTAAAAACACAAAGCAATACACTAGTTTTGTGTACAAAATAAGTTTTAAAAATATAAATACAATTTTTAAGATACTATGGTTCTAGGCAATTGAGATTCTGCTTCATAATGTTCAATTGAAGAGAATTTGTGTTTTTTCTACGCAATGCAAACTCAGACTAAATGAGTGTGATTTTGCCTTGATTAAAACTCACCACTAGAGAAGAAGGACAATTCTCCAAGAACCTCTGTTTGTTTAGATGTATCAACAACGTAGTCTTCAAAAGAAGTCTGAGCCGCAGGTCTAAAGCTTTTCAAAGATTCCGTAGCTTTCTGGATTCTATATTGAAATAAATATATTTTACATAACAGTGATTTGATAAAAAGGCAAATTAGACAAGTGTCTTCGATGTGATTGACAAATGAAAACCACTCAGCATTAACAGTGAAACAAGAGGTGTTTCACAAAACAACTAACTTCATTGCGAACAAACCACTCATTAAATGAGTGGGTAAACCACTCATTTAAACCACTCATTAAGTGTCATTTAATGACACTACTAAGGAGATTCTAGGTTAAAAGGAAATACCTGAGGTGGAGTTGTTTGGCTGTCTGCACGAAGCAAGACTGATCTGTCTCCTTAAGCACTTCTTGAGCATATCCCACAAGTCCATTGTTCTCTAGAAGCCCCTGATACTCTTCCATTTGAGTCTGAAATTTGTCTAATCTGAGTTTCTTTGAAGCATCGATTGCTTTCAGAACACATGATTTCCTCTCTTCTAGAATTTCAAAGAGCTTTTCAAAATGTGTAATTGCTTCTTCTTTAGCCCTCTCTCCATTGCACTATTATAAAACAAGCAAAGCATTACTAATGTCTTCTCACAAAATAACCAAATTCAATAAAACAAACTCAAACATTATAAAGAAAACAAATTGTGTCTGATTCTGAAATTTGGCATCAAGAAATGATTAGTAACCTTTATTTAGACATACATTGTAGTTTTATAGTATTGTACCTTCCTGAAACTTAATCACCAAAGTTCAACAATAAACAATATATTTAAAATAAGAAAATAACCTTCAATTCGTATACAAAGAAAATTGAGGCATAAATTAACTGATTTAACTAAAGACATGGGAAAAGACAATTCTGGAGATAATAATTCACTTCTAATTAAAGTAATTTTCTTTTTTTACCATTTCTACCCTATCCCGGTTTCTTCAAAAAGTCAAACAGTGCCATGGAACTCAGTAAAAGGGACAATCTTTGCTAAGATACAAAAATGCAATTCTTCAAATTAGTATCAGTTAATGGTAATTAAAGCCTATGTGGCTTTATGCAAATTAGTTAAATTTTTTATGCTTGAGTTTTTCTCTTTTGAAAACTGGAAATAGGTTTATTTTTTGAAGACAGAAAAAGATTTATTTACATAAAATGCTCACCACAATGTCACATAGCCTTAATAAACATTATTTTCACTGTACAACATAAGTATTCCTCCACTTTGTGAAAAAAAGATCCTATCTGTAGTAAGCACTACAAGTGTAGTAAACATTTTCATGTCAATAAAATCAGAGGTCAACCTGATTTTGAAAATAAGACCACAGCAGCTCTCCTAAGCACTCATCATAACAGGCCTTCAGCAGCAGCCAACAGGAAAAAGTCTCCAAGAATATTCTTAAAAGCTGACAGTATATTACAGAAGTACATTGTGCATTTGCCAATGACTGCTGGGCAATATTTATTGTAATGAGAGAAAAATTTTTCCAGATTCCCTTCTGTGCTTCCTAACACCAACAGCCAAATTATTTTTAATGGGCGTGATGGGAGAAGATGGAGGGTGGTGACATTTGGGTAGTATTTCACTGACCTATTAAGACATTAAACCAGAAATATCATTATATGCAGGCAAAGTGGATATTTTCTCCAGCTAAGTATAATTATAGATTAAAAAAAAAACAGTATCACAATCATCACTAAGTAAAAGTCAAGAATAGAGACAAATTCTCTAGTGTCGAAAATCCTTTCTGATGAAGCTACAAATGCTGCTTAGGTAAAAGGTACAAAAAGAAACTAAATGACTTCTCCAGGATCCCATGGCATCAGTGTCTACATGAATACTTAATGCCTGAGTTCCTCGGTTTTCAACCTACTGAACGAAAAACTCCAAAACATGTACTGGCTTGCCCTGTTTCTGAAGGGCAGCATGCCTGAGAACCAGCAGAGTAGAACCAACCTGAAACGACCAACGAGACGGTCCCTGAAGCAACCTGGATCATTAAACCTAGGACCCAGGTGGTAACTTGCTGTGTGTTGGGCAATTATACCAATCAGACAAAAACATAAGAAAATTCCATTTTTAAATTACATGCAAAAACCACTTACTTAGGGGTAGTGAGTGCAATTACCAAATATCAGAAAAAGAATATTAAAAACAAAAGGAATACTGGCAGTTTAGTGCTAATTCACATAACTTCTCAATAATTTTAACCCATCTTTGAAAAAATTTTTAAGAAGTTAACAGTCTTATACCAGTCAAGATATTTTTATATTGAATTGTAACTTCTACAGTGATCACGAATTAATGGTTCTTCAATTTATTTCACATAGACAAAAGAAACAGGCATTAAATCAGTGAAAGATATTTGTAATTTTAAAATAACCCAATCCCGTCCTCTTTACCATATTTTTTAAATGCTATTAATTTTTCTATATTTTTATTGAAATATACAAACAGGAAAATGTAGGTCGGTGTAGAGATTAATGAATGAATCTTTGCAAACACACCCATGTAACCAGCACCCAGATGAAATAAAAAACCATCACCAGCACCCCCAACGCCACCCCAGCTCTCCGAGGCACTAATCCTCACCGTCTTCAACAACATTTATCCTGAATTCTAACAATATAGTCCAGTTTCACCAGTTTTGGTACTTTTCATAAATGGAATCACATAGTATATACTCCTTTTATCTGACATCTTTCAATATTATTGCAGTACTTACCTACACTGTTGCACGCAGCTATAGATCACTCACTGTGGCTTATATTTATTCCACTACTGATGAACATGTGGGTAGTTTCCACTTTGTGGATGTTACAAATAATACAGCTATGAACATTCTAATACATGTCTTTTAATGAACATAAATCAGGTATATATACTTAGGGACATCTGGAATATTAAATAAATTTGGTTCTATCCATAGATAATACATTTTTCAAACATGACCTGTTGATTTTTGTAAAATACAGGTAACTGCAAAAGCTGTCATTTCCCATACATTACTACTTTAGAGACATTAACTGCCACATAAAAAGTTCATCATTCCTTCCTCTGTGCTCCAATATTATTTAATCATATACCTCTGTCATAGCACTAATCACACAGCATTATAATTTATATTTCACATTCGTTTTCCTAGTCCCAGAAGAGCACAAGTGAAATCTAATTTTGTATTCCCAGTTCACATACTATCCCCAAAATTTTATGAATTAAAAAATAGTTATCGAGATGAAAATGCAAACCAGTTTCTCATTTACCTCTGTTTCTTTCATTAACAAGTTTAGTTCAGAAATTTGCCTCTTCACCTGGCTCTCCTTGCCAATAAGGTAATCGATATCCTTTGAAAGCTTTTCCTGTTGGAACATATTAGTAACACAAATAAACAGAAATAGAAGTTTAACACAGCTCTTGCAGAATCTTCTTTTTTTACACAGTACTTCTTTAGGCTATGATGCACAGACTATGATGATTATAGTGATTAACACAGGATAAATAGTTCCTGGCCTTTAGCAGAGACCCAAGTACATATAAGATATTAGAAGCAGGCTGGAAAAAAGAGCAATGTAGTAATGTTCAAATTAGTCAAAATTCCTCATACACAAATAGTACATCTTTGATAGCCCTTACCACTCCTACAACTCTGTCTCCTAAGGCTTCTATTCCAAGCAAAGGGAACACCAGTGGTCCCAAAAGTGCGTCCACCACCAGTCTTTATAATTCATTACGCACATTCCCCGCCCACACCCACACCACACACAGCAGCAACGGCCCTTCCAAAGCAATCCCCAACACCCATCTCAGCCTGGGTATTCATTAAATAATTATATAATACATAATACTGCAAATGCAGATTTATAAAAAGTAGAGCTCACTACGCTTCCAGAGCTTATTGAATAACTGGTTTATAAAGTAGCCATTTTGAAATTAGTATAGTTTATCACAGATAGGACATCATAGGTTTTGGTGAGATCCCCACTCCATCCTAGAAAAAAATAATATGTATGTACCTAAAGTATATTAAGAAACAATACAAGACAAAAAATCCTGAAGCACCATGGTACAAAGTTAAAACAGACAAATGTATTCAATTTAAATAAGAATAAGAACATTCAGAAAACACTATAGCTATACCATTTATAGGATCTGAGCATTTCTTGGTCTCTGATGAAGACATGAGTAAGAGAGTAAGAAAAAAAGAGGCACAGAGACCCAACTTTCAGGAATTTGAGAAGTTAGTGTGCATATTTCACCTTCCTATTTTTTTTACTCAGACCATGTAACAGGGTGAGAGAGCACAGACAGAAATCAAAGTGACAGGTCTCTGACAGGATCCACTTTTAATTCTTTGGAACACCCAGAAGTCAGACACAGTGAGTTTTCTTGATGGCTCACTGGACAGACAGAGGAAGAACCATCAGGTACAGGAATAAGATTTCTGAGGATTAAAGGCAAGATGGGACCAAGAAAGAAACCCAGGTGTTGAGAACAGGAAGAGACAGAAAATCCTGTGTCTTAACCCAGCAGTTTACAAAGCTCATTGAGTACAAATTTCACAGTCAGTAAATGAACTGGAACCTCCTCACTGTGGTTCCTCCCATATGTCCCTGTCCAACCCATACTAAGTAGGACCAGAAGTTATCGGGTGCAGATGGTGGCACTCTTTTTACCTACAGTAGCAAGGAAAAGAATTTGGCCATTTAAAGTGAAGTAGGTCTTGGTTCTAACACAGCTTAAAGTAGAAATACAAGGTAGGCCAGAGAAGAAGAGATGATGGAATTCAGAAATATGGTCTGAGGTCCAAGAGCACTGGGGTCACTCAGTGAGCTGTAACGCTCAAAGTCTTTGGCCAGTAACAGCCTTATCAGAGACAGCTCTGGTCTTCTCTGCCCTCTCAGACCCAGGCAGTCTGTATTAAGGCTAGGTGTATTTTAACCAAGAAGCAGTGTCCACTTACTCATGGGCCTCCAAAAAGTATAAGCACCAGGAACTGCAGATAAAGTAAAATATTAAAACAAAACTATGGCTGCTACCTTCAAGAAGTTCATTTAGTAGGGGAAGCAGTTTTAGCTCCTTTGGATGTATCAGAGCAGCAGTTCTCTGGGAACAGGTCAGAGGCTGACCACTCAACGACCCCAAAATTGCTCACAAGCTTTGCTCTGGAGCAGAGGTTCTCAAGTGTGGTGTGCATCAGTCTCTGAGAACTAATAAAGTGTGCAGAGGCCCGGGCTCTTTGAAGTCAGAGAGGACTTGACGTCCATAGTTTTACCAAGTGCTCCAGGCGATTCTAATACCCACTGAAGTCTGAGAACCACTACCTCCCTCTTGGAATCAGGCCCTGGGTCAAAGGTAGCCAAAGAAACATTAGCATCAACAAAACAAAGGAAAAGGAAGAAAGAGAATTTCATTCAATAATTTCTCCAAATACCTTCTATGTGAGCAGGCTGGGAGAATAACATATAACCCACATGGTCCCTAATGCTCATGAGTTATGTAATTTTAAAGGTGATATCAGCTTTGCTATATGTCTGAAATGTTCAGAATAAAGTGTTCAGAAGAAAAGTTATATATTAATACACTTTACTCAAGCATCAAATTATGTCAGCAAACACAGCAATACTATTCACGATAAATTTCACATACCCTAAAATACAGCAGCTACATTACTTTCTCATTCAATGGGTACTATTTATAGGGATGTTTACATTTTCTTCTTTGCTAGGTCCTACTTTCTAAGCATTTGTCTAAAACCATAAATCCAGATGAAATAACAGTACCTGAACAAGATTCTTGACTCCCTTCTAGAAATTTATAGGAATGAAGGAAAATAGAACTAGGAAAATTTCCTTAAGAAATATTCCTTCATAAAATGTCAACTAACTACTGTAAATATAACTACAGAGTAGACAATTAAGATGTGCTAACCACCAACTCTCCTTAATGAGAAACTGTACAGTTGTGTAAGAAGTTGAAAAAAAATCCTAGAAAATCCACTGATACCCAAAGTAGGAGGAGGCATGGGTTTGAGGTGCGGCCAGACTGATGGAAAAACAGTGAACACTCAACTGTGGCTCCCTTTTCATGCAAAGCCTTAGCAGTGCTAGGTGGTCAGAGGGAAGAGCAAACTGGGTTCCCAGTGGAGGGAGGTGGGAAGAACTCGGAGTCAGTCCCTCTTCTGGAAGAGCAAGTCAGCGAGCAAAGGCAAGCTATAAAAAAGATGGAGCCACTGCATTTTAAGTGCTTACATGTGTATACTTCTGTCTATCTGGAGATTAACAGGAGAGATGACTATATGGAAGAAAAAAAAATACAGGTGTCACCTAACAGAAGACAGTCACAGGACCGACTCCTCTCAGTTATTAACTATTTAGGCCAGTTCACCCAAAAGTAATACAGCACTTTCCAGAACTGAAAGGGCACCATCCACAAAACAAGTTGGTAATAATTCTGAGAGGCCACATACTCTAACAGTTTACCTGCATGAGAAGCCGGGTCAAACAAAGACACAGACAGGGAGCCTGGCTCCTGCTTTAACAAATGAACATAATAATATAGCCTATATCATGCAGCTTCCAGCTCAAAAATCTAAAACCAAGTGAAAAGGAAGAAGCTCTAAGGCAATCTGATTTCTATTTTTGGAGGTTGGAAAATCCATTATGGAGTCTATTTTTTTTAAAGTCTAAATATAGAGAGAGAAATAACAGAATGTAAAGAATAACTTCAGTGTATACTATTGTCAAAGATTTCACTCCAGGTAAAAAAGTTTTTGGACAACTGCTATAAGACCAAACCAATACACAACAAAAAAGGCGTCCAAGTTAAATTTAATTAGCAAATACTGGTACTACACCCCTGGAGGGCATAATAGAGTAACAATGACTAGATTTTCTCTCCCATTGGAAAAAAATTTTAAAGCCATCAGAAAATATGCAAGAACTCTGAAGACCCCAGACATGAACAAAAAGCTCTGAGAGATGGTTAACAAGACCAGCCTATTCCTACCCCCAGGTGACTGTCTGGAGAAGGCTGCCAAGGCCAGGTACCAAGATGAACTCACACAGAGCCAAGCCTCCCATGAGTTGAAAAGATGACGCAGAGTCAGGTAGGCCAGAGTTTGTAAAGGGTGACTCCTAAGAACAGAGAGTACAGAAGGAACTCCAGAGATGTACAAGGGCTCCCCTTACTTCTTCAGAGAGTGCTGATCAATCCCAGTGAGAGAAAACTGTCAGAAGCTGGGGAAAGCATCACCCAAAGGGATTAAAGGGAACAATTCCAGGAGCTCACAAAAGACTGGAAATAGTGCCTGTTTACTACCAGCCAGACTAAATTCACTGGGCATTGGGAAGAGTGATTCTTTTTTATATCAACAGTTTGGTTAAAATTAGCCCTAGAACTAAGTGTTGCTCTGTTCTGCCTAACAAAGCTGAACAGCAAGGCCCAAAAGGAACGACTGTTTCCAAGTAAGTAACTTAATCACATACCAGAAGAAAACTCAAGAATCTGTAGGATACAAAAATAATCCAGTGCCCAACAAGTACCTGGCAGCCAATCAAAAACTGCCAGGCATGCAAAGAAGCAGGGAATACAAATCAAAGTGAGGAGAAATATCAGTCAAAACTGACCTAGTAATGCCCTGGCCAGATGGCTCAGCTGGTTGGAGAATACATCAAAAAAGGTTGTGGGTTTGATACCTGGTCAGGGCACATACCTAGGTTTCGGATTTGATCTGGGTACAAGTGTATATGGGAGGCAACTGGTTGATGTTTCTCTCTGATATTGATGTTTCTCTATCCCTCTCTTTCTCTCCTCCCCTCTCCTCCCTCTTTCAAATCCATAAACATAGCCTCAGGTGAGGATTAAAAAAAAACTAACCTAGTAATGACACAGACAAAAGTAATATACAATGACAATGAAACAATTATACTTGTAATCCACATACTCAATGTAAAACATTGAGCATGACAGACATATAAAATGCAAATAGAAAACTGTATATATAAATAAAAATTAAATTTGGGTCAAAAGTACATATACATATTATTAAAGATAGAAAGGGAACAAAAATTAAAATGGGTGGTAGATTTATGCATTGATTTAATTCCTTTTAAAAATATTGTTTAAAATAAAAAGGAATGAAACAAAAAGATAGTATTATACCACTGCCCACTTTACTGTTTTAAAAAGGCTATATGTGAGGTTAAAAGACAGGAAGTTACTCAGTTGTAGCCAGTGAGGATCCCACCAGAATAAACAAAATTCTATAGGCAAGTAACGAGAATCGAGTATCTTAAAATAGTTACTGTCCTTTGAAGTGTGCCATTCCCATGCACACAATGTCACAGGCACTAGGCTCACTGGGGATTATAATGAAGTATCTTTCCTCAGAGTTCAGAACCAGCACATCAGCATGACAAAAAACCGCCTGGTCAAAAATCCTACAACCTGGTATCAGTAGACCATTAATTAACAGTTTACATTGTTAACTCATTTTGGTAAAACAGACCACACAACAAGTCTTGATTTCATAGAGAAAAAGTTAAAGGCATAAAGAAAAATAAAGTTATAAAGAATCAAAATTTAGTTCCAAAATAAACAAGTCCTACCTTTAAGGTTTTGTAGGCATTGCTCATAGTGGTTACACGGTGATTTGAATGATCACCACCCAGCTTACAGAGATGGCAAACTGGCCTCCTACATAATTCACAGTACATGTTTATTCTCTCTGTTTCATGTTCTGGGCACATTAAAATCTATTGAGTGAAGAATAAAAGTGTGATTAAGGGTCATCATAGCTTTGCAGATTACTCAAATTCCCAAAATACAAAAGATCTGCTTTAGAAAAATCACTAACTCAAGCCATTTAAATGAATAAAAGTATAAAAAGAAATAAAAACATTTGGCATATCATATGAAAATTCTCTATGTTGGAATTACTACTGTTCAATTTCAAACAGTCAATTAAGTATGTAGATGTTACTTCCTCTAAACCTGGTGCTAAGATGGTGAAAATTTAACGAAAATTTAATTCTTTTCAGACCTAAGTAAAGCATTTAACCAAGCTAGAAAGGCTCTGACAGCACTGACGAGGCAACTGTCAATGATCATAACCAGTGTTTTTACAAGGCACCATAACGCGTGAGAACCCAGGCCTCACTATCCTCATAAGAAATCTGCTGCTGGGAGAGTTTTGGCACGCTTCATGATACAAGCTTCCAGATGAGTTTGTTTCTACATATTAATTGCACACATATTGACCAAGTCTAGAATTGTGTTTTTCTTACTTAAATTATCTTTTACTCAGTAAACTATCATCAGAGGTACATTTGAAGATTTACATAAAATAACTATTTTCATTTGGAAGGAGAGATTCCTTCAGACTAGCCTATTGATAAAATCAAAAAGGTGTCCATGATTCCAACAGTTTACATTTGAAGCAATCATAGCTGCTGTGATAATTTAGAAAGAAAAAAGAAAGTTCAATTTGAAAGTCCTAATACCGATGTGCTGGTCCTGGAGAAAAACAACTGGAAAAGATTTCAAATTTTTACCATGTCCAAGATTCTACCTTCTCAAAGTCACTACATTTAAAATAAAATATAAAGTTTGGCTTTCTGCAAGGAATAATCATAAGAACTCAAAGCTATAAGCAACTATTCTATAGAATAACCTTTTTAGAATTTTTCTGTATTGAATAACATAACTGGGATAAAAAAAGATTTTTCTCAATATAACCTATTCTCATTTTTTTAGTTCTCTTATTAATTTTTTATTTATAAACAGAAAGAATAAGACTGCAATTTATACTCAAAATTTTTACTGAAAATCTCATGAATTCTTAACTCATAAAACCCAAGCCTAGTATAATTTATTCAATAATCATAGGTTCTTTCATGATGGGATTAATCAATTCATTAATTTAAAAATGAAACAGTAAACACCATGTTGAAGTCATAAATTTTTAGAAGTCTATGACCTTGAGCATTTAAAATGACATAGGAACATAAAAGGATTGAAAACTACTTAATAAACCTTACTACACTGATGGAGTCTGAAAAAGAGTCATTCAAAACACAGAAGCACAGGTTTGCTTGAATCTACAGTTTACTACACTATTTAATACGATCTAAATAATTAACTCATGATTTCAAGACTATTTAGAATTTTTTCCCATTTTTCAATTACAAATTAAAGGTTTTATGCTCAATAATATAGATTTTAATATAATGTAGCTAAATTGTAAGGAATAAGAACTTTAATTGAGAATCTACAGAAATCAGAAAGTAGTGTAACTGAAGATACAAAAAATCATTCTGCCTTTCAGTCACAGAGCAGGACTAACAGTACATAAAGTTCTTCTGAACATTATTATAGAAGTTACCCAGAATATTTAAGAAATACAAATTCTACTTCAGATACTAAGTGGTATATCATGAACTTCAGAATATTAGGCTGTAATTACACCAATTTATTCATAGTAAAGTTCTAGGTAACTTTTAGACAATTATGGGTTTGTCATATTAAAACACAAAAGCTTTTCAACTTTAACCATTTTAATCTTAAGGAGTATGTCTGAAATCACCTTCCTTCCATTCCTCCGAGTTACCATTATGAACATTCGTGTGCTGTGTTGTATTATTTATACTTCTAATCCATGGGTATGTTTAGCAGCACACTAAATAACTCTACCTATGAGGACTTAATTTCTTGTACAGGCTTTTAAAGTTATTTTTTTCTTACTGTCAAATTCTAAAATGAATGCAATAATTCCTTTTATAATATTGTTTAATATTCTAACAATAAAACTTCACTTACCTTGGGTCTAAAATTAGTGGTTGGGCCCACATACTCATGCTGAGCTTTTACAGTACCCCAAGGATGATAAATTTTGAAGCATTCATTGCAGTAGCTTGCACTACAGTCCATGCAACTTTTTGTGGATTCTTGAGGTGGTGGTTTACAAAGGTCACACATAATAGCTGTGGCTGCCCTGGCTGCCTGCCGATATTTCTCAACAATAGTTTCCAAAGTAAAATTTCGAAAGAGACCATTGATTCCTCGTTCTCCAAGATCCACATCATGCTCACAGCCAGGACAAGGAAAAATAGTTGTCCTGGGGGTCAGTGAATTGCGCTTCCAGCCTGCGTGATTAGTAAGTCCTTGTTTAGTTACATCAGTAGGAAAATGAATAGAATGAAGAAAAAAAGAATGATGTTTTGGAACAATATATATCTACAAATATATTCCAAAAATATAATGCTCAAAGTGGCTCCCTTTGAATCAATCTGTATTTTGAAATGCTTTTTTAAAAAATATTTTCCCTTGGTAAGTAAAAGACAGACCCAAGTTACCAAACAGTTATTAAAACCAAAGAGAAAAATATTCTATAGGAAATCCCACATAAAAACCATTTAAAATCAAACAAATATATGGACAAAATATACAGGGTCTGGCAGAAGTAACACCTACTTGAGTGTGGCTGGTAGGGTAATAATGTGGGTATAATAATTTCTAGTTTTAATTTGAACATTTGACCTAAAATGTCATATGGTGTGCTTGAGTGTGATATTGATATGTTACAGACTTACATGCATATGATTTTGTAATAAAAAGGGGTGTTATTTGTGCCAGACCTTGTATAATACAATACTACACAGGGTCAGGATCTTTTGAAATTATATAATTAACATTCATAGTTATTTTTATATATCATATCCAAAGGAATTTGACTTCCATTCAAATAAACACAATGTGAGCTGTGTGACTAAAAAACGATTCATACATAAAAAAGCAGGAGTCCTTAACCTGGGGCTCCATGATTAGGCTCCAAAAGATCCCAATAGTTTTCCAAACTATCAGAAACTGTATGCAAATTTTACATATTTATACCTATGCATATTTTGTTTAAATAATCCGTATCTTTTATCAGATTCTCAAAGGAATATGTGACCACAAAATTGTTAAGATCCACTGCCATAGAGGGCTTCCCCCTGTAGTATTGTTTATCTGGGAAAATTCAGTAGGCCAAATCATTTGCTAATTGAGTGCAATCAGTAAGAGTGAAAAGCTCATTCATAGGCCTAGAATCTAGTGACTGACTATAGGAGAGACCAACCATTTAGTATCTTCTTATGACCTGAAAAAAAGAATCATTGAGGTTACTTCATTCAGTAAGCCAAAAGTTAACCAAGAACTATTACAAATAATTTTATGGTGTATATATAATACAATGAATGACCTTAAACATCACACTATTATCAATATTATCCTCATTTTAACAAACAAACCATAACATGGAAATCCTGACCCACAGGTTCACAAGGATCCAGGGTTGTCCATTTAACATAGGTGCATGCATACCAAGTCCCTCCTCTCATTTATAAACCTATTCTTAGAGTATGTAATCTTGGTTACCCACAAAAGAATTACCTAAAAATAAACACAAACTTCTTAAACTACAGCCTTTTTTAATACTGCCATGTATCCAGACCAAAAATGAATGGTTAAACTTAGTATACCACAGTTAGAAAAGGTCTTTAAGCAGCTATACTAACATTGTCTTGGCATAGTAACATCACTGAAAAGACTGTCTTAAAAAATGCCTGTCATAATATATGTACAGGTAAAATTTGGCAATCAGCTCACAGTGTTATTCATTTAAGATGACTTCACAACATGCTAGATGGCATTGGGCCCTGAAAGCTAGTTACACAACAAATGTGCAGAATATTTTTAATATTCCATCAAGGATATTTTAACCTTTACATTTTTAAACACACAGAAAGAAGCATATCAAAAAAGATGTCCCATAAAAATCTGAAAATCCTACATAAAATGCATTCTTGTACTAATTATCAAAACATGCAATACAGTCCAAGATGTTTCACAACATAGCAGGCATATAATAAAATAAGCAGCAAAGCTGTTTTTAAAAGACATGCCAATGAAAATTTCATTCAGTGAAAAAACAAGCCATATAATTCTGAAAGTGATACAGTGCAGTGGTCAAGTTTAAACAAATGGAAATTCACATTTAATTGCATGCTTTCACACATGAACTAGGTGACAAATTAAAATGGTTAACTAATCTCAACAGTCAATGTTTTTTAAAAAATGAGTTATTATTGGTTTTATGAATTAAAGGTTGTGATGCACTGAATAATGGGATAAAGTAAAATTAAATCATGCTGGGTGTACACTAGTGACGCCCAGAGTTTGGCCTTCATGTTCAAAAGTTTAAAAAAAGTTTCATCCCTTTTCTGTAAACCTCTTTTAACTTACATTTATAATAAAAAGTAAGGCATAAAGCATCATAATAAATTTCTTAAATCCAACGAAATATTTAATCAATATTATCTATTTTTTAAACAGATTTTAAAAGCACTTGAATTTTTTTCAAATGCTAAAGAACTGATATATTTTTATTTTGGCTCTCTTTGACTTCTACAATTGTTTTCATAAAAACAACCAATAGAATATGTGTTCAGGGCAGCAAGGAACACAGGACACATCTGAGGATGTTCTGGGAAGTAAATCCAATGAAGAAAAATCAAGGAGTGGAACTAAGAATAAAATGTAATAGAATTAACTTTTTACTCTCTATAGCTCTGCTGTCCAATATAGTTAGTAACCATTAGCAAATATGGCTATTGGAATTAGATTTAATTCATATTAAATTAAAAATTTACTTCCGAGGTCGTACCAGCCACATTTCAAATTCTCAAGAGCCACATGTAGCTAGTGGCTGCCATACTGTACTGTGCAGGGTCAAACATCTGCATGATTGTAGAAAGTTCCATTGGATAACACTGCTCAATAGCACGGTATGAAAAAGAAAAGTAATAATGGCTTAGAAAGGTAAGGAAGTGATGTAGGCCAAGCAATGCAATTTTAAGTCAAACTACATTTGTGGGGTCAATAATATACACAAATGATTTGAATACTGCCATCTTGCAGAATCAATTCTTTTGCCCATATAACTTTAGTTCAAGAACAAATTAAATCAAGTATAAATTGATATAATTTAAAAATGAAGACTCCAAAATATCTTCAAATTGGTTTATAGCAAATCCCCCCAAAAGTCAGCTTTCAGTCATGTTTTAGCATTTAAATATGAAGAGAAAAGAAAGTATTTCAAAACAGAGTCAATACATAACAGATTCAGAAACTGTTAGCTGCATGCTCTCCCACATTCTAGCTAGAAACAACCTCCCGATGTTACCGCCTGGCATGGCAGTCAGCAGGCTACCTCTCCACACTCTGGACGTTCACGTAGGGTTTCTCAGTGTTTGGCAATGGGTTGATATATATACCGCTACCCTAGTGTTTCTTTTGCACACTCTGACCATCTGATTCCTACCAGTTATGTTTAATTATTGAGGATTATTAGTCTTTTCAACTTGCAATACCTTTTTCTCAACTACTAACTTAATCAAAAACAGATAATAAGCAATGAACTTTTAAAAAGCAAACTGCTCCTACCTTTCCTCCTAATTGCTATATTTCAATATTTAAAATTCTCAGAGACTCACTAAAACAGAATGTACTTTCAACTCTTTTTTTTTTTAAAGATTTTATTTTTAGAGAGAGGGGAAGAGATGGAGAACGGGAAACACTAATGTGTGGTTGCCTCTCGCACAGCCCCTCCTGGGGACCTGGCCCACAACTCAGGCATGTGCCCTCACTGGGAATCGAACCTGCAAGCCTTTGATTTGCAGGCCTGTGCCCAATCCACTGAGCCACATCAGCCAGGGCTAATTTTAGCTCCTTAACTCTTTGATTTCTTTTAAGGAGTAGTTACATTTCATTTTATACAGTCCTAAAATTATTTGACTCTTTGAAGGCGGTCATGAGGCTAATGTGGCCCCCAGTGAAAATGAGTTTGACACCCCTGCACTAAAGCCTGTAAGAAAAAAGATTATATGTGGCTTCTAGTAGTGACTATAAGATTTTAAAGTCAAGGCATGTGGAGGAAGATAAGGAAGACAGAAAAGGGATAACATTTCAGATGTTTATTTTCTCCAATAAAATATAAGGTATCACCAGCACTTCTCTCTCTCTCTCTCTCTCTCTCTCTCTCTCTCTCTCTCTCACACACACACACACACACACACACAGCCAATTTTACTTTAAAGGTCAACTGGAGTAAGTGAAAAACTTTTTTTAAAAAAATAAGATGGACTGGCCCATCTTTTTATATAGAAAGAAATACTTCAGAAAGCCTTAAAAAGCAGTGTATGTTATTTACCCACAAATGGGTAAGACCCCAATCTTACAACTCAAATACTTTAAAACATTAACAAAGAAAAGAACCATATGCATAAAACATGCAAAGACCATTTTTAACTACAAAAATTCCCAACATCTTTAAGCAAATTTTTAAACACAGAAGCAAGCATTGACTTATTTAACCTCCCCAAGGTAGCAATATGGCTATTAACATAAGCTTGTTCCACTCCATAAGCTTTGTTCCACTCCATAAGTGTAAAGGCTTTTTAAATTAACATTATTTTTAAAAATAACAGAGGTACATTATTTTCTTTAAAAATACTTTGTCATGTATACTGACAAAACTGCAAGCACTAACAATCAGTGCTACCCTTTAAAAACATCAGAATTTGTTTGGAAATTTAGTCCCGTTGACCTTTAATTCATGTCAGCCCAATTTATTCATTTTCCACAGAATTTTGAAGACTTGACCACTGATGTTTAAAACCTTATCTACACAGGTTATTAATTTAAATCTAACACTATGCTGCCTGCGGCCACACAAGCAATAAAGCATTCTACCTCTCCACCCCAAAGATCTCCGTTGTGATGCTGTGAACAATGAACAGAAAGCTGGATTTAGAATTTAATTTCAAAGAGAAGATTCACAACGTGTTAACAAAAGATAAAGCAGTAACTGTGCCCTGCACATAACACAATCATTGAATTAACAGTAAAAAAAATGTGTTTTTCCTGGTACACACGGTATTCATGAAGCCATCAAACCTATCTTTGAGTTCAGAATTAATCAATATTGGTGCAGCACTTCAGAGATCTACACTGTATCTTACAGAGTTGTATTTTTAAACAAACAATCATATTTCTGGTAATCACTGCAAATACAAATAAAATCAAGCATCTTTTGTTTCTTTACTGATGTAAATAAACATTACAAAAACTGTATCTTTTTGACAAAAGGAAATACAAAATACAAAATATCTTTTAAATACAAAAAGCTTGCATATATATGACCAAAAATTACAGAAATACAGCTTTTATTTTTACATAATTTGATATGCTATTTTTATATACACCATAACTCCCTTCAAGGCACCTTTCTTTTTAATCTGTCAAGTGTCCGATGCAATACTGTACAACAAAGGAATATGTGGGCCAAAAGTGGAAGCCATGTATGTCATTTAAACTTCCCAGTAGCCAAATTTTTAAAAACTGTTGAAATTCATTTTAATAACACGTGTTATTTAACCCAAATATCCAAAATACTATCGCTTCAAAATGTGATCAACATAAAAATCCCCAATTAGGAAGAGATATTTTATAGTCTTCTTTTATTTCTAGGTGTTCAAAATCCAGTGTGTGTTTTACACTTACAGCACATCCCAAGTCAGACTAGCACATCTCAGTGCTAAACAGCCACGAGTGGCTAGTGGCTACTGTACTGGACAGTCCAGGTCTAATTCAACCCCTTAATTAACACTGGCAAAACTAATTTTTAGAATTCTATTACTCCCACAGCCAGTACTCAGAATAGGGTCTCTGATTTCCTTCCCAAGCATACCTAAATGATGAAAACTTAAATTAAAAAAAAAACCCTGCCAGATAAAAAGCGAAAATTACCTACCTGAGAATTTATGTTTGAATCTATCCAAAGAAAAGTTACAGAGACTAATGCCCCATAAATGGAGGAAGTGACTTCCACTATTTTAAAACTGGTGATCGTGAGATAGGAAATGCTAAAATTTGCATTCATTTGCTATAAACCTCCAGGATTTACTGCTGTTCTTGGAGCCTTCCCACCTTCTGAATGCTCCATCTGTATCTGTCAGCTTACTTTATATGTTCTTGATGAAGGACTACGGTCTATTTATTGCATCTCTTATGAAGCTCTATGTACAGTATTAAGCTATATGCTTCTTAAGGAAAAAGATGGATGGCATCTATCGTTTTCACTCTTCAGCATTTAGCCATGTCTTATAGCCAGCAGGTAACAAATATTTGGCAAATGAATGAATGCAACTGGTACTCAAAAAAAACACAGCACTTCAGGGGTGAAGAATACATAGAAGATAACATATCAACTGGCTTGACCCACCCCCAAGACAGAAATGCCCTTTACGATATTTGCAAAAGATGATCACCCATCCATTGTTTAAAACAAAGACTCCAAACACTGACGGCCCAAATGCTGGATGGGTCAGAGTCTAAGATGTGTTTTGGCTGCCCTGACCCTATACTGACTTGGTATGGTGTTTCTAAATAATTTGAATTGACTACCAACATTTAAAAAACAGATCTGGCATCAAAACCACTATCAGGTTTTTGTTGAGGGGAAAAACAGTAAATCTGACAATCTAGGGCCCCCAAACCCATATGATCATTCACTAGTGCCAAGTGGCTACTTCCCCCTCAGACAAGGCACCTATTCCAGTCTCCGCAATCCCAAACCAGGCCCATTGTCTCCAACAGCATCAGCCTGGAGCCAGCTGGCTGCTGACACTTGGGCTGCTGGTTTTCTACAGCAGTTGAGTTAATGAGAAAATGAAATATTTATTTTCCTACACCTATATCAAAGAAGCAAAGCAAAAGAGAGTCTTGTATTTATTTTTCTGGGGCCTATTTCACTAATGAACCTATTTCACCCCTATAGCATCTAAATTTGATCTCTAATTTAAACACTTCTAGTGACAGTGACCCAACAAAGCTAGGCAGCCTGTTTCATTTTTGGACAGCCTTAGGTGTTTGTTTTCTCTCCTGTTAAACTGTAATCTGCCTTTTTATTTCATCTGTCCATTGATCTGGAACCTTTGCTGGGAAGATATATAGTGTACTATTCTTTCCCGCAAAACCACCATCATATTCTGCAAGGGTCCCTTCTCCAAGTTAAATATTCTTATTTCCCATAACTGTGGTTCACAGTAAAGTTGCCTAACTTCCTCCCTCAGGACATAACCTAACTAATCAACTTCTTCCTAAAGAAGGAGGAGGAACATCTCAGTAATTTCACTTTTGATCTAGATAGAATAAAGTGTGGGGGACTAGATCTCCTGTTCTGGAAAAAATGCCATTATTACTGCATGTAAGCCGTTACAGCATGCTTTCAACAAACCCTGCAGCAGAGGTTTGTCATTTAACATCTGCTCAACACATATTTATTAAACATCTACTGAGTACTGTGATAGTGAGTTCCTGAAAACAGAGACGGTTAACTATATTTCACCTATATTGCATTCCTACTTCATATTAATCACATATAAAACAAATCTTAAGATTAGAAGCCTACCTTAAATACAGAATTTTATAAAATACATAGGTGAGCTCAATCTAATCATAACTAGAAATACTAGTACACAAGTAAAATTCCTTTCAATGGTCTGTGCTAAATATTAATATACAAAAAGTGAATTTTCCTTGGTCAATCAAGCAGGGGTCGGTCCCTAATTAGCCAATGAGGATCTAGAACATCAAGTTTTATCTGGTAGGATGATTTCATGCTGTTACTGTGTTTCTTCCCCATGTGCCAGTTTGCTGGCAGGGAGAGAAATAAAAGTGATGACTTCATAATGAGCATAACCCTCTCCCACCTCATACGCCCTGCACTCCCACAAGTTACCTAGTGCTCCTGTTTTTTGTACACAGTTATACCCTGCGTAACAACATTATGGTCAAGGACAGACCACATATATGACAGTGGTCCCACAGGGTTATAAATATCACCTCATTATGTCACAGCCATCCTAACGTTGTGGCACAATGCATTACGTGTTTCTGGAGATGTTGGTGTCACCTAACCTACTGCACTGCCAGTCATATAAAAGTACAGCACATACAATTACGTATAGGACATAATACTTGCTAATAATATAAACAACTGTTAGTCGTTTATGTATTTATTGTACTATACCTTTTACTGTCATTTTAGAGCACAGTCTTTTTGCTTATAAAAAGTCTTCTGTAAAACAGCATGCCGTGTTTTACTGGCAATAGCCGTATACACCTCATGTTTTCCATGTCTCTTGACTGCAACATTATCTCCTCTACTTGATTTAATCTTGTGTTGTTTTGTACAGTAACATGCTGTAAAGCCTGTAGCCTAGGAGTAAGGAGCTCTACCATATAGCCCAGGTGTGTAATAGGCTTGTGTACGTACACTCTATGATGTTCACACCAGCACCAAATTGCCTGATTAGGCATTTCAGAATGTATCCCCATCATTCAGCAGCCCATGACTGTACACATGTGATTTTTATATCTTCCAAGTAACTAGTTATTACCATTTAAAGAAAAACACATATTTTTAAAATAGCATATAATACTAGTCTTACAACAAATCTACTCTTATCCACTCTCTAATGGAGCTCAAAGACATAGACATTATCCAAGGAGATTCCATATCACAGCATGGACCAAAAAAAGTGGCATTCTCTAAAATGTAAATATGGAGAGACTCTTTTCTGATAAGAAAAGTTGTTTTTAAAAAAAAACAAGATTAAAAAGTTACTCCTATACTATATGAGGAAGAAACTGACAGAGTGGAGGAAAGGATTAAACTGAGAACCTCAAAGCCCAAACTGGACAGAGTGGAGGCCCTGAGGTCTGGTGCTTATGGCCACCAAAGCAGTGCCTACACGACACTGTGGCATTTCCGCCCCACCTAGGCCTCCCCTTGGTCCTCATTGCTGATTTTGGTCCTCACTCGCTCCTTAATTTTTCGGTGGCCCTGTTCCCAGTGATTTCAAATTAATTTAGATCTATATTAATTCTATTATGGATGTACAGAAAAAAGTAACACTATCCCAACAGGAAACAATTCAAACATTGGCTATATAATAAAGGTACAGTATGTGTGTTATACATCTCATTAGATCTACTTCTATCATGACTACGGAATTTTACTACTATTTAATTGATGTTCAAAATCCTTATTTTATAAAAATGGATTAAAATAGCTGAAGAAAATAAAGTTCTCAGGTAGAATAAAATGATACCAAATAATTCCTCCAAAAAAATCCTTAGGAGTAGTCACTATGTAGTTTCATCCCTTATTCTGTATATTTATTTACATATTACTATATATATAGATGTTTCCCTAGTAAGTACATCAGTAATCCATCACTCATCCCTCATGTAAAGGATATCACAGGGCAAGAACACCTCCCCTAAAATACACAATTAATAAGGAGTTTAACACAAAGTTGGTGTTCAATACCCAATTTTAAGTGCATTCCAAAAGTCGGTAAGAGTTCATTTTGACATTTTAAAAGGGGCAGGGGCCTCTGTATAACTACAGTTTTAATATATTCACCTGGAAAGATTAACCCTGAAAATGATAGAAGGAATTTCCCTTCCACAGTTATCAATGAAAATCCCTGACCCCAGTGTTCTACCACCTACCTGGTCTGTTAATCCTGTCGACTTTATCCAGGCTAGGGGAGTGGAGCCAAAGTCGAGGACTGCTCTGATTGGAGTTGTCTGATCCCACATCATTGAATGAATCATCAAGTGTCAGTAAGAGTTCTTTCACACATTTATGACAGATACTGTGTTGGCAAGGGAGAATCAACGGGTGGGTAAACAGCTCCTTGCATGCTGGGCAAATGAGCTCTCTTTCGATATTCTTAATGGTAACCTTAAATTCAAAAAAGAAAAAGAAATCAGAATCAGAGGCTCTTAGTGGGTAAATATATTAATATGCTTAGACCTCTTGTAGAAGTACATGTGTTTACCTTTCCAAAAGAACTAAGAAATAGATTTCTTTTTTGAAATCTGAAGTTCCTTTCTGGCTATGAAATATTACACCATCACTCCCCTTCGCAGCACCCAATAGCCTAGAACTGAGGTGTCATGATAGGGTAAAATTTGAAATATGGGAAAAGTTGGCAGAAAATATTAGGGGACCATAACAGCTCATCAATTATTAAGTTATTCAAACCATCATGAATTTACTGACTTAGAACTTCAGGGAATTCCTAAAAGCAGACTACTTCAATAAAAATTAAGAATATAGCACTAAGAATTAGACAGTTTTCCTATTTAGCACATTAACTCTGTGAGTAGCAAATAACAAGAGCTGCTCAAAACTAGGTTAGCCAGTGTGTTCATGGAACCCTACTTGAAATCTATTGACAAGCTGAATTATCAGCAATTTCCTACATTAGATGTAACCATTTTTCATATGCTGCAACTGTAATGTAGGTAAAATGCTTGAGGATCTCCTGCTGCAATATCAAAGTGGTTATCTTAATAGCACTTTATAAATATTGAAAGAGTGTAGAGGATTAGAAGGGACCATTATAAGTGCTTTCGATACTACAAGCTTGCATTATTTTCAATGAGAAACACACTTTAACCATAACCAGTTTTCCCATGCCATTTTTCCCCATGTATATCAATCTTCAAGGGCTATGAATCCAAGCAATTTTAGTGACAGTTCACTTTAAAGTACTCATAACCTTGTACAATTATTTCAACTACTGGAAATATACAGAATATTAAAATTGAATTAAGTCACTTACTTTAATTAAATAAAAATGTATACTATCTTATTTCTATTTCCCCTAAAGCAACACAAAGTGCTTTAATAACCCTGACAATAGCACTACAGCCAGCTGGCTCAGTGGGTCTTTGCAGTGTTTCTTGCTGCATCATTCAACAAATATTTAATAAAAGCCGACAACACATCACAATTTTAGTAAATTTGGAAAACAGTCACACCTCACAATTCACATTAAATCACAGACCATTTACATCCTATCTCATTGTACAAGAAAACTGACACTTAATTCAAAGGAAAATACTGTCCTGAATGTTCAAGATAGGTTCTCACACCCCATTTTATGGGAGGTTTACCTCCCACTGGAAGATCTAAATTAGTTTCCATTTTTCTTGTACATGAAACAGTACACAAGCTTTTTAAAAAAGCACAATAGATATAAAATAATTTTTACCCAAAAGGTAAATTAGTGTTCATTATACATTCATTGATGGAAAACAATCTGATTAGAAGAAATGTGATGTGGTGGTTCCACAATTAAGCTGTTTCAAAATAAATGAGGTTCGACAGAAAACCAACAAGTTCTTAAGAATTGACTATCCCCCTTCAAGCAAAATCACTGGTAGCCGAACAGCTGCCAGAGGGAGCCCGCAGGGGTCCAAACGGAACTCGAGCGCCGACCCCACCGCGCTCCCAGACAAAGGGCGGCGGGACACGCGCCCCGCTCAGCGATGGGCACCAGACTCCCCAAAGCGATATAATTCTACAATCTGAACCCCATTAAAAAGCCAAGCCCGGACTCCCCCAGGTGCTGAGATGGGCGACAACCGCATCCGAGCTGTGCTCTCTTCCGGACACAGCTGACCCGGAGTCCAGTCCTCCGAGGGGTAAAAAGGGGGCGCACCGAGTTGCAGAACCCGGCCCGGGACGGGAAAGGCGAAGAGGAAGCGAGGCCACCACCACAGGGCAGCCTTCGCTCCTCGGGAGGAGTGGCTCCCTCCCAGCTGAGCGCTAAGGGAAGAGAGACCTAGGCACCCTGGCGCGCCGCCATCGAGGCGTGGAGCGGTCGCTCCTCTGCCCCGCTCACCAGCGAGTCTGAACCATCCCCCTCCATGTAGCCTCCTTGCAGGTGTCATTAACAGCAGGGTCTAAACGGCAGACGAGTCTGGCAGGGTCCGGTGGGCGCGTCCCTGCAGCGGCCGTGGAGCCTCGGCTAGGAGCGGGAGGGTGAGCTGGTCAGCCGGACCCGGCCAGCGGACCGACGCGGCCAGAGGCCAGGGCGAATGAAAGCACAAGCGCAGAGAGGAGCTTCGCTCCCTGCGACGGCCCCGGAAACTCAGCCAGCGGCCCGCTGCGGCGGCGGCTACTGCGGACTGCGGCTGGGCGGGCGGCGGAGTGGAGACCAGGGCTCCGGCGTCGCGGAGGGGCGGGGCGGAGGTGGGGCGGGGCCGTCACCCGGGCAACAGGGCCCTCCGCACAAAGGAGGAGGGGCAACAGGTCGAGGGGGGCCCCCAGGGGACAGAGCAGCAGGGCAGGGGCGTGGCGTGGGGTGGGGTCCTGCCGCCTCCGCCCCTCGCTCCCACCCAGGCACAAGCCCGTCACGCCCTGTGGGGGGTAGGAAGCCCCTGAGGGGAGAAAGTGAGGGCGGCGGCGGGGCGGGAGTGATGCTGAGCGGCAGTGTACAACCCTGGCCTCTGGCCCCGACAGCTCCCTTTGCTGCATTTTGCTTTCCCTGCTCTTTGGTAAGGCGCGATACCAAGCATCACAGACAAGCCACATATCCCGACTCTAGACCGGTCGGCGAGGCGCAGGCGGGCCTGTGCCGTCCCACCGAACAGTGCAGAACCCCGCGCTGCGGAGGCGACCGGGACGGGAACTCACCCACCCCACCCCCGCTCCGGCCGGGGGTTCCCCTAATGGGTCCTAGTCCCCGCCCCGCTCTCCTCCTCCTCTTCCGGCCGATTCACAGGGTGAACTTAACACTCCCGTACTGCTCAACAGCCACTCTTATGCTGCTTTTTTGGTTCTGCTTTTCCACACGCACAACACGTTCTTGCCAAGTGGCTCCAGGACAGATCGCATAGCAGGGGTCCCTTTCCCTGGCGCTGGACAGGAATTGAATTCGAGATTGTAGCAAGGGAGCGCCCGCCCCGGCTAGGGTCAGCGCTCCGCCCCCGCCCCCGCAGCTGCTCCGCAGTTTCCCCCATCCCGGACCGAGCGCGCCGGTAAATCAGGACAGCTGGTGCGGAGCCACGTACACACGTGGTGGGCGCCGGCCGAGGGTTAAGGTGCGTCTTCGACAGATCTGGGGAGTAGGATTGTAACATTCACCTGCCACAGCTCAAGCACGTTTCTTCTATGTTGTTTTCAAGGCAGATGGGGAAAAAATTAACATGGGATTGTTGGAAGCCGTATTGGAGCATATTTATGACTGAGAAAACAAGCGCTCTGAACAGCTAGGTGAAGTGACCACAGAACTGGATGGAGCGCGGCATCCCCTTTAGGTTTTGGAATGCTTCCCACTTTATTTTGTATTTGGGAGAAGTCTCTGGCTGTGCAAACTTTTGTCTTTCCACAGCACTGTCAGCAGTGATAGCCTCTTCTCCAACCCGGCAATTAAATAACGGTGTAGCAGTACAGAATTAAGAACAGCAAGGGACCATAGCGACTGTCTTTAACGGAAACCCTCAATTTGCAGATGAGGTGCAGAGAGATTGAACGCCCTGCCAAGCAAAGACAGGACTTCTCTGATCCGCATTAAGGCCTGTTGTGTGGTCCCACATGCTGGAAAGGTTCCTCTCTTCCCAAAAGTTCAAAAGCATCCTAACTAGGAGGAAAATAATGCATGCCTGCAAAATTTAATTACATATAACAGGCACTATGCCATGTACTTGCACAGATTTTTAAAAGTTCAAACATTAAAAAGCACTATAAATCAGTTTTTATACTAGTCTTTGTTATACCGGTCACTGTGTTTTTCATAGTGGTCTTTGGGTCAAATAATTCCCCTTTAGCTGTAACCTCACATCAGCACACCTAAATAGTGCTGTGGTCCAAAACTAGCAGTTAACAGAGTAAAGGAGATTAGAAGGCTTCATTAACAGGAGCTAAAGATAAAACCTGTATAGACAATATTTGACTGAACACAAATTTGAAAGCCCTTCCATATGCACATCAAACTTCAGCGAGAAACCATTTTCCACCTGATTCTCAAAGTTCAAAAATTATGTTACTACACTTGGCTAGAATGTGGGGAACTAGGTACTTTCAAACTTTTTTTCTGTGACAATGTAGACTGGTACAGTTTATTTAAAGGGAAAGCTTGCAAGTTCTATCAAAAGTTGTAAATATACATCCATAATATACACTATACCATGGAATATTAGGCAGCAGTTAAAATGTAGTGATGAGAAGATTTCTAAAATTATAGTGATTTTAAAAAGTACAAAACCAGATGAATGCTGTATGTTGCCACTGGCAAAATGATAAGACAGGCATATATGCTTATATAGGCAAATAAGTGACTAAAAATAAAACTCTGAAATAGACTACACACATGCCCAAAATAATGGTATTGCAGAGTAGTAAGGGGAAGAAGTCCAGTGTAGAAGACTTTTCACTCACACAGCATTAAATTGTTTGTACTTTATAATATGCTTTACTTCCAGAAACTTTTTAATGTAATTTAATCCATATACTTTTAAAAGCAAAAGGGTGAGGGGGGATATTGTTAACAAGGCAGCAAATATCACCGTTCTAAACCATCATTCTCCCACTTCCCTGGTCATTTCTAACCCCCTTGGCTGCCATGCTTTGGGTCATCTCATCCATTTCTCTCAATATCCATACATTCCAGTCTTCAAGTTACCAAAGATACAAGATCCTTCCCAGTTCCTCAAGTTAAAATCCTGGTGGGGGGGGGGGGGGGCGGGGTAACTATCTTCTGTCCTTCCCCCTGCCTCCGATTAGCCTTCAAATACTTTCTCCTCACATCCTGTCCTTTCTCAAACTCACTGCTAATTCCCCTGCCTACTTTGAGCCTCCTCTCCCCATGCCTATAGATTACAATAACAGCCTATCGATGAGGTATTTACAAATGACTTTCCATATGTGTAAGTCAGTACCCTTACAGATCCATTTGCACAGGAACAGAAAATCTATGGTCCTGGACAACAAGCAACTTTGTACAGGAATATAATAGGGGTTGTATGTGCATGTGAACATATTTAAATGTTTAGCAGGGGTGGAGGACAGAGAGGTAAACTTGTAATAACACAAAATGAGTCTGCTACAGTATGGAGGGCCTGGAATACCATGCTTCTTTTCCATAGATGTCGAGAATCTTTTGAAGGCTTTTAAGTGGGAATAATGTCAAAGATCTGTATTTTTTTTAATCATTATCCTAATTTGCATTGCATATGCTCTCTCTTGGTGCCTACACCTCTTTAATTTGGAGTATCCTAGTACCTCCTTTTCCAATACTTCTTTTAAAATATGGGTCAAAATTCAACACAAAGAAGCATATTATTCCACACCTAATTAACACCCACCTGCCAAGTCTGCAAACCTTTAGTACCCTTGCCTACATTGTGGCATCTTGCACTTGTTGACGTAGCTTAATTGCTCTTCTGTCACAGAGGCATGAGTTGTCCCCCATCTATCTACTTCATGAAGTCCAAGATGTCAAGGAAGGATGTCACCAATTTTCTCCTACTTCGCCTGCCAAGAACTGCCACCCCCCAAACACACACACACACACACACACACACACACACACACACACCATTCAAGTTTGGTAAAACAGAAGCTCAATAAATGTTCCTGACCCAACATTAAAACATAAACCTGTTACCCTTGAGACTATAAGCTATGTAGTCAACTGACCAGGTCTCTTTCCATACTGACTCCTAATATGAACAAAAGATTAAATTACTGGCAGAGTCAAGTCCTAATGACCATGGTGCACATTTCAGTAAGTGCTGTGAGGCACCACTGGCTCTTAATCGGTTTGGTCTGAAATCGAACAGCCAGAGTTTGTTGACACACTGTTAGTCTGTCCTGAACAAGAAGTAACAAGGTGATATGGCCACATGTGCCTAAACTTTGCCCCCTGTTGGGAACCCATACTCATTGAACAACCTGGGTACAAAATTAAGAGAGCTCTGGATTTAGGAGAAATAAGGAAGATGGCAATGAATTAAATCACTAGGTTTCACAGGGATTGGCACGAGCACTGTCTACTTTGCTGGGTATCAGGAATTAAAGGTGAAGGAACAATAAACGTCATTTATTAATTATTGACCCAAGCCTCTGACAGGCCAAGCTCACCTGTCATAAAGTGTTTCTATGGGAACAACCGCAGGGGAGGGAGTCCAGTGAGCCAGAAAGTTCAGATTTCCATTGCCTAGCCAAATCCTACTCATCTTTCAAGCTGCAGATAGAAAGCCTCCTTCCTCATTAGTGTAGTTTTCATCGATTAGCTCCCCACACTCTAAACTCCTTTAGCATTTAAGAGTGTTACTACTCAGTTTAACATGACTCCGTACTCTCATTTCGTACACTAATGTTTAACATTTGGTAAGCCTTATCTTCCCATCCATTGAAACTCTGGTTTAAGAGAAAATCTAGTAGGTATTTATCTGCTAAATGGTAGTACCAACCAACAATTTGAAACTGGATATGAAGAACACACCGCTGCTCTGGCAGACATTTTCCCATTAATGGTGGAGTATACTGGCTGAATGCCTGGTGGGCCAAGGAGTCTCCTGGCCACCTTGAGGTAAACAACACTGGTAATAGCTGAAGGTTGTTAGCAAGTCTCTTTAACCCTATCTTACTATTCCTACACTTAGGATAGCTAGGGTTAGCAAATAAAAACAGGATAGACATCCTGTTAAATTTCATTTTCAGATACACAATGAAATTGTTTTTAGTATAAGTATGTCCCAGATGTTGAATGGGACAAACTTATACTAAAGAAATTATTTTTTATTTATCTGAAAGTAAAATTTAACTCTAATCCCTGTATTTTATCTGGCAGCTCTACCTCTACTTGCTAATGATCAGTTTGGAAATAAGGTGTCTCAAGACCCAACCCTGTTGTCATAGTAGCTATGTGCAATAGCTTGCACCTATTGAGGGCCTACTATGTGTCAGTGTCAGTATCAGGAACTTAAGTGAATAAAACATTCACTTAAGCCTTGCAATAACCCTGTGAAATAGGTGTAATTCCCTTCAGAGGGAACATGTAGCAACCATAACTCCTGCCCACCTCCACCCACAGACTAAGTAAGTCACATGATTACATAAAATCCCAAAGAGCCAGATTCAAATCTGGATCTCAGCCTGGCATCCCTTACCTGCCCACAGGTAAGTATAAAACATGAAATTTATACTTTCACTGAAAACTCTCATTTAAACATTCTTTTACAAAGTAGTTTAAGAGATATATTTTCTTTTTTTAAGAGATATATTTTCAAGTTCTTTTAAACAATGTAGCAAAAACATCAAAGGAAAATTATAATAATGTTTTATGAAACTAGCTATTTTCAAATGATATTGCTTCAGTCAAAATCTTGTTTGCCTTCTGTACCTCCATAACACACACATTTTACCCAATTTCAAGATATAAAAAATATTTTTTTAAAGAACACTTTGCAATGAACACAACCTTAGTATTATCACCCAGTTTAGATTTCAGTTGTGTGAGCAACTATCAATTGAACTTTCTGAAACAAACCATTTCGTGGTATTTTTTTTGATCCCAGGAGATGTTTAAGACTTTATATTAGTCTAGATTTGAGGATCTTACAAACCTAAATCTTCAGGGTGTATCTTCTTTTAAAGTAAATTTTGGATTTATAAAAGTTCTTGAATCTTTTGTGCCTAAAAGATGTTCAAAGTTAAATGTAATAATTCACCAAGTAATGGAATCAATGCCTGTTTCTCTATCAAAATTAAATGTAACATTCCAAAGCCTCTTTTATTTTGCTGAAACTATTGTACTCTTTGAAAGTATATGAACAGTAATTATTGAACTATGAGAAATACGAAGTACCTTCTGCCTATTTATACATAAATATATATGTTAAATACTCTATAAAGAGTTATACCAAATTTAAATTCTTCAATGATCTTTGTCATTGAATCTTCATTATATGACTCCAGAAGAGTGTATAACTTTGTGAAGGGGAAGGTGTATGAACATGATAAATAATACTAGCCTGGCAAATTATTCTAGAGACCAATAGATATTGACCACAGATTTGGAAAGCTCTCTTTTAGTCCAAAGAGACAAGTTAAAACAGAAACATAAAAACAGCTTCCAGAAATACAAATATCTCTGATAGTGAAATGTAAGGAATTCCATTTACATTGATTTTTAAACCTCTTGAGAATTATTGTAGGTTTTAACCATACTTAGAGTGTATTGTTGGCTGAGCAGAAAGACCACACTGGCAGGGATCACTGTGTACTTTAAATATTAAAGTCATCATCACAATAGAGTAAAATAAGCCCATCCATCCAGTTTCTCCTGTGGGTTTTAGGTTACCTTAAGATGAAAGGCTCACCTCCCACATTCAAAGAACAAACAACACGCTAATGTAATTTACAATAGACACAGCAGCAACCTGCTGCCAAGGGCAGAGGCAGTGAACTGGAGGTGGGAGAGAAGTTCCACCTTTTGCTCTGCAAAACTTTCTGGAAAGGTTGAACATTTTGAACAAGCACATATTAACTTAGTAATATTTTAAAGCCATCAGAGAAAAGTGAAAGAAATTATCATGATGGTCAACCCACTGGTCTCAACTTGGAAGGGAGAGAAAGGGGGCAAGAGGATCACTGGCCTCTGCTCTCCATTAACTCAGCCAACTTGGTGTAATTAGACCAGTTTCACCTTATTCCTTACATTGCAAACCTGAACTACAAGGTGGAACCTAACTCCTCAAAGGAAAATAAAGGAAGTAAATCTCAAAGATCTGCTATTCCATGGCTAATATTCAATGAGGTAGGTATTTGGTGTTCACTGTGTAATCACACACAAATTGAGGGTTTTAAATGGAGTTGGGGGTTGGAGGCAGTAAGGACAGTGGGCAGGGAATAAGCTTGAGTCAAAATAGTTAGAAGGCTATTACTGACACACCACCACCACCACCAAGAAAAAAAAAGTCAGAGGGAGGAACTGTCCCAAGTTTATTGTGAGAGCAGCCTGCTCCCCAAACTCAGGGATTTCTCAGGGACACCCAGCCTCTATAACTTTGGCAGTTATAGAGCATGCTGTTTGCTGCAGGCCCCTTGCTGAAGCCTAAATAGAGAGTGAGGCAGAGAAGCTCAGTAGATGAAACGAGGTTATTTTGTTTTTGCTTTTTCATTATAGTGATCATAGTGTGGTAAACACATTGCAAATTCTGAGAGGTTTATTTTTGTTTACCTGACTTTACCATAAGAAATTTTAAGGGTTCACTAATGGTTTTGACCTACTTCCTTCCCCATTACAGGAAATTTACCCGTGTGATTTATAATCACCTGAGGTGTCAACATGCAGATCCCTAGATCCCACCCCTGAACTATTCTCTCAGAATTTAAAGCTTTACCTGCTGAAGATATAAGTATTAGTCAACCGATACAATTCTGGCTGACTTGAAGAATGTCTGAGAACCACATGCCTAACTAAATTCACCTCTCAATTGAGACTGGTCCATTTATTTTATAATCAACAAATGGCCTCCTCTTTCCCCCGCCCCCATCCTGCCAGAGCTCTCTTGCACCACGGTCCTGCTGTGCGCTTTTTGAGGGTTGGGTCTTGGCCATCTGGCTGCGGGCCTCTTCACTCAGAACCAGCACTTCCTTCTGGACTTCTCTCTCCAGGATAGGCCCTGCAGAGGATAGAGCGGGATGTGGTATGCACCCTAGGCCTGGGGGCAGCCAACCGCAGACTATTGGTGGCGACCAGGCACTTGCATGTGCTAGCCAGGGTGTCTCCGTGCATGACTGGGAGACCCCTGGAGGTGCAGGGTGGAGCCCATGGTAGGAAGAAAAGTGGAACAAGGAAAAAGGGTCTTCCATTTGTACTTCTGGTCCAGGGCTGTCATTGTTAGGGGCAGTCCACCTTCAAAATGTTAATAAATATTCTATTCCAGATGAGGAGATTTCGTGTGTGCAGAACAGGAGAGTTCGTTCAGGGAGGCACACGGTTCGCCCAGGGCATTTTAGCCCGTAAGTGCATTAAACCGGCTTCCCAGCTGCAAGACTGTCTGCCCCACTCCAGACTTTGTACCCGCGGAGTTGGGATGAGTGATGTATGATGCTCAAGTTTCAGGTGCTCACACTAGGCCTGCAGAATCATCCTCCTCTCTGAGGAGAGTCCTTTTTCCTCTGTGCCACCACCTCTTCTCAAAACTCCAGGTGCAGAAGGCAAACGCAGACACCCCACCCCCACCCCCACTTCTCGCTTTTTCTTGCGAATCCCGGCGGACCGCGCACCGGGTGGCCTTTGCTTTTCCCGACACCTCCCTTCTGCAAACGATTTAGGCTCCTCTCTGGGCAGTTTCTCGAAAGCTACGCGGAGGCAAATCTTCCCGCTAGGCTTTCTGCCTAGGCGCGGCGCCACTCGGCCCGGCCGAGGGCGTGGTCGTGAGGCGCCACCAACAGCGCCAGCCTGGATTTGGAAAGGGCTCCGGGACAGGTGCTGGGCTGAAATCTGGCTCTTTATCATTTCCCCCCTCCCCACCAAAAGGAGTCTGCTTGAAAGGTTCGCAGCCTGGGGCAAGGCTAAGGACTTTAGAAGGAAGGCTGAAAACGCCTAGGCGGGGCGATCAAAGGTTCTACCCTGTTTACCAGCTACACGGTCGGACTTCACGCTCAAGCAGATCCCGCCCTCCCTGCCTGGTCACCGGCAGCTGGGATCCACCCACCCTGCGCTTGGTATCTGGACGGGAGAGGTTACCCACTCGAAGTCACCACGCGCGGGCAGCCCTAGGTGCTTCCAGGAGCGTCCCCTTGGCCAACGCCCGACCCTTCTTCCCCGGGATGCACGCTGAGCGCTCGCCCCTAGCGGTCCCGGGAGCCTCTCCTGTCGCCCAGCTGGCCCCAGACGCGCCGTAAAGCTCCAGTTGGCTCATTTCAGAGATGCCGCGTAATAAAGAAAAGGCGGCTACTTTGCATTCTGCAGCTGCTGGGACGTCCGCGCTGAGAGCGCGGACCGGGGTCCCAGCCCCGCCCTGAAATGGAGCGGGGCACCCACAGCTACCCGCCAGGTAGTGCCCGAGGTGGGTGCCCAGGCCGCCGCACTGCGCGCCCCAGCACTTACCTTTCCTCTGGCTATCAATTCCATGATGTAGCCAAATTCACTTATCTCCCCCGACTCGGACATGGTTACGGCCCTTCACAAACTCTGGAGGGCCTAGGCAGGTGCGTCCAATTTTGTTTTTCTTTTTCTCTGCTTTTTAGTCTGACTTTTGCCTAACGCCCCGCCAGCATGCTGTTAACCAGGAAAAATGAGAAAGCGAGGAAACAAGCAAAAAGCGGGGCTGGTTGGGAGGACGGCCATAGAGGGCTCCTGGGCAGCCCCTGCTAGTGTGCTCGGCTCTGGGAGAAGCGGACCGGGCCGGGCGGGCGAGGTAACGGAACAAACCAGGGCGGCGGCAGCCGTGAAATCCTCACCAGGCGGAGCCGCGCCGAGGCCCCGCCTCCTCGGGGGTCGCGGCCCGCGCCTCCTGCCGGGTCCGACCGCCGTGGAGACAAACACCGACACAAAAGCGGACCCAGCCCCGACACCCACTGGATGGTTAAATCGGTGCTTTATCCGATGCCCGGGGAGGTGGACGTCCGGTGCTCCCAGTGGGAGGCCCAGGAAAAACCCCCATCACACTGTCTGGAGGTGCGAGGGCAGAGAGAATGAATGCAGAGGAGGCACAACAAAGGATCTGGCTGCCAGCGCCGGAAAAAAAGAGAGAGAGAAAAAAAAAATAAGTGAGGGCCCAGGAAATGGCAACGCCGCATCTCAAGTCAGCCTTCCTGAAATCCAATAGGTAACAAAGACCAAGCCCAGCGCTTCTGAGATGAGAACAAACACAAGGATTGTATTTTAAACACTCTAAGTGTGTAAGGTCGATTGTATCTCTATATCCTCTTGATACTCAACCTTCCCCCAATTAAAAAAAAAAAATTAAAAAGCATTCCTGCCAGCAAGTCTCCTGGACAAACGCTCTCACTCACCCTTACAACTAACTCACTTTCCAGTTACTTGTTTCATGGATTGAGTTAAACATTCAGTGCATGTTTCTCACATTTTACACTTCTTTTTAAAATAGCAGCTCCCCTAGGAGGCTGCAGCTGAAATGGTCTCTCAGTCTTCCTGCTTCATTCATACCTGACAGTCTTTGCTTCTCCTGAAAAGAAAACTTGGCTGAACAAAGTCAGATCTAGTCTATTATTCCTCTGTAGGCAGTCTTACCTTTCTTAAAAAGGTGGAAAGAGAAAAGGACTTGAGGTTTTCTACTAAAAACAAACAAACAAACAAACCCTGCCATCGATGATTAGATGAGACACAAATAACAAGATTTACTATGAGAGTGAACCAGAGTGAACCACTTCCCTTCAGCAGGTTGGCAATGTTGCCCCGGGCTCAGCATCAGTGGCAGGGTGCAGTGTGGAAATGACCTGATTTGCAGGAGCATAGGCATTTGCCTGCTTGATGAGACAAGGATTTTCTTGTTTGCCTCTTCTTTTGGTCATTTTAAAATTTCTCCTCTCTGGCCCAGAAGTCCAAAAGTATATAATTTTATTTCCTGCACATCTCTTCTTAAATATCCAATGACCTCACCTTGACTGTTCTTCTACCAGAACTTTGCTCTTCCTCTTAATGTGTTGCTTTCCTTCCGCCTCGGTCCACATAGTCTATTAGATCAAGCAGCAAAAATTAATGTGCTGGGTATTCATCTGAGGAGGATAAGTTGGAGCAGATGCAATCATAATGCATTTTGCTTTGAAGCTGCTTGTCCTTCCCAAGTTCTGTAGAACCATGTGCATGGTCTTTGCTTTCATAAGGAAAAATAATAGAATTAAGATGAGGTCTATAGCTATGAATGGATTCCTCTCTACAATACTTGACAGATTACTCTAAAAGTGAAAGAGTTTCATGCCCAGAATGGCTTCTGGCCCATGATAAGAATCACAGTGTTAGAGCTGAACAAGTAATTTTATGTCTGCTTTACAAGCAGGAAGGTGGAAAGTAGAGAAAAAGGGGCATATCAGCCAAATATTTCCCCTGAAAACTTTCCCCAAACCCCATCCAATGACCTCCACTTGATCCCCTGTGAAAAATGGGTCACATGTCCACCCCTAGCTGCAAGGAAGGCTAGGAGGTGATTACTCTGGAAACATTGATTGCTACTCTAAACAAAATCAAAGATTTGTTATAAGGAAAGGGACAGAAATACTGGGTAGGAAATTGATAGTTTCTGCCACCCCTGGTGTAGGTCTAGTCAATTTCCTAGGTTTCATTTTTATGTTCTGTAAAATGGCTGATTTTTAACGTAATGATATCTAACCCTTCCTGCTCTCAATGCTAAGATCTCCAGTATCTCCTTTTCCCTGAAAAAGTTGCTATTATAAAAGATCTGTCCACCTGATCACTTGCTACTAAGAAAACTCCAAGCAAAATATCTTTATCAGTTGCTTGGATTCCTATCCAAGACCAAGACAGAGGTTGGGGTACAGATCTTAGAATCAGCTGCTGCAGTGGCAGGGAGCAGAGCTGCCCATATCCATATCGGTGTCCAGAAGTTAGAACCTGGACTGGTCCTGAGCATTTACTCAGATGCCTGGTGCCATTTGCCACCCCTTACTGCTGTCCATGTTCACAGGGCACTATGGAGCAGTAAAGGCCTTCCACAGGTGACAGCCATGCAAAAAGAAGACCACATTAAAATGTCCCCAAAAATTCTACGCATGGATTTCAAAGACACAGGGTCAGACAGTTAATAGATACCAAAGATAAGTTGCTTTATTATTTCTCTCACTTCTAAGAACAAAATAAGATTAATATCATACAGACATTAATATCATAGATTAATGTCTAACTTCATTCCCCAAAGGAAACATTTTTTTAAAATCATATTTCTCATAAATCATGAAAATAACACTATGGAGACACGGGAAACTTCCCCACCAAAGAGAAAGATATTTAATAGAGGGATTATGTGCTACATGAATTTTTCACAATGAGAAGACCAGCAGTAAATATCAAAGGGTCACATGCTGTGGGAAATCTGCTAATTTCCAGCTTCCATCTAATGGAGAAAACTTTTCAATATAACTGCTCTATTGCCATTCCAATTATTGAAATAATTGTAACCTGACCCACAGCTTTTAACTTCATTTTCATCCATGACACCCTATTTTCTCCTTCTAATAGCAATCAACATATCATGTAATAGTTTCAACAAATAATATTTACCAGATAGACATTCTAAGTTTTTTTTAGCTACGAACACAGGTAGTAATTTCATTTGTGAAGGTTTAAAAGTTGAAATCTCTAATGATTAATGTTTAGCAGGTCAGGGTTAGACACTAGAATAATCCAAAAAGATCTTGGTTTTAATAAGCCCTCATATTTACTTCAATAGTTTTTATTTCAAAAGTATAAGCATAAAGTATAGCTTCCTTATACAAATGCCTCCTAGCACCTGAACCCAGAATATTCACGTAAAACATCAATTTTTTGAAAAACACCTGGCTGGCTTAGCTCAGTGGATTGAGCGCGGGCTGCCAACCAAAGCATCGAAGTTTCGATTCCCAGTCAGGGCACAAGCCTGGGTTGCAGGCCATGGCTCCTAGCAACTGCACATTGATGTTTCTCCCTCTCTGTCTTTCTCCCTCCCTTCCCTCTCTAAAAATAAATAAATAAAATCTTTTAAAAAAGGAGAAATTGTCTATTTTAAAAAAAGAAAGAAAAACAGCTTTACTGAGGTGTGATTTATATGCCACGAAACCCACCTATTGTAAGTGTACGGTTCAGTGGTTTTTATGAAATTATGGAGTTGTGCAATCATCTTGTGAGCCAGTTTTAAAACATTAGAGTATCTCTCCATTTATTGATATTTTTTAAAATTTTTCTTAGCTGTACTCTACAGCTTTTAGTGTTCAGAGGTATTGCACTTCCTTTGTTAAATGTATTGCTAAGTATTTTATTATCGTGAATGAAATTCATTTCTTAATTTCATTTTTTGGTTTTCGTTGTTTGTATATAGAAATACAACTAATAACTGCATAACGACCTATGTCTTGCAGTATTGCAAAACTCCTTTATTCCAGTAGATTTTATTTGTAGATTCCTTATCATATTACATATGGCACCTCAACTTACAATGGGGCTCTGTCCTGACACACACATTGTAAGTTGAAAAGCTCTTAAGTCAGAAACACATTTTGTGCTACACTAGAGTTTGGGGGTGGTTATCCTCACAATCAGGTGGCTGCACTGGGAGCTGTGGCTCCCTGACACTGCCCATCTGTTGGGGAGCTTTGCCTGCAGAGCCCCCCATCCACCCCAGATGAGACTAGGTCTACCAAGACATGATCTGCTTGGGGAGGAAAGGTGGCTGATCTTTCAAAGGAGAAAGGCCAGTAGCCTGTTCCTCAATGGGCTTTTATTGGGTTTAATTTGCATAGGAATACAGGGCATATACAAAAAGCTCAATCATTTTCAGATTGTAATGATCAAACAATAGATCACATTCAAAGAACTCTGAGGGCTTATTTTGAGTCAGGGTCAGATAGCTAAAGGGCTATAAAACTGTGGGGAAACAAACTCCTTCTATACTTGGACCCTTAAGTTGAGGGTCACCTACTTGGACTCATTTAAACTGAGGGTATTAGTAAAGTAGGTTTCATAGGATTTTATGCATTCTTTCTTAGGTCTGATGGCCCTAGGGAACCCGCCCTTTTCAGCACAAGGTCACACTCACCCCAGCATTGTTTTAGGCTTAAATCGGCCAGGGGAAGTAAGGCAGCCAAGAGATTAGGAGACTTCTTGAAGACAGAATGAGGACTCAGGCTATGCCAAAGCTAAGGGTGAGGGTCCATCACCCCCTTTTTCTGTAGCCCCCCAAGTCTTCCCTGAGGGCCCCGTCATGACGGTGCCTGTCTTAGCTCACCCCTCCTTTGAGGAATCTTACCCGTCATTGGCTAACCAGTCATCCGCCCAGGGCCAAGCAGAGTAAAGTAAAAGTGGGCAGAGGTGGTTCCCCTTCAAGAAAGATAAGCTTTGTCTCCTTAATGGTTTATGGTCCCAAGGTCTATTTAATCAGCCTTAGCCTTGAGGGGTTACAGTTTCTGAAACCAGGCAGGGCAGGGCGGTTCCCAACACCCATCATCATGAGAGAGTATCATACCACACACTGCTAGCCCAGGAAAAGATCAAAATTCAAAACTCGAAATCTGGTTCCCAATGAAAGCTTTTGCAGCATCATAAAGTAAAAAAATCATAAGTCAGGGACCATGGTATCTATAATTTAGAAAGTCTTAATTTTTCCTTTCCAATCTATATGCTTTGAATTTCTTTTCCTTGTCTTATCATTCTGGTTAGAACCCCCAGTACAAAACTGAATGAAAGTGACAGGAATGGACATCTTTGCCTTATGCCCAGTCATAGGGGAGAAGCATTCAGTCTTTAACTATTAAGTATTAGGTTCACTACATTCCATAAATTTTGATATGCTGTCTTTTTGTTTCCATTCACTTAGAAATATTTTCAAAATTCCCCTTGTCATTTCTTCTCTGATATGGGTTATTTTGAAATGTGTTGTTTAATTTCCAAATTATTTCAAATTTCTAAATATTTCAGATTTCCCATTATTTATGTGTTTATATCTAATCTAATTCTATTTTGAACAGAGACCATCTTTTGAATAATTTCAATGTTTCAAAAACAATATTGAGGCTTTTTTTATGCTCTAACTTGGGAGTAAGCAAACTTTTCCTGACCCAATGAGCTAGTACACATTTCACACTTGTAGCTACAATCTTTTTGACTCCTCAGCTCTGCTGTTATGGGATGAAGGCAATCGTCAACAAGTAAACACATGGGTGAGATGATATTCCAATAAACATTTATTTACAAAAACAGGCAGCTGAATGAGCATGTGTAAAGATGCTCAACATTGTTAGTCATTAGGTAAGTACACATCAAATCACAACTGATACCATTTCACACACGTGTTAGATGGCTATAATTTTTTTTAAAAAAAGGAAACTAACTGTTGGTGACAATGTGGAGAAATTGGAACGCTTGTACGTGGCTGGTAGGAATGTAAAGTAGAGCAGCCACCGTAGCAAACAGTTTAGTGGTTCTTCAACAGTTAAACATAAAATTACCATATGACATAGCAATTCCACTCGTAGGTATATGCCCAAAAGAATGCAAAACAGGGACTCAAACAGATACTTGTACATGAGTGCTCACTGCTGCATTTTTCACAACAATCAAAAGAAAAAACCCAAGTGTTGATCAATAAATGAATGGGTAGTGAAATGTGATATATGCATATAATGGAATGTTATTAGACTATAAAATAGAGTGAATGCCTGATCTATGCTACAGTAAAGGTGGAACTTAAAAACATTATGTTAAGTGAAATAAGCGAGATACAAAAGCACAAATATGGTATGACTTTACTTACATGAAATATCTAGAATAGGTAAACTCATATGGACAGAAAGGACATTTCAGGGGCTAGAGGGAATGGGGAATAGGGAATTATTGTTTACAGGGTACAGACTTTATGCTGGGGATGATGAAGTTTTAGGTATACAAAATGGTTGCACAACATTATGTAATTAATGCCACTGAATTGCACACTTCAAAGGGTTTTTTAAAAATTAGGTGGCTGGCCCTTGGGCTGTAATTTACTGATCCTGGCCTAGAATATCATCTATTTGGGAGTAACATTCCTTGTGTACTTAAAAGGAACATGTCTTCTGCTGTTGGGTGGTGTGTTCCATGAATCAGTTAGGTAAAGCTGGCTTCCCATGTCTCACCGTATTTTTTCTGACTATAAGATGCACTCCCCCTCCCCAAATTTGGGAGGAAATGGAGGCGCGTCTTATAGTCTGAATGTAGCTTTACATTTACATTGTAAATTGCTGAAATATTATGTCATTTATGTTATTAAATATTTTACCACTTTTTGCTTCAAAATTTTTTTCCTATTTCCTCCTCTAAAACCTAGGTGTGTCTTATGGTTGGAAAAATGCAGTATGTCTTTGTTCTTCCTCAGTGCCTCCTTCACTGTTGACTTCTGACAAAATTTTTATTTTTTTAATAGTTACTATAGGTACTAAAATATAAATCTTAATGGTTCACAAACAATTTAAGATTAATACTGATTCAATTCTGGTAAAATATAACAACTTTACAATATGGTTCCAATTTTCCTCCCTCCACTGTCATGCATGTTACATCTATGTACATACATTATAAACTGAAAAATACAGTGTTACAATTATCACTTTACACAACCTAACAAAAGACTGCATGTGTGGATTGAGCGCGGGCTGGGAACCAAAGTGTCCCAGGTTCGATTCCCAGCCAGGGTACATTCCTGGGTTGCAGGCCATAACCCCCAGCAACCGCACATTGATGTCTCTCTCTCTCTCTCTGTCTCTCTCTCTGTCTCTCTCTGTCTCTCTCTCTCCCCGCTTCCTTCCCTCCCTAAAAATAAATAAATAAAATCTTTAAAAAGAAAGACTTGGAAAATTAAAAAAAAAAATTAAAAAAAAAGACTGCATGTTTTTAAAGAAATTAAGAAGTGAATATATACATTATTTATTTACTCACAAATTTATCATTTATGATGCTCATCATCTTTTATTATCTATAGCTATTTCCTTTCATGCTGACGATTTCCTCTAGCATATTTCTAAGATAGTCTGTTAGCGATGACTTTCTTTAATCTTTTAATTAATCTGTTAATCCAAAACAATCACAATAAAACTCTCAAGGATTTAACGGGATCTTGTCAAGTTAATTCTAAAATTAATTCAAAAGAGAAATGCCCATGAAAACCCAAGATGATTTATAAAAGAATAATGTTCTAGCAAATAGAACAATGAAGCCATAAAAGTTAGAAAAATTGGTAAAAGAATAGACAAATAGACCAATAAAACAGTAGAAAATCTAGATAAAAACTCATGATAAGATTCCATATGATTTATATCGATTTACTAAATAATAAAGGGGACATTTCAAATCAGTGTGAAAGCACAGATCAATCAAATGGTGATGAGGAAACCTCTAATAGCCAAAGATACCAAGGTTAAAAGAAATGAGATTGGGGAAACAATATTTGCAATATATACAACAGATTAGGATATATTTAAGAATACATAAAGAACCTCCTGTAAATCAATAAAAAAGAAACAAAAACCCAGCAGAAAAATGGGTAGGGTATATAAATAAAATGTTTGTAAATGAGGGAAAACAAATGACCAATAAACGTGAAAAGGTACACAACCACAATAGTAACAGGGGAAACAGAAATGAAAATAGTGAGACCCCATCATTCATTCATCAGATTATCAGCAACTAAAAGAAATTCATAATACAAATTTTTAAATTGCATTTTAACGTTTATGCTATTACAGCTGTCCCCACCTTTTCCTCTCTGCCCCTGCCACCCAACACCCCCCCAACTCAAGCAGTCTCACACTGTGGTCGTGCCCTTGGGTCAGGCTCGTGTGTCCTGTGACTCCTCCCTTCACCTTCCTTCATCCAGTCCCCACCCTCCTCTTCAGCAGCTGTCAGTCTGTTCTGTGTATGTGTGCCTGTGTTTCAATTTTGTTCATTAGTTTATTTTGTTCATTAGAGACTACATATAAGTGAGATCTTATGGTACAAATTTTCTAAAAGTGTAAGGAAATGTGTACCTTTAAGAACTTTTGGTTTTGAGTATTAATATAGCTATTTTGGAGGGCAGTTGGGCAACAGTGACTAAAATGTTAAATGACTCAACAATTTCACTTTTCAGTATCTGTTTAAAGAAGCATCCTTCAAAGAGACACATATACATATGTTAATTGCAACATTGTTTATAGTGGGTAAAAAACTGGAAGTAATTTAATCTTCACTAATAAAAATGCTTGAATAATTTATGCTATATCCATATTTGGGACTCCATATAGAATATAGATTATATACAAGCGTGTGCATGCATGGGTGTGTTGAGAAGGAGAGGAGAAACAGAGGAAGGTACAGAAAATACTTGGAGAAACAATGTCTGTAAAGTTCCTAATTTGATGGAAAACATTAATTTACCGATCCTAGAAAGATAAACACGAAGAGGTTCACACCTAGACACAAGCCGTGTCTCCTCACTCAGCATAGGAGGAGAGAGAGCTGGGGTTCTCTTTCATAGAGACACCGATCTCATTCTTGAGGCTTCGCTCTCATAACCTAGTAACAACCCCCAAAGCCCCACCCCGATCCCCACATTCTAATACCATTGGGGTTAGGGGCATGTATCCAAAAACATGTGAATTTTGGAGGAGACACCTTTAGTCTATAGTAATACCCTTTGCAATGCATGGACACTGCTAGTACATTTTCAGGCTACGGCTGCTGTCTGTCCACCTTGTTTCTGGTCGTCTCGTTGGACTTTCTTACGATTTCTCATAGTTTGTTAGTTGATACTCTTGAAATTTTTAAAAAGGACGAATAGTTTATCTGAATATATATAGGCCCCTTTCCCTATTCTTTGCCAATATGTACAGATTACTTTGTTCTCTTTGTTTTTATTTGTTAGAACTTCCAGTATAATGTTCTTTAGCAGAAGTGATAACAGTAATTCTTGTCTTATTTCTGACTTTATTTATTTATTTTAGATTTTACTTATTTATGTTTAGAGAGGAAAGGGAGGAAGAAAGAGAGAGAGAGAGAGAGAGAGAGAGAGAGAGAGAGAGAGAGAGAAACATCAATGTGCGATTGCTGAGGGTCATAGCCTGCAACCCAAGCATGTGCCCTGACTGGGAATCGAGCCTGCGATGCTTCGGTTCGCAGCCCACGCTCAATCCACTGAGCTACGCCAGCCAGGTTATTTCTGACCTTAATGGAAACCATCCTCACAGTTCACCTTTGTAGCTGAGGATTTGGGGAAATAAGGACTTTGGGTTAATAATATCCTTTATTTGGGTTAAAAGGGTTTTTTTCTATTCCTAGTATGCTAAAAAGATTTTTAAAATTAGGAAAACATTTTGTATTTTATCAAATGTCCTTCTGAGGCATCTATTTACATGATCATATGGTTTTCATTTTTAATCTAGTAGTAGAGTGAATTACACTAATTTTTTCCCAATTTTGAGCCTTTCTGGCATAAGTCCCACTTGGTTATGATATATAATTCTATTAATACATTCCTGAATCTGATGTCCTGACATGTTCCTCAGCATTCTTGTTCTAATGTCCACACTTGTCCCAACTCTGAATTGTCTGGTGGCCTAGGGCTCTTCCTGTTCCCTGAATCCGTCCTTTCTGGGTCAGCAGCTCATTTGCAGGCATTCCCATTTCTGGGTAGCAGCTCATCTCTGTTAACATTATTCCATCTGCTTTGCATACTTCAGGACTTCATCTAGTAATTTCTGGCCCACCCAGTATCTACTTCTGTATTCTAGCCCTGTTATTAATTTTTTATGTTTATTTATTTATTTTTAGAGAGAGAGGAAGGGAGGGAGAAAGAGAGGGAGAGAAACATCAATGTGTGGCTGCCTCTAGCATGTCCTCAACTGGGGACCTGGCCCACAACCCAGGCATGTGCCCTGACTGGGAATCGAATCAGCGACCCTTTTGTTCACAGGCCAGCACTCAATCCACTGAGCCACATCAGCCAGGGCTAGCACTGCTATTAATTTTTAAAAAACAAAGTCAAAAAGTATCTGATCTGTCATTTCTAGGAATTTGGGATGGGAGGGACAGGAGTGTGCATGGGCTCTATTTCCTTCTTATCGAAAATCCAGGATCGATGCTATTTTTAGGCTCTTGCTGAAACCTGATTATTTCTAGTACTCTCTGATCTGCCTAAATATTACCAAAAAACTAGGCACATCTACCTATCACCCTTCTTTTTCACCCTATCACCCGTGCTTTTTTGGTTTAATTCCATGAAATGTTAACTGTTAGGAAGACAGGTTATATCACACTAGCCAAAGCTGTCTGTAATGGAGATACTTCACAACACACTTTTCCCACAAGACTTCTCAACTCCCATTTGGAACACATGCTTAGGATTTCTTCTCAGAATGAACAAGCTTGGTAGGTGCTACCAATATTTCTTTTTCTCCTCCACATTAGAAAAGGGTTTTTTGTTGTTGTTGTTGTTGCTGTTTTTCCAGTGGGAGTGCTGGTACCTCCATAGTGTTAAGAACAGAGTTTTCAGCCCTGGCTGGTGTAGCTCAGTGGATTGAGTTTGGGCTGTGAACCAAAGTGTCGCAGGTTCGATTCCCAGTCAGGGTACATGCCTGGGTTGCAGGTCATGACCCCCAGCAACTGCACATTGATGTTTCTCTCTCTCTATCTCCCTCCCTTCCTTCTCTAAAAATAAATAAATAAAATCTTAAAAAAAAAAAAAGAACAGAGTTTTCAAATCCCCTTTCCCTTGAGGTGAAAAGGACATTGTATCTGTTCACAGTTTCTTTTCTTCAGAAGTTCATCCCACACAATCTTTGTCTTAGATCCTTGTCTTAGAGTTTCCCAAATGGCCAAGTTGGAACAGTGTGCACATAACCTAAGTCCTTAATCTCCCAAGACAAGTTATTTCTCTACAAGCAGGACTCTGCCCAGGAGGAAGCTGCAATGGCCAGCGAAGCGACCATAGAAGCCAGTTGGCCCCTGGCACGCTACTGAGCACATGGCATTCAGTACTCGAATCCCAAATCCACTCACTGAATCCTAATATGCCAACAACACTCACTGATTGACTCAATATGACTGACTACCTACTATGCGCCTGGTGGTGTTCCGGGGGTGTAGACTGAGCAGTAAGCAAGGTACACAATTCTTAAAATGTGAATGTTCTTCTAATCCCACACTATGTCTTGAAAGCTTCAATTCTGTATTAGGTTTTTGATGCTGAGGTAATATGATCCTGGTAAGGGAGGGCAGAATCTTTTCTTCCTGCAGGGCACGCTGTGAAATGATATACCATTTCTTTCCTAGGAAATGAGATATGCAGAGAGATCATCAGTTTGTTTGTCATTAGATATCAGAGAACTATATTGGATAACCAGTCTTTCCTGAACTAAGATCCTGGGCAGTAACCCACCTCACACCCTTTTCACATTGGGGCATAATTCTTTGGGGGACAACAGCTTTTTAAGCTATGGGGAAGGTAGGGTTAAGAGAGAAACTCCCTCTGATCGATACAGCTACTGCATCATTATAAATAATTTAACCACATTCTCCGTTTTTAGTTTCTTTGATCTGCTTCTCTCATCATGTCTGGGTGTGTTTCTGTCACAAAGTTTGCTCTTTGCCAGTCCAAAGGCCTTCCCCTGAGTATTTCAGTCATCGTCTTGGGGCAAAGGTCCACCTTGTATTTTTCCTCCTGCCTCATAGCTAAGCATCCATGTGTTTTACCATCCCGAAGGATCTGAGTGCATTATCCTGTGAGGCATTATAAGCCAGAGATCAAGGGAGTTACTTATGAGCGCTGGTAATGAGATAAATGGGCTGGCTCTCAGAGCCATCCTCCTGTTGTTCCTTATTTGTTCTAGAAGGTTGTTTGTTTTGTGAGTGTTGGGGGAGGGAAGCTATGGGGAGGAAGGAGGAAGGATAATTTACAGGATCTCAGATTCAGATTTAGTATGATTTTTCCTGGCAGTGAGTAAGAAGAACAGAGTATATTAAGAGGTAGTAATTAGTGTAAGATTGGCTGCTGTGTGATTATCAAAGGAGAAAATGATTGGCTCTGACAAAAATGATAGTATGTCTATTGTTCTACTTTGCCACCAAGACACACTTTTAAAGCCTCTTTCTTATTGTGTCAGTGTTCCTCAACAGACTGCACAGCTCATATCTCCATTAATCTGAAATTAGGAATATTAACACCACCAATATAGGCTACTGAGTCATTGATTAAGTATTTGCTAGGATCCCAGCACTGTTGTTCTATTATAGAGGAGAGGAGTATCTGGGAGGAAATTCACAGAATAGAGAAAAATGCTAAGAAAGAGATTCTATAAGCATGATATTATAAAAATAACATTGACTTTGAGGAGCTGGAAGGACAAGCTTTCAGCTAAGAGGCAGGCACATTTTCACCTGTCCCCAAACTACAAACTAGCCAGCCAAGGCAAAAAATGGAGCTATGGTGTATGAATGTTTAAATTTTTTAAATCATCTTTTTCTAAATAAGATCAAGGGCACAATGGGAAAAGCATATTGAGAAATTTATTTATTAACCCATTTTCTGCTTTTTGTAACTGCTATATTCAGTCTTTGCACAGAAACTCCTTCAAAGTCTTGCTGTTCCTGTAAGACTTAACTTGTTCTTGCTGTTCTTCTCCCCACTGCTTCTGCTCTACTTCGTCTGCATCTATGTGAATCCGTAACTAAAATGGAGGGTTCTCTGTCTTTTGGAATTTGAAGTGAATACGTTTTATTTTAAGCACTCAAGCGATTTTTATGGCCCTTTTCTGCCCATAGCCACACATTTAGACAGGTCTCCAACCTGCACACCAAAGCTTCTAGGTGCTCTAAGGTTCCTCCTGAAGCCATTGTTGGCTGTGTACTCTGACAAACAAAAGGTGAAGAATTCAATAGCTTGAATGGCTTATCTAGTGTCAGAAGGCAATCAAGACTAACAACAAGCTGAAAATAAACCGGGACACCCCTCATAGCCTCAGGCTCTGATGCAGAACTCACATCTCTTTGTTTACTGTGACATGCACAATTTTGAATTCTACCAGGGGAAACGTTATTATAACATTTTCCACTGTAGAAGATTCATCTACAATGATTTTCTTCCTAACACATTTCTGAAACACAGTAGCAATATTTATAAATATTCCCTTAGAGAAGCAATATGGCTACATTACTATAAATGAGAAGAATATTTCTGCAAATATATTTACTTTAGAGTTGTATCAGCTCTAGGGAAGAGCACTGTATTTCACAAACACATTTCACAATACACTGTTTACTCTTAAAAGGAAAATTGTTAATATTTGTCTTTTAGTATCCTTATATGTAAAGATTCATAATATGTTTTTCTATGTGTAATGTGTACATAGTTGAAATGTTCATATCTCATGATTCCAAAAGGTTTCAGTTTTTTTAAATATACCAAATTTGGTTTGCCTGTATGAAAAGAAATACTTTCTATTTAACTGTAAAAGTATTCATTGAGGTACAAACTTTAAATAATTTGTTACACAGTGCACAATTATTTCATTAGCAATGAGACAGAAATGACCATCACATATAAAGCACCCAACATCTTTTAAGTTCACAAGTATTTAGTGAATGAATGAATAAATGAATGATTATATAACTGAAGAAACTGAGATCAAAAGAAAAATTTTAGCCATAAATCGAGTACAATATAACTCAAGTAAGAAATTCTCTAAATATCTCATTCAAATGTCTTTTCCTTTCTTTCCGTAAAAGACAAATAAAAGCTTTAATATAGGACACTTATGCTTTTAAAGGGAAATCTGAGAGTCATGTCTTGTAGAAAAAGTCTTCAGATAAAAATGAGGAAGAAAGGTATTGCATCTAAATACCATTTCTTTCTTCTTCTCTTCCTTTCTTCTTCCCTCCCTCTTTCTTTCCTTCTTCATTGTAAGAGTCTAAAATAATAACTGGAATACTATGAAGTTACAGAATCTCATCAATTGTAACTAAATTTGTGGGTAAGGGAAAATTGAAAATCTAAGTATAGTTCAAATTTTTAAAAAATTGTACACATCACCTTGTTTTTGTTTTTCAAATGACTATTGAAAGCAGAAAATAAAAACAATAATACAGCCTTATCTCCACCTGCCAACAAAACCCACAATTCTATTCTGAGAAACTGTAATGTATGTTGCATGAGTCTAAAATTTATTTTCTCTTTTTTGTTTTACAGAACCTTAAGAAATGTGCCCAACTTTAAAAAAGAAAGGAAGAAATGAAGGAAGAGGAAGGGAGGGGGGGAGGAAGGGAAAGAAAGAGAAAGAGAGAGAGAGGAGGAAGGAAGGAAGGAAGAAGAAAGAAGACAGAAAGAAAGAGAAAGGAAAGAAAAAAAAAAGAAAGAAAGAAAGAAAGAAAGAAGAAGAAAGAAAGAAAGGAAGAAAAGAACGAAAGAAAGAAAGAAAGAAGAAGAAAAGAAGAAAGAAGAAAGAAAGAAAGAGAGAAGAAAGAAAGAAGAAGAAAAAAGAGACGAAGAAAGAAAGAGAAGAAAGAAGAAAGAAGAAAGAAAGAAAGAAGAACAGAAAGAAAAGAGAGAGAAAGAAAGAAAGGAAGAAGAAAGAAAGAAGAAAGAAGAAGAGAAAGAAAGGAAGAAAGAAAGAAGAAGAAAGAAAGAAAAGAAAGAAGAGAAAGAAAGAAAGAAGAAAAGACAGCAAGAAAGAAAGAAAGAAAGAAAGAAAGAAAGAAAGAAAGAAAGAAAGAAAGAAAGAAAAGAAGAAAGAAAGAAAGAGAAAGAAAGAAAGAAAGAAGAAGAAAGAAAGAAAGAAAGAAAGAAAGAAAGAAAGAAAGAAAGAAAGAAAGAAAGAAAGAAAGAAAGAAAGAAAAGAACGAACTTCCCAGCTTGGCAGCTGGAGGTAACCAATAGATGTCAGTAGAAGTTGTAAGGGGGCTTCTGGGAAAGCCCTTTGGCCCTCTCCTTCCTTCCTTTCTAAGTGAAACATAGTTCTGATGCCTGACATTACAAGCCTGCCTGGGACTACTGAGGAGGGCCTGAGTATAGAAGTCATGTGCCAAGATGTCTAGAGAAGAAAGACGAGCCTGAGTCCCTAAGAATGGTGAGACTGCCATTCCAGCCTTTGACTATCTGCCTCCCATCTTCTTTTACTCAAGAGAAAATTAAATTCTAATTTGTTTAAATCTTGTTATTTGAGTTATCTGTTATACAACCAAACTTAGTCTCAACTGGTATAGCCACATTGTAGCTATTTGACCTTTAGCAATTTAACTACTCTGTATCTTAGTTTACTCATCTGTAATAATGAACACAATTAACAGAGAGTTGTTAAAGGATTAAATGAATTAATACATGTAAAGAGCTTAGAATTGTAACCAGCACACTGAGGGCTCAATGAATCCTGTCTGTTATTATTATTCACTTGCACCATCTGTAACATAATACCTGGATTATGACTGTGAAAGAAAAGAGTGTATGAAGGGGAGAAATCACTGCATTGCTCTCTTGCCACATTTTTCAGACACAGAGACCTGGGCAAAGAGCTTAACGGAACACTGATAATACTTCTCAATTAAAAGCACTTCACAGATTACCAAGCACTGTCAGATAACTGAGTTCCTCTAATCCTCACCAGAGTTCTAAAACAAGGGTGAATGTTGAAGTGTATTTGTGTTGGCAGGTCATTAGCTGGCTGGCTGAGTGGCCAGAGTCCAAGTTCATTGTGCCAGCAAGGGCCAGTTGGCTTGGTTCCATCTCATGGCCCCAGGCAGTGAAGCATACTTAGCCTTGGTTAACTGCCCTCTGAACATGATTCCAAGTTTAAACTGTGTGGGAGAAGACATGAAGAAGTAGAGCTCAGACACAGCCTTGAGAAACTCTAAGGGTATGCCTTCGCCACTTGCCAGCAGGTGCATGTGAATGGTAATTAAGGCTTTTTTTTTTTAAAGACAGGGATTTCCTGATCTTTTCCAGAACATTTTTTTTCAGATAGCTTATTTAGAAGGCTTCTGAGCCTAAGGATTGTAACTTCAGGATACTTCCCAGATTAGGACCATTTCAATCTTAATATAATAATGATGATAATAGCTAATAAGTATCAAATACTCACTACTGGTTAGGCACTTCTGTAAGTGCTTACTCATATTGTCCCATCAGAGCCCCACAAAACTCTGAGGCAAGTACTGTTCTGTCCACCCTTCAGAGATGATCACCCTGAGGCACAGACAGTGGAATGACTTGCCCAAAGTCTCCGGCAGAGGCAGAGGGAGAGGCAGAGCCAGGAGGGAGGCAAGCTCTGTTACCGCCTGAAACCTGACATATTCACAAACTCTCCCCTTTCTGCCTTTACTCCACTGGACAGAGTATGGGTGTTTTTTGTTTTTTTTTTTTATCAGGTGCCTTTGACAGTGGCCATATTTTTATCCCTTGTCATTCCACATTCCAGTCTTTCATTGTGCATGAAGGATTAAAAAATCCCTGACTGTGTCTTTTCACAGGTCATCCGCCAGGATTGCTCTGTTTTCTAAGCCCGGCCTGCTGCCTTTGATTGGTCCCCCTTTTCAGCTGGCTCTCTATCAAGTCTGTGGCTCTAAGAAACTCCTCCCAGGAAATACTCTCTGAAGAGTCCATTCCTACTAGTGATATCCAGTCAGGTAAGATTGGCTTCCTGTAACACATACCAGAATAAGGTATGTATTTAGGATCAAGCCCCATTTCCTTGACCCTAAAAGGCACTAACAATATGATAACAGCTTTTGGAGGTAAAGGAGATAGGGAGGAATTGACACAGGATTTTTAAAAGTAAAAAGGTATAAAAAAAAAGTAAAAAGGTATAAAAATGCACTTTACTTCTGTCTTCCTCCCCAAAACCCATAATCCCAGTGTAATAATGAGAAAAATGACAGATACATTGGAAAACATACCTGGCCAGTCCTCCTCAAGGCTGTTAGAGTCGTCAACAAGGGGAGTCAAGAAGCTGTCACAGCCGGGAGACATGATGACTGAATATAATGTGGCGTTCCGAATGGGATCCTGGGACCGAAAAGGACAGCACGTAAAACCTAAGGAAACCTGCATATAGTTAATAATGCATTGATATTAGTTAGCTGTAGCAAATGTATCAGACGAATATAAGATGTGAATAATAGGGGAAACTGGTGCTGAGTACTTAGGAACTCTCTGTCTTATCTTTGCAATTGTCCTGTAAATCTAAAACCTGTAAAATGCAAAATGTATTAAAACAAAACAAAACAAACAGGGGCAAGGTAGTAAAAGTGCTACCATATGTGTGAGATTCTGTTGGGCTCTCCGACCTACTGCTGCCTCAGAGATAGGAACTCGGAGCCGAACCACCTCTCCTCTCCTCCAAAGAGCTTCAGGCGCTTTGCAGACAGGAACATGCCCCTTGTTCCTGTTCCTGCCAATCCAGGCAGCACATTTTATGGTTCCTGCGGTACACCGGAATGAGATCTGGCATAGGGAATGGCTCATTAAAGGTCACTGGAACCGGACTTAGCTGGGTGGCTCCCCAGCCTGGCCCCACCCTGTCTGTTTGCCTTTCCCAGCACTGAGGTGGGATAGGAAGAAGCTAGGAAAATTCTTTGGCAAGTGGTATAAGGAAACCGAAACAGATAGGTAAATGGCCAAGCAATTTATAGCCAGAAAATAAATTGCAAAGTCTTATTCTCCCTAACAAAGGACATGTAGGAGCAAATGGTTTACACATTCCATACCCTGTGGGGACAGACTGGCCTCCGTCCTGGTCCCTTTTGGGTGACATGATTTGAAGGTGAAACTGTCCAGAGAATGACTCTATGCACTCATTTGGACCAATCAGCATATTAAAGGACACACCTAGAAAGCTTATGAATATTCTGTTGAGATTCTCTCCAGACCTCCCATAAAATTCCCACCTTTAGAAAACATAAAAACCCTGAAGACAAAGAACCCAGGGCACACTCTCTCTCGAGCACACTCACGTCTTTCCCGCATTCCTTCTAAGCATGTGCCTTTGCTCTTTGCTCTTTGCTCTGAGGGTGCCAGTAAGACTTGCTGCAAGGGGAGCAGAGGCAGCAGCAGCAGATCCCAGGCTAACCCTCTGAACCCGTCTCCAAGGGCCCTGCTTTTGCTTGTATAACTTGTTTCCTGAGTTCACGCAGTCCTGCTGGCTCACTTTTCTGCCTCTGTGACTTTCTTTGCAAAGGGCCAAGGCAGTTCCACCTAAGTTCACTTCATTACTTTGATCTTGCATCTTCTATCTTAAGCTCTTACTTTGTTTCACCCTCCCCGGCTTTAATAAACATACTCTCAGAATCACCTGGATTCGTGTCATGAAACCTTTCCTGCACAAAGCCAGGAACCCACATGTTCCAGACTGTGCTGGACATCTGTCTCAGTCCCCGTCCCTTTGCAGTGACAGTTCCATTGTAGGCTGGACAGGAAAACTGGCTTAGATGAATTTAATTCAGCGAATGTTAACAAACACCCAGTATGTGTTGTAAGCACTGGGAATTTGAAACTGAATAAGGTTTAGTTCCCTGCTCAAGGGTCACCTGTTGTTATTGAGAAGAGACACATATATCAATAGGTAATTTTGATAGAAGGAGCTGAGTGCCATGGCGGATGTGTAAAGATTATTGAGGAATCAGGGAGGAAAGGCACCTCCAGACCGGAGGTGGCTACTCAGCCATTGGATAAAAATCTCAGCCTGAAGTGCAGGTGAATTCTGGTTAGAGAAATGTGTTTCTTGGTTCTGTAGAAGTCCTGCTGCACCTGAATTCTTACAGTCCCAGGGCCTCTTCTGCAGGATTTGCTTGGTGGTGCTAGTGGAGCCCATGTTCTGGCGGGGCACAACTCTTACACAGCCCAGTTTTGTGAGAATATGAAAAGGCCTTGATCACAAAATCACAGTCCAAGTAACCTGGCTTCTTCCTCTACCTTTGCGGTATGGATAGAGAAAGGAGATCCTCGCAACACCTTCTGGACTGTAAAATATGTTGGTGCTCCTAGGACAGTGTGACAGCCTGGAACTTCCTGTTTATGTTTTTAGTGACTGATTAGCTTGTCAGGACAATGGAGATTAATGCTATTATCTTATGTCCTTTGATAGTAAGGCCTAGGCATTTCTTCTTTGGGCTTTGAACCAGATCTGGGAGACACTCCCTGGGCCCCTTTCATCCCTCGGAGTGAGCTAAGAATCCACATTAATTCTTTAGGACACTAAAGGCACTGAACTGGACCCATTTTGCAAATGTGATATTTTCTTTCTTTTGAATAGAGAGTTTCTGCATTAGAAACGCTATTTCCTAAACCAGGGGTTCCAAATAAGTTGTCGGTGCTGCCTAAGTTTTATTCTCTATATTTTGAAATTATCTGCTCTCTTTTTCTGTTTTCTGAGGGGTGGCCAGCAGTCAACCGATGGGTCTTCTTCTTTCTCTGCTCAGAGTCATCATGGTCACCATCACCTCCCCTTCTCATGGCCTAGTTCCTCTTCTGAGAGACAGATGCCCACATCAGATCTTACGCGAGTTACCATCCTTCCCATCACACCCACTTTCCTAAACTCAAGAAAGAGACACTGTCTGCTTGGCGTTTTTTTTAGCACTGGATGTGGTCTCACAGGCTACAGTTGTTTGGTAGATTACACCAATAATTGTTCAGCTATGAGGAGAAATTGGTCTTTTATAACATCTCTTGTATGAGTGTCCCTAACACAATGAAGTGGCCCTAGCGCCCGGATGAGAACTGAAAAGTGATGCATGGAGAAGGCCAGCTGAAGATACACGTCGAGGTAAGTTTGCAGTGCTTAGGGAAGAAAAAGAGTACAACATAAGAATCTGATTTCTAAAGTGAACGCAGACCAGCTAGAAATAACAATTTTCTTAGTATCTTTAGGGAAAAGACAGTGAGGGATCAATATTTAATTTTACATTTTTGAAAAATAAGCACTGGGACAATGATTTAGTAAACAGCAGTCATATCAGGAGAGAATTTATTTTGATAAGTTCATCTATAATTTATCTTGATATGATTTAATTTCACTTTGAAATAACTTTATTACAGTTAAAATATATTAAATTCTAAAGATCATAATTTTACATCTGGCCTGAAGCATAAAAAGTGAGTTTACATACAATCTTATATTTTATAAAACTGGCCACAAATCAGAGAAATACAAACAATTATTTTGAAGTGATTTATAAATATCATTTACACTATTGTCTTTAGAGGAAAGAGTTTTCTGGCACAAAAGTCAGCAAGATTCCCTGCCATCTGCTGGAAATTCAAACGTGAGTACACCAAAGTTGCTGACACCAGGAGCTCACATCTGCTTGAGGAAATAGACAGTAAACAGATCATTGCTGCTCAATGTGGTAATTATTATAGCAGAAGCACATCATCAGAAATAGGGAGTCACAGGGTGGAAGATGGGCCACTCTGTCTTGCTCTGCCTAATCAGTGAGGCAGGTGAGGCTTGACTTTTATTTATTTTTTAATTTCCTCAATTATAGTTTATAATCAATATTATTTTGTATTAGTGTCAGGTGTATAGCATAGTGGTTAGTCAGTCATATACTTTAGAGTGTTTGCTCTAATATTTCCAGTACCCAACAGGCAAGATACATAATTACTACAATATTATTGACTATATTTCCCATGCTGTATATTACATTCTTTTGACTATTTTGTAACCATCAATTTGTACTTCTCAATCCCTTCACCTTTTTCACCAGCCCCCGGCACCCCTCCCCTCTGGCAACCATCAGTCTGTTCTCTGTATCTATGAATCTGTTTCTGTTTTGTTAATATTGTTCTTTAGATTCTATATATAAGTGAAATCATATGGTATTTGCTTTTCTCAGACTTATTTTACAGCGTAATACTCACTAGGTCCATCTATACTGTTGCAAATGATAATATTCATTTCTCTTTATTGCCAAGTAACATTCCATCGTATATATGTACCACCACTTTTTTATCCACTTGCCTACTGATGGGCATTTGGATTGCTTCCATATCTTGGCTTTTGTAAATAATGCTGCAATGAACATAGGGGTGCATGTAGACTTTCAGATTAGTGTTTTGGGTTTCTTCAGGTGTATAGTGAGAAGTGGAATCACTGGGTCATAAAGCAGTTCTATTTTTAATTGTCTGAAGTGTATCTCCACACTCTTTTCCACAGTGGCTGCACCGAACTACATTTCCACCAACAGTGCAAAAGGCTTCCCCTTTCTCCATGTCCTTGCCAGCACTTGCTGTTTGTTGATTTATTGATAGCCATTCTGACAAGTGTGAGGTGACATATTTCATTGTGGTTTTAATTTGCATTTCTCTGATGATTAGTGATGTTGAGCATCTTTTCATGTCTATTAGCCATCTGTATGTCCTCTTTGGAGAAGTATCTATTTAGATCCTCTGTCCATTTTTAATTAGATTACTTGTTTATTTGGTGTTGTGTGAGTTCTTTATAAATTTTGGATGCTAACCCCTTATCAGATGTATATATCACTGGTGAATATGTTCTCCCATTCAGTGGTTTGTCTTTTTGTTTTGTTCATGGTTTCCTTTGCTGTGCAAAATCTTTTTAGTTTGATGTAGTCCGATTTATTTATTTATTTACTTAGTTTCCCTTGCCCTAAGAGATATGTCAGAAAAAATATTACCAAGAAAAATGTCCAGAATTTTAGTGCCTATGTTTTCTTTTAGGATTTTTATGGTATTGAGTCTCACATTTAAGTCTTTAATCCATTTTGAGTTTATTCTTGTATAAGGTGTAAGAAGGTGCTCTAGTTTCATGTTTTTTGTACATATCTGCCCAATTTTTCCAGTACCATTATCTAGACTGTCTTTATTGCATTGTTTGTTCTTGCCTCCCTTGTCTAATATCAATTGACGATATAGGTGTGGGTTTATTTCTGGGCTCTCTATTCTGTTCCATTGATCTATATGTCTGTTTTTATGCTAGCACTGTTCTGTTCTGATTATTATGGCCTTGTAGTATAGTTTGATATCATGTAGCATGATTCCTTCAACTTTGTTCTTCTTTCTCAAGATTTCTATGGCTATTTGGGGTCTTTTGTCATTCCATATACATTTTTGGATTCTTTGTTCTAATTTTGTGAAATATACCTTGATATTTTTGATAGGAATTGCAATGAATCTATAGATTGCTGACAGTTGTATGGACATTTTAACAATTTATATTCTTCCTATCCATGAGGGTAGTATATGCTTCCATTTATTTGCATCTTCTTCAATTTCTTTCTTCAGTGTCTTATAATTTTATGAATATAGCTCTTTTACACCCTTGGTTAAATGTATTCCTAGGCAATTTTTTTGATGCAATTGTAAATGGATATTTTTCTTAGTTTTCTTTTCTGATCATTTGTTATTGGTGTACAAAAGTGCAACCGATTTCTGGATATTTATTTTGTATCCTGCTACTTTACTGAATTTATTTATTGGTTCCAGTAGCTTTTTTGGTGGAATCTTTAGGGTTCTCTATACAGTATAATGTCATCTGTAAAAAATGACAGTTGTACTTTCAAATGCCTTTTATTTCTTTTCTTGTCTGATTGTTGTGGCTAGGATTTCCAATACTATGTTGAATAAGAGTGGCGGAAGTGTATCCCTGTTTTGTTCCTGACCTTAAGTGCTTTTAGTTTTTTGTTGTTAAGTATGATCCTAGCTGTGGGTTTGTCACATATGGCCTTTATTATGATGAGGTATGTTCCCTCCATTCCTACTTTGCTGAAACTTTTTATCATAAATGGCTTAAATGTTTTTTCTGTATCTATTGATAGGATCATATGATTTTTATATTTCATTTTGTTTATGTGGTATATTATGTTAATTGCAGATATTGTATTAACCTTGCATCCTTTGAATACATCCCATTTGATCATGGTGTATGATCTTTTTAATGTATCGCTTGATTTGGTTTGCTAATATTTTGTTGAGTATTTTTGCATCTATGTTCATTGGGGACATTGGCCTATAATTTTCTTTGTAGTGTCTTTACCTGTTATAAAAATTAGGGTAATGCTGGCCTCATAAAGTGAGCTTGGGAGTCTCCACTCCTATTAGCTTTTATCTGGAATAGTTTGAGAAGAATATGTGTTAGTTCTTTTTGAATGTTGGGTAAAATTCAGATGTGAAGCCTTCCAGTCCAGGACTTTATTCATTGAAAGTTTTTTTTTTAAAGATTTTATTTATTTATTTTTAGAGAGGGAAGGGAGGGAGAAAGAGGGAGAGAGAAATATCAATGTGCAGTTGCTGGGGGCCATGGCCTGCAACCCCGGCATGTGCCCTGACTGGGAATCGAACCTGCGATGCTTTGGTTCACAGCCCACACTCAATCCACTGAGCTACGCCAGCCAGGGGAGGTTTTTTGATTACTGCTTCAATTTCATTAGTTGTGATTGGTCTGTTTATATTTTGTTTCTTTGTTTCAGGGTTGAGAGATTGTATGTTTCTGGGAATTTAAACATTTCTTCTAGATTGTCCAATTTCTTGGCACACAGCATAATATTTTCTTATAATCCTTTGTGTTTCAGTGATGTCAGTTGTTACTTCTCTTTCATTACGGAGTTTGAGTTTTCTTTTTTTCTTGATGAATCTGGTTAAAGGTTTTATCAATCTTGTTTATCTTTTCAAAGAACCAGCTCTTGGCTTCATTGATCATTTGTATTGTTTTTTTTTTTTTTTTTTTTCAAGCTCTGCTTTGTTTGTTTCTGTTGGTTTTATTATTTTCTTCTACTCACTTTGAGCTTTGTTTGTTGTTCTTTTTCTAGTTCCTTTAAATGGAGGGTTAGGTTATTTGAGATTTTGCATGTTTCTTTAGGTAGGCCTTTAATGTAAATGCTTGACTTTTAAATTGAGAGTTGAAGGACAAGTAAAAGTTTGGAAGGGTAAGTAAATGTCATTCTAGGCTGAGAGTCAGCCAGGGTAAAGGAAAGACTAGAGGGAGTGGAATGTTTCCAGTATTCAAGATACTTCACTGTGGTTAGGTTGGAAGAGAGGAATGACCTAAGATGAGGCTGGAAAGGTAGGTAGGGCTTTGCTTTCTAAAGGCTGTAGAAGCATGTTAAGGAGGTAGATATTATCTATAGAACAACACTTTTCAAACTTAAATGTTCACAAGACTCACTTGTGGGGCTTATATTGGTTGATGGCTCTCAGTGTCAGCTTTTCTAAAAAGTTCCAAACGCTGCTGCTGCTGGGGCTGCAATAAAGTGGTCTTCCAGCATCACTTAGGTAGCAAATGATTACAAATGCCAGTTCGTGGAAAGGATTCCATGTAAGCTAATATGTACCTTCAGCCCTTTGAAAGGAAGGGTGTTGGGTAAGACCTGGGCCAACAGAGCTTCCAGGATGATGAACGTTCTCTTCATAAGCTGCCTTCTGGGTTTATACCCTGCCTCCTATGAGTGCCCTACAAACAATATTTTTATGTGTTCTATGATGCGAAGAGGGTAGGGAAGCAAAGTCATACAACCAGGTCTGTGCGTTCTTGCTTTCTACTAAGAAGCGGCAAAGTTGCAGCAAATAGTCCTAGTTACCCAAAGCAACTGATATTGATTGTTGGCATGGTCGTGAGCCTTCCCTCCTCAAGTGTTAAGCATCTAGAGATGGAAATCCCAGCTCCAGTCCATCTCTGCAGTGGGACTTAGTTCCTCTCAGCCAGTGGCAGTGTCTGCAGCAGCCCAATGCTACCAGGCTCAAAGGTAAAAGATACCCTTACGAAGTAGCAATAAGGAGTGGTGGAATTAAAAAATAAGAATCTTGTTCTATGACCTTCCAGTTATTGTTAATTATTTTTATGGGTTTATAAGTTATTTATTAAATCATTCCTCAATCCTTTCTCAAGTACAATCATTTAAATGCAAATTGGCCATTTTCCCTAATAACTGGTAGTAGATATCTGGAATACGAAAATGGCAGGTTATGTCAAAGAAATGAAAATTGAAATTTCTTCTGAATCGATTGGTCTCCGGGTCACCATTATATGTAAGTGTGTGAGTTTAAACACGTTCATACATATGCGGTTGTACTCACAGGTCAATTTCTAGAAAACAAACTGCCCATACTTGTTTTCTCTGCAGAGAACTGGGGAATGAGTGTTGGGTGTGGGAAGGAGACCTTGTTGTTGGCAGTACCCCTTTTGTCCTGTTTAAAGTTTTTCTGATATAATTGTTTATCTTTAAAAAAATAGAAAAGATAAGAGTTGAAGCACTGGTTTGGGCAGTAACAACCATTTCCTCCTGGGGCATATAGGCTTGAAACTCTTCTTTTGCTGCTGCTTAAGGGGAAAGGAAGTGTTATTGTGCCTCCCATAAATACCAGGTATTCAACATTCTACAGTTATAACCCAGTTTGCAATCTCCTATGATTTAAGTAAAATCTCATTTTAATAAAGTGGGGTAAGCTCTACAAACTCATTTAGACACTAAAATAATGTCAGTGTATGACTGTTACAGAAATAAAAGCTGAAGTAATTTGGTTTGGAGCTCTGCGTTCTGTAATGTGCTACTTTTCCTCCTGATAGGCAGTAAGATGTTGTTTGAAAAAAACTTAAACACAGAGCTTCCTGAAACTCATTTGTCTACTCACATATTAATAGGACTTACATGTAGTAATTCTTCCTACATTTTTAGGTTTCATTTATGAAAGACATAGAGATAAAATACAATGTTTTCAACATAATAACATGGAGCCAAACCCCACTTCTTAAATATTTTCAATGAAAACATCTTCCTTCTCCAGAGTTGGCCATGGCCTAGTCCAGCCAGGCCTGATGTAGAAACTAGAGAGCTACTGGGATCCCTTTTCTTTTTTCTTTCTCAAATGCTCAGACCTCCAATTACTGATGAGCCTCTCAGGAAAAAAATATTTTTGCTAGAAACTTAACTGCCTCCTAAAGATGCTGCTTGTAACTACTGTTTAGGAGACATGTATTAGCCAGCCAGAAGGCACCTGAAGATCACGCACTGTCCATGTAAGAAGGGGCTTTTTGAGTTATTTAATAAAGGGATCCCTAAACCTGGCTTCTCATCAGAAATTATTATGGAGCTTAAAACAACAAAAAGATCCCTGTCTCTACTCTAGCCTCTGAATAATAAGCTTCGGAAAAAAATATTTGCACATAACACAAACCATTATCACAACAAAATGAAAATGAATTTTTATATCATTTAATATCTAGTCCATAATCAAATTTTTCTAATCCTCTCAAAGATATCTTTTTGTTCAAATTAGGACTCCAACAAAGCCCAATGTGTTGTTCTTACATTTATTTTTTTTATTATTTAAACATTTTATTTACTTATTTTTAGAGAGGGAAGGGAGGGAGATAGAGAAAAACATCAATGTGCAGTTGCTGGGCCATGTACCCTGACTGGGAACCGAACCTGCGACACTTTGGTTCGCAGCCCACGCTCAATCCACTGAGCTACGCCAGGCAGGGGTGTTCTTACATTTCTTTTCATCTAAGTGTCTCCCTCCCCCTCTACTTTTTATGCCACTGACCAGCTTTGGGGAGTCCTGCCTTCTGATAGGGCTGATTGCTTCCTTGTGGTGCCATTTCACTTGTTACAAGTGAGATCTAGCAGATAGATTGATTTGTGCCAAGTGTACCTTACATGGTGTTGTATGGGGAAGTTGGTAATGTCTATTTCCCTTTTAGAGATGGTAGGATTGGCCAGTTGGTTCAGGTGAGCCTTCCATTTGAAAGCTTTCCATCAACTTTTCTCCTAATAATTTCTCTATGTACTGATGATTGCTGCCTAAAACCAGCCCTTGTTAATTAATTCTTTTCTACCCCCAACATTCCTTCCACATTCACGAACTGAGAATTTTTTTTTTGAAAAAGTCCCTTTATCAACTAGCATGATCTGTTTACTCTGACAATGCAGTTTGTTCAGAAGAGACAATATAAGTAAGTGTTTACGTTTTAGAGAAACGGGTTAATGCTCTAAAATAACTGTTTTCCTGTTTAACACCTCTGTCCAGGCCGCATGCTGTCTGAAAGTGGGTCCGGCTGCACTGCCAGTCCACAGCCCTCTTGCTCCGCCCCTGCCATCCGACTGGCCTCATCCCCTCCAGCCACAGGGAGGGACTCACGGGGCTAGCTGGTCCAGCCTCATGCAACTCTGATGCTGCAGAGTTGCTTCCCACGGCGATTCATTTATTAATTCTATTATTCAACAAATGTTACTTGTTGAGAGTTCTGAGCAGTGCAGTCACTACTGGTGGAGCCAGACTAAGGAGGGATATACGTTAAGATCAACCTCCAATTTTCACCTGCTCCCTCTAAAGTAGATGAGTGGCAGGACCTATCCCTCATGCCCCAGGTGTGGTACCTGTTACCAAAGAGCATGCCCCAGGTACCAAAGATCCTGGAATTCTCCTGGGGCCCACTCCCAAAGCCTGCATGGGGTCCTCCCCTGGCTCCCTTCTGGACTGTGCTGCCAGGGTAGGTACCCCTAGGTCCAAGGTGTGAGGATGTAACAGCTGTTTGGAGGAGTTAGAAGTGATATGGAACTTGTCACAGCTGTGAGGGAGCTCCTTAAGGTGTGTAAGGGTGCCTAGGGTGGGAAAAAGAGGACTGGCCTTGAGCTCGGAACCCTGAGGCCAAGATTTCTAAATTTGAACGTGGCCTTTAAAAATCAGGTTCCTTTGAGGTGCTTGAAAGGGTGGTGTTGGTGGGATAGGAGGCTGGGTATGTGTTGTGAGCAAGGATCGCCTGGCTCAGACTGAGTGGAATATAGAGAAAGCCTGCGATCAGAGGGAGGGGTGCAGGTGGCTGAAGAGAGATCCTGTGGGGATGAAAGAACCACCCTCTTCCCTCCTTCCATGGAAAGTGGCTTTTATTCCGCGGCTATCCCCAGTGATTGCAGTGTGCCAGGGCCAGAAAGCCAGGGAGAAATCTCTTCCCTTTGCCCACTTTGCTCCAGCCCAGCAGCAGTCATTGCCAAATTGCGGCCTGGGGAGGAACATGAGGTTGACTATGGGTTTGTCACAATTACTTAGTATGACCTGCTATATTTGACAGCCTATGATGATAGGACATAATTTTTCTACTTTGATTTGTAACTCAAATATGCAGACGTGGTATGTGAAATGGCCCTCTGAACTGCTTCTTCAGGCATTGCTTAGGAGCCACTGCAGTCCCGGGAGAGTTTCAGCTTTTGTCTACATCCAGGGGAGCTTGGTAGCATGAAGTGGAGGGGAGGTCCCTAGACAGATGAAATGGAGACAGTGCGTCAGGCATAAATATCTAGGGGTTTCCGCGTATGCCAAAGATGCGTGTGTGTGTGTGTGTAGGGGGCTGAAGGGTGTAGATACAGAGTCGCTAAGATCAGGTGGGTTGGTGGAGGCCTGGCATCAGGGCAAAGGGGCCGTAGTGCTGGGACTGTGCACTTAGAGGCAGATGGCAGGCAACCCACTTCCAAGGGCAACACTAGATCAGTGGCAGATAGATACCTTCGCACCTTGTAGGCACCAGTCCGGGAAACAAACTGGGCAGCAACCTGCAACAGAGGCCTCCACCAATACCCTGACATCAAGGAGCAGGCGATTAAGGCAAAACAAAACACTGATATTGGAAGAGACTGAAATTATTAGTTGACCAATGTCAATGGCCCTGCTCCCAGGCTCTCCTACCTCTTGATAGCCAAATACACCGGCAAATGACGATTGGGCCCATTTCAGAAAATAAATGTGATCTTTTCTTTGTGTATCTGAGCACTCATCACATTTTTAACCATACTAAAATGGACTAATATCATCATTAGCTATTTGGGGTATGAGTAAAGATCATATTGTCGAGTCATACTGAGCTTTCTGTAACTAACTCCCCCACCCTTTAAATTTATGAGGTTTTCTCCCTTGTTTCTCCTGCCCAAGTTGCTTATTCGAAATTAGTGATTGGTCCTCAAATTTCAGTGTGCATCAGAGCCGTTTGGAGGGCTTGTTAAAATACAGATAGCCAGTCTCACCTCAGAGTTTATGGTTCGGTAGGTCTAAAGTAAGACCTGAGAATTTGCATTTCTCAAAGTTCCCAGATGATGCCACTGCTCCTCTCTACAGGCCACACTTTGGAAACTCTTGTTGTAAATCCTATGCTAATAAAAAAACTTAAAAAAAAAATTTCACTATCAGATACACCAATTAGCATTCAGTCATACAACACATATAAAGAATAAACTTCCCCCTAAACTTAAAAACTTATTTTTATATATGCTGTTTATCGACAAAGGAATACTTTTTATTTTTTCATGAAGAATAGAAAAATTTTAAGATTGATAACATGCAGTAGTGAAGAGGATATGAGGAAACAGGTAATCCAATAACTTGTTCATGAGTTTATGAAAAGCTATGCTGGTTTTGGATGGTGATTTAAACAGTTATCACCAATATTTTTAAAGTATACATTATTTGATCCAGAGATTTCCTTGTGGGAAAGCCATAGAAAAATATATGATGTTCACACCAACATTTGTAAATTGGAAATAACCTTAAGATGAGAAATATTAAAATAAGTCAGCCACAAAAGTAAAAAAAAGATATTGCCTGAACAATTATTCTTATATGCACATTTCTATAATTTAACCACTGAATAATTTCCTACAGCAGAATTCTGTCACACAGTATTCTAGCATGGCAATTACTGAAATTCAAATGGCAAGATGAAAACCCATTAACATTCTAGAGGAAGCTACTTATGTATACTTTTCCAAATTGATTATTTTCCTTCACTCCTTAGAGACTTCCTAAAGCTCTATCAAACTCCCTAACTAGCTCATCTAGGATTAAGTGAGGGAAATTGGCTTTGAGTCTAAGCTCATAGTTTCTACAGTGACTTCTAAGACTGCTTTCTGATCACGTTAAAAAATCACAGTGTTGCCCTGGCTGGTGTAGCTCAGTGGATTGAGTGCGGGCTGAGAACCATAGGGTTGCAGGTTTGATTCCCAGTCAGGGCACGTGCCTGGGTTGTTGGGCCAGGTCCCCAGTGGGGGCCATGTGAGAGGCAACCACACATTGATGTTTCTCCCTCTCCTTCCCTTCCCCTCTCTAAAAATAAATAAATAAAAAATCTAAAAAAATAGATATTAAAAAAAATCAGTGTCAATTTAGTGCACACCAGGACAATCTTAGAAAGCAGTGTGGCAAAGGCTACCAAAATTTATAATGTGAATATTCTTTTACCCAGCCACCACACATCTATAAATTTCGTTTAAGCAATAACACATTTTCAAAGATCTTACAGCAATATTTTTGTAATTGTGTAGGTGTAAAATAAACAACTTATTGATACATTTATGCAATGCAATACTATGCAACTGTTTAAAGCAAAGTATGGATACTGAAAGGCATTCTGAATACAGGGTCTGGCACAAATAACACCACTTTTTATTACAAAATCATAAGTGTGAAATTCTGTAACATAATATCACACTCAAGCACACCATATAACATTTTAGGTGAAATGTCCGAATTAAAACTATAACTACACCTAAATTATTACCTTACCAACCATACTCAAGCAGGTGTTACTCCTGGCAGACCCTGGATATTATTAAATGGAAACAATTTAAAGAATATACAGTGTATCTCATATTCATATGTATATTTATATTCATATATTTATGTTATGCATGTATGTGGTACTGGGAGGATTTAAGAGTATGTTTTAGTATCTGGTTAGGCTAGTCCCCTCTCACTACTCTTTTCTTTTTCAGTTTTCATAGTTGTTATTGTATGTTCTCTCAAATAAAAATAAACATAATTTTTATTGGGATAAAATTAAATTTATTAATTAACCTAAAGGAAAAAAAGCATGTTTCGATGTCGAGTCTCATCTAAGAATACGGTGTATCTTTTCATTTGTTCAAGACTTTTTTTTGCCTTTCAAGAGTTTTATTTTTTAAGTTTTCCTCAGAGGTTCTGGACATGTCTTAAATTTACACATAAGTTTCTTTGTTGAAATCATAAAAGGGATATTCTCTTCAAGTATATTTTCTAACTAGTTTAGGTTTATATATAAAGTCGTTCATTCTTCTTAGTAAATATTTTATTTACTATAACCATACATACAGAAAAGTGCACAAATCAAGTGTATAGCTTCACATTCATAAAGTGAAATGTGCCCATGGAAACAGCACCTAGGTCATAAAGCGGAACATCACCAGCACCTAAGAAGCTGTCTTGTACTCTTCCAGTCCCTGTGGAGCTAAAGAGGAGAGCTGAAAAAATAATGTAAGCATTATGACTCCATTTACATAAAATTCAAAACCAGGCAAAACTAGTTGATGGTGATTACATCATGACAGTACGTACCTTTGGGGAGGGAGGGAGTGACTAAAAGGGCCGCTGATTTCCGACGCCATAGCTAAGTTTATCCCATTTTGAACTTCACTTAAATGGAATCGAGTATGCACTCTTTTCTATCTGCTGACTGCTGATATTTCTGTTAATAAATTGTTACTTTATGTAAAGTTGTCAGAATTTTTCAACAAATTCTTTAGGTTTTCCAGATATAAAATCGTGTCTGCTAATAGTTTTACCTCTTCCTTGCCAACTTATGTCTTTGTTTCCTTTAGTCAAGCTTCATGAACGAACCCCCCTAACACGATGTTAGAGATAGTGGGCCTTGTTCTGACTCGAGTTGGAAAGCCTCTTGTTTTGACATTAAGATGCTGGTTTTGGGCAGAGGTACAATGTCAATGAATTTCCATCAACTTCTACCTGAGTACATTTGACATGAATGAGTGCTCAACTCTGTCAAATACCTTTTCTGCAAAGATGGAGATAACCATATTTTCCCCCCTTAACTTTTAATATAATGAATATTAGTGGATGTGTAATTTTCCTTGCATTACTAAAATAAGCCTAACTTAGTGATGATGTATCCCTTTTTGAAGTGCTATTAAATTGTTTGCTAATATTGTTAAGGTTTTTGCAATAATATACATAAATCACAGTGGTCTATAATTTTCTTTTTGGTACAATCTGTCAGGTTTGGGAGACAATACTATCATATTCACTTTACAAAATGAGTCTCTTTTTTTGCACTTTGAAGTTTAAGATACATTTTCTAGCTTCTGGAAGTCTTTAAACATTGAGATTATTTAATCATACAGGTTTGGTAGAAAACGTCTTGAAACAATCTGAACCTGATGCTTTTTTTTTGGTAAGGAGTCCTTTAACTATGTTTCTTCTATGATATGTGGTAATTTGTTTGTGAATTTCTTTACCTGGGTAAATTTTGGCAATGGGCATTTTCCTAAAAAAGTTACTTTTCTAATTTATTATATAAAATTACTCAAAGTAGTCTTAAAATTTTGAAAGTTTTCCTGTTTTACGGTTATTTCTCCGATGTCATTTAAATTTTTGTTTCCTCCCTTTTTCTTGAGTAGGTTAGCTCGTGGTTGTGTATGTTATTCTCCCCCCTTCCCCACTTTCTACTAATTTTTTCTTCCGCTTTCTTTTGTCTTGCTTCTTCTTCCCGTTTTTAAGACTCGGTAGTTTAATTTTCAGCTTCTCCCATTTTAATTGATATAGTTCTAAATACTATAGATTTTCTGTCATAACTGCTTTTTAAAAATATATATATATTTGGTTTCTACCAGTTTTGTGGTCATGTTTTTCTGGTGTGCTTTCATTGCCTGTGAGGAAGTTGATCTGCTTAATTCTTACAACTTTGAATGGAATTTGACTTTAATCCTTTTGATCTGCTCCTTTATTTTTATTTATTGTTCAGTTACAGTTGTCCTTTTTCCCCATTGCTCACCCCTACCCTGCCCCCCCCCCCAGTCAATCCCCCTGCCATTGCATGTGCCCATGAGTCCTCTATTCGTGCTCCTTTGCTTGCCCCTTCCCCTTCAGTTGGTCATTTTCTAAAAAGAGTTTTCCTGTACTTTTAGGAGGGAGATTAATGACTTTTCTTAGATCCATGGCCCTAACTGTTCCTGTTCATTTTGACAAAGTGATTTAAGGGATTATATATGTCTGTAAATAATGCCTCTGTTGGCCTGCCTTCCCAATTTTTATCTGGACTTTCTATTCTCTGTCCTATTGTACTTGTCCTGTTTAATGCTAGCAGTTTCTCCTCAGTGCTAGGCTTTGACTCCTTACTCTTAAGAGGTACAGACTGCTCTAGCACAATCATCACACCTTATTATATTGCTTTACCACTCACCTGCAAATGGGAACCCGCAGAACCCCTCCCACTTTTAGTCTCTGTTCTCAGACCCATTGCACTTTATTATAAGCAGCTGAGGGCAGTGTTCTAGTTCTTCTGTTTTCAAGGCCTGTTGGAAACCAGCTGTCTGCCTTCCACTTCTCTCCACACAGATGCTGAAACTATGTCGGTCAGTGATTTGCCCTCACTTGGGTATTCCTGTTCACAAGGAAACTCTTGTCATTTAGTTTTGTAGAACAGGGTCTCTGGTGATCCTAGTTACTCTGTATCCTTAGAAGGAGAGTAGAAAAGTATACTGCTGCCATCATTTTCCCCTAGTTTAAACTCTGAGATGTCTATTGTAGAAAAGTTTTTAATAACAATTTTATGGTGATTATGACAGAAATGATAATTATAATTTAAATACTGTAAATTATAGGTATTTACAGTATTTCAGGTACTATGCCAAGTGCTTTATATTTACTATCTCATTTCATCCTCAACCACGTGAGATTTCCCCCTCGCTGTATCAGTGGGAAGGTGAGGGCCCAAGAAGAAGAGTACACTGATGCGCTGGCAGATCTGGGATCAGACCCATCATCTGTCCAGAGGAACTCTTTACTGAGTCTTAAATGTTATCAGATTCTAGTTTTCAAACTATGAACTCCTGTCAGCAAAACTTCTACCTGAATTTAAATATTTATAAATAACTATTTAAACATCTAATAAAAACGCATACATATTACAGGTCAAAGCTAAAAACACTGTAGATGATAAACAGACTGAATTGTGCTGTGTGATCTAGTCAATCCTGTGCTCCTGAACATGCTCAAAGCAAGGCTCCTCCTACTACCTTCTCACAACACCGTGTTAGGAGCAGGAGTAAAGCACAGGGAACACAGCTGGGGTTTCAGACCTCACACTTCCCTTCTCATTCTATCACCACTGCTAAGACAAAAAGTATGTATGTAAAATATTCCTTATAATTTACTAGTAAGTAATTTTCTTGTAAATAATTGTTTAGAAAAAGTTAGAAATGTTTTCTCCACAATTCACACTAGCCTGGTGTTTTTGGTCAATATGCTGCTATTGAATGTGGCAATCCCTGGTGCATGAAGTTTTACAAGAAGGCCTCTCACAAGTATATCAATTAGAACCATATTATAATTTACAATATTATGGTTTAAATTATACAAGGAGTAAAAAAATATTTCTTAATAGTTTTATGAAATACTTTTACCATGGAATTCTCTTCATCTATGAATACGGTTACTGCTAATGACTTTTTAATATTCCAAACACTAATGGTGACTCAGGAAAACCAGTTTGAGCTTTGCATATAGTGCTAAAGCCATTACACACATGGTGTGTTAACTCCCAATGGCTACAAGGTGATATAGCTCGAGACGCAGATGTCTTAACTTGCCGGAATTTAAGCAGAAGCAATTCATGAAAGGGTGACATCTGTTGTTAAACTTATTTTTTCCCCTCATCATCAGAAAATTTATTTTCTTTTTTTAAATCTTGATCAGCAATTTTTAAAAAATATTTTCCATTACTTTGATTTTATTTGTTTTTAAAAATGACTGGCAAGGGGCTTCCAGTCAAGATGGCGATGTAGGCAGACATGGCTCACCTCTTCATACAATCACATCAAAATTACAACTAAAATATAGAACAACCATCACTCAGGAACACCAGAAATTGAGTTGAATGGAAGTAGGACAGCTACAGAATTGAAGAAACCACATCCATTCAGACTGGTAGGAGGGCTGCGGACATGGAACAGGCTGGCTTCATACCTATATGGATAAAAATTCAGGAGGGATATCTGGGGAGCAAAGAGTCCCAGACCCACACCAGTCCCCTCCAATAGCCCCCACCCCAGCCCAAGATTCCAGTTCCAGGAAGAGTGTCCCCAAAACTTCTGGCTGCAAAACCCAGTGGGGACTGAATCGGTGGAGGAGGCTGCTGGAGTCCTAAATGGTTCCTTTGAAAGAACCCACACACAGACTCGCCTACTCAGACCCACTCCCACTGAGCTCCAGTACTGGAGTGGCAGCCTAAAGGGCACCAGTGGTATATAGGGAGAAACTGAAGTGTCCAACATCAAGGCAAGCAGAGCCATTGTCCCTTTGCTGAGCCCTCCCCCCACAGAGCCAGTAGACTGTTGCCATATCTGACTCTCCATCAACCTGGCTAACACTGTGTGTGACCTGCTCTGGAGGTCCCTTGAGACTCCCTCCACTCCACCCAACCTACCTGCCCACCCAAGCTGCTTTTTCTTAAGAATGGCTCTTCTTGGTGCCTAAATACTATCAAACAAGCCACAGCTGGCTTCAGTCAGATTAGAGTCACGGTTTGGCTTCACCTGGGAATCTCCAAACCCAGCATAAGTAGCAGCCATCTCAGAATGCTTTGTAACTCAGGCAGGGTGCCCTGGGGCCAAACACAAATTGGGAGCTGACCTTGGCCTGCACCACCAAGAAAACCCCAGAGCCTGCCTACCCAGTGCACAGCTGCACACCATGTCAGAGCACCACCACCCTGGCCCCACACAGCTGATCCTCTATGGAGGGCAGTGGTTGGTGGTCAGTGGTCCCAGTCAGTCTGCAGCTAACTGGCCTGGGTAAAATCCCTCCCATTGATTTGTCAACAGCAACCAAGGCTCAACTACAACAGGAAGGTGTGTTCGGCCCACACAAAGGGCACACCTCATGCCCCCAGCTTGGGTGATAGGGGAGGCTGTACCATTGGACCCTACAGGACACCTACTATATTAGGCCACACTACCAAGACACGGAATCAAAGCAGTTCTACCTAATACACAGAAACAAACACAGGGAGGCTGCCAAAATGAGGAGACAAAGAAACATGGCCCAAATGAAAAAACAGATAAAAACTCCAGAAAAAGAGCTAAATGAAATGGAGATAAGCAATCTATCAGATGCAGAGTTCAATACAGTGTTTATAAGGACGCTCAAGGAACTTAATGAGGACCTCTGCAGCATTAAAAAACAAAACAAAACAGAAAAACAAAGGATAAATTAATTGAAATAAATTTACAGGAAAACAATAGTAGAATGGATGAAGCTGAGAATAAAATCAATAATTTGGAACACAAGGAAGCAAAAAACCACTATGTAGAACAACAGGAAAAAAGAAACCCCAAAATGAGGACTATAAACAGCCTCCGGGACAACTTTAAGAGGTCCAACATTCACCTCATAGGGGTGCCAGAAGGAGAAGAGAAAAAGCAAGAAATTAGGAATCTATCTGAAAAAAATAGTGAAAGAAAACTTCCTTAATTTGGTGAAGGAAATAAACTAACAAGGAAAATGGGGACAGATCCATAGATGGAAAGCAGGATGACAGCTGGGGGTGGGGAGGTTAGGGGGTGGAGGGACTGAACAAAAAGGAAAAAGGACTCGTGGACATGGACAACTGTATGGTGATAGCTGGGGGAAGGGGGTATAAGGGGACTAAATGGTAATGGAAAAAATACAATAAAGATTAATTTAAAAAATGACTGGCAAACTGAAGTTTAAAACTAATCCTTTCTCCAAGTATAAAGTAGTTATCCTTTTGTTTGGGAAGAACCATTATTTAAGGTTATTTTTCTCCAATTTAGGAAAGATATGAAAATAAAATGTTAAATATTACTATTTAATTAACTATTTTACTATTACTAAACAGTGATATTAGTAATTTAGTTTTTATGCTGATACTTGGAGAACACATAATTCAACATTTATTATCACCAAGATCTTAACTTAAAATCCAGCTCCTTTAGTGAAGCATTTTCCCTCTCCATTTCAGTACTAGTTTCATAGCTTTGAACATCATCAAGGAAGTGATTGATGTGACTTGCTGATAAACTGACTACTAACAGGATGACTCTTTATACTACCTCACTTGTACTTAGCAAGCTCATAGAATGAAGAAAACAAAAGAACATAAGTAAAACCCCAGTCTTTAATGCCTCCCACTTACCCGAAATATAAAAATATAAATGACCATGTATGGAGCTAAACCACTAAATTTACTTGAGTGTTCCTGCTTTTTAATTACATTTTTACTTATTTAAGTAAACTTGTTACTTATAAATTTACTTATTTAATTTTACTTATTTTACATTTCAACTTCTTTAAGTTGAAAAAACTAGAAAGTCATTAGTTGACATAAGAGCAGCTAAAACGGGGCAACGAACTAAAAAATATAATCTAAGTGGCTAAAAACTCAGTTATAAAAGTACAAGTATAATTTATAATACCACACATTTCAGAAAAATAAAAAAAAAAACACTACCTGGCTGGTGTAGCTCAGTGGATTGAGCGCGGGCTGGGAACCAAAGTGTCCCAGGTTCGATTCCCAGCCAGGGTACATTCCTGGGTTGCAGGCCATAACCCCCAGCAACCACACATTGATGTCTCTCTCTCTCTCTCTCTCCCTCCTTCCCTTCCCTCTCTAAAAATAAATAAATAAAATCTTTAAAAAAAAAAAAAAAAACACTAAACATCTTTCCTTCCAGATAATACTGTTTTCTACCCATAAAGAAAAGAAAGTAACTAATAATTTGAGATTAAAATCAAACATAACTGTTATTCAGCCCAGTAACATCTAAATAAATGACCTGCATGACACAAAACTTTTCCATTCACTATCACGTATGTTAAATTACTTTTCCCTCAGTTACATAATAGTCTTCTTAAAACAATCTCCCTTTAGAAAATTGTATTAGTTAAGCCTGTTCATTCTTGCTATCAAGTTAACTTCACTGAAGTAGGCCATACAAGTTTAATTGGCACACACTTAAGAATAAGACAAAAAAAGTCATTCTTTTTAAAAATTACAGGATCATTTGTTTTCAAAGAATAATCCCAGATATTTAATTGATTAAAGCAATTTTCTACCATCAGCACTCAAGCTTTCAAAATGATCACTAATTATCCACTCAAAGATTATCAACGCTACATGAAGTGTAAACTTGTTTTGAAGATTTGTGTCCATTTTACAATATAATACAATTTGTAAGGAAGAGTTTTAAAAAAGATAACCTACATACATAGTTAATTTTCCTCAAAAGAACTTCTTAGAAATATAGTATAAACATTTAAGAACCACAAGATAGTCTACTGTAGTTCAAAATTCAAAGATTTTCCTGAAACCCACCACAAATACTGGCTCAAGACCATACCCAAAGTGACACCAGCACAAGATTTGATTGTAAGACTCTAACTCTTAAAAAAAGAGCACACTTGGTTATACATGGCTTTTAACCTTGAGCTACAGTTATGCTACAAACCCCACCCCACCCCCACCTAAAGTCAGTCATATGGAGATGTGTACATTCTCTGGGCACTGTTTGGAGTCCTTGGCTTGCCAGCTCTGATGGAGATCACGAAGGCGTTCAGAAGTTCGTGTGCTTACATTCAGGGCAGGATGGACTTTACAGATTCCACGTTCCTCCATCAATGACAGGCCACAAATCCCAAAGTATGCATGCAAAGCATCTGAAAATGAAGCATTTTAAAAATTACAACAGGCATTCTGATTTGTACATGCTACAAAACACTTTAGCTACATATCTATTAGCCCATCACTACATTAAAAATGAATTTAGAAAAATTCTAAATACAGTTTTTGACATACTTGCTTTCACGAAGTCTCAAACACTAATTTTTAAATAACCAGGTAATTGAAATCAGATGATATCTGATCCCAGATAATAACATTAACAAAGGAAAATAGTTCCTAGCTGAAGAAGAGATATCTCAACATCCTTTGTGATTAAAGGACAAAAAAGAAGAGTAGCACTAATATAAAAGACTACTCACTTTAGTGGGTTTTCTCCTTTGCTTACTATAGAATATGGAAATAAGGAGTTTAACTTTATTATCATAAGAGGAAATTTTTTTCTTAAAAATGAAAAGAAACAAACCTCTGAACCTAGGTAGCAGTACTCTTACCCTTATTTCTTAAAGTTCCTAAAACATACACTATCCTAATATTGTGTTAAATGAAAGGCACTTAAGCAAAACAATCTATTCTGGAATGCTGTACCATATTTAATTTTCCAATTTAGGGTAATGCCAATCATTCTAAAAGTATCTGACCTGACAATAAAAACAAGCTTATATTCTACTTGGCTATAATAATGTGAGTGCTCATAGAATAATAATTCTTCTACACTGTCCTCACTAGTGTCCTTCAGGGGTCAGCAACCCTCTTCCATTCAAGTGACCACTGAAATCACATGGCCCTATCACAAGGGCCTTATGTGTTCTTCCACAGTTATGGGAACACTACAAAACACAGATTTGGTAGCAGTAAAATTTTTTTTCTACTTTTGATCTGGCCATCATTTATGATCTCAAGAGCTATTAAAGTTCAAAACATCTAAGTCAAACTTTTCAAAAGAACTAAAGAAAAAGTTTTACTTACACAAGTATCATTTACTTTTCAAAACAGGAAAAACCAATAGTTGTGCTTACACAGTGTTATTTGTGAAAAAGTTATTTCACTAATGGAGACCCTTCTTTGTCTTTTCAGAGAATGCTTGGGTTTCTTCTGGCTTATTTTCCTTTAATTTTCAAACCACACACACACACAAAATTGAATTTCCCTGAACTATTATATGCTCCTTGCAGCTATTGTAAAATTATAAAAGACACAAAGGAACATTAAATTTTACTATCTAGAAATGAAGAAACTTTTCTAGAAAAAAATGCAGTAGAAAGAGAAATAAAGTACATCCAGAATAACATAAAATAGGGCCTTACACTTTCCAGTTAATGTAAAAATTAACTGATTTTTTTCTTAAAAGGATTTTTGTAAATGAACCAGCAGTTAACTGCTTCAAACCTCAAATAGTTAAAAAGCAAAACAAAACTCCTTATTGGTAAGTGGTAATGTATTCAAGCACTTTACAGGTTTAATGTTTTTTTTTTCCCCGCAAAAAATAGTTTCCTCTATAAAGTATATACAATCTCTTTTGTGTCATATATGCCACTAGATTTATTAGGACCAAGAATTAGCTAATTTTAAAGACTAGTTAAAATTATTTTTATAAATAAAGACTCTAGAAACAGGTCCATCCACATGAGTTCAACTTATCATACAAAGATTTTCTATGCTCTGTAGTGTACCGGCCCTGAAGACATTGTAACATATCCATATGAAGTATGACATCCAAGTATTCACACAAATGTTAAAGTTAGAAACTGATCTCCCAAGAAAAAAGCTTCAAGAATTTTCTTTTAAAAAAGCTACTGTAAATACTCAAAGTGTATTTTAAGTATGTTTGTATAAGAAATGCTTTCCAAGAGACTGTCATTTCCTATTCCCATTATTTGTTAAAATAGTATCATACAGTGACTGAGAACAATGGCATGCAGACCAAAATAATTATTTTCTTGAGTCACTTTTCTAACATATCTATGGTTACATGTTATATATACCAAAAATCTTTAATTACTATTTTGCTTTAGAAATTAAAAGCATTCTACATTTTTCTAAAGAATATTTTGAATGAAAATACAAATTAAGTATGGATGTGAGGAAATATTCTTGCTCATTTCAAGTACAAAAATATGATTTCATGAGCTCCTTATTTATATTCTGATTCAAGTACAACTTCTGACCATAGCAGTTCTATGAGAGAAGATGAGCTGAAGAAGTTCTAGACTAATAATAAAAACCACAATTCTGTGCTAGTGCAAAAACGATCATTCCTTGAATCTAGTTTCATATATTTATAGGTAATAATTTTCAACTTGCTTATCAAACATACCAGTTTTCTGAATGATTTTTAACAAATTCTCAACTGATTTTTTGAAGCTATAAATAGATTCATTTTGCTGGAGGTAAAAACGTAAGGGGGAGGGGGCCAGTAGCCTGAAAATGATGCTAGAGGTGGGAGAGGAGCCAAATACCAGGAGGGCCTTCTTGTGTGCCATGCCAAAGAACTGACTATGAGTGCTATGAAAGTCTTTGACTTTTTAAAATAGATTTAAAAGAAGAGTTTAAATTAGAAGTTCTTAACCTTTTTTTTTTTTGCATCAAAGATCCTTTTGAGAGTCTGAAAAAAGCTCTGATCCCTCTCCTCTCATTTAAGCACATATACAGACATGCACACAAAGTGTCACTATGAGGGGGTCTAGACTAGAGGCAGGAAGACACAATAAGACTTCTGCTGAATCCTAGGCTTGAACTTGGGTCCAATGGCACAAATGTTTTGGGGCCAGGTAGAGCATGCAGATAATGAGTTCTGTTGGTAGGCAAAGTCTGAATGTCTTGTAGATGGCATCTGCATAGTTACTCAGCAGGTGGTTTTATATTAGAGTATGCAGCCTGTAATAAGTCTGTTTAGGTTTGAGAAATAGTTGCATTATCCACATATTCTGAAGAAATGTCATTATTAATACAGATTTTTCAATATTTCTAAAGAAATTACTTAAAAGTACTTATGAAATACAAGAATCCTTTGCTCTTTATAGCTTCATCATTCCTGTGTTTGGAAAGCATGGAATATTATATTGTCTGAATAGAATGGGTAGGTTCCTGAGTTTAAGAGAGCGAATGGTGAGAATTCAGATAGCAAAGTATTCACCTAAAAAAGTAACACCAATGTGCCAAAAAACCAAAGAACAGAAGTCTGGACAGTGAAGGATACCTGATTCAGGATTTGAGATTTCTGATTTAATAACATCTGAAAACAGCAAAAACAAGTTCTTTTTTTGGATTAAGAGCAATTTATTCTACGTAGCTCAACTGATAGCAATAATCCTAAAGATTTTGTGATTCTCTAATTTGAACAGCGCTTATTTAGACTATTTGCCTATTGCCTCAAATGAAATAAAACATTGCTAAATAAAATATTTGGGAAAATGTAAACTATACCAATACATCTAGATGATCAAACCCTTCCTTTATACTGTCAATATCCTAAATCCCCTAAACTTAACAATTTACCTTTTTAAAAACATATTATTTAATGTGAGTTTACAACTATGGCTGAATTTTCTACCATATGCCATTTCTGACAAAGAGGCCTGAAGGTTTAGTCAAGAAATAAACAAAAGAAAAATTGTTCTGGATTCATACAAAAAACAAATTACCTGGATGGCTGTCTGGCCACTTGGCAAATCCCCCCACGAGGCGATCTTGAGTTGATAAGATGTAATTTCTATTTTTCTCAAAGTTAGTGTATTGGAAAATTTTCAGAAGCTGAAATGACAAGATATACAAATTTACTGGCATAAACTTTCATATCGACCATGGGCTCAATTTTCTGATATGTATCATTTAAATATGCTTTTTCCTAGCTAAGGCTCTCAGAGCAAGCCTCTGGGGACTTGAGCACTAAAAAGTAGCCAACCACATTATCTTTTTTATTATCCTATCAAATCTACTGTCCTGATTTCTTGACTCACTGTTTCCTTCTTTTGAACCATGCCCATCTCTTTGCACCACTTTTAGCTAGGCTCAAGACACAGCTATTCCCCAACATGTTCAACTTCTTCAGTCATTTAAAAAAGTACAATTTTACCTATCCATATTTTAGCTCTTACAGGCTTCTGAGCTAGTAAGTTGCAAACTGACAGCAGTCAGAACTAAAAATATTTCAAAAAAAAGCAACAAAAATTATTAACCAGATGCTAGAGACAGTTCTGAGAATAAAACAATGTATAGTTCTTTAATTATGAAAAGTAAAAGGTGACACAGATATAGCTTTAGCATAAAAACTATGTAGCTTACAGATTTAGGACAAGTATTTGTTCTCTCTTAAATCCCATTAAATAGGAAAAATGAAGGTTAATTCAAATTTAAAAAGAAGGGGATGGTGAGCAGTAGGCAAGTGAGTTCAAGAAATTTCTCTAAGACACAAAGCATTGAAAGTTTGTTACTGACTCAGAGAGGCACAGAAGATATCGGTGATAAATAAAAAAGCATTATACTTCAAACTGAAAAAAAAAAACTAATAAAAAAGTTATGGTAAAAATAAGAACCAAACATTCATTTTGATTTAATTAATAGAATATATGGAAGGACTTCTGGTCAAGATGGCAGTGTAAGGAAACATGGTTTACCTCTTGAACAACTACATCAAAATTACAACTAAATCAGAGAACAACCATCATCCAGTACCACCACAAACTGAGCTAAATGGAATCCCTACAAATATGGAATTAAAGAAGAAACCACACAGAGACTAGCTGGATGGGCAAAGATGCAGAATGGGCTGATTCCATACCCATGTATGTCAGATAAAAATTAGGAGGGATTATCTTAGGAGTGATGGAGTCCCAACCCCATACCAGGTTCCAGTGCCAAGAAGTCTCCATAAATTCTGGCTGTAAAAACCGGTGGGGATTGAGGCTGTGTGACACAGAAACTGCTGAAATCCCAGGCAATTCCTCTTAAAAGGGCCTCACATGGGCTTACTTGGACCTACTCCCTCTGAGCTCCAGTGTGGGGTGGCAGGTTGAAAGGCATCAGACATATGGGGAGGACCAGAATTGTCTGGCATCAGGGTGAGTGCTGGGAGGCAGCTTTCTTTCAGACAGAAGTGCTGGCAGAGGCCAATCTTCCTTTTCTGAGCCCTCCCCTCACAGAGCCAGCAAGTGGGTACCATATCTGAGACTCTATTAACCTGGCTATCACTGTTTGCCCCACCATGGAGACTTCCTGGGGTCCTGGCCCCAGCCAACTTTCAGGCCTATCCAAGCAGTTTCCAGTGGCTTTTCTATTAGGCATCCAAGCCTTATAAATGCCTTGTCCTGGCCCATGCCAAGAAGCATCTGGCTTCAGTGAGCCCTGTACCTCTAAGATACCCCAGACCTGGCACTAGTAGCAACTGGCCTTGGTTCATGGCTTGGCCTCACCTGGGCACTTCCAAGCCCAGCACAGGTAGAAGCCATCTGCAGATTGCTTTGTAGCTTATACTTTGTGACCCTGGATACAAAACAGGTGGTGGCTGACCTTGGATGTGATTTCCAACAGCAATTAAAGCTCAAATCAAGAGGAGGGTATACACAGCCCACATGGTGGGTTCATCTTGAGTAACCAGCTTGGGTAATAGAGGAGGCTATGCCATAGGACCCTAAGGGACAACTACTACATTAAGCCACTCTACTGAGCCTGGGAGACGTAGAAGTTCTACTTAATACATAAAAACAAACACAGAGAGGCTACTAAAACAAGGAGACAAAGAAACATGGCCCAAATGAAAGAACAGATCAAAACTCCAGAAAAAGAACTAAACAAAATGGAGATAAGCAACCTACTAGATATAGAGTTCGAAACACTGATTATAAGGATGCTCAATGGACTTAGTGAGGCCCTCAAGAGCATAAAAAGATTCAGTCAGAAATGAAGTATACACTAATTGTAATAAAAAACAGTTTACAGGGAATCAACAGTAAGAGTGGATGAAGCCAAGAATCAAATCAGCTATTTGGAATATAGGGAGGAAAAAAAAACAACCAATCAGAACAACAAGATAAAAGAATACAAAAAGAAATGAGGATAGTGTAAGGAGCCTCTGGGACAACTTCAAGCATCACAACTTTCATATCAACTGGGTACTGGAAGGAGAAGAGAGACAGCAAGAAATTGGGAACCTATTTGAAAACATTATGATGAAATTTCCCTAACTTGGTGAAGGAAGAAGACACACATATCCAGAAAGCACAGAGTTCCAAATAAGATGAACCCAAAGAAGCTCACACAAAGACATATCATAATTAAAAGGCCAAAGGTTAAAGACAAAGAGAGAATCTTACAAGCATCAAGAGAAAAGCAGTTAAGTTACCTACAGGGGAGGTCCCATACAACTGTCAGCTGATTTCTCAAAAGAAACTGGAGACTAGAAGGAATTGGCAAGACATATTCAATGTTACAAAAAAGCAAGGACCCACAACCAAGGCTACTTCTACCCAGCACAGCTATCATTTAGAGTTGAAGGACAGACAAAAAGCTTCCCAGACAAAAAAAAAAAGAAAAAAAAAGAAAAAAAGAAAAGGGTGGAGTGGGACAAAGGGGGAAAAAAAAGCTATAGGAGTTCATCACCACGAAACCAATATTATATGAAATGTTAAAGAGTCTTCTTCAAGATCACAAATATGAACAATAAAATGGCAATAAATATACTGGGTCAGCAGAAGTAACACCTGCTTGAGTGGGGCTGGTAGGGTAGTAATATGGGTGTAATAATTTATAGTTTTAATTTAGACATTTCACCTAAAATGTCATATGGTGTGCTTGAGTGTGATATTATTATGTTACAGACTTACATGCTTATGATTTTGTAATAAAAGATTTTGTAATAAAAAGGGGCATTATTTATGCCAGATCTTGTACACCTATCAACAATTGAATCTAAAGAACAAAATAAGCAAGCAAGCAGAACAGAAACAGAATCATAGATACAGAGCACGTTTTGATGCCAGATGGTATGGGGTTTGGGTGGATGGGTGAAAAAGGTGAAGGGATTAGAAGTACAAGTCAGTAGTTATGGAATAGTCACAGGGTTGTAAAGTACAGAGTAAGGAGTACTATAGCCAAAGGACATATATGCTTGGCCAGTGGACATAAACAAAGGTGGGGGGATTGTGCGAGGGTATGGAGGGAGGCTGGGTGGAGTTGGACAAAGGGGAAAAAATATGGACAACTGCATTACCATAAACAATAAAATATAATAAAAAAATATATGGAAAGACTCTTTAGAATCTTGATGTTGGAAATATTTTCCATCAAGTAGCACATGGACCACTACATAAAAAGAAATCATCTTAATACTATACTTGGTTCAGCAAAAAACAATATTTACCTAATCATACTGATTATTAGTTTTTAAATTTTAGAATCAACCTACAGGCTAAGCATAAAATATTTTATTATTACTATACAAAATATGAATGTTACCGAATTTGACATTACAAAAGTAAAGGCAAACTGACCAAATTATACGGTAAAGAGGAGAAAAGGTTCAACTAAAAAACTAACAAACAACCCCCCTACCACAGACACACAGAAAACTAGTCATAACTTGCTGACAAAAGGGAGGCTAAATTTTCATTTTTCATAGTTGGGAATAAAAAATAATGTCTAAAGGTGATGAGTTAAGAAATTAGCATATTATATAAAGTTATCAATAAGAATTAGTTTTTAAAAAAGGTTTAAAAGTGGTCGCCTTTAAAGTTGTCAAAGACTATCAAGGTTCTATTAGAAGAACCTAAAAGTCAACTTTTCAACAAATGGTATTGAGAAAGCTGAATGTCCACATGCAAAATAATGAAGCTGGGCCCTTATTTTATACTATATACAAAAATTTACTAAAATAGATTTAAGACCTAAACTCAAGAGCTATACCTATAAAACTGTTAGAAGAATGCACTGGGGTAAATGTGCTTGACATTGGATTTGGCAATGATTTCATGGATATGACAACTAAAAGTGCAAGCAACAGAAGAAAAAATAGATAAATTAGACTTCATCACAATAAAAAACTTTTGTGCATCAAAGGCCATTATCAACAGAGTAAAAAGACAATCAAGAAATGAGAGAAAATATATGCAAATCATGTATCTTGATAAAGAATCAATATCCAGAATACATAAAGAATGTATAAAACCCAGCAACAAGAAAACAAACATCCGATTAAAAAATGTGCAAGTGTTCATGAGGTTGTAGAGCAACTGAACCAACATACACTGCTAGTGAGAATGTAAAATGGTACAGCTGCTGTGGAAAAGTTTAGTGGTTCCTCAAAAAGTTAAACATAAATCTACGGTATGATCCAGAAATCCCATTTCTCGGTAAACATCCAGAAGAAATGAAAGCAAGGACATGAACAGAAATTTGTAGCTAAATATTCAAAGCCACCTTTTTTGTTTAAGTTACTTTTTGATTATAGTTGACATATTAGTTCCAGATATACAACACAGTGACTAGACATTTATATACTTTATAAAATGATCACACTTGTCAAGTACCTAAGGCCATATATAGATATTACAATATTATTGACTATATAGCCACCTTATCCACAATACCCAAAAAGTAGAAATGACCCAAATGTCTATCAACAGATAAATAAACAAAAGATATTACTTAGCCGTAAAGAAGAATGATATTTTGATTATGTGGTATAACATGGATGGACTCTCAGAACATTTATGCCAAGTGAAGTAAGCCAGACACAGAAGAACACATATTATATAATTCCACTTATATGACATACCTAGAATAGGCAAATTCACAGAGACAGAAAGTAGGACGGAAGTTATCAGGGGTTGGAAAGAGGAAAGAATGGAGAGAGTTACTGTTTAACAAGTACAGAGCTTATATTGAGGATGATACAAAATTTCTGGGTGTAGATAGAGGTAATGGTTACAAAACATTGTGAATGTAATTAATGCCAATGATTTGTACACTTACAAATAGCTGTATGACGTTACATATATTTTACCATCATAAAGGATAAAAAAAAGCTAAGGGGGAACTTCATAATGGATAAATCAGGTCTGACAATTATAGAGCTCTGTTAAAAGGAGAAGACAACAAGAGATCATGCACCTCTTCATGTGATGCAATAGGAAATAAACATCATCAATGAATGGCTAGTTAATGATAATAAGGAATTATGGCTAATTTTATTTATTTATTTAAAAAATATATTTTATTGATTATGCTACTACAATTTTCCCATTTACCCCCCTTTATTCCCCTCCTACCTGCACACTCCCTCCCACACTCCCTTTAATTCATGTCCATGGGTCATACATATAAGTTCTTTGGCTTCTACATTTCCTATACTATTCTGAACCTCCCCCTGCCTATTTTTTTTAATGATTTTACTTATTTACTTTAGAGAGATGGGGAAGGGAGGGAGAAAGAGAGGGAGTGAAATATCAATGTGTGATTGCCTCTAGCACACCCCATACTGGGGATATGGCCTGCAACCCAGGCATGTGCCCTGACTGGGAATCAAACTGGCAATGCTTTGGTTCGCAGGCCTGTGCTCAATCCACTGAGCTACACCAGCCAGGGCCCCACTGTCTATTTTCTACCTACCATTTATGCTACTTATTCTCTGTACCTTTTTCCTCTCTCTCCCTCTCCCTCCCCTGCTGATAACCTGCCATGTGATCTCCATTTCTGTGATTCTGCTCCTGTTCTAGTTGTTTGCTTTTGTTTTTATTTTAGGTATGGTTGTTAATAACTATGAGTTTGTTGTCATTTTACTGTTCATATTTTTTATCTTCTTTTTCTTAGATAAGTCCCTTTAACATTTCATATAATAAGGGGTTGGTGATGAACTCCTTTAACTTGATCTTATTTGGGAAGCACTTTATCTGCCCTTTCATTCTAAATGAAAGCTTTGCTGGATAGAGTAATCTTGGATGTAGGTCCTTGCCTTTCATAACTTGGAATACTTCTTTCCAGCCCCTTCTTGCCTGCAAGGTTTCTTTTCAGAAATCACCTGGAGTCTTATGGGCACTCCTTTGTAGGTAACTGTCTCCTTTTCTCTTGCTGCTTTTAAGATTCTCTACTCTTTAATCTTGGGTAATGTAATTATGATGTGCCTTGGTGTGTTCCTCCTTAGGCCCAACTTCTTTGGGACTCTCTGAGCTTCCTGGACTTCCTGGAAGTCCATTTCCTTTGCCAGAATGGGGAAGTTCTCCTTTATTATTTGTTCAGATAAGATTTCCACTTATTGCTCTTCCTCTTCTCCTTCTGGTACCCCTATATTTGGATGTTGGATCGTTTAAAGATGTCCTGGAGGTTCCTAAGCCTGTCCTCATTTGTTTGAATTCTTGTTTCTTCATTCTGTTCTGGTTGAACATTTCTTCCTTCTGGCCCAAATCATTGATTTGCATCCCAGTTTCCTTCCCGTCACTATTGGTTCCCTGTATATTTTCCTGTATTTCACTTAGCATAGCCTTCTTGTAATTTGTGACAATATTCAACCAATTCTGTAAGCATCCTGATTACCAGTGTTTTAAACTGTGCATCTGATAGGTTGGCTATCTCTGTCATTTAGTTGTATTTTTTTCTGGAGCTTTGATCTGTTCTTTCATTTGGGCCAATTTTTTTTTTTTTTTGGTCTCGGCGCACCTGTTATGTAATAAGGGGCAGAGCCTCAGGTGTTCACCAGGGCAGAGCAACCTATCTCGCTGCCTTGTGGCTGTTTGTGGGGAAGGGATCTGAGAAGGAACAACGGTGCCTGCTCTGCTCTCTGTGGGATTTCAGTCACTTCCCCCACTGCTTATAATCAAATTAGGCCCCTCTTGTGTGATTCCTGGGTGGGCTTGTGTACATTCTAGGGGCTTGTGGGTCTCTCCAATGAGCTCTCCTATGAGCCTAGGAGTTTCTCCCACTGCTGCCTCAACCTCACAGGTGTTTTCAATCAGAGGTTTTGAGGCTTTATTTCCCCCTGCTGGAACTCTGGGTTGTGTGGTCTGTCTCGCTCCCCAGTTGTTCCTCCCAGTTTATCTGCATGAAAATGTGGGACCGCCCAGTCCACAATCCACCGCCTCACCGGGTCCTCCAGCTGCTGCTTTGCCAAGAGTCCTCTCTGCCGGACTGCCCATCTCTGCCCCTCCTACTGGTCTGGATGAATGTTTCTTCTTTAACTCCTTGGTTGTTGGACTTCCTTACAGTTCAATTTTCTGTCAGTTCTGGTTCTTTTTTGTTTTTAAATTTGTTGTTGTCCTTCTTTTGGTTGTGCAAGGAGGCAGTGTGTTTACCTATGCCTCCATCTTCGCCAGAAGTCAGGCGCTCATGGCTAATTTTTTAGATGCAATAATAATACTGCAGTTCTTTTTTTTTTTCCTCCCCCAAAACTATATTTTTCTTCAGCAAGTATAATGAAACATTTCCAGGTAATATAAAAGCAGTATCTAGGATTTGCCTTAAAATATAATAGATGGAGGGGACAGCAGTGGGTACAAATGTGGATGAAGGAAGGCTGGCTCAGGGATGAAACTGCTGAGGCTGGTCGATGGATGTACAGGGATTTATTATATATTGTTCCCTCTACTTTTCAATATACTGACATTTTCCATAGTTAAAAAACATTAAAAATGGTGCAGGAGAGAGGGAGGCTCTTGCCTTCATTTTAAATTATTTTGTTTTCTGAATTTATTTCAACACGTGTGTGAATTTTGTCTAAGAGAAAAAATTAGGAAACCATATAGAAGATGAACACAGACATTTGTTAGAATTCAGAATAGATTACAGAATGTCAGAACTAGCTGATACTTTCTAAAGGTGAAGGCATTTTAAGAAAAAGAAAACCCGTAGGTATTTAGTAGCTAAATAACCTTTTAGAATTAGGTAAATCAGTATGTATGATGAAGGAAAATGCATAAACATATCAACCAATACATTTCAGAAGGTTTATACAAATAAATTAATAAAAAATAGAAAACCTTAAATGATTTAAAAAACCAGACCTATTATTTATCTTTTAAGATGAATATCTTCCCATAAAATCTTTACTGTATGTTCAGACAGATCCTTGCTTTAAATGAACTACTGATTATTTTCAGTAACAAGTTTTTTATGATCTTATACCTACTTTTTAAGCTAGGTTTTGGGCTACCTGAATTTTATAAAAATGGACATTTTCAAGTAGTACAACAGATAACTGAATTCTATCGAAAAATCATACAGATACTAGCTTTGCCAGAACAACACGAAAAGCAGTAGCCTAAACTTAATAATATTTGATGAACAGTACCAATACCAAACCCAATAAACACAGTTGATATTAACATAGAATATAGGTTTCTCATTTTTATTATTTCTCTTACCTTTAGAGTTGCTCCCACCCAAAAAGAGTAACAGGTGTCTACAGGCTTATTTGGTCTTCCATGATAACCATTTTGTTGCCTCATTATACACCATCTCTTTATCCTGTTCAATTCTTTTTCTGAAAACACTTCTTCTAGTTTACCCATGAGACACAGTGATGCAATGCCACAAAAAGTGGATCCTCCTGTTAATCAGAATCACACATTACACTTCAAAACAGACACCTAGCAAAATGATATAAAATGGCTGGAGAAAAAAGTGATTAAATAATTCTAGAAAATACTGAGATAAAAGTAATTTAGATGTAAAAGAAAATTATAATTTTAAATAGTCATTAGCACTGAAGTTTTCAATATTAATTTGATGAAAAAGAAAATAATTGGAAATAATTCAAAACTATAAGAAACATCATAAAAATAAGTAAGGCTTGGGGAGACTAAGAATTTGTTCAAAATTAAACGGTTAATGGCAGAGTGGAAACTGAAATGTAGGAGGAACTACTATTCCCTGTGCAGGACTCTACCACCTGAGTCTGATTTTAATCTCCTTAAAGACAGTATGTTTCTTATGAATTGAACTTCCATCTGTCGGAAGCTATAGGTTAATTTTCACATATAACATATGTAAGCTAGAAGCTGGTGTACAGATGAGATGCCTAGTCAGCTTAAGAAATTTAAGGAAAAAAAGCTTGAGTGTAGGGGCAGGAAGAGAGTATATGTGGGCAGGGGAGAAGAAAACTGTAGCCGAAAGTAGATGGAAAGTGAGTATCCATATTCACTACAGTAGAATGAATAAGGCCCCTCCAATGATATCCAAGTCCTCATCCCTGGAACATGTGCATGTTACCATATATGACAATAAGAACTTTGTAAATGTGATTAAGTTTAGGATCTTGAGAAGGGGAGATTATCCTGGATCACCTGGGTGGGCCCTAAATATAACCACAAGGGTCCTTATAAAAGGAAGGCAGAAGGAGATTAAGTTACAGAAAGAGGAGGCAACATGACTATGGAAGTAGGGACTGGAATGATATGGCAACCAGTCAAGGAATGTTGGCAGCCACCAGAAGCTGGCTGAGTCAAAGGAGCAGATTCTCCCCTACAGCCTCCAGAAGTAACCAGCCCTGTGACATCTTGATTTTAGCTCTATGAGGTTCAGACTTCTGGCCTCCAGAACTATAAGAGAATAAATTCGTGTTGTTTTATACCCTGAAGTTTGCAATAAAAATGTTACAGTAGCAATAGAAAACCAAAATGCCCACAAAGCTAATTACTTTCCTAGGAAATGAAAAGTCAGTACTTTTCCATAAAGAAAGGAAACAATACTTTCTATTGGCACTATTTGTTGTCATCTCCAAACAATTTAAAAATACTTATATTTTCAATTTACTACAATTTCACTTAGTAATTTTTATTTATTTCATCTATTTAAATAGATGATAGTTCCTAATATTCCTCATCCTGTAACTTTCCTTTTGCTGTTACAAATCTTGGATGTGTTCTCTGGAAAAGGAAAAGTGAGCATTCACTGCAGAGAACTTAAGGCAGCTATCAAATCAAATGGATTACTGTCAGTAAGAATTATTTAATCTTTAGAATTTTTCCCAATTAGTTGGGAGATCTATGCCAGTCATGAGTGAATTAAAACAGAAAATAAAAAAAATTATTATAACCTTTTAGAATAACTTCTATTAAGCAACCACATCTTATCTACTCTTCAATAACCAACTAGTCTCAACTTTTCTTTCATGAAAACTTAGACATGACTTTAGGTATTATATGATCATTAAATATAAAGCCTCATAGTATGTCCTCTTTAAAACTAACTACCAAAAAGCAAAATGAAACATTTAATTGTTACTATCCAAATTACTTGTTAGGATTCTGTAAAGCAAACTCGTACAATTCAAAGTAAAAATACTTTTTACTTTGCCCGAATCACTAGATTTTGAAAATATTAACTTCTGAAGTTTGGGCTCTGAGTAGTCATAAAAAGTAATTACAAAGTCTATACTTAAGCTAAAATACATTTTATCCCTAAGAGGTTCTTGTTTCACATAAAATTCTAAAAAACTAGTTCCAAAAACCTAGATTAAAAGCAGTATGTTAGGCATAAAAACAAAAAGAAAATACAGTAACATTTCGACAATAAGTAAATTAAGGAATATGATACAACAGCAGGCACAAGAACTCAAACAGTATATCTTCTTGGGAGCTAAATAGGATTAGATCAACGATTCCTACAAATTTTCAAAAACTTCAAGAATATAACATCATTATATTAAAGTACAAGAATTGCTTCTCACAGTAATGATCTGAATTCATCAAGAAAAGGTTAAATTGTGTTCAGTATGCTTTGGTTGAAGAAGGTAGGAAAACCGCCTTCCTCTATTCTACATTTGTGGGACATACCCAATCAACTGAGCCACACTAAAAGAACTGTACTCAGAAAACTACAGGACACTGAAGAAAGAAACTGAGGAAGATACAAATAAGTGGAAGCATATACCATGTTCATGAATTGGAAGAATTAATATCATTAAAATGTTCATGCTACCCAAAGCAATCTACAGATTCAACACAATTCCTATTAAGATACTAACATCATATGTCACAGATTTAGAACAAATATTCCAAACATTTATATACAAAACCAAAAGAGACCCCAAATAGCCTTGGCAATCATGAGAAAGAAGAACAAAGGTGGAGGGGTCACTATACCTGGTATAAAACTATACTACAAAGCTCTGTAATCAAAACTGTCTGATACTGGCATTAAGAAAAGACACATAGATCAATGGAACAGAACAGAGACCAGAAATAAATCTATGTCTTTATGGTCAAATAACGTTTGACAAAGGAGGCAAGAGCATACAATAGAGTAAAGAGAGTCTCTTCTATAAATGGTGTTGGAAGAGCTAGGCTGTACATACAAAAAAATGAAACTAGATCACCAACTTCCACCATACACCAGAATAAACTAAAAATGCATAAGAAAGATAAATATAAGTGATGATATCATAAAAATCCTAGAGGAAAACATAGGCAATAAAATTTCATATATCTCACATAGCAATATTTTTGCTGATATATCTCCCAGGGCAAGTGAAATAAAGGAAGAAATAAACAAATGGGACTACATCAAATTAAAAACCTTCTGCATAGCTAAAGAAAACATCATCAAAATGAAAAGGGAACTGACTGTATGTGAGAACATATTTGCCAGGGATACATCGGACAAGGGTTCGATCTCCAAAATATATGTATAAGGAATTTATATAACTCAACACCAGGAAGACAAACAATCCACTTAAAAATGGGCAAAAGACTTGAACAGACACTTCTCCAAGGAGGACATACAGATGGACACAGACATGAAAAAATGTTCAACATCATTAACTATCACAGAGATGCAAATTAAAACCACAATGAGATATCACCTCACACCTGCCAAAAAGACTATCATTAACAAATCAACAAACAACAAGTACTGGTGAGACTGTGGAGAAAAGGGAAGCCTAGTGCACTGTTGGTGGGAATTCAGACCGGAGCAGCCAGCATGGAAAACAGTATGGAATTTCCTCAAAGAGCTAAAAATGGAACTGCCTTTTGACCCAGTGATCCCACTACTGGGAATACAGCTAAAGAATCTTGAAACACCAATTCAAAAGAATTTATGCACCCTTATGTTCATAGCAGTGCTATTTACAATAGCCAAGATTAGGAAACAGCCTAACTGCCCATCAGTAGATGAGTGGATAAAAAAAACTTTGGTACTTCTATACAATGAAATACTACACAGCAGAAAAGAAAGAATTTCTACATTTACAACAGCATGGGTGGAACTGGAGACTATTATGCTAAGTGAAAAAACAGCCAGTTAGTGAAAGACAAATGCCATATGATCTCATTTATAAGAGGAATCTAATGAACAAAATAAACCAATGGGCAAAGTAGAACCAGAATCATAGAAACACGAAACAAACTGACAGCTGTAAGTGGGGAGGAAGAAGATGGGGACTGATTGAAAAAAGGTGAAGGGATTAAAGAACATATAAGAAGAAACCATGGACATGGACAATGGTGGGGGGACTGATTATGGAAAGAGGGGTGGGCTGGGTGGAGGGTAGATACAGGGTACAAAGTGGGACAACTATAATAGCATAAACAATAAAAAAAAAAAGAGAGAATGGAAAAAAAACAGCCTTCCTTCTCAGAGGCATTAAAAGTAAAAATATTAAGGCACATACAAATAAGAGAAAAATTTCCTTCTGAAATTACTAAAAGTTTGCCACTTAAAGTGATATCCTTCAGTTATATGAATAATTAATGTGTATACAATATCTCAGTCATAAAACATCACAGGAAGGGACAAAAGAGGTTCTCTTTAAACCACCTTCTCCAGTTCTTCCAGGTGTAGGCTAAAGGTGTTTCTGACTCTGCTTCTCTGTGCTGATTTACTTATATTTTAAAAGTGTAAGACAGTTAAAAGTTAACTTATTGCTTCCATTAGGTTGTACAGCTCAATTTTAAGCATTCTCTTAGTAGTATTTATTTGTACATACCAAATAACTGATGTGCTCTGAAACGTATAACTTAAAATGAAAAGTCAAGAAACACATAGCTGAAGTAGAAAGATAAATAATTAGGTACATAAATAAGCATACTGTTTTATACTTGAACATCACATGAAAAGGGTCAAGTGAGGTAAATTCAAAGAAGTTGAATACTTTGATTGAAATCAGGCCAAAAACAGTTTAATATTATTTCTCTTCTGGATTAGAGTAGAGATATTTTAAAAGAATAATGGAATCTAATTAATTTATTTGAACTTTTACTTTTTTATTATGTGTTCTGAGAGAACAAATAGTTTTAATCCTAGAAAAGCAGGGAAATCCAATTCTTACAAAACACACAAATTGTACCATCATAAGAGAATCACTGCGATAAACAGAATCATCAAATGACCAGGGTCTAGAAGGGTAATAACATGCCTGTTTAGTTTTCATGACAGGCTCTAGGCTAGGCAGTAGCTGGAGAAGAACACATGAATTAAAAACAAACAAACAAAAAAAGTGTGTTAAATAACATTTAGACTGCAGAATTAGGAAGAAAAGCACATGAAGAAACTTGATTATTACCGAACTGTAGCAAAGGCACATATCACAAAGTCAGCGTTCTCAGCTTTGAGATACGAAGTAGAACATAGGATAACAAATTCATTAAATACTTACTGAACATTACAACATACAAGGACATGTGGAATAAGACATGAATGAGACATGATCAATTTTAGCAGAGAAAATCAAGTAAACAGAGATAAGTGTCAAGAAAATGGTATGAACCAAGGATTATGGAAATGTAGGAGGGAGAAATTGCTCAGGGCTGGGGCGGGGGAATGACAATAGATGATAAAAAGTTTTCAGATAATGTGACACTGGAACCAGGCATAGAAAGACAGGTAAAACTGTGGAGAATAAGAAAAGGGAAACAAGGAAAAGCAGGTGGAGGGGAAGCATTTCAGACAAAATAAAAAAAGAAGAGTATCAGCAAAGTCCAGAGGTGAAGAGGCACATATGAACACTTGGAGAATACATCACATACTCTTCAGCCTGTAATTATTGAAGGTCTCTGAGTAAATGACAACAATTATTGCAGAGGTTTTGTACTATATTAACTTGTCTAAGCCAGAACTTCCTGTATGGCCTGAAGTTAGAGAAATCTGTGTAGGATTGGTAAGGTGGAAGTGAAGCAGCAGCCACTGCCCTGGTTGTTTCTAGGGGTGGTAAGAGACAAAGACAGAGGTGCTGGTAGATTCTTGCTTGACCTTATGCTCCCATATACTTGGAATACAAATTCTTCTTACTTCTTGCCCCTGTGACACAGGGTTCATAAACGGATGCAGGAGCAACAGCCCTCCACAGGCTGCACCATTCTGGCAGCTGGATGGACCTGGCTTTCCAGATTCCCTCGCAAGGCGTCCCTTGCCCACCTGTGTCAGGGCTTCAGAAGGGCTTGTCAGTGACTTTTTCCCAGTCCAACAACTACTTGTTTCAGCCTCTTACTCCTCCTCCATCTTCATCTGCAACTGTGTAAAATCTTATTCCTGTAATAATTCCTTATTCTTTAATATTCATAGTGATTTTGCTTCTCTGATTGAATCTAATACAAAGATGACTACCCTCAGAGGGCTGGAATGAGGATTAAATGAGACTAAATGGTAATTGGCACAGAAGCAGCTAAATAAGAAAAATTATTTTCCTTTCAGTCTGTGGATCAAACATTATAAACTGGTAAATTATGGGGGACAAAACGTACATGTGGCAAATTACACACACACACACACACACACACACACACACACGCAGGCATGGTAATAGAACAAGAGATAATACATCAAAAATTCTGGATTTCTGGCTTCTCTGAAAAATCAGGAGATCTAGTAGTAGTAGTTCTACCTTCCTGAATAGCAAGAACAGGCTTAGAAGGAAGAAAAGAGAAAAACAATGGTTTAAACATGTGCAACTTGGGATGCTAAAGTGACAGCAAAGTAGATATGCCTAGCAGGCAGACGGAAAGGGAGCTGTACAGCTCAGAAGCAATACCACATGTTTGGAAAAACAGTTTGAGTGACATCAACACAGGGATAATTGATGAAGAACCACCTGCCGGTTCATCCAACCGTGTGCCACATGTGTTATTGGTGTGCGGGACACAGCAGTGAACAGAACAGGACCAAATCCCTGTTCTTATGAGGCTTATGTCATGTGAAGAGACCGTGAACAAACCGCTAAAATATAAGTAAGTGACATGGAGAAAAATGAAGCCAGAAAGGGGGATAAGGGACAGGGTGTATATATGTGGTTGGTTTGTGATTCTAAATAGGGGGTATGTATGTGGATGGTTTGCAATTTTAATAGGGGGCTTATCCAAAAATATTATATGAACCCAGATCTAAAGGGATGCGAAATAAAGCCAGATGTATGCTAGGGCTGGGGATGGAGGATTCTCTACAAGAAAAGCAAGTACAAGAGCCCTGAGATTTAGAAAGATGGAACTACCCACAGAAAAGAAGAAAGTTGGCAGAGGGGAGAGAGGAAATAAGGGCATTAAATGGTACTGGAAAATACAATAAAAAGAAGAAAAGAAGAAAGTTGGACTGAGGTAAACAGATCAGAATGAGGAACAAAAATGGTGAAAGAACCAGAAACAACTTGTCAGGAAGTGGGAAAAGACGAATGTGGTATTCCAAGAAAAAAGGGGAAGAGGTTAATAGCTTCAAATGCTTTAATAAAGAGAAGATAAGGAATAAGAAAGAGACACTGGATTTGAAATAAAGACTATTCATGACTTTAAAAGAGAAACCCCAAGTTGCTGAAGGCTCATACAAAAAATTTAAATAGCAAGCTATTTTTGTAAAAGGGCAAAGTGTATTTGGACCACTATTCTAAAAAGATTAACAACAGAAAGAAGAAAATGGGAGTGTACAATGACTTCACAGGGTGACCAACCCAGAAGGACTTTATTTAACCTCAGAGCACACAAAAGAACAAGAATATCTGATATTTGTAGGACATACCGAGGTGTCCCGAGGTGGCTGCTCCTGGTCAGAGGCCACTTTACCAGGGTCTCCAGACACCCAGGTCCTGCTTGGCTGTCCCAAAAGCTAAGGGAGCAACAGTTTGGCACACCTAGGACCCATCTGTGGTACATCAATAAACTGGAGCACCGTGGTTAGGGAAGACCCCTGTAGGGCTTTAGGCCTCCAACCTACCATACTGAATTTAGAGATAAAAGAAGAATGGAAGCTTTCTGGCATGAACCACAGTCCATCACTGATGATCTTGATGGGTACAATCCCAGGCAAGTCATACTGACTCAAAATCACTGCTTGTGTGACTCAGTAAGTTTTTCCTGACAGGATCCCTTAGAGAGTATCATGTTTGAGCAGATCTCTGTCTCACATCCCAGAGAATGTAACCCCAATTTCTTGGGAACAAGCATCTGTCCCACATGTCTCCTATACTGGTAACCTTACCAGCTCCCCTCAGCCAGTATGCCCATTAACATCCTTTACAAGAGTGAGCAGCAGACCCTATCTTCTCAGAAATTCTTACAATGCTAGATTTTCTTGTCATGTAATGACAAGTGTATCCTTCCTCACCAGGTGGTGATGACCAGTGACATAACTGCTATTTCCAGCTTGCCCCACTGCTAATCTCAGATAGACGCAGGCACACACAAGAATTAACGGTGTCCTAATTACAGTGTGGCCTCAGAGGAAATCCAAGGCAATCTTCTATGCAGCCCTTAGAGACACACTCTACAAATACCTACATGGAAAGAGGGAGTAAGGTGTGAGAGACTGAAAAGATACCTGATAGGACAAGGTTCCAAGGGTATGAAATCGAGGAACATATATTAAAAATATCTTCTAATACATGTTTTATAGTTTATAATCCACTTTACCTCGTATCTCTTATAATTCTAACAACAATCTTAAAAAACAAACAAGCAAACCGTTTTTTTCTACTTCTTCATGAGGCAGCCTTTAGAGATACTAAATGAGGAGCCAAGATCACACAGCTAGTGTCAGGGATGAGACATGAATACTGACCTGGTCTTCCCACTGTATCTCACTGGGAGAGGGGTGGGCACAACGGGAACACACACAAAAAAACTGCTGTGATGAAGATGAAACAAGGAGTTCAGTCCGAGAGCCTGCTTGATTTGGCCTTTCTTTTTAAAAAGGGAACATGAAAGCTTATTTACTTCTATGTGGAAATATTCAATACGAAAGAGTTTAGGCTATTGATGTGCTGGCAAAGAAGTGACTATTATCTCTCTATTTTGGTTGTGCCAAAAGTGGGGGAAAATGTGAAAGGAGAGATTGTATCAATATATTGAACACATGTTATGCAACAAAATGTTTCATGACTATGATTTAGGATAATTACATTAAGGAAGGTAAATAAAACTTTTTTACTTTTTCACAAATTCACTGATTCAGGTTTAATATTCTATATCTAGCTTTTTAGTGTTATGCCAAAGACGGAAACCTGCTATTTTCTAACAATATCTTAAGAAATCATCCCAAGGCCCTGACAGGTGTGGCTCAGTTGGTTGGGTAATCATCCTACAAAGCCAGGGGTCACTGATTCAATTCCTACCCAGGGCACATGACTGGGTTGTGGGCCAGGTCCCCAGCTGGGGTGTGTGAGAAATGCAACTGATCAAAGTTTCTCTCACACATCGATGTTTCTTTCCCTCTCTTTCTCCCTCCCTTCCCCCTCTCTAAAAATAAATAAATAAAATGTCAAGAAAAAAATAAAGACATATCACCCCAAGATACTATTGTGCAGCTAACACTTGAGATTACTAGAAAACACTGTATGAAAACTCTTGTCTGAATAGTTTATAAATGACTACTGACCTAGAAGAGGTTCAAATCGGCACAACAGTGTCAAAAGAGAGAAGCAAGAAGACGGTCAGGCTGAACAAAGGGCTGAAACAAACTTCTGGGGTCCTCCATGTGGAAGATGCCATGATGTTGTTTAAAGAAACTACATGTTTATTTATTTTAAGATGCCTTACCATGAGATTCAAGTCCAGCTCCCTGTGCCAACCCATTGTCATAGGACTGAAAAAGAAAAACATTGTTTGGTTTAATAGGAAAATAATAATAAATTAAATTGTTAATATACTGAATTTTTGTTGCTTAATCTAATTTTATTTCTCCTTTATATCTTTTCCACAAAGTAGTAGATATAGGCATTTTTAAGTACCTGCTCTTGTCTTACTCACCACACCCAATTACTAAATGCATATATTAGGCACATTCTGACAGTAGAGTGTTCAATGATGGCACCTTATTTGTATTCATTTCTACCTGATAAAAAGACTCAACTCTCATTCCTCTCCCACTTGTAAGAATACACGTGTTTAAGGAAGATGTTAAGATTTTATACTAAAAACACATTATAAACACAAAACAAATCTATCTTGAGGCTTTTGGGTAGCTCAGGATAACGGTGACTGCCTAAAATTTAATCTCCCCCATATCCTAACAAATCAAAACAATACAACTATATAAAATTGAAACCTTAGCAAAGCTGGAAGACATGCTCAAGCTTCAAATCACCTGTTTATAGAAAAATAAATATCAAATCCCAGTAAGGCATCTCTCACACTCTTGACAAGTTTGCAGAGGGCAAGGGCAACCTGAAAAATCATGAGGAAGACAGAGGAGGGGAGCTAGTGGCAGGTCTGAGGCTAATCTAAACTCACTACCTGAAAGACAGACTTCACCCTAAGTGTGAAATATAGGCAGTCCTTGCTTTGCACAGTTCTCATCTGTACAAATTCGAAGTGCCATGGCTTAAATAACACAGTATAACTCAAATTTCAGCAAACCACAGTACACTAACTATGAGCAACTGCATAAAATATAAACTTCCTGCTAGCTCCTCAGTCCACAAATCACTACATAAATAATAAATTTGCATTATGACAAGTGACCAATCACATCACTCTTTTCAAAGTCTGTTAGTAGTTTGGTCACTGCACATGTTATTCAGTTCACACAGAGACAGCAAGTGAGTGGTTGTGCTGTCCCCTTCTCCTAGTGATAAACCCACATGACAATTTATAAAAAGTCACAGCCAAAAGAGGTTATGACAATGGCTACAAAGATGAAAGTGCAGTAAAGAAAACAAGAGCAATACCACTGGAAGTGACAGTGAAGTCAAGCACAGTGGGAACATTGACAGTGCTACAGTCAGAACAATGAAGTAAAGGCCAAACATCTACATGGGTGAAGAAAGTGGTTGTGATGAAGAAAATAAAAAGATATTCTAAAAAGTGATAATGGCAAAAAACTTCACATAAAAGAAACTCTTAGAGATATAGCACAAAAATGAAAATGCAAAGGATAAAATGTTGGAAGCTGATACAAACTTATAAAGCAGCATGATCATTTACCAAGACAGAAAAGATGATTGCTCCACTCCACATTGTAAGCCATATGAGAAGAAGCAAAACACTGTCTAAACTACTCTTGATAAATGTTTTTACAAAGAAAATACTTAACTTCTCAATCTTGCTAATGTTTTAAATTACAGTGTACTAAATAAATACTGGTCTTACCATTAAAAAATCCTCTATATATTTATAAATGACAGTAAAAGAATTTTCAGTGTTTTAGAAAAAAATTGTTAAGGTCACAAAACAACCCTAATTTTTCCAGTTGATGATGGAGATCACTCTGTATCATTTCAGCTTGCACAAACATTGTTACAGGCTGGCACTACCATGCCAAGAGAGAACTGCCTGAACGGAAAGACTTCTGAGTACTGACTTCAGGGAAGGGAGTTAAGAGAGTGCAAGTCAAGGTGGCAGCGTGCAAAGGGAAACTCAAAAGAGCAAAATTCAAAGACCTGGGAAATAAGAAAACCTCTCTCCCACCAGAATATCATAGAACTCAGAACCCCAGCAACACTAAAAAAGAAAAAAAAAAAACAAAAACAAACAAAAACAAAAAACACCCAACATTCATTAAAGATGTTAAACTTCGGGAGTTTTGAACAAGATGAAGGCATAGGTAGATACACTTCATGTCCTCATACAAGCAAAAGAAGGAAACAACCAATTTAAAAACAAAAACAACCAGTAAAATTGAACTGTACTGAAACCTGACAACCAAGGAGTTAAAGAGAAAAATTCACCCAGACTGGTAGGAGGCGCAGAGAGGACCCACCTCGAGGCAGATGGCGGACCAGGTGGTCCCAGATTCATGTGTGGATAAATTGGGAGGAACAAGTAGGCAGTAAGATAGACCATGCAACCCAGGGTTCCAGCCTGGGCAAAATTAAGCCTCAGAACTTCTGGCTGTAAAAACCTGTGGGGGTTGTGGTGGTGGAAGAAACTGTAAGTCTCTTGAAAGCCAGGCAAGAGCTTGGAGCACCAGCTTTGTTCCCTCTCTGACCCCTCCCCCACAGCACCAGAATGTAGCCATGTCGGTTGCCCCGCCCTGGTGAATACCTAAGGCTCTGGCCCTTACAATGTAATAGGTGTGCTGAGACACAGCAGTATGACCCAAATGAAAGAACAGATCAAAAATCAAGAAAAAGAACTAAGCAAAATAGAGATAGCCGACCTACCAGATGCAGAGTTCAAAACACTGGTAATCAGGATGCTTATAGAAATGGCTGAGTATGGTCTCAAAATAGAGGAAAAAGTGAAGGCTATGCAAAGTGAAATAAAGGAAAATGTACAGGGCATGAACAGTGAAGGGACAAACTGGAACTCAAATCAATGATTTAGACCAGAAGGAAGAAATAAACATTCAACCAGAACAGAATGAACAAACAAGAATTCAAAATAATGAAGAGAGGCTTAGAAACCTCTGGGACAACTTTAAATGTTCCAACATCCAAATCATAGGGGTGTCAGACAGAGAATAAGAAGAGCAAGAAATGAAAAACTTACTTGAAAAAACAATGAAACACAATTTACCCACCGTGGCCAAAAAAACAGACTTCCAGGAAGTTCAGGAAGCCCAGAGAGTCTCAAAGAAGTTGGACCCATGGAAGCACACACCAAGGCACATCATAATTACATTACCAATATTAGAAATAAGGAGAGAACCTTAAAAGCAGTAAGAGAAAAGGAGAGAGTTACCTACAAAGGCATTCCCATAAGACTGTAAGATGATTTTTCAAAAGAAACCTTGGAGGCAAGAAGAGGCTGGAAAGAAGTGTTCAAAGTCATGAACAGCAAGATTACTCTATCCAGAAAAGCTATCATTTAGAATGGAAGGGCAGATAGAGTGCTTCCCAGATACAGTCAAGTTAAATGCATTTATCATCACCAAGTCCTTATTATATGAAATGTCAAAGGCACCTATCTAAGAAAAAGAAGATGACCAAAACTATGAACAGTAAAGTGACAACAAACATGACTATCAACAACAAATCTAAAAAAAAACAAAAGCAAACAGCAAACTAGAACATGAACAGAATCATAGATACGGAGATCATTTGTAGGGTTGTCAGTGGGGTGGTGGTGGGGAGAATGGGGGAGGTTAAGAACAGTATAAGTGATGGAGAAGCCAAAGAACTTATATGTATGACCCATGGACATGAACTAAGGTGGGCAGGGAATTGCTGGAGGGAATGAGGGTACCAGGCAGAGGGGAGAAAGAGGAAAGAAAAGGAATGGAACAACTGTAATAGCATAACCAACAAAATGTTCTTTAAAAATAAAATGGCTATATAAAATAAAAAAGAAATCAAACTTTGTTTCTCTGCATTGAAAAATTAGCAATCAAACTAAAAATTCTTGTACAGCAAAATAATACACTAAATGAGTAAACAAGAAAAGACAAGTCTATGCAAAGAAATTAAGTTAAAGACACAGCAATTTAAATGAAAACATCTTAGTATATGAAAATCTGCTTCTACCTCCCCCAAAGAGTGATAAAGCAGAAGAAAATTCATACAGCACCCCAAAGTCAATTATGTGTCCTCAAACAAGCAACTGGGAATACAAAAAGAAAATTCTAAATGAAAAACAAAAAAAAAATCAGTAAAAAGAAATTGAGAATTAATGATTTCAGGAAAGAAAGGGAAGAAAAAGACCAAATAAGCTGAGTAAAGAAGACTAAATTACAGGATGCCTAAAGAATAACAGTTTCAAATGAAAACACAATAACAGACATTAAAGAAAGACTGAGAACAGCCAAGAGAATAAAAATTCTCTTAAGATAAAGAAGTAAACAAGGGTCAAAGAGAAAGTGGTTTTGATATGAATGATAAGCAAAGAAAGAACATACACAAATTTGGAATACCTACAGCAAATAGCCAAATAATGGACTAGAAGTAGGGATCACCAAACCAGGAATGCAGGCTAAATATGGTTTATGGCCTTGTTTTACATAGGCCTGGAGTTAAGAAAATGGTCACTCTTACTCATAATAAAATAAATGCAAATTAAAAATACATCAAGATATCATTTTTTCACCCATCAGATTGGTAAAAATAAAAGTAAGAAAACATATTTCATCTGTGAGGCTATATGGAAATAGGCACTGTTCTACACTTATGGGAACATACATTAGCCCATACTTTTTGGAGAGAAAATGGGCAACATCTAATAATATTATATATGTATTTGTCTTTTGATCAAGTAATTCAACTACTAGGCATTTACTCTAAAGATGTATCTTGAATAATACATAAGCAATATATGCAGAAGGTTATTAATTTCAACACTGTACTTGGAAAATATGTATTCTATATGTAGAATAGTTAAAAACAAAAACAAAAACAAAACTATGGCACTTGTACACAATGGAATAGTATTATTGTAAAAAAAAGTGAGGAAAATCTCCATGACCTGATATAGAATAATTTTCAAGCTATATTGTTATGTGAAAAAAGCAAGTTGCAAAAAAGTATTTATGGTACAGTACCTTTTAGTAAGAAATTGAAGGAGAAATGAAAATATACGAATCTGCTCATCAAAAAGTATAGGAAAGACAACCCCGAAATTAATAACAATGGCTGCTCACAGAGTGAATGAGAATAAGGTGGTAAATAACATGGTTAAAAATGGGGGTGGAATACTGAAAGGACCGGAGGCTCCCACGAGTTATAATCTCTGAATATACCTTTTTGTATAGTTCTGACTTTCAGAACCAGGTTAATATTTCACAGAAATATATAAAATCAACAAAGTGTATGTGTGTATATGTGGGGGTAGGGAGTGTCCTAAAAAGAAACCCAAACAAAAACGGACCTAATTGTTTTTTCCAATAAATAGAATACTAAAGGGGGAAATAAAAGAAGGAAACTAAGCCTTTTTTCCCTTTATTTCAATTCTCAGCTGAGGACATGCTTATTGATTTTAGAGAGAGGGGAAAGGATGGAGAGAGAGGGAGAGAAACATCAATGTGAGAGAGAAACACTGATTGGTTGCTTCTTATATACACACCCCAACTGGGGACAAAAATGCAACCCAGGTATGTGCCCTGACCAGGAATCGAACCTGTGACCTTTCAGTTTACAGGACAATGCTCCAACCAGCTGAACCACACCAACTGGAGCTAAGTCTTTTTAAAATATATTTTAAATATATAACCTCAGGCTTTAAAACAAAAAGAATCATTCTGGATAATGGAGCCCTGTTCATCAGTGTCAGAGAAGGGAGTTAAAATGAAAAAAGATTAAAATGAACCTTGAGATGTTGGATTGAAATCTGAGGTATCAGTATGGACTCCTGGTTTTTAATATAGAAACAGATATAGAAATAGATACAGATGTTTGTAAGGGGGTATCTGTGTACATACATACATACATTTTCTAGCTCTGCCTGCTGAGGAAGGGGCTAGAAGCAATGATATCCCCATACCAATGAGCACATCCAGTGCCCAAATCCTGGTTTCTAAACAACACCCTCCAGTAAGAACAACCAGTGCTCCTTGAAGAAATAAACGACTCCAGGCCTGAGGCTAAGAAAGTAAACGAGGAACCTGGAAATATCTTGTGCCAGAAAGCAAGGAGATGCTTAAAGAATGAAGCAGGTATGTAAAAAATACAAAGAGACTGCTGAAAGGTTTCTCAATGGCCAAATCTGGGACAATGTGAGCAGCACAATACATAATAGTAACAGATAATACCTTGAATACAGTAAGAATCTAGAGTCCACAGTGAAATGTAGAAAGATAGGGGCAAAGGAAAAGCTTTTGGTAACAAAATTTCAATTGATTATTACAGAAGAAATGAGAGAGCTGGAAAATCATCAATGCATAATACTAGTGCTATTATTAACTAGTAGTTAAAAGATATAGTTTCCAAATATCTCACAATGAGATGCTGAAGAATTACAAAGGGAAATATGCTAACTGTACAAAGAAAAATTTGGCATACACTAACTTAACCAAGTGGTCCAAGTTAATATTACCAGTAAATAAACAGATCAACATCTGTACCTACAAATACAATGCACCAAAAAAAAAATAGTACTACTTTAGTATTCATGCGAAAATCCGTATTACTCACCCTTGTGTATAACATAAATCTCTTTTCCTTTTAAAACTCCTTTATAGGTTTGTTCTTTCTGCCTCCAAAGCTTTTTAAAATTTTGTGCTATTTGTACCTTTTATAAACTCTGATTCACATGCACACATTCAGTTAAAAATAATTTCATTTCTCTGAGAATTTATACCTTCATTTTAAAATTCTGACTAGTAAAAAAGTTAAATTAACAGCCAAAAATATTCTAATTTATAAAAGTAAAAAATTTCTTATTTGGAAAATAATAAACCTGGGAAGCAACACTTCCATTTCTCTAGTTTTTATATGAGACTAAACAGTACAGCAAAAGATAATTCTAGCTGAGACTAAGATTTTCTTACAGCTGTTAATAAAAAGATTAAGTTGTGTTCTATGAAAAAAATAATATATTTGGTATTCTCCTTAAAATAAACCTTAGACTAAAACAAAGGACTAAGAAACCAAAAGTGATTCAAAAACTATTGTCAGTCCAGTCAACCTTGTTATACTTGGGTCTTGCAAGTCAAAATGGCTTAAGGAACTCACGCCTCACACGCAGTATGAGAATAATCTCACCAAGGATGCCATCATTTTCCATTATGCTTGGCCAAGGCTCCCCACTGGTCCTTGCTAGGATAAACTATCAATATTTGCCTTTGAGATTTTACTTTTTTTTCCCCTGCTTCTAAAGCAGACAAATCTTCTGAAAAAGATATTGATTCTTTCGATACCATCAGGTAACATTTAAATTTTAATGGTCAAAGAGTCAATCTGTCCTTGAAGATTATTTCTATATGGCTATTCTGATACATGATGTACCCAAAAAGCAATCTTGTTGTCCTTATTTCCATATTCTTGCTGGAAGAGATGAGGCATGCATTAAACTGCAGCCCTGATATACCAATAATAATAACATTAAAAAAGTCAATTTAGCAACACAACTCACCATACTTCTTCTAATATAGTTGATGGCTTTTTTCACATCCATGCCAGACCAGTTGTTCAGCATATAGCAAACACAGGAAGCACAGTATACAAATCGCATGTCATTTTCACTGCCTTCAGGTACTGCACAAAAACTGAAAATAACAATGAGATTTACTAATAATACTGTTCTATAATTTTATTCTATCACAAACACAGATTTAAAAACCTAATATGGATTAAAAACCATATACTACTTGCATTATTTAATAAAGAACTATAAACTTGAATATAAAATAATCTCTAAACCATTACTCTAAAGTTCTGATTTCTGGGTAGCTTTACATACTACCACAGTTACTTCTCCCAAATGCCAACGAAGTTTTGTTCTCAGCCTGAAACAGCTACAGCACAATGGGGGGAAAAATGGTGACAGTTAATATCAGGTTTTGATATGTGAAATTTCTTCTAACTATATATAGATAACCATTAATTAATTCATCATAGTGTTTTAATTTTTCATCTACTTAATCAATTTTAGAGGGGTAATAGACTGTATCTCTTATCTACGCCTTCATTTATAAACAAAGATAAGGTGGCAGTAAACAAAGACTATGTTGAAGTATTGAGAAATTAATCACATGTGCCTGCTGAGGTAACTATTTAGTATTACAGTATTTCCAATTAATGGCAATTAATCTTATATGTTGACATTAGTTTTCCCCTCATCAAGAGCAGCATTTTAAAAATACCGTCAGGAAAATAGAGATAACAGTAGATGGAACAGAGAAATAGTAACACAGCAGGACTTGTTTGCAGTCTTTTCTTTAGACACTAACAATACTGCTTTATAACTTCCTGGGTTTAAAAAGTTTCACCTTAAAAGTCCAGGAAAATTCTTCTTTAGTTAGATATACCACACAAACATCAAATATTAATAAATTCATTAACTTCTTTTTCTGTCTTTTACAAATATCAAGAAAACTACCTATACTGGAACATAGTATTCAATGCTCATCCTGTTCTCCTCCTATTACCAAAGGAATAAAAGTCCAGATTAATAAGAGTTTATGATAAACTTTAAAAGGCTAGTAGTATAGAATTATATTCATTTTTTTCAGCTTAAAAAGATTTTTCTTTGAAAAAGTAAGAAGGAATGACCCATACCTCCCATCTTCCAGCTGAAGGGCTCTCAAACCTGCTAAGCAAGCTTCTTTATTTACTCGGCTTAGGTCGTCTCCAAGAATAACTAAGCATGAAAGGCCAGTATAAGTCATTGCTATGTGGCCGCTGTCATAAGGATGGGCTGTTCCGGGATTCTGAATTTAAAAGTAATACAATCTTAATTAGTAAAATGAAATAAAAGCTTATTTTATTAAATAATTTCAGTAAATAGGTAAAATTAAAACATCTATACAATTTGTATAGCTATCTGAATGAGAAAAACAAACCTCAATTTTATATATATTCGTATTTTACATTTCCTTTGTTTTTAGATTCCCTGCTAAAAGCAATGGGCACACATGATTGAAAACGCCATGGCAAATTTATGACTGTGACACAAGCAAGTTGGTCTATAGCTTAAGGCAGAAGAAAAATGTTTCAGCAGTGCCTCTATCAAATCATGTCACCTTCTCTAAAATCACTATTTATTCCTCAATTTTGAAGCAGAGTATAGGAAAACTGGCAGCATGCTGTTTGCCTTCAGATTGCCACTGGATATAAACCTTGACACACCGAATGTAGCCAGATAACAGCTTTAACCAATGTAAAAGCAAATTGATCTCATAAGGAAGAAATTCCTATTTTGTGAACCCTCTTGACAAAATGATGAAGTTTTTCTATGCTTGACACTGTAGAAAAAAATTGGTATTTTGTGTGCAGATGAAACACTACAAAGCTTGTTTTGGGTCTGCTTCTTTAAAGAAAAAAGCTCCTCACTTTGTTAGGACTCACTGTTTTCTACATCTGTGTGTGCTGGTACCAAAGTCTCTGGATAAAACCCTGAAGATATTTTGCCTATTGCCACGAAGGTCAACAAACTCATCACTACTAGGTCTTTAGTTACTGCAATAGTAAGTTTGTTTTTTGTTTTTGTTTTACTAAGGAATGAGAACCATCTGTAAAGTCCCTCTCTAATGCATATATAAGTGCATAGGCTTCTTAGATAGCAAGTATCAAGCACTTGAATGCTTTAATTTCATTTTCTCCAGGAAATTACCAATAATTTACAAACACACACAGGATATAAGAGAGACATAATTTTTGTGTATGTGTATTGTGCATTCTTCCAGGAAGTAAGGTGGGTATAGCTTTCACTTAAAGAGTTCCAGTCTGTAATATACATTAGACAGTATGTAGCTGTATTGAAACATAGAAGCCTGGTTCTTCTGGTATCCTTTCTTAGTATTCTTTCTCACTGAAATCTTCCCAATTCCCTCCTCCTTTCTCCCGATCCAAAGAGAACTGACCTTTGATGGATTGAATGGAATACCTAGGTATGAAGAGCCTCGGAAACCACAGCGATTTAAATTTGATCCTAGAAAATAAAAACATGGACTTATTTAAAGAATCTCTTATTTTTTTGTACAGATGCTAAAGCAGTTCAATTACATCTTTCAGAAGCAGAGTATTTTAGTACCAAAGCTATGTCATCACTACCTCCATTTTCATAGTAGCTAATGTAGAATGCTTACTATGTGCCAGGTCTACTCAAGGAGCTTTATGGAAATTTGCTCATTTAATTTACAAATAAGTCAGGACAAAATAATGATTTTCTACCATGTACCTTTAGTTTACAACCCACCTCACTGTGTATAAAGTTTTCATACTTTTCTTATCTGATCAACATCTTCAATCCCTCATTTTATAAAACAGAACGCAGAGGCCCACAAGTGACATGTTCAAGGTAACTGTTGGTAACACGAGAGGATCTAGAATCCTTATCCCATCCAGTTGCTTTTTTACTTTAACTCATAGCTTCTTCACAGGGGAGCAAGCTAAAGGTATAAACTGATTTACAGTCATAAAAATATATGTACTTTGTAGTTTAGCACTGGACAGACCTCATTATGAGTCTAATAACCCATTTTGCTTTGAGGTATATAGAACACAGTAAATTCCCATTTAGTCTCTACTCACTCAAAATTTTACTGAAATTTTTTTCTATCTAAAAAATTTTCATTTTTAAGATATTAATGAAATATAACTAGGAACTTAATATAGTTATATTAATGAAAAGTGAACTCTTCTGCACTGCTAGTGGAAACATAAAGTGGTACAGACACTATGGAAAACAGTATGGAGGGTCCTCAAAACATTAAAAATAGAACCACTATATGATCCCACTATATGATCCAGCAATCCCACTTCTAGGTATTTATCCAAAGCAAATGACGTCACTATCTCAAAGAGATACCTATACTCTCATTTGTACCATTATTCACAGTAACCAAAAAAGGACACAATTTAAATATCCATCAACAGGAGACTTCTGGCCAAGATGGAGGCGTAGGTAGATAACATTTTGCCTCTTGCACAACCAAAAGGACAACAACAAATTAAAAAACAAAAAATAACCAGAACTTCTGGGGGTGGAGACATGCAGCAGGGGCAGAGAGGATTCATGGGAAGGTGGTGGCTGGCAGACCTGGCAGTCCCACATTTGCATGTGGATAAACCAGAAATAACAACTGGGAAGTAAGACAGACTGTACAACCCAGGGTTCCAGTGTGGGGAAATAAAGCCTCAAAACCTCTAAGTGTAAAAACCTGTGGGGGTTGCAGTGGCAGGAGAAATTCCCAGACTTACAGGAGAGTTTGTTGGAGAGACCCACAGGGTCCTAGAACGTACACAAAATCACCCACCCAGGAATCAGTAGCAGAAGGGCTCACATTGCTTGTTGGTAGCAGGGGAAGTAACTGAAAGCCAGCCAAGAGCTGAGTGAGCAGTACTGTTCCCTCTTGGATCCTTCTCCCATATACAGAGCTACATGTAGTGTATGGGTTGCATTGCTCTGGTGAATACCTAAGGCTCTGCCCCTTACTACGCAACAGGCATACCGAGACAAAAAAATATGGCTAAATGAAAGAACAGATCAAAGCTCCAAAAATAGAACTAAGTGATGAAGAGATAGCCATCCTCTCAGATGCAGAGTTCAAAACACTGGTAATCAGGATGCTTATAGAAATGGTTGAGTATGGTCTCAAAATGGAGGAAAAAGTGAAGGCTATGCAAAGTGAAATAAAGGACATATATAGGGAACCAACAGTGAAGGGAAGGAAACTGGAACTCAAATCAATGATCTGGACCAGAAGGAAGAAATAAACATTCAACCAAAACAGAATGAAGAGAGAAGAATTCAAAAAAATGAAGAGAGGCTTAGGAACCTCTGGGACAACTTTAAACATTCTAACATCCAAATCATAGGGGTGCCAGAAGAAGAGGAAGAGCAAGAAATGAAAAATTTATTTGAAAACACAATGAAAGAAAACTTCCCCAATCTGGCAAAGGAAATAGACATGCAAGTCTAGGAAGCTCAGAGATTCCCAAACAACTTGGACCCAAAGAGGAACACACCAAGACACACCATAGTTAAATTACCCAAGATTAAAGATAAGGAGAGAATCTTAAAAGCAGCAAGAGAAAAGGAGACAGTTACCTACAAAGGAGTTCCCATAAGACTCTCAGCTGACTTCTCAAAAGAAACCTTGCAGGCAAGAAGGGGCTGGAAAGAAGTATTCCAAGTCATGAAAGGCAAAGACCTACATCCAATATTATGCTACCCAGCAAAGCGTATTCCATTTAGAATGGAAGGGCAGATAAAGTGCTTTCCAAATAAGGTCAAATTAAAGGAGTTCATGATCACCAAGCCATTATTATGTCAAATGTTAAAGGGAGTTATATAAACAATAAAATGACAACAAACTCACAACTATCAACAACCAAACCTAAAAAAGAAAACAAAAACAAATAAGCAAACAACTAGAACAGGAACAGAATCACGGAAATGGAGATCACATGAAGGGTTATCAGCAGGGAGGGTGATGGGGAGAACGGGGAAAAGGTACAGGGAATAAGAAGCATAATTGGTAGATACAAAGCAAACAGGGAGAGGTTAAGAATAGTATGGGGAATGTAGAAGCCAAAGAACTTATATGTACAACCCATGGACATGTACTAAGGTGGGGGAATGCTGATGGAGCAGAGGGTGGTACAGGGCAGAGGGGAATAAAGTGGAGAAAAAATAGGACAATTATAATGGCATAATCAATACAATACTTTTTAAAAAATTTATCCATCAACAGATGAGTGGATAAAGAAAATGCCCCCCCGCCCCCACACAGGAATATCATTTGGCCATTAATAAAAGGAAATCCTGACTTTTGCAACAATATGAATGTGCCTTGAGGGCATTATGCAAAGTGAAATAAGCCATACAGAGAAAGACAAATACTGTTTTCACTTATATGTGAAACATAAAAAGGATCAAACCATAAAAATAGTAGATAGTGGTTTTTAGGGGCTGGAGGGGAAGAAGTGTTGGCCAAAGTGTACAAAGTTTTAAGTTCTGGGGATCTAATGTATAGCATGGTTACTACAGTTAACAGTACTGCATTGTACACTTGAAAGTTACTGAAAAAGTAGATCTTAAATGTTATTAGCACACAGTCACAAACAAAGGTAACTTTGTGAGAAGAGGTGTTAACTAACCTTATGTAGCAATCATTTCATAAAATATACATGTATCAAATCATCATGTTGTACCCCTTAAACTTACATGTCATATCAGTGATACCCCAATTAAGCTGGAATACATTTTTTAAATGTAAAATAAAAAATGGTCACACTCTCAATTAAAAAATCAGCATGACTGATGTATCACGTAGAAATGTAGTATCAACAGGCTGGACATGTGTAACTAGTAAAAAATCAAGTTTATTTAAAAAATAGGCTTTGAGGAACTAGCTTCATATCTCTTATGACTGGTGCATGACTAATTCATAATAACTAGTTTTTACTCTTCTATTACTTTAATACGTATGACTTTATTTTGCAATAATTATAGTCTTACAGAAAGTTGCAAATAGTATGAGTTCCATGTACCCTTCACCCAGTATCCCCCAGTAATAAGATCCTATGTTAAGTATAGTACTACTTCAAAACCAACATACAGTCGTCCCTCGCTATATCGTGGTTCACTTATTGCGGCTTCACTGTATTGCGGGTTTTTTAAAAGCCACAATAAGTGAACTGTGATATAGCGAGGGACAACGGTATGTTTCACTGGTGAGTACCCATATAGAATTTTATACGTTGTTAAAATTACATAGGTTTAAGAGTGCAGAAAGTATTTAAGAGCATATGAAGTGTTTATAAGAGTGTGGAAAAGGTTAGTAAGAGAGTGAGAAAGGTTTATAGGAGTGTGGGCAGGGTTTATATATTATAAAGCCTTAAAATATATATAAATAATAAAATAAATATAACACCGCTACTTCCTGGATTTTCACCCATCGCAGGGGTCTCTGAATGTAACTCCTGCAATAGGTGGGGGATCACTGTACTGAAAGTGGTACAATATTCCTTACTGCAGACCTTATTCGGTTTCACATGATACAATGGTACAATACTCCTTACAAGATTGCAGAACTTACTTCAATTTTACATGCAGTCATTTGTGGATGTGTGTAGGTCTATGGAGTTTTAGCACAGATATAAATTCATTTACTTAACACCACGATCAAGATACAGAACTGTTCCATCAGCACAAAGGAACTCCTTGTGCAATTCCTAATAGTCACGCACATTCTCTACTCCTGCAGTCCCTATGCCTGGCAACCATTAATCTGTACTTTATTGCTATAATTTTGTCACTTCGAGAGTGTTATATTTAAAAAAAAATTCATCATGATACCCTTGAGGTCCATCCAAGTTGTGTGAATATTTGTTTTCACTGAATAATATTCCATGGTTGGTTTAACAACTCAGTTGCAGGACAATGTGGGTTGCTTCCTGTTTGGGGCTATTACAAATAAAGACAGTAAGAATATTTGTGTCCAATTTTCTTGCCAACACAGGTTTTCACTTCTCTGTCATACATGTCTAGGAGTTAAACTGTTGGGTCATATGGTATACGTATGTTTAACTTACATCTTTTCTTGTGTTTACTTGCTACTCTCTTTAGTGAAATATCTATTTATGTACTTTTGCTAATTTTCTAATTAGATTGTTGGTTTTTACTGTTATATATTATAGATTGTTACATTGCATATATGGTTTGCAAATAATTCAATAATTTACTCCTCTTAATTTTTTGCATAACAGTTTTTCATTTTGATAAAGTCTAATATATCAACTTTTCTTTTTAGGACTATGCTTTGGGGTGAAGGCTGAGAACTTGCTGTTTAGCCCAAGACAATAAAAATTTGTCCATAATTTTATTTCTAAAATTTTTAGTAAACTTTGATTTATTAAAGATTTTATTTATTCATTTATTTTAGGGGGGGGGAAGGGAGGGAGAAAGAGAGGGAAAGAAACATCAACGTGCAAAAGATACACTGATCAGTTGCCTCTTGCATGCCACCAACTGGGGAACCTGGCTGGTAACCCAGGCATGTGCTCTGACTTGGGAACTGAACTAGCGACCTTTTGGTTCGCAGGCCAGCACTCAATCCACTGAGCCTCATCAGCCAGGGCTATTTCTAAAATTTTTATAGTTTTACATCTTACATCTAGGTCCATGGCACATTCTGAGTTAATTTTTATATAAGGTATGCATTTTATGTCAAAGTTCAGTTTTTTGCCTTTGTGTGTCCAATTATTCCAGCATCATCTGTTGAAAAGACTATCCTTCCTCCACTGAACCACTTTTGTACCTTTGTCAAAAATCAGCTGGTCATGTACTATGCCATCTTGGTTACTCTTGCTTTATAGTTAAGTCTTCAAGTTAGGTAATGTGAGTCCTTCCAACTTTTTCTTCAAAATTGACCTAGCTTATTTAATTTTATGCATTGGATACTTTCATTTCCCCCCATTTTATCTCCCACTTTATTCTATAGAAGAAAGTTTTTACATAAGCTCTTCCTTTTCTTGTTGCAACTCCTGTAAATGCTGTTGGTTTTGCTCCAGTCTGTCTTCCAACCACTGGAGGAGAGGCCCGCTGACTGCTGGCATCTGACTGCACAGATTCTTGGTAAACAGTGAGTCATTGTGGATCTTGGTTACTGAGCCCAGATGTGTAAGACTGTGATCCTTCTATATGCATCCTGTTCCTCTTGGCACAGGATCTTGGGTAGCTCAACTGCTAATTTCAAGGCACGCTTTCCCAATGGTTACATGAGGTACAGTATGGATTGAGATTTCAGTTCTCTCATACTCTGAGTTCTTTTGAGCCTGAATGGATTGAAAGTAAGTGTTGAGTACCCAGCCAATTTTTGTGTTTTTATCTTCTATGAAACAGGAAAAAACAAGTCCTACAAAACCTTGATGCATCACCTGGTACATGGCTTGTGTGCAAACATCAACATGTGAAGGCCAAACAGTTATATGAGGATGGGAATGATATCAGCCCACAATTCTCATAGGGTGACCCGTTAGTTCAGCCAACCTCTCTGCCTCTGTTGAGGCTGCAGATAGCTGCTCTGGAGAAATTTTGACTTTATCCTTCCTCTTATGAGAATGTGGCGAGATGATGACAGAATGAATGTAAACAATTCTGACTGTCAACCTTTTCAGCAACTGTGCTTATTTTAGTTCTGACACGTAAATTTAGAGTCATTCCTTGTGTCATCATTCAACTTCCCTATACACAGTCCCATCACCTGCTCCTTCTTTGTGCTCACAGCATAGTTGAGACAAACTAGGAAAGCGTGTAACTCAAGATGAACTGCCTGCACTGCCATCTGGGTCTGACCCTGCTCGTATCTGCCTCAGGCCCACTCAGGCCTGACCAACCTGGAGCTCCAGCCACTATTCTATTCTTTAAATTGGGTGCTGTGCTCTATTCAGCTTTATATACCCTGAAATACACAGAATAGTAACTTATACATTAATTCTTTGAACAACTTAGGAAACCTTGCTCACAAATTTAAAACTTTCTACCAAATCAATGGTTCTCAATTCTGACTGTGTACCACACAGGGATTGTTGGACAGATTAAATATAACCTACTGCATTTCCTCAAAAGGAACATTAGACCACTATTAAAATAATAATTAGGGGGAAGTATGTAGTAACATGAGGAAATGTATACAGTCAAGAGTGAAAGATACCAAAGTATGGGCATTATGTTTATAATTAAGCAAAGGGTACTTATCATCAAAGCCCAGAGCAGAATAAACAAAACAGACACTGGATGACAAGTTAGGATTCTAGATCCTTTTTTGTTACTGACCAACTGTTTAGTATAAACTTGCCATTCATTCCAAATTTACTACTGGATGCATACTCAGGATATAGTTTAAACTTCTTAGGAGATTATTAGATGGCACCACCTAGTGTTCCTATTCAGTAATAGAAAAAAACAAAAACCAACCAACCACACAAAAAACAAACCCTGAAAGAGTTCTGACAGCCTAATAGACTCAATCCTAGAGTTGGAAAAAAATACAGATGTCTCTTGGGTCCTAACCCAGGCCCACATAAAAGCCCTAAGAGTGGGGCCTGGACAATCACATGTGAAAAGAGAAAATGATCCCTGTGTGATACACAGAATCGAAAACTACTAATTTGATGGATGCATCCTCCACCATGGTAGAGCCATAATGTCAAACAAGCTTATTTTGTTACATGGAAGTAGTTTAGATAGTAATATATTGTAAAAATCCATATTACCTAAGGAAATAAAATTGGGTAAATGGGAAGAAGCAGCAGCAAAACTGGGAATGTGAATGTGGATGTAATATGTATATATTGTATATGCTGAGTATGTAGAGGGATGTGTTATTAGAGAATAAATCATGTTTAGCTATCAACTATAAGGAAAAACAATCCCTTTATTTGCATGCCTGCACATGAAAGACAATTATTAAGCTACAAAGCTAATTCCTGCCTAATGATTGGGTCATATCTCACTTTAAGACATAAAAGTTTTACTATTAAGTTCATAATAAACACAAACTATATGTCAAGCATTGTAAAGACAGTGCATTTAGATTCTTTAAAAATAAAACAGTTATAAACCTATAGAATATAAAAATTTAATGAGAGTTTTAAAAGCTTTAATTAGTGGAGTTGCTTTTCATAAGTATATTTCCCCTCTTTTAAGAGAAAATGTTATTGTTAAAGATAAAATAAAAACACATTAAAAGGTATATTTAGGGGCTCCTAATAAAGAACAACTCTTAGGCTAAAATACCAGCACACTATCAATGGTAGTCATGCTGCTTAAATATAATTTAAAACCTGATTTGGTCATGTTCCTAACTTCCTAATCCCAATTTTAAAAGTTCAGTTTTTGCACTAATCAAACAATTCAAGTGAATAATAATGTGGCAATTTCTATGTAAAATTGATATTTATATTTTATGACTATAGAAATAATTCTTCATAGGTCATAAGAAACACAAGATTTCAGACTTCCTGTCAAGATGGAGGTGTAGGTAAACATCCTTTGCCTCCTTGCACTACTACAGAAATTTTATAACCACACCTCAAAACAAGTAACACCCAGAACAGTCAGAGGTAGAACTGTATGGAAGTCCAACAACCAAGGATTTCAAGAAGCCACATTCATCCAGACGGGTATGAGAAGCAGAGATGCAGAGATGGCAAAAAGACATGGAAAGGCAATGAAACAAGCAGTCCCTTATTCACATATGGCAGATAAAAACTGGGAAGGATACCTCAGGAGGGAAGGATACCTCAGGAGTGAAGGATCCCAGCTCCAGGTCAGACCACAGAGCCCAGGATTCCAACATCAGGAAGATGAATTCTCATGACTTATAGCTGTAAAAACCAGTGGGGGTTGGAACAACAGAACAAACTAGCGGATTTTCAGGAGACTCTGCTTAGAGGGCCCACATGGACTTAGAATTTACGAAGACCCAACTCACATACCAGTCACATACAGAGAGTAAGTGAAGTGACTGGAAACAGGGTGAGTGCCAGGCAAACCTCCAGAAGCCAGGCGGTGGCATTATCCCCTTTCTGAGCCCTCCCCCTACACAGAGCCACAACAGGTGAAGCAGGCTGCCCCACCCTGGGCATAAATAAAATGCCAAAGGTTAAAGATAAAGATAAAATCTTAAAAGGAGCCAGAGAAAAGCAGACTTATCTTTACCTAAAAAGGAGTTTCCGTAAGACTCAGCTGATTTCTCAAAAGACACTTTGCAGGCTAGAAGGGACTGGCAAGAAGTATTCAAAGTGATAAAAAGCAAGGACGCACATCCAAGATTACTCTATCCGGCAAAGCTTTCATTTAGAATGGAAGGGCAGAGAAAGTGGTTCCCAGATGAAGTAAAACTACAGGAGTTCATCATCACCAAGTTATTATTACATAAAATGTTAACAGGACTTATTAAAGAAAAAGAACAGAACTATGAACATTAAAATGGCAACAAATTCACAACTATCAACAATGGAGTCTAAAAAAAAAAAACTTAAGCAAACACCCAGAACAGGAAAGGAATCACAGATACAGAGATCATTTGGAGGGTTATCAGTTGGGAGGGGGAAGGGTGAGAATGGGGGAAAAGATGCAGGGATTAAAAAGCATAATTGTCAGGTAGAAAACAGACAGGGAGACATTGAGAATAGTATAGGAAATGGAGAAGCCAAAAAACTTATAGGCATGACCCAAGGACATGAACTAAGGGATGGGACTGCTAGAGGTAATGGGGGTACTGGACGGAGGGCAGCAAATGGGGAAAAATTGGGACAACTGTAATAGCATAATCAACAAATTATATTAAAAAAAGAAACACAAGTTTGCTAGTAAAATGATACACCTTATACAACCCTTTCCAGGATGTCAAGAGAGATACAGACAAGGTACATGCAAAATTCTATAGCTTAAAAATGTTTTTTTAATAGCATTTGCTAAATTTCACAGATTACTTTTAGAAATGGACCTAGACCAATTAAGGAAAAGGCAGGTGGAAGATTTTCTTTCAGAGAGATTAGAGATTTAAGTGTTTCATCTAACAACACAGTAAACTGAAAATTTACAATTAGAGATTTGTGATGTGGCCCTCAGACTCATGGACACAGGGCGATATGACCAGATTGCTGGGCAAAGAGGAGGCTCCTGGAGCAGCACAGGGGAGGCTGCATCCCTGGTAATGGGTAAACAAGTGTTACATTGCCCCAGTAACTAATGTAAGGCAGCATCTGAGGACCGATTTCCCCAACCTTGGCAGAGGTGCTGCGGGCTGCGGCCCTTGCATGGAGTCTGCGCAAGGGTAGAGTGTGGTGAAGGGAAAAATCCCTCCTATCCTCTTCTAGTTCCTGATTTAAGGAGAAACCACAGGTCACACCAACATGCTAAAGGTTAGCATGAGGGCAGGGGGTGGTGCTGACCTTCCAATCTAATCTGAAAAAAGGAGGGGTTAGCTGTGGCCAAAAGGCTTGCCCAGGGAAATTTAAACAAAGGGAGGGCAGAGACTTGCTGCTCCCTTCCTCTGGGATCCACAGACAGAGCCCCTGCATGACCAGCTACAGAGGCTGGCAGAAGCTCTGGACACCCCCTATGGGAAGCTGCAGATCAGGACCACGCAAATTCAAGGGAGGGAGCCTGAAGCTAGAGAGCTGTATGCTTAGCAGCCTTGGTCTCCAGAGGGGCAGACAGATAAGGATGGAGTGGGATTTCTGGGCTTGATTTTGGGTTTCAGACTTTTGGGGGACAAATAGGTTTTGTATGTGTTTTGCAAAAGAGAAGACCCTGGAGCCTGGGAGTTCCCCATTTTCCCAAGTTGTGCAACATTTTATTAAAGACCTTTTCCCTTCCCAACCAACTTTTGTCTTATGCCTATATTTGATGGTGGGCAGCTGAACCCCACTTTTTTCCTGCAATATGAGTAGGGACAGTCGGGAATACAAACCAATCCCTGTGAGATCTCTGCAAAAAATTCTTGATCACAATGCTTTCAAAAGTTTCTCTAGAATTTTTTAAACTTGAAACATGTTCGATTTAGCCACAGGAAACTGCTTACATTTTAAGCATATTATTTTTAAAGGACAGTAATCTGATAAAAAATCTACTAAAAAATAAAATCATAAGCATCTCACCTTTTAATATTAAACCACCTTACCTATATTCCCAAACACTTAACCCTAGTATTTTATGAGATCTATTAAAAAACAGATACTAGTAACAAAAATAACAAAGGATTAGAAAACAACTGTATTCTTTTTTTAAAGATTTTATTTATTTATTTTTAGAGAGGGAAGGGAGGGAGAAAGAGAGAGAGAAACATCAATGTGCGGTTGCTGGGGGCCGTGGCCTGCAACCCAGGTATATGGCCTGACTGGGAATCGAACTTGCGACACTTTGGTTCCAAGCCCGCGCTCAATCCACTGAGCTATGCCAGCCAGGGCAACAACTGTATTCTAATTTGCCTCTATTCTTAACTAGCTATATTACTGTGAACAAATGATTAATTTCTCTGGACCTTAATATCCTCATTTGTAAAATGATGGACTACAATATTGCCTGCTCTATTCTAGCTATAAAGTTCTCTAGCTGTGCTCTTGATCAGAGAAAGGAGCACAGAATTTCCAGCTTGATCCCTTGTGATTCCTAAATACTTACAGAGGTTGATGAGAAGGGTCCTAACCCTCCAATGGTCTGACCACACGCTGATTAGTAGGATACCACTAGGGTCTTTACAACTCCAAAGCTAAACGAAAGGCCAGGGTTAATTTTGATTAATTATTCACAATGTACTTAAATGCCACACATGACAGTCTCCACTAGGGACATATACATTTCATCAGTAAAGCAGCACTGGGACTTCTGAGTCAGAAGCCTGGGATTTCAGTCTAGCTGTACCACTTAACGTGTGTGGCCTCAGGGCAGGTCTCTTAATCATACTGTCTCTCATTTTCCTCTTTTAGAAAAGGCAGATCAGGGGAAGAACAAATTTAACGAAGTATTTGACAATGATTTTGAAATTTATAAAATATTAAATAATGTACAGCATTATTTCTGCCACAAGCAAAATATCAATATTTATGTATAACCTTAATATAACCTTAGGTTTAGTTTTTAAATGTTTATTCTTGTGTTTTTAAGAAGTTAAGCTTTTTTAACTTGAATTTTTAAATACTGAAACATATTTATTGTAAACATTCAAGCAATGAAGATATATAGACTAAAATTAAAGTATCTTGTTCTTGCATCCCCATCTACTTTCCCCTCCACAAAGATTTCCTATGTACTCTTTCAGATTTTTTCCTGTATATTTAGAACTTACTAAAACAAAATGCCTCTGTGTATGTTGGTATTTATAATTTACCCATGTGCAATGAACAATTTCATATTAGTACATATATAGAGATCTACCTCAATTACTTTACTACTGCATAGTATTCTTTACTAGACCAGAGTTTAACTGTTTCACTTTTGGTGAACATTTATTTTGCTGTAAAGACCCTTACTCCAAATAAAGTCATATTCTGTGGTTCTGGGTCAACATGTCCTTTGGTGCCATTTTTCAACCCACATAAGAATATGTCAGATACAGTAAAAAATTGTACTGCTAAAATGCCCTTCAAAAGGTTGTAATAATTTTCACTTCCACCAAAAGAATAAAGTGCTCTTTCCCTCACATTCTTGCCAACTTTTAAAACTTTTTGCTGGCGTAGCTCAGTGGATTGAGCGCGGGCTGGGAACCAAAGTGTCCCAGGTTCGATTCCCAGCCAGGGTACATTCCTGGGTTGCAGGCCAGAAACCCCAGCAACCGCACATTGAAAATCTCTCTCTCTCAATCTCTCTCTCTCTCCCTCCCTCCCTCCCTCCCTCTCTCTCTCTCCCTCCCTCCCTCTCTCTCCCTGTCTCTCCCTCCCCCTCTCTCCCCCTCCCTCCCTTCCCTCTCTAAAAATAAATAAATAAAATCTTTAAAAAAAACCTTTTTGTTAAATTGACATGTTAGTTAAAAAATAATGCAACATCACTGCTTCTATTATATCTCTCTGATTTTTAGTAAGGCTTTTCCTCTTCTTATGTATTTGTTGACTATATTTTTTTGGTGAATTACCTATTCATACATTTTGTCATTTTCTAAAGTGATATATCATTTTCTTCTCAATCTTTAAGAATTCTTCAGTCTAGACAGACTTGTGGTAGGCAATATATACAATGTTAATATTTTGTCTATTCTATATATTACAATTTCCTCCAAGTCTGTCACTTATCTAATTTTTATCTTTCACTACAAAACATTTAAAACATTTATTTTGTCAAATCTATCAAATTTTCCTTTATGGTCTCTTGGTTTCATTTTATATGTTATTGGGTTGGCAAAAATGTTTGTTCGTTTTTTTCCTGTGAGATGGCTTTACGTAGCACTTAGTTGTCTTTAATTTCATTTGAAACAATTTTGTTAGATTATATTGTGACAGCTGTCACACCAGTGTGCATTAAAAAAGAAAACATCAAAATTGGTGAATTTTTGGTAGCCATTTTAATATTGCAGATGGAAGAAAATATGCAACATATTCAGCATGTTATGTTTTATTATTTCAAGAAAGGTAAAAACACAAATGAAATGTAAAACAGGATTTGTGCAGAGTACTGAGAAGTTGCTATGACTGATGAAATGTGTCCAAAGCAGTTTGCAAGGTTCTGTGCTGGAGATTTCTCACTGGACGATGCTCCACGGTCAGGCAGACCAGTTGAAGTTGATAGCAATCAATTCGAGACATTAATTGAGATCAGCATTATATTATGTTATTGGTGAAAATGAAAAACATGTCTTTTATTTTACATAAAAAAAATAAATGGACTTTTGGGCCAACCCAATAGTTTTTAAGATTGTATATGCTATCACAAAGTAGGACAAATACAGACCTGAGTCACAGAAAGCATATTCTACTCAGTCTGTAAATGCATTACTAATGAGAAAATATTGGAGGTGCCAGAGGATGCTCTAGACTAAATGTGAAAATACAGAAAGGATGAACAGCAAAGTTGGAGAAGGTACAAGTGAGTTAACAATTTACCAACTGCTGATGTACAACAATGCTTTATGTCTGAGAAGGAAGACAAATGTAAGGCAAACACATTTTTCAGTCCTCCAGAAGTTTACAATTAAGACGTAAGCAAAAACATTTTAAGCAACAGTTAAGCAGCAATAATTTTTCAAAAAATTAGCAATGGGCTTCAAATCAATGGAGTCCATGGAGATGACAGTACAATGTAGAAGAGAATTCTGATTGGTTTCAAGAGATGGTGAGTACCAACTGTAATTTAAAAAAACTTAAAAACTTTCATCAAGCTATAATAAATATCAGAAAAGCACACCTATGATAATTAAACAGCTCAATGAACTTCTACAAAGTACTGTAAACTCACCTGCAAAACCAGCACTCGGTTCAAAAAAAGCACACGACAGCACCAAAAGCCCCCTCCTACTTCCTTCTGGCCACTTCTTAAAAGTTGAGATTAGTTTTGCCTATTTTTTAAATGGAGTAATATACTATGTACTTCTTTCTCTCAAAATGTGTATGATATTCATTCAAATCTTGCATACAGCTATAGAATTTTCTTTCCTTCTGCACAGTATTCTATTATATAAATATTTGAATACATCATTTATCAATTATGCCAATGATGAGGAGCTTGTGTAGTTCCTACTTCTGTGCTCTTGTGAAAAGTACTACAATGAACATTCTAGTACCTTGAAGTATCTCTGGGTGTACAGTATCTTCAGGCTATATACTAGGGGGAAGAACTGCTGAGTCATAGAATGTACATTATGTTATGAACTGCTGAGTATGTTATGTTATGAATGTACTTTAGTAATATTGCCAAGTGGTAGTTATAAATGATGGTTATAAAGCTCCTTCAGCGTTGTATGAGAGTTCCAGTTGTGCTACATTCTCATCAACACTTTCCCCCCCTTTTTCATTTTAGCCATTCTACTGAGTATATAGCAAACACAATTAATATGAAAGTTCAAAGAGTCAGCAAATCTCTCACAACAAAAGATCAAATAATGAGAAAAGGAAGCAGCCATTAAAAAAAATATGGGGTTTAAGGTGTTTTAAAAAACTCCTTTTCACTAATAAAATGGTAGGGGAATGTAAACACATACTAAAGACAGAAATATAGCTCAATCACAAAGCCAGCAAACAGTCCTTAGAAGTGGAGGAAAAAAAATAAGAAAAGACAAAAATAGGAAGCATGGCAAATAAGTAGTCAGTGTTCTGTAATTGGAACCTATAGTATGAGTTGTCTCACTAAGATATTACAGTCCATACTTTCCTATAGAAACAATGGCTACTTTATTTCAGTGGATGGTATCAATAACATTTTTCTAAATAAAATACAATATATATTTTAGTAAAAACTTATAGAATAACTTTTCTATATAACACAGTATAAAACCCTACCTATACTATATATATTTCTTTAAGAAACTACAGTGTATAGTTTGAATAGGGTATACATTTTTAGTTTAAAAACAAAAGTCAGAATCTGTAATACTATCTTTACATCTGTCTAATATCCAACAACAACAACAAAAAAACCCCAGACTTAAGCTAGTAAAAATAAAAATCCACTTAAGCTAGGAAAAAAAAAATGCTGGTACAAAGGGAAAATACAAATTGCCTCCATTTGCAGATTAGAACCATGACCTCATGTCATCCATAAGCTCCTAGAGAATGAGGACCATATCTTGTAATTTATCAAAGCCCTTTGGCATACATTTAGCCAAGTCCTCTTAGCAGAACATTCAATAAATCCTACTCGCCCACATGTTAGAATCTACAACTACTGAGCAATTTATCACATATGCTGCTTCAAGTAGCTGGTGAAAAGTGATTATATATTTATGTATTAAGTTCTGATAGACCTAGTTCAAATGCTCATTATTTATTTATTTCTTTTTAGAGAGAGGGAAAGGGAGGGAGAGAGGTAGAGAAACATCGATGTGCAAGAGACACATCGATTGTTTGCCTCTTGCATGCCCCAACTAGGGACCTGGTCCATAATCCAGACATGCACCCTGACCAGGAATTGAACCAGCAACGCTTCAGTTTGCAGGCTGACACTCAATGCACTGAGTCACACTAGCCAGGGCAAAATTCTCATTTTTAACAAGAATTCATCCACAGGCACAGATTTTAAAAGTCACAAAAAACAAACACTGGGAACTTCAAAATAACAACAAAGTAGAAAGCCATAAACTATGTCCAACAGATCAAACCTCTTTTTTTCTAAATAAAGCTTTAGCTTATTTTTGCAAAGTTCATCTAGGTGAGATTTACACTTGATTACTCCAACCAAAGAACGACACTGTTAATTTATAAATGCTGACTCTTAAAAGACAGATATGTGGTAATCTCTGATAAAAATGGTGTGATTTCCTTATTAGCTTGATCTTTTCCAGGTTAGAATTTCTAACATTCATAAGTTAAACTGATGTTAGATTATTTTATACTTAATAGAATGAACAATGTAGTTTATAAAACTTGTATGTATTTAGTTGATAAGGTAATTTCTAAATTTTGAGAATTTATTTAATTGATCAGAATCTGTACAGTTTTAAGAAGTATAAAAATGACTGAGGAGTAAGAGCAAGCTCGATGAAATCATTCAAGAAATGCTAATGAAACATTAGAGGGAAGATGACCAGGAGACTGAAAAGAAACTTTCTGATGACAAAGAGGTTTTTACTGAAGAGACAAAAGAAAAGAGCAAATGCTACAAAACTAATCAAACATAAATCAAATACAAGTAATCAACAAGCAATCATCAATGTGAAAGTGCACATCACGGGATGGTGCTACAATTATGAATCTTTTAATCCCAGACAATTCTAAATTGTTCTCCCAAAAGATTACAGATTAGACTTGTTAAGTGTAATATCTGAACATATTGGGAGTGTTGTATTACAAAAAAAATACAGATGAATAAAATATATTATTAGTTTATGAATAAATGCAAAGATACGCTCACCCAACACATGGTACACCAGGTACAACTAGTCACACTAAAAATAAAATGCTAAAAACTCACTCACTGTCTTCTGTGGGAAGGACCTGCAGGGAGTAAATCCACTCTATTATATCCTCTTTGTTCACCACATCTAAGGAATCCAACATATCCAATCCAGACAGCGCAAAAAATGCAATCGTCAACCTAAAAGAAAAAAAGTCAGATTCCATCTTTACTGTCAAATCACTGAAGAGTTTCTAATTCACAGTAATAATAAACTCATTTCAATTTTCCAATGAATTTAAACACAACTCCCATTTTGCAAAAGTCAAAAAACAAATATATTCTTATAATTTAGTAAAAATAATCAAACCTTTGTTTCAATGTTTATAAAAGGGATATTTTGGGGTTAAGAAACCAATCCTACTCATCTGAATTTACTGAAGCTTCTGTATCAGTAATCTGAAGGTTAAAAGTAGATTTAAAAAAACAGAGTTTCCTGGACTTGTTAAATACAAATGAAGTCAAAAGTTTGGAAAAATATATAAAAATCTCAATTTTCACTAATTTGCCAAAAGTAATTATGCTTATAGCTGTTGCTTAATTCTTAAGGAATGTTACACTAAATCCATTTTTATTCAAATTTGTTAACAAATACTGTGACCTTAGAAAAAACATAATGAAATTTAGAAAGGAACACTTTAAAAAATACAAATGCATTTCAACTCAATTCTCTCAAAGAGAGCCATTCTTTGATGGAAGGAAAAACCGTAAGACAATATTCATCCCCCCTCCAAGACTGCACAAATCAGAAATCTAAACATTATGCTTTCATATAAAAACTAGTACCTTAGTGATTGCTTCTCACATGAAGAGCTTGTTATGTATAATTCCTCTCATGTTGAGATCCATTCCAGAATGTTGTTTAGTTCAGCATGGTTATCCCATTTCCATATTCTAGTAATTCCTATGACTAATATGGATAAATTAATACTTCAAACTGTCTGGTCTAAAATCTTATAGCAGGGCTGCTTGAGGCATTAACTTTTTAACGGAGATTCTAAAAGAGGAGTAACTCTTAATACCCTAAGGCAGTGAGCGGTCCTAAGGCACTTTGGACATTCAGAAACATTCTGAAGACATTTTTGGTTGTCATAAATAGGGAAGTTTGCTTCACCTAGTTGGTAAAGGCCAGGGATGCTGCTACACGTCCTATGTTGCACAGGTCAATCCCATTAAGTAAAGAGGTATCTGGCCCCAAAAGGCAATAGTGCTGAGGTTGAGAAACCATGCTTTAAAATCATATTATCTGTTTATAAGTGTTATCTAAATGATCTCTCATTTTACTTGTTCCTGAGAATGAAGGCAAATACCAGAAATCAGTCATCTGATGACACACTATTTTAAAAATTTGCATATTTAATTATTAAAGACTTCTAAAAGTCTAGCATTTTCAACTCAGTGTTACAGAAACAAACCCCCTTCCCCTAGGGGTCTTGTTACTGTGGTTCTTCCTTGTTCTACTCACCATTGGGTAGAAATTGGGGCTCTCCATGCCAGAGTTTGGTAAAAGGAAAAGGAACTATTTATTCAAAAGTTATACAGGTTTAGAGTAATGGCAGAATGTCGCTGTTATACCCCAAACTCCCTTTAAAATACCCGCAAACACGCAGTCCTGCCTCCCCTTGCCAAACCAGGCCAGTAGGGGGTACCATATCTCAGGAAAAGAAAATAGAAGTTGGTAGCTTGGCTAAGCTCCTGGGCTCCCATTTTTAACTCAAAACCACATTGTCCCGGTGAGGCTGGGAATCCTTCTGCATCCTTTCAAACCGTTAAGAGAGTTCCACATGGTTGCTACAACTTGCTTTCCTGCTTCCTTAGCTGAGTGGTCAAAGAAGGACCCTCTCCGTTCCCCAAAAACCCGTAGTTAAGCCCCTACATGGCTGCTGTGCATAGGTTTAAATCCCTGTGGTGTGGATCTTCCCCTGTAACCTCATTTCTGACTCCCCCCACAATCGGCAGCACCTGCTAGCACTTCTGTATTCTTTGCCTTCCTTGGCTTCCAGTTAGTCCCAGCTGCATGGCCCAATGGCATGGAGGAACCAACTCCAAGCTCCGCACAGGCACTGTGATCAGGGAGCAACCTCTCAGTTACTTCAAGGGCCAAAGTCACATCCATCTTCCTGGCTCCACGCAGCCCAGGAGGCCAGTCAGCTGTTATTGATATGCAAAATAACTCTCAATTTCAGTGCTGCTGCTTTTTCCAGCCTCCAAACTAAGCTTGAGGGGAGCCCTGGGGCCTCTCAGTTTAGCTGTTAAACCTACACCCCCGTTAAGCCTACACCTCACTATAATAGCAGTTGAGACTAAGGTTTATAGGATTAACACAGCTACAGAGCAAAGCTTATGTTTAAAAAGTGAAGCTCTCAACAGTGGCTGGAAGACAGGACCAAGAAGTTATTTGGGGCCTATCCTAAGATAGGTTAGGAAAGTATTCCTTTTCTGATCACACTAGAGTTAAGTAGACCTAAAACTTTGAGAGGTAGAAAATTAAACAGGCCACAGAAAATACAGGGGAATTTTGGGCTGTGGGCCTCTGAGAGGAATAATGTAGGATTTTATGGTGCCCTAATGACTGCTACTTGGGACATAGATTGCTGTGCAATCTGCCCTGGTGCAGGTATATATATAGAGAAGTAATCTTGCCATGCATGTACCTAAAATCAGGCTAGTGAGGTTATTTTATTTTTCCTTTGGAGACCATCTGCCTGTTCTCTTCCTTTCTTCTTTCCCCTAGAATTGAACTTTAAGTGTGTAGTCTGAAAATCCAAAGCAAACCAAGTCTTCTTGCCTCTTCTACTCTAACCAATACATATAAAAAGTACGGTATCTCATGGATGAAAAAGTACCATTTTTTTGTCCCTACATCAACTTGCTTCACCAGTGGATCATAAATGACATCTCCAAAAGATCTCAAAATGTTCAGGCTTAAGAACATTGTTTGCAGGGAGGGAGGGAGGGCAGAATCACAAAAAGGTACAAAGATCAAATAGAAACTCAAAAAACATTTTTTTAAAAAAGGAAAATGAGTCTCGGCAGTGAAAAAAAGAATTTAGCCACATTAATATGATTTCCCTATGCCACTAAGTGAGGAGGATACTATTAGGCTAGAGCAGGTGAGTGACCAATTGGGAGTATACTGGAACACTGACTTATGGGAGTTGAATAGATTCCCAAACTTCTGATCTCTTGCTCTGCCCCTTTCTAGTACAATCTCTTTAATGGCATCTCCAAGTGTCTTTAACAGTGGGCTACATTCCTGCCTAGACCTCAGGTGGGACTATAGCTAAATTATATTGCAAAGACTTCTAAAATTAAAAACAAGTAGCTACATTTAAAAAATAGGAACAAAGATGCTCAATAAAATTATTTTAACAATGGAAATGAAAAACCTTAAAGGACGCATTCCAATTAATCTGAAGTTAAAATACATAACAGATAGAGGCCCAAATAAATACTATGGAATGGCTGATGAACTACTGAGTAAATTCCAGAATTTAAGCCTTATTCTTCATCTGTAGTATTTTTAAATAGCTGACTCATCTGGTAAATATTTTTAAGATCAGTATTTTTGGGGAGTTAACATGCAAAATAATTTTTCAATAAAAAACATTTACTGAAAATCCACTACAGATTTTGTGACAAAAGTGAATAAAACAAGCCTCCTAACCTTAAGTAGGTTAAGTTATGGGGGGAAAAAACTTAGTTGCTATATGGTAAGTGCCATTCTAGTCCTCATCTTCCTTTCTAAACCTGCCCCTTCTGCCTAGACCTGAGGGCAGTTTTAATCCTTTAATGCTGGGACTCCTCCGTATTCCTTCATTCCTCCTTTTATCCCTACTTCCATTGCCCCAGAACTTGGCTTCTGAACTACTGTTAACAGCTTCCTAATTGGTCTCTTAGCTCTGGTCTTGCTCCACTTAATACAAAAAACCAATCTGAAATCCAATGGTTACTTTGAAATGCATAGTTAACTAGAAAGATCCAGTGATTAGGTACTTCCCATTACTTACATGATAGTAAGTTCAAGTTTCTTGATCTGGCACACAAAGCCTTCTGTGATCTGGTCCAAGTCTACCTCTTCAGATTAACTTCCTACCACATCCACCTTACATTTTGAACCACTATTAGAGGACTGAAGTTTCTCTGCTCAACATTCACTTACCTGATTTTATCGTCTTTGTCTGTTTGCCTATAATGCATAGGCATACATACACAAAAAATTTAATATTTAAAATTCTTTAATATTTAGTTCCAGGGTTACTTCTTCTAAGAAGCCTTCTCTAAGCCCACCTTTCTTCTGGTTGAGTTACACAGGGGGTTCCAAAATGCCCCGTGAATACAAGTACTGTGCAAACAAACTCAAACTGTGGTCAGGAGATCTGCCGTATCAGTTATCACCGGGGAGCTCCAATATCTCAGAACCCACCCAGACTTATGCAATCAGGAACCTACATTTTCAAAAGATTCCAGGTGATTCATATACACATTAGAGCTGGGCAGCACCATTCCAGTATGTTTCTCCTATCTGGCAAACAATCTCAGTCTTTGTGTGCAACAGAACCACCAGGGATGCTTACAATAATGCAGACTCCCAAATCCACACGACGTCCAATGTAGGTCTGGGGACAGGCCCAGGTACCTGCATTTTTATAAGTACCCTAATGTCACTGATTAAGAGCCTCTCACCATCACCATCATACTTTGAGGGATACATTGCTAGACTGTGATATTCTTCAGATAAGGGAGGGAATGAAAAGACAGAACAGTTTCGGATGGTTGGCAGCCACAGTTGCAACACAGGATACACAGGGGAATATGGAAAGACTCAGAAGCAGAAAGACTGTCTTGTAAAATAAAAACTATCTAAACCCTTCTCCTTGAACAGTTGAATCTGTAAAAATAACATAATAGAAAATGGTCAATATTTTGTTCCTCCATAAAAAAAGCCTACTCCATTCCTCTAAAGTAAATACAAATGGCAACAAGAACACATAACCAAAAAAATCTCTCTAAACCACCCATAAGAAACCTGTTAATTGACAAAGCTCAAAATCCAAGGTTTACTATTCCCTTGAGGTAACTAGTAACTATATCACTTTTCAAAGCTAATAAAGAAAAATCTCAAGTGAAATAACAATATACATTCAAATTTTCATAAAGCCACTATTAAAAAAGTAAAAATTATTCCTGTTGGTCAGTCTAAAGGAAACAGGGAAATGAAATAATTTTGCCAAAATGGTAGGTCAGAAAATAAGGTAAAAAATGAGCCTTCTTAAGAATCAACTGTTTCATATCTATCAGTAAAAAGGAATGAAGACAGGAACACCTGAATAACTGGTTTAATACCATATCCTCACTCCCAGGCACACAGCAGGCACTCAATAAATGCCTGTAGAATTGAACTGCAGTACTGGGTAAGAATTATGTCTGTCAATCCACTGTTATCCTTAAAGCTCTAGTATTAGTAGAAAATTTTGTGACCAATTGCCTTTGCTTAAAAGGTTGGAGCTTCTTCACAAGTATCTTAAAGTCAATTATGAATCACATACACCACAAAAGAACTTAATGCTAAACTAATGAATGTAAAGACTGTATGTAAATCAGGAAACTGAAAAACTTTAAAAAATCAGTACAAAAACTGATACGCACAGATTATCTTAAATGTGTTCCTGAGCCTTAAGAAACCAAAAATGGTTTGTAAAAATTCTATTCAAGTGACACAAACACAAAGCATAAAAAGAAGATATATCTCTTTGCTAACGTAATATAACATGACATATCTATTATCTAATATGTAATGTCTGGTCCTAAAGTTATACTAATGTTATTAAGTCAATTACTACATTAGCTGTTCAAACAATTTTGCTGTTTTACCTGTGCTGTGACCAGGATTACACAGTTTACTGCCAACATGCATTAGTTTATATGGTTTTGTCCGTGCTGAAATTTTAAGGAATAGACCACTCAAACACACCTGCATTTTGAAAATGCAACCACAGACCTATAATAGCGATAAGCAAAGTTCAACAATCACAATAGATATTTTTTATCCACATAAAATTAATCCCAATAAATTTTATTGGGATTAATTGTGATTTATTAAAATATTTCTTAACATCCTATATGATACAATTTTGTAAATTTTTCTTAAATTTATTGAGGTAACATTGCTTCATGACATATAAATAGAAATCTTAAGTCTAGGTATGGGCTGTGCTAGTCAATCAATACCTATGGACAGACAAAGGCATATAAATAATGCCTTACTTTTTTTTAACAGGAATACTTTTCATTTTTCAGGGCTCAGCTCACATTATTTGACAAATATTTACTTAACATGCTAAATACTGGTTAATGTCCCAGTACAGTGCTGTCCAATAAAACTTTCTGAGATGACGGAAATAACTGAAATAGAAACAAAAGCCATTGGTCTATATGGTGACAGAGCAGATGTACTGTGGTGGCTACTGCAAACAGAACTGAGTTTTTAATTTGATTTAATTTTAATTAATTCAAATTTAAATAACCAAATGTGGCCTGTGGCTACCACATTGGACAGGGCAACCCTAGTGTTACAGAAATAAACAAAGTAGGCAAAGACTCTGCCTTTGTGAAGTTTACAATAGTGTGAAAAAAAGATATTAAAAAGTAAACCAATGAATATATAATTTTGGGTGGTGACTGGAAGTGAGTCTTTTGCCAAGGGTAATTAAAATTAAGAAAGGCATCTCCAAAGAAATCTGGATTAGGTACCTGCCTTTCCCATATGCTCCCATGAACCCTATACAAACAGAGCATAGACCCTACTGAAACTGCTTATCTTGGTCAGCTGTACTCCAGCATCTAACATAATAAATATTTCTTGAACAAGTATGCGTAAGTATTCTATAAAACTTCCAAAACGGACCCAGTCGCTCAGTGTTCAAAATACACCAGAGACTCCAAGAGTTCAAAAAATGTGGAGAAAACAATCTGCTTTCTTCCCAGCTAGTCCCATGCAGTTTGGGAGCCTCACTACAAAACACAGCAATGCAGAGCAAAACTGCCTCCTCCTTTCGTTCTTCTCATCCCCAGACTTTTACTCGGAATGACTAATTCATAGTTTCTTAGCTTCTGCCAGATAACTCCTCAGCCACCTCCAACTTACAAAGCTTTTGCAAATATACTTAACCAGGCTGCTTCACGCAACATTATAATTCCTTTGCCAATCTTCTTCTATAGATTTATAGTTCCTGGAAAGTTAATTTCTATTCAAACCCCAGAAGATCCCTTCTGCTCCTATACATCAAACACAATACAGTCACTCAATTAAGAATTAATGAGTCCAATATATAATAACGGAAGAAAACAGACTTTAGTGATGAACACGCAATAGCGTATATAGAAACCGGATTATGATGTTGTACATCTGATACCTGCATGTTAGTAACCGATGTTACCTCAATTAAAAAAAGAGTCAATGAATTAGGAAACGGAAACACAGGAGAGGCTGTTTATTTAAAATACAATGACAAACGCTTTCTCTTTTTCCTTTTATACTCGAAAGTAGTAAGGCCGGAAAGACGGAATAAAAAGGAAGCTCAAAGTTGACAAGAAAAATTGGAAGTGAAAAAAGGCGGAAACTGGTGATTCCAAAATCCCTAGACTTACAGCTCCCAAACCCTTCCACCGTAGTTCGGAGGAAAGTGAGCGACTACAGGCCCGCCGGAGAGGGGAGGGACCCCGCAATGCCCAGCGGGCGACGTCGCAGCCCCCTGCGGGCGCCTAGTTAGCGGTGGGACTCCAGGTTTCCTGGCCGCTGAGGCCCGGGCCCCCGGACGGTCCTACTGACTGTGGTCACCAGTTACCTGCTGGTCTCAAGCGAAGAATAGCGTTCCGGCAAAACCTGGAGACAGCGCTGGAAGAACCGCACGTGCCGATCCCGCAGGAAATCCAGCCGCTCTCCCTCACAGTCCCCCACCATCCTCTCGCCCTCCGTGGCCGCCATGCTGCTCCGGAAGCGACGTCTGCCGCGACCCGGAAGGAGTTGGAGAGCGGTACTAAGAAATCCCGACGAGCGAACCGAGTGCAATTACTGTACAGTCAACGGGAGGTCACACGCAGCACTTAATTGCCCGGGTTTCTTTCTAAGTGGCGCACGACCCAACTTTTTCTACTTCGATATTTGGGAGGGAGCACAATGTCAATAGTTTTAAGTTAGCTTTGAGAAGATCAAGGACCTGAAGAATGTGATATAGTATATATAATAACAGGAATGACTCAGTATAAATTTTCCAACACACTCACTTTGGGGGAGGCCACAGTTTTAACCTCAATGGATATGGAAACTAAACTATAAGTCAAGCTATGGAAATAAACGTTTATTAAATAATTATTGACACTATAAAAATTGAGTCGTTCTCAGTCCTCTCTAGAATATCAGATATCACTCTAAGATGTATCTACTATACATACATATGTTCGCACGTTTGGCTGTTTGCCTCACTTTTCTTTTACGAGTTGTACTCTTTGCTTGAGTCAATGTTTTGACTTGAGCATCACTTTTATCAATTTGCAACAGCAAGTAAGTTCCAGGTGTTCTCCAATTACGAATATACTAAAAAAATGAAATAACATATTTGTAGCTATTTTTTCAAAAAGAGGGATATAAGTTGCTTCAGCCATGTTCCCTATAAAACTTCATATGGAAATCTTGAGGGGAAAAAATCCACTCAAGGATCAGGCCTAAAGTACTTTTTTAAAATAATCAATTGAGCTAATAGAAGTTTGGGTATAATTTTAATTAATAGCTTTCTTAGAAAATGTATTTCTTAAAAAATGTACCATGTGGACTGGAGTTATACTTATTCAACAATCCAAAGTGCCTTATATAATTTTAGGTACTACTTATCTTATTCACAGTTTTTCCTGTGTATCTTTAACAAATACTGCATTATCAAATAGCTAAGTATAAGCAGAGGGCTGTCCTTGGTGATTCTTACAAATACAGAGGCCATAATCCTCGCCCTTCAGGTATGCCCAATCAGAGTAGTTTTCAGAACATTATTACAATGAAGACCTCTCTCACACACACACCACCAAATGTCTGCAGATGTTCAAAGTAGAGTCATATCATATGCATTTAACTTACTATATATAAATAGAATCAACTCTGCACACTCTGTGTGTGCTCAGAAAGACAATCCTATTCCACTTGGCCCTTAAGAGTAAGTCAAATATTTCATCTGATTCTCAGCTCAAGAACCAGCAATCTGATCCAACTCTGGAGGAAATACTTCTATGACGGACTCATTGAGAAATAATATAATATATTCCTAGGTAAATAAAAGGTTTTTTTGTGGGTGATTTTGATCATACAAGGTTTTTGACATATGCATGACAGAATTTAACCCCTATATAAAATGCCACTCCACATTATTAGCTAAGAAGTGTAAATAGCTCAAATCTTCAAAGTATGAGAATGACAAAGCATCCATTTATGGAATCTTATTTAGCCATTAAGTGATGTTTGAATTATATAGAAAGATAGAAAAATATGTGTAATGTAACATTAAGTGCTTACAATATATTTACTAAAATGTGCTCTACATAAAAATAGTCAGGCCTGACTGGCATGGCTCAGTAGGATGAGCGCCAGCCTGTGAACTGGAAAAATAGTCATACCTCGGTACTCATCAGCTACAGAACTCATCAAATCCTGTACTTGTCCCATTGAGATGAGAAAAAAGTGTTTCAGCACTTGGTGCTTGATTGGGACTCATTGCACTTGCTAGTGCGTGTATGAGTCACGATGCCATCCCATAAGAGAAATGCTTCATCACTCATTGCTTGCTTGGTTCTCATTGGTTACAGCACTCCTCATGAGTTCCAGAATGAATTAAGGACAAGCACCAAGGTACCACTGTATGTAAGCATACTCTTGGAAAAAGTTACTCTGGGGTGGTGGAAGTACAGGTGCTTTATAACATTTTTTAGTTTTTTTTTTTCTAAATGTCTTAATATACTTTTCTTTTGAAACTTTTATTTATTTCATTTCTAGAGAGAGGGGAAGAGGAGAAAGAGAGGGAGAGAAACAAATGTGTGGTTGCCTCTTGTGCAACCTGTACTGGGACCTGGCCTGCAACCCAGGCATATGCCCTGACTGGGAATCAAAATGGCAACCCCTTGGTTTGCAGCCCACGCTCAACCCACTGAGCTACACCAGCCAGGGTTAAATGTCTTAACATACTTTTAGAACCACTATAAGAAGTGTTTATTTGGCATCTCTTCTATAAGCTTGCAACTGAAGACATTTATATTATGTTTATTCTACATAGTCTATATAAAGGATCCATATAACAAATTCCTCATTTATTTTAGATTCAGGTAAATGGATGAGTTTCTTCAAAGAAACTTCCACACCTTCTTTTATTAAACAAAATAAAAATAAAAAACCCATAAGAATCAGCTACAGAACTATTAACAAACAAAATAAAAATAAACAAAAAACCCCATAAGAATCACATTGCCTAGTACGCTTACCTTAGATGCAGGAAACTGAAAGCTGCATTTGTGTGCAAAACAGAGCAACATGTTAGTAAACAGCACATAAAAACCTAGACTTTTCTGTATCTTCTAGCTGTTCAATTCTATTTTTAAATTTCCTTGTCCTGTTATATATTTTATTTCTAAACTGCCTCAAATAATTTTAAAAAGTCATGGAAAATGAATATTATAAAATGGGCATTCCTGATTAAGGATGTTTTATGTTAATTTTCCTATTTTGCACCAATAACTGTACAATTAGAATTCAGTTTCCTTTGGAAGTTATATCTACTTTGAATAGTAAGTGTAAAATAAGAAGAGGTTTTGACCACTACTCATAGTAAATTTCTGAATCATTGGGACTAAATGTATCAAGTTATAATTAAAGATACTCTAAGATAAAAGTCATAAGAAATAAGTTTTCTATGTTTATTATGCATATGATAATTTTCCTATAAGATGAGAGCTAATTAAAGTTAGGAACTAAGATTTTATAATATGAAAAGTTGAGTCAAACTGTTATATTGTGTTTTCAGGTACAAAAGTTTGGAAATTTTTTAATTAGCTCTTTTAACCAAATATATTGAGGCAAACAGAAGAAGAAAACTGAATCAGCCAGGAAGATGTGAAAGACACAACAATTTTATAAATGTGTAAAGTCCAGAAAGGCTGGAGGGAAATTTGAAAAGCTAAAGGAAACCAAAAAGATTTTTATAAATAATACAAATAACAGAGCAGATATGAGATGTCAGGTGAGGCATATTTTTAAAATTAATATTCTTCATATAAAATCAAGCATGCTTCAAACAAATACAAAGTATTTATTACACAAAAATCTAGTAACTGACAAACTACCCATTTATAAACTTAGAGAGAGTACTTATTCCATAACTAAAACAAAACAAAAAAAAAAACCCATACATTTTTGTTACTCAAGCTAACTTATCTCCAAAATATAAATGTTACAAAATTTTGGTTTGAAAAATGTCACTCTGTGTCCCAATTTATTTTGCTGTGCCATGACAAAATCAAAATATCTTTGAAGTGTTCTCAATATTTTAAATGAAATACTGTTTGTAACATAAACTCATTCAAAAAACTTTTACATCAATAATAGGCCAACATACACATTAAATACCCTCTTAGTATAAACAGGAAGTACTAATGACAATACCACTTGGAACTTAATGACTGTCAATTCACATACAACACAATAATCAGTCTGTCTGGGCTAGTGATATTTTAAAAACATGGTTAGTACTCTGTCCTGTTATAGCTGAATATGTTAACATTCCATCAAGTGAATATCAATTTCATTGTCTCATATTCTTTTCTAAACTCCTTGTCTCCAGGTTGGAATAGCCCTAAGGAGAAGAAAAAAAGAACAATTATAAGTACACAGGAAATTTTTTAGAAATCCTAATTGATTAAATGTTAACTTTTATTTTATTTTTTTATTAAGCAAGTTTTATTCAAGTAGATAAAGAGGCCAGGGTACGGGCATTGATGTGAAAGAAGCAAAAAGTATGCATCCGAGTAGATGTGGCTAACTCCTGAGTGAGTTGTGCCCATTAAATGTGAACTTTAAAAAATATATATAGATTCATTTACCAACTTTTCCCTATTGAATATAATATACATACAGAAGTTGCATAAAATAGAAACACGCAGTTATTAAATTATCATAAAGTGAACACCCATTCTAACTCCTTTATACCTGTGTGGGATACGTAGAAGTGGCCCAGAGCCTGTTGGTCCTATCTTTTTAGTCCGTTCTTCCCAACCTTTGGTAGGTTTGTAAAGCCTAGAGGGGTCTCTGCTAACATTGTTTTCAACCTGTAATGAGAAGTAAAATGAGTACCAGTTAATTTACCTGAAATATTGTTTGTACTTTTGAGTAAAATCTGTAGTAAGGATCTTAATAAGAGAGCAGTTTAAGAAAAATATCTGATTTGAACTAAATAATAAAACTGTTAATAACCTCTTCAGCAAACTTTTCAATGTATTCATATAACTAAAATAAAATTTGGACTACATCAACCTATTAATAAACCGTTAATTTAGTTTATTTTTTCTAGTTCAGTTATTTTATTCTATTTCTATTATGAGGGAAATATGATGCAGCAGAGTGTGATAGTGGCACAACCAGACAATAATTTTTAGGATAAATAACCACTAGTAAGTCCTTCGTTTACCCATGGGAGTCACCAGCATCTTTAGCTATGAGTATCACCATTGATGTTCAGCAATACCGTTGGTCTTAAAGAGAGGCTCATACAGAAACAATGAAGAAAAGAACAGAGTAGAAAGAGAGAATTAATTTAGGATAAAAGAAAATGTGCTTATAATGTGAAATGGTAGAACTGAAACAATAGTTGCTTAAATTGTACTAAGCTATACTTATGTCAGTAAGTATAAATTTTAAAGATGATACAGAAATAAAGCTGGATATAAAGAAAATTGATGTCTGTATCCTTGCAAATCAAAGAATTAGGATAAAAATAAAAATAAATTAATCTTGAGTATTGAGTACCTTTTCTTTTAATTTTGCCAGTCTTCTCTGTTTTTCTGCCTTTTCATCTTCCTTTGTCTGTCTATCAAGAATTTTCAATTCAAGTTTATGTAAATCCTAAAAAACATACACCAACAAAAAAGACAACATTATGAAAGTAAAAGCCCTGACTGGTGTGGCTTAGAGGGTTGAGCGTCGTTCTGCAAACTGAGAGGTCACAGGTTTGATTCGCAGTTGGGGCATATGCCTGGGTTGCAGGCCAGGTCTCTGGTTAGGGGCCTGCAAGAAGCAATGGATCAATGTTTCTTTCCTTCTCTTTCTCCCTCCCTTTTTCTCTCTCTAAAAAATAAATAAATAACATCTTTTTTTAAAAAAGAAAGTAAAATAACTAGAATTTGTTTCAAACTTTAGTGGCTTGGAAGTAAAATGAAATCACCCTAAATATTAACATTCCTTCAATATTGACCTTTTCCAACAGTAGTAAAAGCTTTACTTTCTTTGAATATAAATATAATACATGCGCATCCTTTTGGAATCACTTTCTTTTCTGTATCTCTAGTTTTATGTTCAATTTAAAACTCCTTTTCTTTTAATAGGAGAATTAAGCACACTTTCATTTACCAATACAGGTATGTCTGGTTTTAGAAATCTCATATTTTTTATTTCACAGGTTTTCTTTTTTCTATGTTTTATGTGGCCTACTTGCTTTTTGGGGGGAAAGGGGTATTTTGTTATTTAGGGAGATTTTTTTCTTATAGAGACTAAAAGAAATTCCACTAATAATGTTTCTATTTTTTATACTTCCATTGCTTTTTGCTTTATGAGTACTGCTGGTACGTATTTTGATATATATATCATTTTATAGCAGTTATATTCATAATAGGTGTATTTCATTTGTACCCTTTTTCATTTTAAAGTAAACTTCCTTGTCTTTTTAATACTCTTTGGACCGAATTCCACTTTGTCTGATAAGATTATAATCTCTCTGACTGGCATATTTCTTGTACATATTTGCTTAAGTCATTTATAGTCCTACCTCTCAGCAATACCCTTGATTCCTTTAAGTATACACTGAGTATCTATAATATACAAGGTACAAGAATGAACAAGAGGACAAAACCTCTACCCTCATGAAGCTTCTATTATGGTGGAAGATGGACAAAGAACAAGTAAGGAAATTGCCTGTGAGGAAAAGATAGTTTGGCAAAGAAAGCACATTCATGACCTGGCCTTGGCTGCCTTTCTAGCCTTGTCTCCTACTGGTTCCCATCTTCTACTTGATGCCCTAAGAATGGGCTTCCCCGACAAGTCACTGTTACACTCCTTTCTTCTCCTTCAAGACTCAACTCAAGTGTCACTTCTCTCTGATACTAATAGCTATGGTAAGCTTTCTTCCCTACATATCCACCTCCTAAAATTCTCTGTCATACCTCAATCACTACACTATCTACCACATTATACAGAAATCTACTTGCACATCTTTCCCACTAAACTACAATCTACTAGAAATGAGGGAGCATGGCTTATTCATTTTGGTAGGTACAGGCCTAACATATCAGAAGTACTCAATTTTTCCTGAACTGAATCTGGAAGCAATACCTCTATGTGCAGCATCGCAAATTATTTAGGAAACATATTTACTCACTCTTTCTTGAAATCTGGAAATTTCATCAGCAGCAATTTTCCTTTTTTCTGCCTTTTCTGTTTTGTCTCTTTTCTCCTTTTCAAGTCTTAAAAATTCTTCCTGTTCTTTTTTCTGCTGGGTGTAGTTTTCTAGTAGTAATTTTAGTTTAAACTGGCGTTGGCGTTCCTTCTGCTGCCTTTTCTCTTTCTCTTCCTCTTCTTTTAACTGGGAAGCATATTTCATTGACATTTCTATGCTTTTCTGTTTTCTCCAAGCTTCCACTGCCAATTTCTTCTTTCTTTGTTCTTCTTTTTGCTTTTGATTATCTTCTTGTTTGTTATGAAAAAGCATAGGTATGTTCTCTGCCTTTTCCTTTAACTTGAAAATTTGCTCTTTTTTTTGTTGCTTTTTAGTTTTCCAATTTTGAATAGACTAATTAATGAAGAAAACAGAGCAAAAGAAGAATATTTTTAATAGTCAACAGCACTTTAAAATACAACCTCAAGTCCATCTTTCTAAAAAGAATATTGGTTGCAGGATGGTTGCTTCAGTTTCCAAGTGCTTTTTGTCATTGTTGTTTGTTTTTAACCAGTGTACTTTTTCTATTTCTGTTTTAAAAAATTAATGTGTCTTAAAATGATTTATGCCTTTGGCCTTCCTCTTCCTCTCTTCATCCCCAGGTGCCTAAGTACTGCACCTCATTTGTGTGCATGGGAAACACCCTTTTCCTCTATCATCTCACTTCCAAATCCTCTAAGCTTAGAATCCTTTCTGAGTGGCCCTTTTGTTCAAGTATCAGAAGAGGGATTAAAAGTGGCAAGGTTGAGAGCATGGGCTCTGAAGCCAGGATATTCAGGATCAAATTGTGGCTTTGCCATTTACTAGGTGTGACCTTGGGTGAGTCCCTCAAGTACTCTGTCTTCATTTTGCTTATCTGTAAGTGGTAGGTAGTACCTCTTAAGCAAAGATATTGCAAAGATTAAAATGAGTCAGTGACTGGCATGTAGTGCTTTGTTAGTGTAAAAAAACCAAATTAGCTTAATTTACATAGTGTATGTAAAGATTATTTAAAATACTAGCAGCCTTTTCTATGACACAAAGGATACATCCACTGAATTTCTTTACCCTCAAGTCAGAAAAGTGTTCCCTCATCTTTCCTCATGGTGTATCATTCATTCATTCAATAAATCCTTATTGTATGTATATTCTATACAAGGCAATGTGATAGAAATCATAGATGATTAAAGTAATACCAATTGCCATCTAGTACAGTGCTACTCAATGTGGCGATGCACAGCAATATCAGGGAAAGTTCAGGCCATGTCTGAAAATAAGTATCTTTATTTAGGCAAATGAAGATAAAAATGAGAAATCTCCTACTCAGAATCTTAGATTTAAAACTACATTTCTGATGTTTGCCTTCAAATTTCTTTCTCCTCCTCCAACATGCTCTACTTCAGTAAATGGCACCTTGATTTTCACAGCCCTTCCTACCTCGCCCCTACCATTTAGTCAATCATCAAATATCAGAAAACAGCGGTTGGGAACAAGAAGAGTATGCTAGAATCAAGGTGCTTTACCTTTATTACATGAAGCACTGTGTCTGTTCTTTTTCCCTAGAGAGGTTTTTCTCAAACTTTAGCCTATAACAGAATAACCTAGAAGACTTGTTAAAACACAGATTCCTGGACCCCATCCCCAGAGTTTGGATTAACGGCCTGGTGAGTTCTCACAAGTTACCAGGTGATGCTAATTTTGCTAGTCTATGCACCACTTTGCTGGGCCAGGAACCCCATGTTTTCAGTATCCAGGAAAAAGCCCAAATAATTCTTAACAGCTTGTTATTTTGAGTTTTTAAAAATGACTTATTTTTCAAAAATTTTCTTAAAGTCTCAAATTTCAATCTTCCTACACTTAACTGATTCAGGGGAGATAAAACAATTTATTGTTTCCTGTAAAAAATTAGACTAAACATGGAATCAATATTTTTTGATGCTCTGTAGGTATGTCATCTGTTGAATAGTCATACTTTTGTTGTTACCTCAAGCAAGCTGAAGTTAATACAGCTGAAGTCTACAAAAAAAATGTGACTCAGGCTTCAAGTATCTAGACCTGTGGTTTGCAACCAGGGGCAATTATTGTCCTGTAGGGACATTTGGCAATGTCTGGAGATGTTTCTGATAATCACAACTAAGGGAGTGTTACTAGCATCTAGTGGGTGGAAGCTAAGAATGTTACTAATCATTCTACAATGCACATGACAGCAGTCACAGCAAGGAATTACGTAGCCCAAAGAGTCAACTGTGCCAAGATTGAGAAGTCCTAACTAAACCAAAGCCAGAAAAATATTATGAAAATGGAACTGTTGGGAACTATCCTGCCTGGTTTCAGGAGCTGTAACCCCACTGACAGACAAAAAGGCTCCATGGGTAGAGAACCTTGGGACCATAAGCCACTAAGGAGACAAAACTTATCTTCCCGGCAGGGGCCCAGCCTCTGCCCTTTTTACTTCACCCTGCTTGGCCCCTGGAGGATGGCTGGATGGTCAATGATGAGTGATATTCCTCACGGAAGGAACAACCTAAGGCAGGCACAGTCACAAGGGGAGGCATTAGGGAAGGACTTAGAGGATTGTGGAGGAGGGACAAAAGACCCTCACCCCTCCGCTTCATCATAGCCTAAGTCCTTATTCAATCTGTAAAAAGTTTCCTAATCTTTTGGCTGCCTTGCTTTCCCAGCCTGACTCAGACCTGAAACAATGTCGAAGAGGGGTGCAACTCTGTGCCAGAACTGGCGGTTCCCAGCAGAGGGCGATCAGGCCTAAGAAAGAATGCATAAAGTCCTATGAAACCTGCTTTGCTAAGAATGTTCTCAATAGAAATGTTAATGGTGCAAGCACAAAATAAATTTGTTTCCCAAGGTTTTACAGCCGATTAGAGTCACCCTGTCTAGCAGACCCTGACTCAAAAGGACCCCTGTGATCCCAGAAATGTTATCTGTAAACCATACCTCCTTTCTTTGATATGCATCCCTATGCAAGCTAATACAATAAAAGCCCATCGAGAGAGAGGCTTGACACCTTCCTCCCCAAGCAGATCATGTCTTGGTAGACTTATACTCATCTGCGGTGCCTTGGGGAGCTCTTCGGGCTGTGGCAAGATTGAGAAGTCCTAAGTAAACCAAAGCCAGAAAAATATTTTTGTGAAAATGGAACTTTTTAGATATTTGCTATACTTAACAGTTATTCTTTTCTCTGGAATAGTCAACATTTGAGTCTTTTCAAATAAGCAATGAGGCTGAAGTTCTAAACCTCAATGAAACTTTTAAGAGTCAAAGAATTTTTCTGCTGCCTTTGTATTTCTTATTGAAAACCATGTGGCCTTTGCTGCTAAGATGCCTTTTATCAAAAGCCTGGGCAGATCCAGATTTCCCATATTTCTGGTGGACACATGGGGTTTTGCCCATAATCAGAAGTTTTCTGGGCCACTGTATTATTTCTTGGGGTAGAAATGTTAGCCTTGAGAAAGTCAAACCATAGTTCCATTAGTTAAATAATGTTACTTAACTTCTCAATGCCTGTATCACCTTCTGTAAGTTTGGGGGGGAGGGGTGGTAGAAACTGCAATATATCTCATGGAGTTGTAAAGTTAATAAACATTAAAGAATTCAGCACAGTACCTAGAACACAGAAATATACAACAAACAATGGCTATCATAATTATTATTACCTCTTTTTTCCTTTCCTCTAGGGCCAGAAATTTTTGATACCATTTCTCATGCTGTTGAACCTCATCGTGTGTTCTTCCAGGAAGGTGTTCTAGAACTTCTCCCATAAATGTTGGTTTTCCTTTGTGTTTGTTTCTCACCTTTACAAAGTTCTGGTGATCAAAATCATCCCAGCCCCCTTGTCGACCTCCTGTTTGCTGAAGGAATTTTTCAAAATCTACCACTTCTTCTGGAAGAGTACTTGGTGTTACTTTGTCTACAGGAACTTTGCTTGACATTGCCCTGAAAGCTTCCTCTGTTTCTGAACTACCCAAAGCCCATGTGTCAATTTTTCTTGATATGGTGCTCAACTCATTTTTAGTTGTTTTCTCTTCTTTAATAAGCTCTTCATATCTAAAATTTCAAAAATAAAGTTGAATAATGATATAAACCAACCCATATTAACTCTTTATTTTTCCTCTGATTTACATTATTGCTCTTTTCATGTCTTCTCTACTTAACATTATTTATGTTTATAAATATAGTTCCTGAATTTCCTCAGAGAATAAAACAATCTTTAAAATTCTTATCTGAGATTTTATAGTGTCCAAATATAAATGAAAATTCACATTAAACACAAAAAGCAATCTAAAAACCTAAAACAAAAGAAGAAAAGTGTTATGTCGGGTTTGCATAAAACTAATATTAAATACATAACAATATAATGGTTTATATATAACAACTTAGAGGAAATTTATTGTAAATATATATAGGTCAATAATTTTATATTAAAATGTGTTTAAAACATACATCAATCTCTGTTCTTCCTTAAAAGTATTAATTGCATTTTCGATTTCTTCCATCATTTCTCTTAGCTTTTCAACAACTGTAAAAAAGAAAAAGGAAAATTATATTATAACATTTCAGAGTGACTAACAGTTAAATATTGGGAAAAAAATGGAATGTTCCCCTAATTTAAAAACATTTCTTAGCCTAAAGAATAAGAAAAATGTGCTTTTAAAAAGAGAATTTTTATGGTTCTAAATTTTTATTGCAAATTTTCCCCTATGTATACATATCATCATTACTGTTTTCCAAAAATGTTTTTTTCCTTTTTGTTTTTTGATTTAATGTTTATTGTATTTTTTCCATTTCCACTTAGTACCCTTATACCTCCTCCTCCTGGTAATCACCACACTGTTGTCCATGTCCATGAGTCCTTTTCCCTTTTTTCTTAATCCCTCCACCTCCTAACATCCCCCCACTAGCTGTCATCTGTTCTCCATCTATGAGTCTGTCCCTGTTTTCCTAGTTAGTTTAATTTGTTCATTAGATTACACATATGAATGAAATCATGTGGTTATTTGTCTTTCTCTGATTGGTTCATTTCACTTAGCATAATGTTTTCCAGGTCCACCCATACTGTCACAAAGAGTAAAATTTAACTCTTTTTTATGGCCAAGTAGTATGCCATTGTGTAAATGTCCTATATTTGTTTTATCCGCTCATCTATTGATGGACACTTGGGCTGCTACCATATCTTGGTGATTGTAAATAATGCTGCAATGAACATAGGGGTGCTTATGTTCTTTTGAAATAGTGTTTTAGATTCCTTCAGCTATATTCCCAGAAATGGATGGCTGGGTCAAAAGACCCATTTTTAATTTTTTCAGGTACATCTCCATACTGCTTTCTACAGTGGCTGCACCAATCTGCATTCTATCCAACAGTGCAAAAGGGTTCCCCCTTCTGCACATCCTTACCAGCACTTGTTGTTTGTTGATTCACTGATGATAGCCATTCTGACAGGTGTGAGATGATATCTCATTGTGGTTTTAACTTGCATTTCTCTGACAATTAGTGGCATTGAGCATTTTTTCATATGTCTATTGGCCATCTGTATGTCCTCTTTGGAGAAGTGTCTATTCAGTCCTTTACCCATTTTTTATTTGGGTTGTTTGTTTTTTGGTGTTGTTTTGTAAGTACTTTGTAAATTTTGAATATCAACCCCTTATCAGATGTATTGGCAAATATGTGCTCCCAGTCTATGGGTTGTCTATTTTGTTGATGTTTTCCTTTGCTGTGCAAAAACCTTTTAATTCAATGTAGTCCATTTGTTTATTTTTTCTTTTGTTTCCCTTGCTTGAGGAGATATATCCAATAAAGTTGCTACAAGCAGTGTCCAAGATTTTCTGCCTATATTTTCTTCTAGGATTTTTATGGTTTCGATTTTAACATTTAAGTCTTTGATCCACTTTTAATTTATTCTTGTGTGTGGTGTAAACAGGTGGACTAGTTTCATTTTTCTGCACATATCTGTCCAACTTACCCAACACCATTTATTGAATAAACTATCTTTAGCCCATTGTATGTATCTGCTTCCTCTGTTGAATATTAATTGACTATAAAGGTGTGTGCTTATCTCTGGGCTCTCTATTCTGTTCCATTGATCTATGTGTGTGTTTTTATTCTAGCACCATGATGTTTTGATTACCCTGGCTTTATAGCAGGGGTCTCCAGTCTGTGGCCTGTCAGGAATCTAACCCTGAGCAAAGCTTGCCTGAGCTCTGCTGCCTATCTCTTCCCTATGCCTTCCTTAGTGGGCAAATGAGCAAAGTTCACCTGAGCTGCACCTTCTATGTCCTGCCCTCCAAACTGGTCCCTCGTGCCGAAAAGGTTGGGGATTGCTTCCTTATAATAGAGTTTGATGTTAGGTAGTGTGATTCTTCCAAGTTTGTCCTTCTTTCTTACATCACTGTTGCTATGAGGGTCATTTGTAGTTCCATATACATTTTTGAAATATTTGTTCTAGTTCTATGAAATATGTCATTGGAATCTTGACAGGAATTGCACTGAATCTATAGATTGCTTTGGGTAGTATGGACATTTTAATGATGTTAATTTCCATTGAACATGAACTATCCATGAACATGGTATATGCTTCCACTTACTTGTATCTTCCTCAATTTCATTCTTCAGTGCCTTATAATTTTCCACATACAGGTCTTTTATATGCTTGGTTAGGTTTATTTCTAGGTATTTCATTCTTTTTGAAGCAATTCTGAACAGGACTGTTTTCTTAATTTCCCTTACTGTTAGTTCATTATTGGCATATAAAAATGCAATCGATTTCTGGACATTAATTTTGTATCCTGCTATTTTACTGAACTCATTTATCAATTCTGGTAGGTTCTTGGTAGGATCTTGGGGTTTTCTATTAACAGTATCATGTTATCTGCAAATAAAGACAGTTTTATTTCTTCCTTTCCAATTTGGATGCCTTTTATTTCTTCTTGTCTGATTGCTGTGACTATGACTTCCAGTACTATGTTGGATAAAAGAGGTAAAAGCGGACATCCCTGTCTTGTTCCTTATCTTAAGGGGAATGCTTGTAGTTTTTGTCCACTGAGTACAACGCTGGCAATGGGTTTGTCATATATGCCCTTTATTATGTTTAGGTATGTTCCCTCTATTCCCACTTTGCTGAGAGTTTTTATCATAAATGGGTGCTAGATTTTATCAAATGCTTTTTCTGCATCTATTAATATGATCATGTGGTTTTTATTCTTCCTTTTATGTGGTGAATCACAGTTATTGGTTACAAATGTACCAACTTTGCATTCCCAGAATAAATCCCACTTGATTATGGTGTATGATATTTTTAAAAAAGATTTTTATTTATTTATTTTTAGAGAGAGAGGAAGGGAGGGAGAAAGAGAGGGAGAGAAACATCAATGTGTGGTTGCCTCTCATGTGCCCCCAACTGGGGACCTGGCCCACAACCAAGGCATGTGCCCTGACTGGGAATCGAACCAGCGAGCCTTTGGTTTGCAGGCCCACACTCAATACACTGAGCTACACCAGCCAGGACTATATGATCTTTCTGATGCATTGCTATTTGGTTTGCTATTATTTTGTTGAGGATTTTAGCACCTATGCACATCAGGGATATTGGTCTATATATTCTTTTTTTGTAGTGTCTTTATATGGTTTTGGAATTAGGATAATGCTGGCCTCAGAAAATGAGTTTGGGAGCCTTCCCTCCTCTTGAATTTTATGAAATAGTTTGAGAACGAGACATGGTAGTTCTTCTCAGAATGTTTGGTAAAATTCACCTGTGAAGCCATCTGATTCAGGGCTTTTGTTGGTTGGGTATTTTTTGATTACTGCTTCAGTTTCACTTGGTATAATCTATTTAGATTCTCTGATTCTCCCTATTCAGTTTTGGAAAACTGTGTATTTCTAGGAATTTATCCATTTCATCCAGGTTGTCCAATTTGTTGGCACATAGTAGTTCATAATATTTTCTTACAAAGAAATACAAAGGCTTTCTTTGTGTTAGTTGTTATTTCTGTTCTTTAACTTGTTATTTTACTTATTTGGGTCCTCTCTGTTTTTTTCTTGATGAGCCTGGTTAAAGGTTTGTCTATCTTTTTTTTTTATCTTTTCAAAGAACCAACTCTTGGATTCATTGATCTTTTTTACTTTTTATTTTTAGACTCTATTTCATTTATTTCTGGTCTGATCTTTATTATTTCCTTCTACTCACTTTGACCTTTGCTTGTTGTTCTTTTTTCAAGTTCCTTTAAGTGTCAGGCTTAATTGTTTATTTGAGCTTTTTCTTGGTTTTTCAGATAGGCCTGAAATGCTATGAATTTTCCTCTTAGGATTGCTTTCCCAGTGTCCCACAGATTTTGGATTGTTGTGTTCTCATTTTCATTTTTTTCAAGGTATCTTTTGATTACTTCCTTGATCTTGCTGTTGACCCATTCATTGTTTAATAACATGTTATTTAGTTTCCATGTCTTTGTGTGTTTTTCAGTGCTGTTCTTGTGATTGATTTCTAGTTTCATAGCATTGTAGTAAGAAAACATGATATGATTTCAATCTTCTTAAATTTATCGAGACTTGTTTTGTGTCCTAACATGTAGTCTATCCTAGAAAACATTCCATGTGTACTTGAAAAGTATGTATATTCTGCTGCTTTTGGGTGAAATGCTGATGATGTCAATTAAATATATTTGATCTAGTGTGTCATTTAAGGTCGCTGTCTCCTTGTTGATTTTCTGCCTGGATGATCTATCCATTGAAGTCAATAACTTGTTAAAATCTCCAAATACAATTGTATTTCTGTCGATCTCTCCCTTTATGTCCATCAAGAATTGCTTTACATATATAGGTGCTCCTATGTTGGGTGCATGAATGTTTACTATGGTTATATCCTCTTGTTGGATTGTTCCCTTTATCGTGATGTAGTGTCTTTCTTTGTCTCTACTATAGCCTTGGTTATATTATATAGTCTGTTTTGTTGGATATAAGTATAAGTACTGCTACCCCAGTTTTTTTTTTCTTTTCCATTTGTGTGAAACATCTTTTTCCATCTCTTTACTTGTCAGTCTCTGTTTATCTTTTGAACTGAGATGGGTCTCTTGGAGGCAGCATATATATGGGTTTGTTTTCTTATCCACTTGGCTATGCTATGCTGTTTGGTTGGAGCATTTAAGCCATTTACATTTAAAGTGATTATTGATAGACATGTATGTAGTGCCATTTTGTTAGGCTGTTTTCCTGTTGTTGTTGTTTTTTTTCTTTCTCTCTTTTTTTTCTTCTTAAAGCAAGTCCTTTACCATTTGTTGCAGTACTGGTTTGGTATTAACAAACTCCTTTAGCTTTTTCTTGTCTGGGAAGCTCCTTATTTCTCCTTTGATTTTAAATGATAGCCTTGCTGGGTAAAGTATCCTTGGTTGTAGGTCCTTGCTTTTCCTCACCTTGAATATTTCATGCCACTCCCTTCTGGCTTGAAATAGTTCTGTTGAGTAATCTGATGACAGTCTAATTGGTGTTCCCTTGTAAGAAACTACCCTTTTCTCTTGTGGCTTGCAGGGTCAGGGTGGTAGTGCTAGTACGTTGTCTGTAGCTGTCTACTGGGTTTGCAGGCTCTGGGGTATTCCAGGTGGTACCAGCCAAGGTCAGGCCCTACCTATGTTCTGCCCTGGCCCATCCAGCCTGAACTACAAGGCAATCTGAAATGGCTGCTATTTGTGCCGGGCTTGGAGATTCCCAGGCAAAGTCAGGCTGTGAACCTCAGCTGGCTGTTGCTAGTGTGGGCTTAGGGTCACCTAGCAAGAGTTATAGGGTCTGGGGGCTTGCCTAGGTCAACTGTTGCTTGTTTGAGAGAATTTAGGAAGTTGTGAAGCATGAGCCAAGACCAACCATTCATATGGAAAAGCCACTGTAAACAGCTTGGGTGGGCCTGAAAGTTGGGTGGGGCAGAGCCTCTGGAGGCCTCCAGGGTGAGGCAAACAGTGTTAGCCAAGTTGATGGAGTGCCCTTTTTTTTTTTTTTTACAGTTTCTGATTACTGTCATTCTTATAAACTACAATACCATTATAAAAATATTAACTCATGTTCTCTTCTAGTTTTTTTATGGTTCCATGTATTAATTTAACAAATTATAATATTTGTATTTGTTACTTTTTAGTGCTTACTATGTTACAAGCAGTGCACGAATGCTTTGTGTGAACTGTCTCACTTCAAGACCCCAACAATTCTATGAGTTAGGTCCTGCAGTTATTTCCACTTTAGAGCTGAGGAAAAGAAAGCTCAGAAAAATCAAATGACTTGCCCAAAATCACATAACTGATAGATCAAGATTTAACTGAACATCTGATTAAGTCCATTCATCACAAGCACTTTACTGCTTTGATCATTCAGGAGTGAATGTTGATATAAGTATAGAGGTTAGGATACAATTTTGTTTTTTACAAATGACTAGCATTTGCCCCAATACTATTTAACCATTTCTTCAGGTATTTGAAATGCACCTAAAGCAACTATTTCAAAAAGCAAATGGCAGGAAAACTACTAGGCTAAGAATCAGGATCCTAATCAGTCCTCTTCATTTTTTCCTCTTCATTGGTTTAATCTGAATTTTTACATAGCACAGATTCTTCATCCTATAAATGACCCTAGTATCTGTCCTGCCCACTTCATAATTTATAAGGATTTATAGCATGTTAAAGATTAAAAAACCACATCAATGTCAGATAGCACAGTTCTCCAATGTATCCTTATGAATCCTTAACCAATAAAGGCTTAGTTCCATTAATGCCAACTAGAAAAATTATTATTAGAAAAGTATACATTTTTTGCCCTGGCTGGTGTGGCTCAGTGGATTGAGTGCCGGCCTATGAACCACAAGGTTGCCAGTTGATTTCCAGTCAGGGCACATGCCTCCTGAGTGGTCTGCAGGCCAGGTCCCCTATAGGAGGAGTGTGAGAGGCAACCACACATTGGTGTTTTTCTCTCTTTCTCTCTCCCTTCCCCTCCCTCTAAAAACAAATAAATAAAACTTTTTTAGAAGTATACACTCTTCTAATGAACAACAGGAAATACTAATATATCCGAAAGAATATAAAATCTAAATGTACTTACAATCAGGAGTAGGCTTCACATCTTTTAACTGATGCTGAAGCTTCTTTACATTGTTATGTATTTTGGCCAATTGTTGCTGGATTTTTGCTCCTATAAGGAAGAAGTATGTACTTTAAAATAACTCTATGGCAAACATGGTTACAATTCAGAATTCTACACCTGGACAGATCATCTTCACTTAGTAAAAGACAGCCAGGAGCAATTAAGTAATGAACAAAAGATGGTTCCTTAGGTATCAAAACAGCTTGAACATTTTAATAAATACCCTTGCTCTAAATAAAGCTTTTCTCATTTTCCTCCAATATTTAAAAGCACAATGGGTTAAATGTACTATAACATGTGCCAAGAAAATGTTTTTTTCTTTTTTTTTACTCTGTGGAGATGGACTTATGGACACAGTTTTATTTTTATTTTTTAATTTTTTTTTAAATCTCTACCTGGATATATTTTTTGATTTTAGAGAGAGAGGAAGAGGGGGAGAAAGAGAGAGAAACATCAATCAGTTGCCTCCCATACATGCCTAGGACCAGGGACTGAACCCACAACCAAGGTATATGCCCTGACTGGGAATGGATCCTACAGCCTTTTGGTGTACAAGATGATGCTCCAGCCAACTGAGCCAGTCAGGGCTGGACACTGTTTTAAATGCATGGATTAGAAACTTAGGCTTAGTCATGTTTTGTTCTTCAACAGATTTTTCTTTAATTTTTTATAATTTATTGAAATAGAATTTGAAATAGATCTCAACTCTTTTTGGAAATATTAAAACTGTCTAAACAATATTAATTCTGTGAATACTGACAAACTTCCTATGAGAATTAATTTCATCTAACCACATCCTCTGAGCTGTGGGGGCTAATGATACCCACTGTTACAGCCTTGATGAAGTGCCTCAGGTGCCCGTTAGTGGTATCTGCCCTACAGGTTGCCTAGCTCATCCAAAGGACCAGCCTGAAAATGTTAGGCCCACAATAAAAGCCTGAAAAACAAAGAAAGGTCTCGAATACATTTTCAGATGTTCCATATCAGCAATAGAAAGACTGGATTACTCATTCATATTTTCTCTCTGAATTAATAATCTTACTTTAGTATTTTATTTAAATTATTTGGCTAAAACCATGTATTTACATGCACAAGTCTATATTTGTACAATACATTTAATAGTAATGTCATTTTATCATCTTTTGGTACTTTATTTATGCCCCTCCATTTTTTTCAATGCTCTCACAAATGAATATGAAGCACCACATAGCTCTGTCCAAAAGTCCTTAAAAGCAGTTAAAAAAATTACCATTATATATGGGCTTGAAGCCAGTGCTAATATCTAAAACAAAAATATGGCATTGGCTTATTTTTTGAATTAAAATTCAAGTGTCCCAGAAAAGGAGAAGCTTTATCCAATGTATTTTTATAGGGTCTTATTCACTGTTGGAACTTCAGGTCACGAAAGTTCTCTAGTAAAGTTAAGTAATTAGGAAAGTATTTTTGTTGTTTTGTTTTTGCCAGTGTGATCAGCTGCAGTGACACCACTATACAGCAAGTGATCTTTTATTTATTCATTTGGAACTGCCATGCCACTCTACAGGCAAAGCACTTAAATACAATAGTACATAAATGCAGGCTAAAATTGTGGCATCATATTTGAGGTAAGAAAAAAGTATTTTCTATTTCTAGACTGTAATATGGAGAGGGAAAACTTCTGTATCCCTATACTCAGTGCATTCCTTCCTCTCCTAAAGAAGATAAACACAAAGTGTGAATAAAGAGAGGCAGAAGTGTAGCAGAAAAATAAATAAAAAGGTAAAAATAAAGTGGTCTTAAGAGAGAAACTGAAATGACTTAAAATGCAGAATATGAAGATATTCTACTTAGTGGCATGACTCAGATAGATCAGCCTCTCAGTTGTCCACAAAGGAACTAAGGGAAATTAAGAGATAGTAAAGCAGGAATGTTTAGATTGCTCTATGAATCAAAGAGGAGGACCGGAAATTTGGTTTTCATATTAGGTCCTGTTGTCATTCAAACAGAAGAGGGAGAATGATTCTTGCCACTACCTGAAAAAATGATAACTTTTTAAAATAGTGCAATGTTACATTCTGAAAGAAGTTATGAAGAATTTCTTTTAATTGGTTACAAGGGATTGCCACAAGCTGTATAATCTCTACGTTAGTTAATATTTTATAAAGTTTAGTTGATAACCATTATTTTTCCTTTAAGCAATGCTAAGCAATTTTTAATTATAATCTAAGAATCTTTCAATATATAAAATCTACCCCACAATGAAATAAGGTATACTTGTAGAATTCTTTTTTAAGGCCAACATTTAGTATACTATTAACAATGACTGATATTCATAGCAAACAATAAAACATTTTCTATGCAATCTACAAGGCACTTTCTCATATGTTATCTCATGAGATGCACAGGACAGTTCCCCTGAGGAAGACGTGGTGGGTGTTATATCACAGACAGGAAACTCAGGTTTATGGGATTGTGACCTGATCACCTCATGCTATTAAGTACGGCTCTGATTCTGTTGCCGTTCTCTTAGTCCAGATCTCAGTCAACAATACCAGGGTGATGAGCTAAGACCAGATAGCCCAGAAATAAATTTCTGTTAATTTTAAGGAATTTTAATAACATTAACTAGTTTGTCAACCAAAAAAACCCTTTTTTCCTATTAAATTAGAAGAAATTCACATAGAAAATAATCCAGCTAGAATCACTAAATAGTAACCTGATGAAATAAATACATATCCCTAAAAGACAAACTCATTACTAACTAGAAATTACCTTGATAGAAAATATAACAGTCAAAGCACAAATAAAAAGCACAGGGCAAAAGTGCAACTTTATATCACTTAATGGTTTTTGTTCATCATAAACTCAACTTACTTTCTGTTTTCCTGCTGTTAATCAACTTATTTTCCAATTCTTCCAGCATACTATGCTCAATTCTGAAGTCACTTTTTTGGTTGTAGAAATGACTGTGTTTATCTTTTTCTATGTTAATAACTCTTTAGGAAAAGAAACAAATGGTATAAATATGACTTAAATATATTTTTAATTGCTTATAATATGAAGACACAATAATCAGCACTTTATATTTGGATTCATTCATCTAAGGACTCAAAATAGTTAGAAACAGTTCAACTAAAATCACAAGTAACTTGAATTATTTAAATTATAAAATGTTAATTAAGACAATGCAGTCATAGACTTGCTTTGAAAATACATAGGCCTTTGACTATGGATTCCAACTCAACCTCACTGTGGCCTGAAAATCGCTGCCACTGCTGACAGTTGCTTTTGTTAGAAAACATTGGTAACTTTGTAACCTGAACCAAGACATTTATTTACCCTTTCCTGGTATGAATTTCCTAAGCACTAAAATGTGAATAACACCTCTCCACAGGGCTGTGTGTGATTAACACTATATGAGATAATATTCATGAGGGATCTTTATACAGTAAAAATGTAGTATGGACCTGCAAGTTATTAATATTATTAATAAAACTAAAACTTTAAGAGGCAAACAGTCTATGAAGACAGAAATTTTAGTATATGTAAAAAATATTGTCTACGTTTACTTCACAGCTTCTTTGATTTAAGTCCACCTACCAGTAAGAAGGTCTAATGTTAGTTTGAATCATGGGGTAAGACAAACAAGCACTGTACTATCAAGACTTTTTTGGTTGGACAAAGAAATTTATTTTCTCAATACCTGTTCTCTCTCTCCCAGAAGGTGGAAATTAATATGAATACTTCTCCACTAATCCTGGATATAAGGAGTGGTGGAGTAGCTCTGGCCATTGACTTAATTTCCTACAACCTGAGGGACAACTATCTAAGGTGGAACCCCCAACCTTTTTCACTTTGGCACACAAAGAGAAAAATTTGATATTTATACGGCATACTTGGGAAAACAGATGAGACTGCTCCAAGCCTACCTGGCTGCCCCAGACTGAGGGGCTCTAACTTAGTACTTGTGTGTCAGAGAGGAACCAATGGGTAGTACAGAGACGTCATATGGATTTGAGCCTGCAAGTCAACTCTAATGGACTGAGGGTGGCTACTGAGTACCATGCTCAGGACTGGGAAGCCCACCTGGCTCTGGTTTGGGGGTGGGGTAAAGTCCTATGATCAAATAGAAATTTCTAGCATTGGCACTGTCTATGCTATGACAGTAAGTTAGTTAAGTCAAGCCATTCCTGGGTTAGAAAATACTAACCTATGAAGACAGTCAAAAGACAATAATGGAGACAAATTGCCAAACATATGAAAAGATGCTCATCCTCGCTTACAATAGAAGAAATTAAAATCAAAGGCATACCACAATAACACTGTACACCTATCAAACTGGCAAAAAAATCCAAGTTTAAATAATATTTACTAATGATAAAACTGTGATAAAACTGTGAGAAAGTATCATAAATTGTCCATGGAAGACAACTTGGCAATACATCACATGCATGTTCATATACCCTTGACCCAGCATTTCTACTTCTAGGATTATTTCCTAAAGACACTCTCACACATATGCAAAATGCTGTGGATATGTGAATACTGCAATTCATTGTAGCATCATTTGTTATAATAAAAGATTGAATATAACCTCGATGCCCATCACTAAGGGGCAGGTTAAGTTACATCATAATCATACACTGAGATACAATACAGTGGTCCTGTGTTCCATGTACTGATAAGGAAAGATCTCCAAGACATACTCATTTTATAACAAACAGTTTATTTGAAAATGTTAGTCATACCCAAAAGTAGAAAATGCTAAATGGACTTCCCTTGTATATACTCAAATGATATTATACTTCTCATATCACTTTGATTCCACAATTTCACCTTTTTCCTGGTTTTTCCTTTTTCTTGGTTCATATATCTTTCTTTTCTTTTTTTTTTTGGTTTGCTTAAGTATTCTAAATTAAATCCACTACACTATGGAATTTCACCCCAACATACTTCAGGGTGCATGTCTACAGATATTTGGTTTATATCACTATAATGACATTATCATGCCCGACAAGATCAACAATTCCTTGGTATCCAAGGAATTACTCTTAAGTTAAAAAAAAAAGAGTAAGATCCAGAACAAATGTCACCGTTTACATAAAAAAGACAAAATATAAATATGTATTTTTATCTTCTTATAAGCACTGATTACAAAATATCTATGGTATAATACCCAAGAAACTAGAAACAGTGGTCGTCTGGGGGGTGGGGCAGTGGGTGGCTGGGGTCACAGGGGAACAGAGACCTTGCACTGTGTATCCTTTGACATGTATTGATTATTAAACCATGTGAATGTATTGAATATTATCTACTCTGAAAACAGAACAGAATTATACTGCAAATTGTCTTCTTGGTATGCAATGAGAAGTGCTAAATAGAAATATTCTTCCAATGGATTTTTCTAATACTCTTTCAATAAGTTTTTCTAAAACCTTGTAACAGATGGAGAAAGCCTAATGAGAGCTGTAAAACCAACATATAATGGTAGACAAGGTATCAATACTGGCATAATCTACTGGTTTACTATATATATGGACCTTAATTGCTTTGTAGATTACCAGTCTAGAGAGAAACATAAGCCAGAACGCCTAACCTAGAGTCCAATTCTGTCTGAAGTAGTACATTTTGGAAATCAAAGAAAATATCTGTATGTTCTCAAATTCTGAGTATTAAAAATACTATGTAAGTATTATATAAATGCAATTGAGAATTCTATCTCTTAAAGCTATAGCATAACTTTTCAAATGTCAAACGGTATACTTTTTTACTGGTAGAATTTCTAAACAGACAACTGCCACTAATTCTGGTCCAGAGATCATTTTTCACAAGTCTCCTTTTTTCTTGTTCTTTAGCAAATTGATACTGCATGACTTCATCAGTGTTCTGATGAAGTTTTCAATGATAGGGTAGGGTTGAGTGCTTTGAATTCCAATTCTTTTATCATTCCTCATGATATATATCATATCATGGTGCTGCTGGCAACACTGAACATTCAATACATATCACTGGATATATATTTCAAAAATACATATATACTACAAATTAAAAGTTCTCAATTAGCCTAGTTATAATATGCAGGACAGATCTGAAAGGGATAGAGACTGAGGGAAGGAGGCCAAAGAAAAGGACATTTCAAAAATACAACTTGAGGGTACAGGCTTTTCACTAAATCATTCACTCACTCAAAAATATTTACCAAGTGCTTATCTTGCTAAGTGAAAATGTGTTCAATCTGTTATTTGATATATGCAGTCTAAAGAAATAACTGCTTTTCCCCTCTGAAATACACTGGTTTGAAATGGCAAAAATAAATAGAATTTAAATATCTCTACTTAAAATTAACTTTATATTAAATAGTCTATTATTATTTGTCTATTTCACACTTCCCATCTTTCTCTTGTTTTATATTTGAAAGGCTAGTGACCAGAATTTTGTTAATTGAATGTGGGGTTGGACAAGGTACAGTAGAATTAATTTTATACACTGCTCATAACAAAATGACTAGTAATGGTATTTGAAGATCATGTTCTTATACTTACTGATTTTTAAGTTTTTCTGCCGTGCGTAAGAATTCCACTTTCTTAGTCCGACTAACTTTCTGTTTCCAGTTTTGAAGTTGAAAAGGACGAATTCCACCTGAAGTACCAAAACAGCCATCATTCTGCATAAGAAATAAAAATAAATTTATCTGCAATAATAAAAATGGTAAGACATGAAGGTGGACTTTTTTTTCAAAGATGAAATATCAATAATAGAGTTCCTTGGGATAATTTTATCCATTCATCCATTGATGCCTATTGTAAATAATGTTACAATGAACATAAGGTAAATATATCTTTTCAAGTTAATGTTTTCATTCCCTTCCAATAATACCCAGAAGTGGAATTACTGGATCATATAGTAGTTCTATTTTTAATTTTTTAAGGACTGTCTATAATTTCCCAAATTGGCCATACCAATTTACATTCCCAACAGTGCACAGGGTTTCTTTTTCTCCACATTCTTGCCAACTCCTGTTACTTCTTGTCTCTTTGATAATATCCTTTCTAACAAGTGTGAGGTCATGTCTCATTGTGGTGTTGATTTGCATTTCCCTAATGATTAGTGATATTGAGTGACCTTTCATGTACCTGTTAGCCATCTGTATATCTTTGGAAAAATGTCAGTTTTGTTCCTATGCCTATTTCTTAATTGTTTTTCTGCTATTGAATTGTATGAGTTTTTTATATACAGGGTCCAGCAGAAGTAAGGCCTGAGTGTGGTTGGTAGGGTAATAATATGGGTGTAATAATTTATCATTTTAATTTGAACATTTCACCTAAAATGTCATATAGTGTGCTTGAGTGTGATATTTTTGTTACAGAATTACCTGTTCCTAATTCTGTAATAAAAGATTTTGTAATAAAAGAGGGGCATTATTTGTGCCAGACCCTGTATTTTGGATAGTAGCTCTTTAGAAAATATGATTTGCAGACATTTTATCCCCTTCAGTAGGTTGCCTTTTCATTTTGATAATGGTTTCCTTTACTACACAGGAGCTTTTCAGTTTGCTATAGTGTCCTCTACATTTAGAAAATAATTTTGCTGGACATAATTCTTGGTTGACTGCTTTTTTCTTTCAGCATTTTGACTATCATCCTGCTGCCTTCTGGAGGCCAAGGTTTCCGATAAAAAATCAGGCATTAATCTTATTGAGGATCCCTCGTATGTGCTGAGTTACTTTCAAGATGTTCTTTTCGTTTTGCCTTTATACAGGTTGATTATGATGTACCTAGGTGTGGCTCTCTCTGAGTTTATTCTGTTTGGATTACATATACATATATATTAATATTTTCATCAAATTTGGGAAGTTCTCATCCATTATTTCTTCAAATACTCTTCCCCTCCCCCCCTTCTTTTTTCTCTCCTTCTGAGACTCTCATGACACATGATGCTCAATGGTGTCTCACAGGGCTCTGAAGCTCTGTTCATTTTTCTTCATTCTTTTTTTCTTCCTGTTCCTCAGTCTGGATAATCTGAATTGACCTGTCTTCAAGTTTACTGATTCTTCTGCCAGCTTAAATCTAGTGTTGAGTCCCTCTAATGAATTTTTCATTTGAGTTATTATATTTTTAACTTCAAAATTACTATTTAATTTCTTTGTTATAATTTTTATCTCCTTACAGATATTTTCTATTTGGTAAGACATCATTCTCACATTTTTAGTTCTTTGGAAATGGTATCCTTTGGTTTTTAAACATATTTAAAATAGCTGATTTACTTCTGGCCAAGATGGAGGCACAGGTAGATACACTTTGCCTCCTCACGAAACCATAGAAAGAATTACAACCAGGTCTCAAAACTAATAATGCCCAGAACCATCAGAAAATCGAGCATTCTGGAAGTCCGACAGCTAAAAATTTAAAGAAGACACATTCACGCAGAGGAGTTGCAGAGATGGGCAGAGAGGTGGTGAGATGCGGAAAGGCTGTGGCAGCAGGAACAGGGAGGGATGCCTTGGGAGTGAGAGATCCCAGCCCCAGGCCAGACCGCACAGCCCAGGTTTCCAGCACCAGGAAGGCAGATCCCTGCTACCTCTGGCTGTAAAAAACAGAGGTGGTTCCAGTGGCAGAAGGAACGGCCGGGTTTTCACTGCTTAAAGGGCCAGCATGATCTTAGTGTGTACTCAGGCTGACTCACTCTGGGGTGCAGCAGCAGGGTAGCAGGTCGAAGGGTGCCAGTTACACATGGGCTGAAGTAACTGGAAATGAGGTGAGTGCCAGGTGAAATGCCAGAAGCCAGGCGGCAGCACTGTCTCCTGTCGGAGCCCTCCCCACGCAGCCACAAAGTGGTGAAGCAGCTTACCCTGCCCTCACAATTACCTAAGGCTTTGCTGCACACAATTTACAGATGCCTTTTCTATACAGGCCACTTTACTAAGAGTGTAAAAGCAGGTCTATCTAATACACAGAAACAAATACAGGAAGGCCACTAAATTGAGGAGATAAACAAAAATGGCCTAAATGAAAGAACAGAACAAATCCCCAGAAAAAAATCTAAGTGAAACAGAGATAGCTAACTTATCACATGCAGAGTTCAAAACAATGATGATAAGGATGCTCAGAGAACTCACTAAGTATGGCAAAAAAATAAAGGAAGAAATGAAAGTACACTAAGTGAAATACAGAATAATCCACAGGAAACAAACAGAGAAGGGAAGGAAGCTGGGATTCAAACCAATGATTTGGAACATAAGGAAGAGATAAACATTCAACCAGAAGAAAAACAAAAATTAAAAACAAAAAACAAGGATAGGCTGAGGAACCTCTGGGTCATCTCCAAATATTTCACATTGAGGAAGGGACCTCCAGTTAAGATGGAGGCAAAGGTAAACATGGCTTCCCTCCGTGCACATCCACATCAAAATTACAGCTACACCGCAGAACCATCACACGAAACTGTCAGAAATCGAGTTGAAAGGAAGTTCAACAACTATGGAACTAAAGAAACCTCATCCACCCAGACTGGCAGGAGTCTAAAAATTCAGAAGGGGTATCTCAGGAGTTAAGGGTACCAGTCCCACATTGGGTCCCCCAGCCCAGGACTCCAGTGCAAGGAAGATAAGCTCCCATTACTTCTAGCTGTACAAACCAGGAGAGTTTGAGTTGGTGAAAGGAACTACTGGAGTCCCAAGCAGGGCCTCTTAAAGGTACTTTACTCAAACTCACACCCTCTGAGCTCAGGCACTGGGGCAGCAGCTTCAAAGGCACCAGTGGCATATGGGGTGGAACCAAAGTGTCTGGCATTAAGGCAAAAGCTGGGGGACAGATTTCTCTCAGACAGAAAGGTGGGGAAAGGCCATTGTTCCTTTTCTGAGCCCTCTCCCTATAGAGCCACAGAGCCGGCAGGTGGGAACCATATCTGAGAGTCTGTCAACCTGGCTCACACCAAACCATCCTGGGGAATCCCTGAGGCTCCAACTCACCCAAACTTTGGCCCACCCAAGCTGTTAACAGTGGCTTTTCCATATGAATGGCTGGTTTCAGTTCAGGCTTCATATCTTCTTGAATCCTCTCAAACAAGTAACAACCAGTCTCAGTGAGCCCCAAGTCCCTGTACCTCTGGCTAAGAGGCCCCAGGTCCAGTACTAACAGCAGTCAGCTGTGGATCACAGTTTAGCTTGGCCTGGGAAACTCCAAGCCCAGCACAGGTAGCAGCCATCTGCAGATTACTTTATAGCTCAGGCTGGGTGGCCCTGCATAAAACATGGGTAGGGGCTGACACTGGCCTGCACTATCCAGGAAACTTCAGAGCTTGTGCACCCAGTAGACAGCTGCAGACCATGCTGGAACACCACCACTCTGTCCCTACACAGCTGATCCTTCACAGAAGGCGCAGGTTGGTGGTCATGGTCATAGCCAGTCCTTGCAGCTGACCGGTCTAGGTAAAACCCTCCCATTTACCTGCCAATAGCAATCAAGGCTCAACTACAAGAGGAGGTTGGGAGCCCTTGCTGGCGTAGCTCAGTGGATTGAGCGTGGGCTGCGAACCAAAGTGTCGCAGGTTCAATTCCCAGCCAGGGTACATGCCTGGGTTGCGGGCCATAACCCCCAGCAACCGCACATTAACATTTCTTTCTCTCTCTCTACCTCCCTCCCTTCCATCTCTAAAAATAGATGGAGTCTTTAAAAAAAAAAAAGAGGAGGTTGTACTCAGCCCACACGGAGTGTACACATCGAGTACCCAGCTTGAATGACAGGGGAGGCTGTGCCACTGGACCCTACAGGACACTTACTACTTTAGGCCACATTACCAAGACAGGAGTCACAGCAGCTCTACCTAATACACAGAAATAAACACAGGGACACTGCCAAAATGAGGTGGCAAAGAAACACGGCCCAAATAAAAGAACAGATCAAAATTCCAGGAAAAGAACTAAACAAGATGGAGATGAGCAATTTATCAGATGCACAATTCAAAATACTGGTTGTAAGGATGTTCAAAGAACTTAGTGAGGACCTCGATAGATGAAAAGACCTGGGCAGAAATGAAGGATATACTAATGGAAATAAAGAACAATTTACTGGGAATCAACAGTAGAATGGATGAAAACAAGAATCAAAGCAATGACATGGAACACAAGGAAACAAAAAAAAAAATCAGAACAACATGAAGAGAAAAGAATAATAATAATAATAAATGAGGATAATGTGAGCAGCCTCTTGGACAACTTCAAGCATGACAACATTCACATCATGGAAGTGCCAGGAGAAGAGAAAGAGCAGCACATTGGAATTCTATTTGAAAAAATAATGAAAGAAAACTTCCCTTATTTGGTGAAGGAAATAGACATGCAAGTCCAGAAATAACAAAGTCCCAAACAAGATGGATGCAAAGAGGCCCATGCCAAACCACATCATAATTAAAATGCCAAAGGTTAAAGATAAAGAAAGAATCTTAAAAGCAGCAAGAGAAAAGCAGTTAGTTTCCTACAGGGGCATTCCCATTAGACTGTCAGCTGCTTTCTCAAAAAAACTTTGCAGGCTAGGAGAGATTGGCAAGGAATATTCAAACTCATGAAAATCAGGGCCCTATAGCCAAGAATGCTTTACCCAGCAAAGCTATCATTTAGAATCAAAGGGCAGATAAAGAGCTTCCCACACAAGAAAAAACTAAAGGAGTTTATCATCACCAAACCATTATTATATGAAATGTTAGAGGGACTTACTTAAGAGAAAGAAGATCAGAACTATGAACAATAAATAGGCAATAACCACATACCTATCAACAACTGAAAAAAAAAACTAGGCAAAGAAGAAGAACAGAGACAGAATCATGGATATGGGGAACATTTAATGGTGCCATATGGGAGGACTTGGGGAAATGGATAAAGAAGTGAGGGGATTAAGAAGTGCAAATAGGTAGTTACAGAATAGCCATGGGGATGTAAAGGACAGCATAGAAAATGTAGTAGCCAAAGGACTTACACGCATGACCCATTGGCATGAACAAAGTGGTAGGGAATGCCTGAGGGAGTGGAGGGTGCTACTTGGGGACGCAAAGAAGGAAAAATTGGGACAACTGCAATGCCGTGATCAATAAAATATCATTAAAATAAAAATATTTCACATATTATATATTTTAATATCTTTTATATTTTTCCCTGAGTCATTTTGGCTGGAGTTAGAATAGTAAAGAGAATCATGGAGGATGTGTGAGAAAATTTGCCTAACGTCAATTTCTTGAATTTATGTAAGTAAAGACATTGCATTTCCTTAGAGGAAGGAAAGAATGGAACCTGTCCTCAGCTCACAACAGCCTTCCTTCAGGTTTGGTCTAATCCACAAATATTTAGTGAGCACCTACTATGTTCCAGGACTAAACATGCAGAGCTCTTCATGGTGGGAATACAATAGTGAGTAAAACTTCCAAAATTTCCTGCCCTCATAGAGTTTTCATTCCCAGGGGTGGGTGGTGGATGGAGAAAGACAATACAGAAAATAGGTATAATATATGTAATACATCATGGTAAATAAATGCTCTAAGAAAAGAAAACAAGTTGTGTTGGGTAACGGAATTCAGTTTGGGGAGGTCAGGGAAAGAATCAGTGAGCTGATGGCATCTGAACAAAGATACCTGAAGGCAGTGACAGTGCTAACCATGGGGAAGAGCATTCTGAGCAGAAGAAATAGCAGTTTCAAAGCTCCTGAGGTAGGGGAGTGCTTGGCAGCTCTGAAGGACCACTGGGGAGCCAGATTGGCTGCAGCAGACTCAGAGCAGGTGACTGGAGATGAGGTGACGGGGAGGTGGTGGGGGCAGCTAATAGGCCCTGAAAGGATGTCGGCTTTTATTGAGTGAGATCAACAACCTCTTGGAGGCTTCTGAGCAGTAGAGTGTTATTATTACTGGACTGAATCACTCTGGCTGTTGAGAATACTTTAGGAAGGCAAGAGAGGAAAAACAGAAACCGATTAGGAAAGCCCGTATTTCAGCCACGGAGAAATGAGGGTGTGGACAAAGATAGTGGTGAGAAGAGCGGGATTCCGGATTTTTTCTGAAGGTGGAACAGACAGGAATCGCCCATGGTTTAGCTGAGGTCTGTGAGGGAGTAAGAAGAGTCGAGCTTTTTGATCTGAGTTACTGGATCCAACAATTCTCCTTGAGGGATCCTTTGTTTCTCACTGTGGGCAAAAGGGTCCCAAAAGAATCTGGAAACACATGTGCTTCGGACCATCCCATATTTGATTCCTCCTTGTCTTCCCAGCGCAGGTACAATAATAGAGCAGCCGCCAATTAATTATTCGGCAGGAAATCTTTCTCCGCGGCTCGGAAAGGTGAATATTACCAGCTCCAATTTTTTAGAAAAGAAACTGTGTCGCCGGGAGGGTATGTTCCTATCACACTCTCGGAAATGACAGAGCCAGGGTTTCCACCCAGGTCGTCTTGGACTCCAAAAACTGCTGGGAGGTGCCTCTCCGTAAAAGCAGTTTAACGCACAGACGAACAAAGCGCAATGCCGAGTGTGTGCCAGGCCCGGAGCAAAGAAAGGGAGGCTGACACCGTGCCTCCCTGGGCCATGCTGCGGAGGACACCTGTTCAGCTACGACCGGGAGCCCCATCCAGGCACTGGGCCCTGCAGACCCCTCGGGCCCACGTCCGCCACCGTAGGGGTTCCCGGCCCTCTTTGATTTACCTGTTGCGGCACCAGAGCTGCTCCCACGCCGTTCCCGGTGGCCGCGCCCGCCCCCGTCACAGCCCCGGCTACCGCGGTGGCTGCTGCTGCCACCACCACTGTCGTCAGGGCGGCCATCTTTCCTCCCACGGCTGCTCCGGGCGCAGCGACCACCGTGACCTGAGCGTTCAGGGGGGAGGAGCGGCCGCCTCCGCGGTTCTCAGGACTGCGGAGCCCGGTGGAGACGCCTAGCGGGAACGCGGGGCGTGGCCGGGGGGGACAGGGCGGAGCGCCGGGCGGGGCCGGAGCGCAGGGCGGGGCCGCTGGGGCGCGGGTTCGGTGGGAGCCCGGCTTGACTGCGAGCTGCCTGCTTGTGTATAACCTTTTCCTAGAAACGTTATCTCCTGTTAGCAAAATCTTTCTACACTGCACCTCTCCCTAACTGCCAAGAAAATTCATTATCTTTCATTCTCATACTTACTGTATTCTTGTCATATATAGAAATATCTATATCTATCTTAGATATATATTATAGATGTATGTTACATAATAGAACTTCTTTCTAGGTTTCTGCTAAGTGCTGGTGAAACGGAACCTAAATAAAAAAGTATTACTGATGGGCTTGAACAATAAGCTATATCACACTTTTCAAAGAGACAAAGCAAAGCATGTCCCACACTTATCAGATACCAGAGACAAGAATGCTAGGGGACTTGAGGTTTTTGTTTTTCCTTAACATCTTACATATGTGCATTTCTTTTCTCTTACACTGAAAATCTGGGTTCCTTAGAATATCAACATATTTACTGTTTTTGCTTTTTCTTGCAACAGTTATGTGGTTTCAAATTACAATTCTAATATTACCACCAATTGTAACCAAGTAAGCGAAGTTTAAACTCGTTTTGCAGTTCTTCTTGTCCTTAGACTATCTCCTAGACAGGATGAGTGTTGTGTTGAAAAGTTTTCTGAAATCTTTTGCTTTTTGTGGTTATAGAATCAATTTGCATATAGTTGGGTTCTTTTGATTGTATTTGGGCTCAATTTCAGTGTTTCATCTTTTATTTTCTTTTTGGTTTACTCTTTAAAAAATATGTAAAACATGTAATATAGGTAAACCCAAAATTATATGACATGGTATGGTTAAAGAAGTCTTGCCTTGCCTTTCTGTACCATTTCAACTGATCTTATATGTGTAACCATTTTTATGTCTTAGCTTGTTCTTTTATGTTTCTTTTTTACAAAAATGAATATACCTACGTTAACTTTCCTTTTTTCTTTTCCTTTTTTTTCCTTTTTTTTCAAAAACGTACCATATTGCATTAGTTTCCTAGGGCTGCCATAATGAAGTATCACAAACTGGGTGGTTAATGACAATAGAAATTAATTCTCTCACATTTCAGAAGGCCAGAAGTCCAAAATCAAGGTGGTGGCAGGGTTGGTTCCTTTGGCAGGGCCCAGAGGGAATATCTGTTCCATGCCTCTCTCCTAGCTTCTTGTGGTTGTAGGCAATCAGTAATGTTCCTTGACTTGTTAAAGCACTACTCCATTCCCTGCCTCCATCTTTGCATGGCCTAAAGCCCTGTGCGTTTGTGTCCAAATTTTCCTCTTCTTATAAGGACACCAGTTATTGGATTAGTGTCCACTCTAATCCCACATAACCTTATCTTAACTTGATTATATCTGCAAAGACCATATTTGCAAATAAGATCACATTTATAGGCATTGGGCATTAGGATTTCAGCATATCTCTTTGGCGGACACAATTCAACTCCTAACACATTATATATGATACTCTACACCTGACATTTTTCATATACTGTACCCTGGAACTCACTGCTATCGGTCTACAGAAATCTCCCTCATTTTTAAAGTGAATGTATAATACTCCATTTTTTTTATTCAACGAGTCATCTACTGATAGATGTCTGGGTGATTTCTAATCTTTTGCTGTTACAAGTAATGATTCACTAGTATTTCATATTTGAACAAGTATATCTTCAGTAGAGTTGTGGAATCAAAGGCGAAATGCCAACACAACATACCATATCTTGCCATGTATAATGTATACTCTTTGCCCAATTTTTTAAGGAAAAATAAGGATGTGCACTATACATGGGTATAATGACTACATACCATGGGTATAATAATCCTGTGTATAACGCGCACAAAATGTGGATGTGCGTTATACACTGTTATTTTTCCTTTTTGCTTGATCCCTCTACCCACCTCCCCCTTAGCTGTCATTCTGCTATCTATGAGTCTGTCTCTATTTTTCTTGTTAGTTCAGTTTGTTCATTAGTTTCCACATATGAGTGAAATCATATGGTATTTGCCTTTCTCTGCCTGGTTTATTTCACTTAGCATAATGTTCTCTAGGTCCAACCACACTCTTGCAAAGGGTAAAATTTTCTTCTTTTTTATAGCTAAGTAGTATTCCATTGTGTAAATGTCCCACAGTGGTTTCATCCATACTGACTTCTGAAATGAGAATAAATGCAGTAAGTGCTCACCAATATTACATACTCATAGATGGGTAACAACTACCTCCACAATTTTCATTCTCAAATAAAAACATTTGAGCTCCTTCTATCAACCTTTAAATGACTATTTCTATACAAAATATTTGACTGTTTAAACTTAACTTGGCTTCTGGAAAACTAAAAAAAAGTAGTTGTTTAAAGAGTTTTCAGTCTTTCTGCTCTCATTCTACAGTTTCTCAGTAAGGTTAAATTTCCCTAACCAGATATGCCCCAAAAGACTGTCACCTTCCTGAGGACGGGCCAAAAAGTGTTGTTGGTTAACAATACAATGGTGACAACAACAACAGCAGCAACAACAACAGTGAAAATACTTTCAATGTTAAGGCAGTCTGAGGGCAAACTAGATAAAATGAAAAATTGTGAATATTTTAAAAATGTTCCTACTTTTGATTGCCTATTGTGTGTCAAATGCTCTTATTTACTCGCCTACCTACCCTTAACTAACAAACTTTTGAGAACCTTAGTTAACAAATCTTTTAAGATAATACAGCTAAAATATGGCAGAGTCAAGCATGAAGACTGAATATAACTATAGAGTTAATACTTAATTTTCCAAAACTACAAAAACATCCAAGTCCATTCTTCTTTTGAAAAATAAACTTTTTCCTGGAAGACAGAAGGAAATAAAGAAGAAAATCAGTTGTGTTTAAATGGATGTTGATTAGTCATTTGCAGGTAGTCCCAGGTTTACATCCCCTAGATCAGCCTGAGGAAAATGAAATATCTTCAGTGTGGGTGATAGGTTTATGACTATACCACTTAGTCCCAATAGAACACTCTTCCCTGAGAATTCCAACCCACTCGATAAACATGAGCCTATCATTTAAAAATTAATTTCAGAAAAACTTACCATAAAGTCATTCTTTTATAGTTAGAAAATTAAACTGTTGTATCACCTATATATTCCTTTGGATTTATAGGAAATGTTTCAGAAACTTTTAGCTCATAGGAACAAAATAACTTTTTAATTAAATATTGATTCTTGAGAATTTTGTTTCTTAAATTACTGTTGTTCAGTTACAGTTGTCTGCATTTTCTCCACCCCACACCCCCTACACCCCAGCCAAACCCACCTCCTTCCCTTGCTTCTACCCTCCCCCTTAGTTTTGTCTATGTGTCCTTTATAGTGGTTCCTGAAAACCCTTCTCCCCATAGTCCCCTCCCCTGTCCCCTCTGGCTATTGTTAGATTGTTCTTAATTTTAATATCTCTGGTTATATTTTGTTTGCTTTTTTCTTTTGTTGATTATGTTCTAGTTAAAGGTGAAATATGGTATTTGTCCCTCACCTCCTGGCTTATTTTGCTTAGCATAATGCTCTCCAGTTCCATCTATGCAGTCGCCAAGGGTATAAGCTCCTTGTTTCTCTCTGCTGTGTAGAATTCCACTGTGTAAATGTACCATAGTTTTTGGATCCACTCATTTGCTGATGGGCACTTAGGTTGCTCCCAGCACTTGGCTATTGTAAATTGTGCTGCTATGAACACTGGGAAGCATAGGTTCTTTTGGATTGGTGTTTCAGGGTGCTTAGGGTATAATCCCAGCAGTGGAATTGCTGGGTCAAAAGGCAGATCCATTTTTAGTTTTCCGAGGAAGTTCCATACTGTTTTCCATAGTGGCTGCCCCAGTCTGAATTCCCACCAACAATGCACCAGGGTTCCCTTTTCTCCACATCCTCTCCAACACTTGTTTGTTGATTTGTTTATGATGGCCATTCTGACCGGTTTGAGGTGGTATCTCACTGTGGTTTTAATTTGCATCTCTCTGATGGCTAGTGATGCTGAGCTTCTTTTCATATATCTCTGGGCCCTCTGTATGTCCTCCTTGGAGAAGTGTCTGTTCAAGTCTTTTGCTCCCTTTTTAATTGTTTGGGGTTTTTTTTTGTCTTCTTGGAGTATGAGTTCTTTATATATTTTTGAGATCAAACCCTTGTCTGAGTTATCATTGGCAAATATGTTTTCCCATATAGTTGGTTGTCTTTTAATTGTAATGCTGTTTTTTTTAGCCATGCAGAAGCTTTTTAATTTGATGAGGTCCCATTTGTTTATTCTTTCCTTTATGTACCTTGCTTTAGGGGACATATCAGTGAAGATGTTGGTGTTTGGAATGTCTGAGATTTTCCTACCAATGTTCTCCTCTAGGGCTTTTATGGTGTCATGGTTTATATTTAAGTCTTTTATCCTTGAATTTATTTTTGTGTATGGTATAAGTTGGTGATCAAGTTTCATTTTTTTGCATTTCATTTCAAGTTTCATTTTTTGTAGCTGTCCAGATCTCCCAACACCATTAGTTGTAGAGGCTATTTTTACTCCATTTTATGCTTCTTCCCCCTTTGTCAAATATGAATTGACCATAGAGACTTGGATTTATTTCTGGGCTCTCTGTTCTGCTCCATTGGTCCATGTGCCTTTTTTATGCTAGTATCAGGCTGTTTTGATTACAGTGGCCTTATAATACAGTTTGATATTGGGTATTGTGATCCCTCCTGCTTTGTTCTTCTTTCTCAAAATTGCTGCAGCTATTTGGGTCATTTATGGTTCCATATAAATTTTTGAAATGTTTGTTCTGTATCTGTGAAATATGTCATTGGTACTTTAACAGGGATTGCATTGAATCTATAAATTGCTTTGGGCAGCATGGCCATTTTGATGATATTAATTCTTCTAATCCATGGGCATGGTACATGCTTCCATTTGTTTGTGTTTTCCTTAATTTCTTTCTTTAGTGTTACATAGTTTTCTGCATAAAGATTTTTTACCTTCTTGGGTGGGTTTATTCTTAGGTACTTTATTTTTCTTATTGCTATATCAAATGGGATTTTGTCCTGATTTCTATTTCTGATATTTCATTGTTGGTGTACAAAAATGCTTTTGATTTATGAGTATTGACTTTGTATCCAGATGTTTTGCCAAATTCATTTATTAGGCTAAGTAGTTTTTTGGCCGAGTCTATAGGATTTTCTATGCACACTATCATGTCATCTGCAAACAATGACAGTTTACTTCCTCCTTTCCAATTTGGATGACTTTTATTTCTTTTTCTTGTCTAATTGCTGTGGCTAGGACTTCCAGTACTATGTTGAATAGGAGTGGTGAAAGCAGGCATCCTTGTCTTGTTCCAAATCTTAATGGGAAAGCTTTAAGTTTTTGTCCATTGAGTACGATGTTGGTTGTAGGTCTCTCATATATGGCCTTTATTATGTTGAGGAATGCTCCCTCTATTCCCACTTTGCTGAGTGTTTTTATCATAAATGGGTGCTGCACCTTATCAAATGCTTTTTCTGCATCTATTGATATGATCAAATGATTTTTGTGTTTTGTTTTGTTTATGTGGTGTATTATGTTTACTGATCAGCAACTATTGAACCATCCTTGCATCCCTGGGATGAATCCCACTTGATCATGGTGTATGATCTTTTTAACGTATTGCTGGATGTGGTTTGCCAATATTTTATCGAGGATTTTAGCATCTATGTTCATCAGCGATATTGGTCTGAAGTTTTTTTCTTTGTTATGTCTTTATCTGGCCTTGGGACTGGATGATGCTGGCTTCACAAAAAGAGTTTGGGAGTCTTCCATCTTCTTGAATTTTTTGGAATAATCTGTGGAGGATGGGGGTTAGCTCCCCTTAAATGCTTTGTAAAATTCTCCTGTGAAACCATCTGGTCCAGGGCTTTTGTGTGTCAGAAGCTTTTTGATTACTGTTCCAATTTCATTGGCTGTTATTGGTCTGTTCAGGTTTTCTGCTTCTTCTTTACTGAGTTTTGGAAAATCATGTTTTTCTAGAAATTTGTCCATTTCACCTAGGTTTTCAAATTTTTTGGCATATAGTTCTTTAGTAATTTCTTACAATCCTTTGTATTTCTGTGATATCAGTTGTAATCTCTCCTCTTTCATTTCTGATTGTGTTTATTTGGGTCCTCTCTCTTTTTTTCTTGATGAGCCTGCTTAAAGACTTGCCAATTTTGTTTATCTTTTCAAAGAACCAGCTTCTGGATTCATTGATCCTTAGAATTGTGCTTTTAGTCTTTATGTCATTTAATTCTGCTCTGATCTTGGTTATTTCCTTCCTTCTACTTGCTCTGGGCTGTCTTTGTTGTTGTTCCTTGAGTTCTTATAGGTGTAAGGTTAGGTTGTTTATTTGAAATGTTTCTATCTTTCTTAGGTAGGCTTGTATTGCTATGAACTTCCCTCTCAGGACTGCCTTCACTGTGTCCCATAAGTTTTGGATTGTTGTGAGTTCATTTTCATTTGTTTCCAGGAACTTTTTGATTTCTTCCCTAATGTCATTCTTGACCCATTCACTGTTTAATAGCTATTCAATCTCCATGAGTTTGAGTGTTTTGGGTTTTTTTCCTTGAGATTGGTTTCTAGTTTCAGTCCCTTGTGGTCAGAGAAAATGCTTCATATGATTTCAACTTTTTTGAATTTGTTGAGGCTTGTTTTGTGTCCTATCATGTGGTCTATCTTTGAAAATGTTCCATGTACATTTGAAAAGAACATGTACTTTGCTTCTTTGGGATGAAAGGCTCTATATATATCAGTTAAGACCATTTCATTTATAGCATTGTTCAATGCCATAAATGTTCGTTGATATTTTGTTTGGAAGATCTGTCCATTTTTGACAGTGGGGTGTTAAAATCTCCTACTATGATTGTGTTGCTGTCAATATCTTTCTTGCAGTCCTCAAAGATTTTCTTTATGTATTTGGGTGCTGCAATGTTGGGTGCATATATAGTCACAATGTTTATGTCTTGTGGATGGATTCTTCCCTTGAGTATTATGAAGTGACCTTCTGGGTTTCTCTTTATGGCTCTTCTTTTGAAGTCCATTTTGTCCTAAGTGAGTATTGCTACCCCAGCTTTTTTTTCCTGTCCATTTGCTTGGAATATTTGTTTCCAGCCCTTTGCTTTCAGTCTTTGTAGGTCTTTTGTTCTGAGGTGGGTCTCCTGTAGGCGGCATATGTGTGGGTCATGTTTTCTTATCCATTCCACTATTCTGTGTCTTTTGATTGGGGCATTTAATCCATTTACATTTAAGGTTATTATTGACAGGTACTTATTCATTGCCATTTTTTGTATCTGTTTTTCTTCTTGTTCTTAAAGCAAACCCTTTAGCATCTCTTGTACAGCTGGTTTGGAGGAGGTATATTTTTTGAGGCTTCTTTTGTCTGGGAAGCTCCTCATTTGGCCTTCCATATTAATTGAGAGCCTTGCTGGATAAAGTAGTCTTGGTTGCAGTTCTCATTACTTGGAATATTTCTTGCCATTCCCTTCTGGCTTGGAGCATTTGCATTGAGAGCTGCTAGTCTTATTGGAGCTTATTACTGCCTGTTTTTCCCTTGCTGCCTTTAAGATTCTCTCTTTATCTTGGAATTTTGCCATTTTAATTATGATGTGTCTTGAAGTGGGCCTCTTTGGGGTCCTCTTGACTGGGACTCTTGTGTTTCCTGGATTTGTGTGACTTTTTCTCTCATCAAATTAGGGACGTTTCCCATCATTACTTTTTCAAACAGGTTTTCCATCCCTTGCTCTTCTCCTCCTGGTATCCTTATTATGTGGATATTATTATGTTTCATGTTGTCCTGCATTTCTCTTAACCCCTCTTAATTCTTTTTGAGCCTCTTTTCCTTTTCTTGATTGTTCTGGGTGTTTTTTCTACCTTGTCCTCCAGCTCACTGATTTGATCCTCTGCTTCATCAAACCTGCTTTTGATTCCTTCTACTGTGTTCTTCAGTTCAGAAATTGTATGCTTCATTTCCTCTTGGTCCTTGTTGATAGTGTCTATTTCCTTTTTCATGATGATATAGTTTGCAGTGAGTTCATTGTAGGTTTCCTGTAGTTTTTGGTAATTCTCTGTGAGCTCATTGAGCTTCCTGATAACCATTGCTTTGAACTCAGTATCTGATAGTTGAGTTGCCTCTATTTCATTTAGCACTCTTTCTGAGGCTTCCTCCTTTTCTTTCATTTGGTGATTGTTTATTTGTCTTCCCATTGTATGTGAAACTCTTCTTGTTAGTCTCTGCTTCTTAAATTGATCTGTTCTGCTTCCCTGGGTTTCTGGTGTGAACGTCTATGGTAGAAGACCTCTGAGATTCAGTGGTGCAGTCTCCTTGATCTCCCGAGCTCACTGGTCTTGGGCTGTCATTTATGTTGGCTCTGTGTTTGTCTTTGGGTTTTGATTGTTGTTGGGGCTTTCTTTGGTTGGTTCTTCCCCACAGCTGGTTAACTGAGGGTTACTCCATCCACCACCTCTTATATTCTGTTGTGCAGGTGTGGGCAGGCTGTGTTGAAGCTGGTTCTTCCATGTGTACAAGGTTTTGAGGATTCTCTCTTGCTCTTGTTCAGTAGTTTGTTTTGAGTAATTTCTCCACCATTTAGTTGTATTTCCAAATGGGTCCTGTGTTGAGTTAGTGTGGCTTCTACTCCCTCCTTTACTTTCTTCTGTTGTTATCTGTTGGTGGTTCCTTTGTTGATGGGTTTCCTCTTCCAGCAGGTATCCTGGTATTCACAGCTTCCACCTACTTGTCTGATTTTCCTATGTCCTCTACAATTTTTGTTCTCCAATATTCATATATGCTGGGGTACTGTTGGCTGTTCACTCTGTTTCTCAGAAGATCGGCTAGGTGTTTCACCCACGTGCAGGGGGAAGTGGACTCCACTCCCACCTCTCCTTTTACCTGATTCTTGAGAATTTTAAGTTAAAAACATCCCTATACAAAAATGTGAAAGTTAACAAGTTATACATCAAGAAACTAATAAAGAAAACAGTGAATGGTTGGGACTTCTGTAATGTTGCAGGCTTTTGTTGTTGTTGTTGTTTTTACAATTATCATGTGTTAATTTGAGTAGTTACACTGGCTACTTCTGGGCTTCTTTTATTTGGGAAGAATAACCAATATTTTTTTAAACTGTTTCTGTTTGTACTTTTGCCAAGATAATCCTGACACTGCCAGCTTAACATTAACTGATGCCTATAACATTTAACAAAAAAGTGAATGTCTAGTTATGGGCATAATTTGGAGTACAGAAACATTTTATGGCTCGCTTATGTTGGCTAGAAAATCAAGAAGTGTTAGGACCATTACCGAGGAAAGACTGTAGATACCAAACCAGGTTGAAAAGGATAGGGAAGTATAGGGAATTGGAAGTTCCACCATGATTTGAGCTTGGAAGTAGGCAGTACTGAGACACTGCATGGATGGTGATACAGAGCAGTCTAAAGGAAGTATCTGGTGGAAACCTGATCAAATAAAAAAAAGGAAAAACAAAAGGAAGACTTTGGCTTTATAAAATATGTAAATCCAAGTGTGTGCTTGACATGACTGCTGGTGAGTGTAAATGAGTGAGAGATAATGACTAGTTCTTGTAGGTCTGTTTCCTCTCCTTATCAATATTTCTGCAAGGACTGGTTCTTAGTTTGGGCAGCAGGGATGTTCACTGTCTTGGCAGAGCTTGAGATTGTAGCTGTCAGACACCTGCTGCAGAACTGTTCTACCTTAAGGCTGCCAATCCATGGGGACACTACTTGGAGAAGGGCATAGTGAAGGGAACTCTCAATATAGAGTGGACTAAATGACATATTTTATAAGGTAAATATAATTTTGTAAGATAGATCTAGTATATTGATCTTTATTCATTGAAAACAGGGACTATATGTTCTTTTTTAACAGTTATGAAACATTCACAAAAATTGACCATATATTTAGACCACAAATCCTCAATAAATGCCCAAGAGCAGAAATAGTGCAGATATAATTCTCTGATCACAAAGCAACCCAATGAAGAAGACAGACATACCCAATTACCTAGAATTTTAAAACTCTCTTAAAACTGTAGAGCAGTGATTTTCAATCTTTTTCATCTCATGGCACATATAAACTAATAACTAAAATTCTGCAGCAAAGCAATATATATATATATATTTATTTATTTAGGTGTACTTCTGATTTATCCACACTGGGCTATTATTGTTGTGTTGGCTGTTGTAATTTTTTTTATTTGAAAATCTAAGGAAAAAGAGGTCAGTGTGCCTGACTAAATATTCAGGTATTGCATGTTTTTTAAAACTGTTGTTCAGTTATAATTACTCTACTCTGCCCTCTGCCCTACTCACTCCCTACCTCCTACATTCAATCCTCACCCCTATTGTCTTTGTCCATGGGTCCATTATACATGTTCCTTGACTTGACCCTTCCCCTTCTTTCCCCCATTATCTCCTTCCTCCTGCCCCCCTGATCACTGTCAGTTTGTTCTTTATTTCAATGTCCCTGGTTCTATTTTGCTTGCTTGTTTGTTTGGTTGATTAGCTTCCACTTATAGGTGAGATCATATGATATTTATCTTTCACTGCCTGGCTTATTTCACTTAGCATAATGCTCTTTAGTTCCATCCATGCTGTTGTGAAGGGAGGGAGCTCCTTCCTTCTTTCTGTTGCATAGTATTCTATTGTGTAAATGTACCACATTTTTTTGATCCATTCATTTACTGATGGGCATCTAGGCTGTTTCCAGCACTTGGCTACTGTAAACTGTACTGTTATGAACATTGGGGTGCATAGGTTCTTTCGAATTGGTGTTTCAGAATTGCTAGGGTATAATCCCAGCAGTGGAATTGCTGGCCAAAAGGCAGTTCCATTTTTAGGTGTCTGAGAAAATTCCATACTGTTTGCCACAGTGACTGCACCATTTAAAATTTTTTGTGACATACCAGTGTGCCACCAGATGAAAATCACTGCTCTAGAGTCAAAGAGGATAACAAAAGTAAAATTGCAATTTAATTAGAAAACATTGGTGATACTACATTCTAGTCTCCATGGATTACAGCTGAAGCAATCCTCACAAAAATATTAGCAGTTTCAATAACTATATTAATAAATAAGAAAGAATAAAAATAAATGAATTAACCACACAGCTTAGAGCAAAAATCAACAACCAAAAAAGGAAAGAAGGAAAAATGAATTAAGAAATGTTAAAGTAGAATGTAATAATACAAAAACCAGATAAATGATGATCGAAATGAATGTATTTAACAAATTAAGATAGTTAAACTACTAGCTAACCTGAACAAGAATTAATATTAAGAAAGTACAAATATACATAATAAAGAATACAAAGGAGAATTTAAAATCATAAGAGACTATTTTGCTCAATTGTCTGCAAATAAATTTGAAAATCCAAATGAAATAATTTTTTTCTAAAAAATGCAACCTTCATTTCCATGCTGAAAGGCGGTCTGTCAAACTAAAATAGCAACACAATGTAAACCATTTTGTGACTTAGTACTTGATTGCAGACAGCTGAGATTCAATAGCTGAGGGGGGAATTAAGGACACCATCCAGACATCTGTAATAATTTCTCTACTTCCACCCTGCCCTCCAAGTTGAATGCTGCATCAATGTGTCTGCCTATTCCTTGTCTCTATAATTAAACAAGAAAACAGCACTGATACACATTTTCTGATACACTCAGAAAAAAGTTTACCCATTCACTAAAAGAGTGACGAACATACCAGCAGAGTTATCTATCTAGCCTAGAAACGTTGCTTATTGTAATTACTGGAACCCTGGTTCTGACATTTACAAATGGCCCACTAATGCAGTTGCGGCTGATCAGGATAACCTCAGCAGGTGTTCAGAACAGGCCTCCCCAAGATGTGCTGCGTTAGCATGTGAATTATTTTGAGCTGAAAGCAATGGAGACCTTGCACGCTCCAGAAAAACTATTTTATTTTTATTTTTTATTTTGGAGGGAGGGGAGGAGAGAGGCATTGATGTGAGAGAGAGGCATCAATTGGCTGCCTTCTTTACGTACCCTGACTGGAGGCCAAACCTGCAACCTAGGCATATGCCCTGACCAGAAATCGAACTGATGATCTTTGAGTTTTGGGATAACACCCAACCAAGCCACACTGTCCAGGCCAAAGAGAAACTTTCCCTTCTCCCTTGAAGAGTTTAAATTGGGCCTTTTCCCATAATAAGAGTTATTACCAGAAATCTTTTACTGATATATTGTATTTCTGGAAAAACATCTAATTACTAAACATCTGTCCTTCTTGCCGTCCTGTGAAGACCTTCCTTCCCTCTGAAGCCTCAGGCACCTTACCTCATTCTAAGTTTAAGTCATCACATTTATTTCATTTTGCCTTGCTATGTCTGAACCTCTCAAGGATGTGGGGTTCCCATACATACATATATAATGAAATTTGGTCCTTTTCCCTTGTTAAAAAAACACAATTTACTAAAATTGGTAAATTAGAAATCCAAACATTAAACATTAAAACCTGAGAAAAAGGAAAAAGTTATCAAAATGGTGGGATCCCAAAGACCAACAGAGGGCTTCACAGGTTAATCTTACCAAATCTTACGGAATAAATAGGCTCTAATGATTTTAAATTGCTCCAGAACAGAGAAAAAGAAGAAAACTTCCAAATTCTAATAATAAAAGTAGCATATGCTTTTTACCCAAAACTGACAGCAATAGCACACACACACATAAAACAATGGACAAAAATCAATGACCAATATTGATATAAAAATGTTTAACAAAGTTTTAGCAAAATTATCTAGCAACATCTCTGAAGAATTAAAAGAAAATTATTTTTTCCATAGTATTGTAAGAATAATTCAGTATTATCCACTATGTTAGAATGTTTGGGTACAGTCTGTTGGCTCATCAGCATCTATTCGCATCTCTCTTTAGGGTGCCATCCTATACTCCAGAGGCTGGAAAGCTCAGAATCCTCATTTCCCAAGCTCCCTTGCAGCTAGGATCCTCAATGTAAATTATGTTTTGCCAATCAGATGTACTCATGTGAAACTTGATTTCAGAACTCAAGTAAATAAAGTAAGAAGTTGTGCTTGAGGCATACATTGTGGTGGGGTAGGTTGTAGCAGACATGGTGAAACTCTGGAGCTGACATCAGTTTCCTGATCCAGAGGTGACAGATAAGAAGGTGTGTTCTCCTGGAGCTAAGAATTCCAGTGGTAGCTTCTCATTCCCAGATCACAGTAAGATGGTGTGCTCCCAGAGCTCGTGGATGATGGGAGTGTAAGCGTGACTTCTTGACTGTGGCAGAGAGAGGGAGCAGGTCTCTTGGTGGGCCTGAGCTGCAGTGTAGTTCTGGCAGTTATTCTTAGAGAACCTCCTCTGCCAGCTCTTTACCAATTTTCATTCCCTGCACTAAATGCCTTTCTGTTTCCTGCAGCTGAACTCTGGCTGATAAAATAGATTAAAAGATTAAAAAAATTGTATGATTTTATCCAAATATGCTGACAAGGCATTTGATAAATTTCAACATCCATACTGGACTTAAAAATCTTCATAAAGTAGAAAAGATAGATATTTATTAAAAGCCAGCATTATGTTTAATAAGGAAATCCTAGATGCATTCTTATTAAAATCTGCATCAAGACAATTATATCTACAGTCACCACTGGTATTTAGCATAGTTCTGGAAGTTTAACCAATTGAGAAGAGAAAGACATAAGAGGTATAAACACTGGAAGAGAAGGACATTTATTATGGTTTACAGATAGTTGTGCACCTGAAAACCCCAAGAAACTCAACTATAAATCCATAGCAAATAATACAAGAACTTATGAGATGGGTGGGTATAGAATTAGTGTATAAAAATCAATTGTTGTCATCTGTACAAACAATTACATCTCAATTAAAAAAATAAAGACCCAAATTTCAATAGCATAAAAGAAAATACCCAAAAACGGAATCCTAGTATTTGATAAAGATGACAGTTTAAATTAGCAACCCACAGAGGACTTCTGAAAGGTTAACTTTCATATGTGTCTAAAAGTTCTTTTATCTTGCTCACAACAGAGAGTCTGACTCAGTAGAGTTCTCAAGATAGAAAGAAAACTTCCTTCAGAATGCTGAAGATATTGTTCTGTTGTCTCTTTTATTTAGTATTGCCACTGAAAAATCCAATATTATCTGATTCTTGTCCATCTGTTGCTAATCAAATCATTAGCTCTTTACTGTCTGAGACCCAAAGCCTGCCAAATCCACTAGAGCACTGGAGTGCTCTCTCTGTCACATCTGACACCATAGTGCCTACTTACTGTGAGCAATATAATCCCAAAATATACGTAAAATTAATCTTCAACCAATTCAGTTCAAACTCTTGAATATTCTCTACCAATGGAATTTGAGAACTTCACCTTTTTTAAACTACATAAAACTGCATTTCAGTTTTTATCCAGCAGATGTCACCTGAGAAACAATAAACAACTGTACGGAGCCTATATTTAATTCTTTGCATAACAAAAATATTTTTATCTTTTATGCATGAAAATTCAAATGTTCTTCTCATGATATTTCAGCACTAGGGGTAGGAAGGGACGTAGCTGTTGAATCCCTGACAGATGAAAACATTTACTCTCATAGTCAAACTTTCAGTATAGTCAACAGACTTTTCTTAAACTGATTCAGTTTCCTGAATTTTATATTAAGAATCTAAGAGTTCGTGTTAGTGGAAGTCGTTAGAATACTTTTAATACTGTCAATTTTTATATGACATAAACAGTTTTAAAAAAGCAAACCTCAACTATTTACACCAGAATGTAAATAAAAAGAAAAGAGACAAATAACTCTGAAGTTTGTGAACTAATTTTTACCAACAATCTCACTCAGTCCTCCACACTCTGTTATTCCCTGATGTGTGTGACCAGACTCCTTCAGCGACTACAAGACTCCTTCAGCGACCTACAAGCCCTGCATGATCTGGGCCTGACCACCTTTCTGGCCTCCCTCTCCTTCTCTCCTGGTTCTCCAGCTACCCTGGGCTGCTTTCAGATCCCAAATATACCAGCACCCCTTTGCATACATTAGCAGCCCAGCCTGGAGTGGGCCTCTAACCCTCCCTTTATCTATTAGTCATGGTCCTTCTGGACACAGTGTGAAGGTCAATTCTTGGGCCAGCTTCAGCCCCATTTAGGGTAGGAGCCCCTCTAATCTGTTTTTCCTTCACAACAGTTACTTGTTCTTATCTATTTGTGCGATGATTGATCTACAGAGTAACCGCCTTGGGCACCCCTGTGCCTTTGCCATCTAGTCCTTAGTGGTGCTCAATAAATATAAATAAACAAACTTATGTTCACTTATTACTTTTATAATATAAATTAAATCTTAATAAATGTAAATAAGTTTATATTTATTTATGTATTTATAAATAAAGGGCTTAATAAGTATAAATAAATGTCACTTAACAAATACTTGTTTAAAGACAGTTACTGAATTACAGTGTTGGCAGCCTCCCCTACTAGAATGCAAGCTCCACAAAGGATGATCTTCGTTCCATTCACTTTTGCATCCGCAGCCTGACACAGGCCCACTGCAGGCATCCATAAATATCTGGTAAGTGAGTCTGTGAATAAATGAATGTGTACATATTTTCTAAACCAGAAATTAGGACATATTTGAACATGTATATGAAATGAGGACTAACTTTAGACATATGGGACAAACTGTAGCCAAATATGGGAGCAATTAAATGTCTTTTTTTTAACAACTATTTTTGTCCACTGGTGAAGTGGTATGTGGATGACATAAATACCAGTCATCAGTGCAGCAAGTCCTGGGTGAAATTACACTAGGTTTCTTATGACACTCATTCACTCACTTAGGGACCAACCACAAACATGACACGAAACCTTTTCACAGGGTTTCTCTCCTTCCGAGGGAAATTACAGGACTTTTTCAGCTAGGATGGTGCAGTGCCATTACTGATGATCTCACCTGTGAGTAGAAGGGCAGAGCAGCTTTTCCACCCAAGAAATGGTTTGGAGAGGGGGGTTTTCCAGGCACTGCCACAACATGGCGCAGAGACCTGAGCTGAAATTGTCAGTTATTCCACAAATATCATTCATTCATTCATTCAACAACTGTCCATTGAATAATCACACACCAGTTACGCTGCTCAAAGCTAGGGCTATAAAAACAAATGAGGCATGACTCTGGCCCTCAAGAAGCTTACCATCTTTAGGGGGGACTAACAGCTGAAGTCTAGTGTGGCACATAAATACAATGCACAGAGTATTTCATAGCTCAACATAAATTAGGGTTGTGGTTGGGAGGTCCCAGGAGAGCTTAAAGAGGAGACACACGAGCTTATTTTCAAGGACAAGAAATATTTAGCTGTAGTAATAAGGGAAGGTCAAATAGCTTCCCAGAAGAGAAAATAGCCTGAGCAGGGCACAGAGAAACAGAAGCAAAGGCTTGTTTGGGGAACGAGGAAAAAGTTAGCATGCTATAACAAAGCACAAAGCCCATTCAACTGGAAGGTAGGACACTCTTAGTGATTCTGAGAGTTCATAAGATAATTCCTATGTCCACTCTCACAGCTCACCCCCTCCCAATAATGAATTTTATTTAGCTTTTGAACATAAGGCAAAAAATAAGTTAGAGGCGGTAGAAAAGTTGTTTTCGATATGAGTGACAGTTACAGCAAGTGCAGGTTTACAAATCTGCATAAGCTTCTGTTACTAGTTTCCTAGGGAAAATAACTGAAGCTGGTCATAGAGACCAGGCAAAGATCTAGTGAGAATATGTTGCGTCTACAGTGAGATGCTCTTATAGCCTGGGTTGTGTTAGAAATCAGAGCCTAAGGGACAAGTTTCTAAGCTGCTGCTTTTTAGGGAGGTGCCATCCCAGAGAAGACAGACAAAGACTGATTTTGGGGAAAACAAGAGGGAGCCTTGAGTCAGTCTGTGTTGGCATAAAATATGGTTAGTACTCCATCTCATGGAGTATTGACCATACTTGCTGCCAAAATACTGCTTCTCAAGGTAGCCCGTCAGAAGGGAGGGAGGGAAGGAAATTTATCTGCCATCTCTTTCCTACTCCTGGTCTCCCATTGGTCAGAGTCTGCCCCATGGGGCATTAACTCCCCTGGAAAGGTGTGACTCTCTCTCCAGGCACCTAGAGGAAGCTGAGGTTATACTACTTCACTGAAGTGGTATTTGCCAAGGTTTTTGACCACCCTTTCCCTTCAGGTTCATTTTATATTTGGACAGTGTCCTAATTTCAGAGTCTGCTCTCCAAAGAAATCAGAAACTGTCTTGACATAATAGATTTTAGGATATAGAGTCCAAGTTCCACCCGTCAGATCCCCCTGACTGAGATCTCCACGCAGAAGTGAGTGAGGTGCCTCAAGAAATCCATCGTGGCAGGTGGAGAGAAAGGCAGCACCTTTCAGAGACCAGGGCCAGAGGACCCACCACCGGCCGTAAGGGCTGGGCTGTCTGCACCCAGGAACAGCGGGGTGCTCCCTGGAGGTGTCGTGCTGTGTAACTTGCATGTGGCTCCTGGTCTCAGTGAACATCCATGGTTGATTCTCTGGCCCTAACTGAGATTTTTAGAATTACTTAAAACCTTTAATAAAATTCTTTTTGTGTGTGTGCATAAACTAGCTAGAGTGGGTTTTGTTTCTGAAATCAAGAACCTTCAAAGATTGATGTACCCTACAAATATATTTTGGATTGTCTTCAAGTTGTGACATACCTGTAATCCTGGACCTGCTCACGTATGTGGAACACATCCCATTATTTTCTATGCTGTATCCTATAGTCATAGAATTCTAGACTCTTAGACACAGACAGATCCTTTTAGACACTCTCTTATCACTCACCTTTGGCTTTTAGCAAATGTTCATACCATATGCATTTCAGGGAACCAAGTGTCTCCTGGAACAAACAAACAAACAAACAAAAATTTGTATTGGCTGAAATGCCTTTGTGCCGGTCATTCAATGAGTAGGGCTGAAAGGGCGCTGTTGGGAAATCTTATTTATGTGAGAGACAGGTGAAGAACCTGCAGGCTGTAACCCAGTTTAGCCAGACACTTCTGGTAGAAAAAAATCAGTGACCTATAAATCAGTAATTTTCCTGCAATACCTAGTGAAACCAGGTCACTATTTCCAGCCCTAATTTTGTTCCCTGGTCTCTTAACATTTAACTATGTTACAAATTTCCTTTTGATAAGGTTGATTAGTAAATTGGTAGAAAAAACAAAAATTTAAAGCAAAACCTACAGGAATTTTTGGGACGTCAGTCCATAAAGTATCCATCTATGTGCTAGGTATGCCATGGCTATATTATAGTAGGATCATAAGTTATAAGAATTGTTACAGCAATTTTTCTTTTTCTTTTTTTTTAGCACAACAAGAAAAATCTGATGAAACATTCTTTTGATTGGTTTAATTTCCCTCTTGAGTGGAAGATTACAATGGCCAACAAGCAATGATTTTGGTTTTCATTTGGAACTCTTTACTCCCCAAGGATGGCAAAGTGACTAAGTATAGGTCATAGATTGAGGTGGGTCTCCAGATTTCCAGAGGACACTGTCACCACTCTCCTCCCCCACATTTCGAATGTGGCCCTTTGGGTGAGGATGGGGAGAGAAAGAGAGCTCTGGGCTGGGTTAGGTCGGGCTGGTCAGAAACATTTTAAAGCAAAATGCATTAGCTGGTAAGATGGCCCTATGCAGTCCAGAGAACTCTGTCCCAAGCAGAATACCTAGAAATATCTTAAAATATATACTACCTTGCTCACAAAAAAGGAGACAAGACAATCATAATGACAAAAATATGCCTAATAGTTTTATAAGGATGTGTTTCTCTACTGTAAACCATTCTGTGATCCCATTTCTGGGACTATTCTGCTCTTCCTGTTCCTCCATTCTTCTCTGCCCATGGCCCCTTGAACAAGTTCAAAGTCACTTGTCCTGCTCCTGCAGGGTATGTGGCTCCCAACTGAGAATCACTTTCAGGAGGAGGAATGGCTGTTCTTTAATAGAGTGGATTATATTTTGTGTTGGGCCGAAATCAGATTGAGAAGAATAAACTTAGAAACAAATAGAGGATAATTCTTGTAATATCTGGCTTCTCCTTAATTTCAAATGAAAGTTACTAAGTCTACTTTCACTGAATATTAATCCTTACTTTGAAATGCTGTTCTCAGTAGGCAGTGGGACTAACAACCATAACTTTCTTTTTCTCACACTGAAATACACACACATGCACAGTAAATTCAAACATAAAAGAGTATACGGTGATACATCAGTCTACCTCCCGTCCCTAACACCTATTCTCCTGGTCTCTCATTCCCCCTCTGTATTATCCCTAGAGATATTCTTTCCAATACAAGCAAATACATGTGTGTGCATTATATTGTTTTCCTATTGTTACACAAATATTTATATTCTACATGCACTTGTTACACATGCTTTTTAAAAACTTAACGAAGGTCTTAGAGATAATTGTATTGTCAGCATAATTATTCTTTTTGATGGCTGCAGAATTTTTTACTATAACAGAGAACTTGATACTTTCTCAACTAAACTCTAATCATTCCACTTTCCCAGTCTCACACCATTGCCAACTCTAAAGTAATTAGAGAGCGTAGCAGCACTTGATGTTAGCTAAATAGTTTACCTTTCTTTAAGAAATACCATTTAGGTTGTTGAAGGGCATTTTGCTAAAATGACATATTTTTGTTGTTTTTTCTTGTGTATTTTTTAAACCTGTTTTAAAAAGAAAGACTATAAACTTTGTCCCCCCAAATACTTTCTCTCCTCTGGGCATGGATCCTTTACTTATTGATCCTAAATACACGCAGGGTTCATTTTATATTACTCCCAGGTGCCTTGGTAGAATTATATTTCCCATTTCCAGTCAGGGTTAGGTGACCAGAGGACACAAGGTCTGAAAGTAGCCTAGAATTTTTGAAGGATGGGGTGAAAGCCAGACTCCATCTCCGCCCTACACCAAGGGGTTCTTTAGGTTTTCTGACCTTGGAAAACCTGCTCTTGGAATTTATGTTGGCCTAACATTTGGGTACAAGCTGATCTTTTTTATCAACTTTAAAGTTGACAAATTTTTTTTTTTCCTGATGGGGTTACTGAGCGTTGCTGCAATCAAGGGATCTCTCAAAGTCTCAAAGTTCAGGAAAGTGACAATGAATGAAATCTGCCGTGCTGTCCTCCCGAGACCACTCTCAACAATTTACAACTAGCAATATTCTCTTTTATCATGCTACCAAATACAATGGCAAGAGAGAGAAGCTAACAGTAATTCTACCTATTTCTCTTGCTACAAAGACTCCCAAGCCAGTAACATCATCCTTAGTACAAAAATAGTCTAGAAAATAAAAACCTTGGAGTAAATAACTGTTTTTTTGAGAAGAGAGATGCAGAAAGAAAGATGGCAATAACAGGGAAATACTTTGTGCAATTATAGATCATTTTAGAGATTAATCATCAGAGAGATTTATAACTCTAACCAGCAAATCCTTTTACCTCCTTTATTTCCGCCTTTTCTTTTCATGCTGCTGTCATTTTGAGTTCTCTCCTGTCTTATTCTCCTCTTGTTCTATACAATATCATCACACCATAAGTTGTGAATGTCATTCTGGTGTTTATTATTTCCATATCTAGATATTAGATTTAATCTTTATCATTTCTCCATGATTAAGAGCCATATAGCCATGAAGTTATTATAAATCTCCACTTGCATGTTAAATGTATACCTCAAATTCAATTTGTTTAAAATCAAATCTGTCATCTTTATCATCAAACTTTCACCATTTATCTAAGCCAGAAGCAAAGCATCATCATTAATACTTACATTTTCACAAGTATCTCAAAATCAAATCAGGTATTGATTCCTTTGGGTTTCTACAGGTTCACTGATTCCAAGCTTTCTCCCACCTCCCAGCATCTATGTAATACTGTTCACATTTTCTTTGTCCTTTCCACCCTCCCTCAGTCTTCTGCAACCTGTACCTCAGTGGACTAACTCCAACTCAGAACTCTGGGGTTCGCACTAAATCTCCCATAACCTCCCAAGTCTGATTTGAATGACCCTCTTATGTGATCTTAACTTGGTATCTTAAAATCCTCTTGTAATATTTCTACACTAGATTATAATGTCCTTGTTTGGAATATGTCTCATTTAGTAGATTAAATCTCCTGGAGGAACAGGGTTATATTAATTTTGTTCTCATTGGCACCCTCAATTCCTAGTTTGATGTCTGGGTCAGCATAGAACTTCAGTAGATATTACTTAAATGTAAGGGGAAAACACCCTCTTTTTTGACAGAACCAGCAACACCAATTTTAGCTGTTGTAGGAGAGATAGTGAGCTCTCCTCCAAAAACTGATGTCCCCTTTCTAAAGACAAGTTGTTTGGGGAATGAGGCTGCCTAACCAGGGGCCATATTTCCTAGCCACTTGCATTTAGACACACTGGTTCGTACCAGAATGGAACGTGAGGAGATGTAATGTGTGTAATTTCTGGGCCTGAGAGGTTAAAAGCTAGACTATCTATGCCACTCTTTCTCCATCACTGACCGGCATTGGCAAATAGGCTGACCTTGACAGGTGGCAGATTCTCCTTTAGCCTGGGTCTCTGAATGGTTCTGTGGAACAGAGCTGTCTTCCACCTTCCTCACCCCAACCTCATACATCTACTTGGAGTTTATATAAGCAAGAAAGAAACTTTCATTAAATTAAGCCATTGAGGTTTTGGAGCTTATCTGCACTTAGGTTACATCAGCTAGCATTTATTAATTCATATAGACAGATACCTACCTTAGAAAAACTCTTTCACAAAGAAATATATACATGAATATCAATTGTAGCATTGCTTACTGTGTAGAAAAAAATGGAAAAAAAATAACAGGTTTAGTCATGTAGTAAAGCACTATACAGCAATATAAATGAATAGTCTACATGTATATCACATGAGGAAAAACCTCAAAAACAATATTTAATGGAAAAGGCAAGTTACAAAAGAATGCACACAGGATGATACCATTTTATAAAAATTTAAAATACACAAAGCAATGTAATATTGCTTGTGGATATATACCTATATAGTAAAAATACCAAAACATGTATGGGAAGGATACAGTCAGGTTAGTGGTTAGTACTAGGGAAGGAAGAAAAAATATGGTGGTTGGGGGTGGGGGAGCTTTAGCTATAATTGTAACTTTAATTCATCTTTAGAAGGAAGGCTCTTAGCATGGTTAAATTTTAATGTTGGGGTTTAAGGAATCCCTCAAAATAGCACCTAAGTTCTGAATTGAATAAAAGAAAGACAAAGAGTCAGATTGACACCAAAAGACCACATTTATAATTATGTAAGTAAATGATAAAAATGTGGCTCAGCTCTCAGATTTTAAATATTGGACCCCAGAAACAGACAGCAGTGCTGAGCCCATCATTAACAGGGCTGGACCCTCACACGGGAGCCTTTGAAACTTCGCTCCCATCAGGGAAGAAAGCCACCGAGAGCTTATGCTCTCTGAGAGTAAGCATGTTTTCAAGATGAAGAAGACAGCAAGGAAGAGCCCTAAGCATGAGTAGTTCCTCTTCCCAAACTTACTAGTTAGGGAAGACCCTCCACCTCCCATGAGCAGGAGGAGTAACTGACATCAGCAAGAGTGCATCATCAGTAGCTGAGTTCCCTCCATGGAGGAGGAGGAAATCTTAGGAATGAAGGAAAATGTACCACCTCCCCTCCCCTACAGCATCTCCTTAATTCTGGGGGTGATTACATAGGTAACTGTTACATTATTTTCTATACTATTCAGTTTATTTTAAATATTACATAACTAAAATTTGAAGTTAGACAAATCCTTAATGTAAATGCCTCATAACTCTGCCTAGAAGCTCTCCTCTGACACAGAAAGCATTCTTCAATGGTAATACTTTTGTACCAAGGTCCACAGTGAAAAACAAAAACACTAAGCCCAAATATCTTTGCTGGGCATTGCCAAATGAGCTGTTCAAATGCCCTGGAATTTGTCCGGAGCACTTGGCTTTAGGGAAACAGCCAGATGGACCATAACACTTTTGATTCAGATTCTAGTAAATGACATTTCTCAACTGAGGAAGCAGGTCCAGTGAAGTGCTTGTGTGTTTATGAACTCTAGAGTTGGACCTAAATTCAAATCTAGGTTCTCCTACTGACCTACTTAGCTGAGTCAACCTTGAGCAAATTACTCAACTCTCTGTTTCTGTCCATTTCCTATTTGCCTGGCTGGGTTGTTTCTAAGGTTTAAATGAGACCATGGGGCTAAAGCCCTTAGTAAGGTCCTCGTACTTTGCAGAGACCCAGCAGTCAGTGAACCAGGTCCCAGGTTATCCCGAGCACGTGTGCTCTCCTTGAGAGATCTATCTCAGTGAGTGATCTCTGTGGAGAATGAGAAAATTTTGTAACTCTGAAGAAGACTAATCTTTCTAATCCACCAAATAGATAAAAAGCTATTTTGTTTTATAAACTTCATTTACACAATGCATTTTTATGCAATTAAAATAAATGTCCAATATTTAATTTGCTTCAGTAAAATCTGGGCCAAACCTCTTTTGGTTCAGTGAAACTATAATCCTACTGGAAAGCCATGTTTCTTGTCTGTCCCACTTGGAAATTCTCACTCAAATCTGTGTCTATGTGAAATTCTGAATTAATGTTCCCTAGGTCTGTCCAAATCAATGTTAATAATTTACATGAAGACCAATGAAGCTTGGCCAAGGCTAGCTTTTTCAGATATTTTGCTTGACATTTAGAACTTCTAGATTTAAACATGGAATTAAATTTATTTTTTTTTATTTGAGGAGTATCTATCTCCTTTCCCTAGTACCTAACTTCTGTGAGAACCTGGAATTTTATCTGCTAAGTAATAGGAACTTAATAAGTTACTTTTTAATAAATAAATGAAAAAATGAACAAGGTTTTAATCACACAACTAAAAAAATGTATGAGCTGGAAAATATACTTAGCTAACCTTTCATTGGTATACACTGAGTATTACATGTAGTTTTTCTCTAAATTTAATAAATTACTTTTCATTCTCCCCTCCTTTTTATTTATAAAGTTAATCTAGACTCAGTTCCCATGTATAACTGAGTGCACTTTACATTGTATGCAAATTTAAATACATTTTCAATGATAATATTCATGTGCTATTGGCAAATGAACTAGGTGTGGTGGGTCTTAGGAGAGACTCCTGCTGGATGCCTGCTTCCACCACAGCCTTAGTTCATAAGTGTAGGTAACCCAAGAGGCTGCTTAGATCTCTATTTCTGTGTGGAGTGTTTGTGTAATTTTAGTTCTAGTATGAAAGAACTTCTGTAGGAGGTATTTCCAAGGGTTAGAGACACCCTTTATTCCATATGACGAGTCAATTTTTACTTTTTGTGAAAATATTAAACTACTCTCAGGTGTAACATTATTTTCCTTAATGGACTTTTATATATTAACTTTCCATATTTAAAAAAAAACTGGAAATGGAACCATAAACAGAAAGTTCAGAGTGTTGAGAAGTGATTTTCCTTGTCTTCTAAAAGAGGGACTTGACCTTTGACCATGGTCCCAGAGACAGTGAAGGGAAAAATTAGTAGCAAGCATTAGGTAAACTCAAGGAAATTCCATTTGTCTGCTGGCCTTAAAGGCAGTTTGATAAAGATTAACAGGGAGGAATGTAATTGTTAATTAAAAGACACTTCTGCAGACTTTCAAGTAGGAATTTCCTGCCTAAATGGCAGGAGAGCACAAGTATCAGAAGAATGCATTTTTAAAATATATATTTTATTGATTATGCTATTACAGTTGTCCCATTTTTTCTCCCCTTTATTCCCCACTGCCCTGTGCCCTACCTCCCACCATCATTCCCCCGCTTAGTTCATGTCCATGGGTCGTACATATAAGTTCTTTGGCTTCTACATTTCCCATTCTATTCGTAACCTCCTCCTGTCTATTTTGTATTTACCATTTATGCTTCTTATTCCCTGTACTTTTCCCCCCATTTTCCCCCTTCTCATCCCCACTGATAACCCTCTCTGTGATTTTTATTTCTGTGAATCTGTTCCTGTTCTAGTTGTTTGCTTAGTTTGTTTTTGTTTTTGTTTTTTTTTAGGTTCGGTTTTTGATAGTTGTGAGTTTGTTGTCATTTTACTGTTCATATTTTCAATCTTCTCCTTTTTCTTAGATAAGTCCCTTTAACATTTGATATAATAATGGCTTGGTGATGATGAACTCCTTTAACTTGACCTTATCTGGGAAGCACTTTATCTGCCCTTCCATTCTAAATGAGAGCTTTGCTGGATAGAATAATCTTGGATGGAGGTCCTTGCCTTTCATGACTTGGAATAATTCTTTCCAGCCCTTTCTTGCCTGCAAGGTTTCTTTTGAGAAATCAGCTGATAGTCTTATGGGAACACCTTTGTAGGCAATTGTCTCCTTTTCTCTTGCTGCTTTTAAGACTCTCTCCTTATCTTTAATCTTGAGTAATTTAACTGTGATGTGTCTTGGTGTGTTCCTCTTTGGGTCCAACTTGTTTGGGAATCTATGAACTTCCTGGATTCGTATGTCTATTTCCTTTGCCAGATTGGGGAAGTTCTCCATTATGTTTTCAAATAAGTTTTCAATTTCTTGCTCTTCCTCTTCTCCTTCTGGCAGCCCTATGATTCAGATGTTGGAATGTCTAAAGTTGTCCCAGAGGTTCCTAAGTCGCTCCTCATTTTTTAAAAATTCTTGTTTCTTCATTCTGTTCTGGTTGAATGTTTATTTCTTGCTTCTGTTCCAAAACATTGGTTTCAGTCCCAGTTTTCTGTACATTTTCCTTTATTTCACTTTGCATAGCCTTCACTTTTTCCTCCATTTTGAGACCCTACTCAACCATTTCTATAAGCATCCTGATTACCAGTGTTTTGAACTCTGCATCTGATAGGCTGGCTATCTCTTCATTGCTTCGCTGTATTGTTTCTGGAGCTTTGATCTGTTCTTTCATTTGGGCCATATGTTTTTGTCTTGGCATGCCTGTTACATAGTAAGGGGAGGAGCCTTAGGTATACAACAGGGTGGGGCAATCCACATGCTACATTGTGGTGCTGTATGTGGGGGAGGGGTATGAGAAAGAACAATGCCACTTGTTCACTTCTCAGCTGGCTTTCAGTCACTTCCTCCACTATCCACAAGCAAATTGGGCCCTTCTGGTGCTGATGATTCCCAGGTGGGTGGGTTCGTGTACTCTCTAGGACCCTGTGGGTCTCTCTGATGAACTCTCCTGTGAGACTGGCAGTTTCTCCTGCCACTGCAATCTCCACAGGTTTTTTCAATCAGAGGTTTTGAGGCTTTATTTCCCAGCACTGGAACCCTGGATTGTGTGGCCTGTTTCACTCCCTAGTTGTCCATCTCAGTTTATCCACAGGCACATGTGGGACCACCCAGTCTGCCAGCTGCTGCCTTGCCATGAGTCCTCTCCACCATGGCTGCCCATCATTGCCCTTCCTACCAGTCTGGATGAATGTTTCTTTTTTAAGTCCTTAGTTGTTGGACTTCCATACAGTTCAATTTTCTGGCAGTTCTGGTTATTTTTTATATTTTAAATTTGTTGTTGTCCTTCTTTTGGTTATGTGTGGAGGTACAGTGTATCTCCCTATGCCTCCATCTTGTCCAGAAGTCCCAGAAGAATGTATTTTGATAGCACATTCTAAAAAGTTGTTTGATGGTCTTTCTGTGTTGCCTTAACATACTCCAAAGACATAACTGCTCATTGACCTAAATTAACTTTTCCTAAAGAGTTCTAATTATCTACCTCAGACCTTTTTTTAAGTTGTGGGGTAAAAATCTTGCTAGGTCAATCACTGAACAATTATCCATTGACTATCAATATGTACAGAGGAAATTCTAGGTTCTCACAAAGCTTAGGTACTGATGGAGGAACATAGGCCTTGTCAACTAAGCAAACAGGATAATTTCAGTTAGTGATGAGGGTTATGAATAAAATAAAAGAGGAAGATGTGATGGAGAATGTGAGTGGGTGATCTTGAGAGAAAGTTGGTTGGGGAAGTGCCATTTGAGCTGAGGTGCAACACGTGAGCAAGAACCAGCCCTGTGAAGACATGGGGACACTGGTCCAGGCAGAGAGGAGAGGGAGGAAAGCAGGTGCATGTGCTTGGAACAAAGGAAGGCTTATGTGGTGGGACTAAGTGAGCAAGGAGAGAACAGTGGCAGATGGAGTTCAGAAAAGTAGGCAGAGCAAGATCATGGAATTTGGATTTTATGCTAAAAGAAGTTGGCAGATTTTAGTCAAGGAAGGACTGTGTTTTCAAAGTTCACTCAGTACTCTATGTGAAGAATCTATTTTAGCTTTATAATTTGGAAGGATACCAATCAATCCAGGGATACTATCTAGGTTAGTAAAATAATTATTTTTACTTTATTTTCCTTCCTTCCTTCCTTTCTTCCTTCCTTCCTTCCTTCCTTCCTTCCTTCCCTTGCCTTCCCTTCCCTTTCCTCCCCTCTCCTACCTTTCTCTTCCCTTCCCTTCCTTCTTTCTTTTTTTTTCTTTTGAAAATATAGATTAGTTTATGATCACTTTCCTTATTCTTTCTCTTTAGATGTGACCTCCACAAACAGCTGAGCCACTTAGGTAAATAACCTTTCCTATTTCCAGAGAACATGACCATAATGACCGCTGATGTAAGAAATGCCCAAACCTATAGTGAATTTTTTATAAGAGTTTATCTGAGCCAAACTGATGACAAATGCCAGGGAGCGAGATCTCAAATGTTTAGAAGTATAACAGTTTTGCAAATTGTTTTAAGTTTTTGAAATTAAGAAGGGGATGTAAGGAAGACATCTATGGAGATCTGGATATCTAAGACATCTAAGACATCTAAGACATCTAAGACATCTGGAGAAAGCAAGGCAGGGAGTAGGTTAAGATGATGTGTTCTCCAGAGGGTTAATACCCTCTTCCAGGGAAATTACTTCTGGCATTTCAAAGGTGTGTTCACCTAGAGAGATAGGGCTGGCCTAAAACCTTTCACTACAGAAGTTACAGGCTTGGGGCATGACTACCCACTATGACCTGTCCAGTTAGGAATTTATGATCAGATCACCCTGTGAGGTTACTTCACATAGAAACCCCCTTTTTTCAGACACATGACCTAGTATGGGGCCACATGACCTAGTATTGCCTCATGCTTTCCTAGCAAATATATTTGTTTGTTTGACCTCGAAAAGCCAAGCTGCAACTGCACCAAAATCCAAGATTTTTTTGACATGTCAGCTATATTTGATTCATTAAAGTGACTCAGTAGTTTTCTCTGAGAGTAGGGAACCTGTCTACCAGGTTACTGCTCTCATAACATAGGCCTAAAAAAGCCAAAGGGGGGTAGTATTGAGGGTTGGAGGTGGGGATGGGTGGGGTGGGGAAAGTGGTGGCAGGAAAATGGAGACAACTGCACTTGAACAATGATACAAATAAATAAATAAGGAAAAAAATAATAGATTTTCTAAGCAAGTGACTTTAGAGTTATGATTGCAGGATAAACTATTTGAAGTATGACTTGCACAAGGCCCTCAGTGGTCGGGGTGAGACTGTTCTCCAAGACATCAGTGTGAACAGTGGTAACAGTCAATACTTACTGAGCACTCAGTTTTTGCCAAACATCCACCTAAACTAGGTGTGGGCAAACCTCTCCTGCAAAGGACCAGAAAATAAAAGTTTTAGATTTGTGGGCTCTCTGGTCTTCTTATAACAAGTACTTAATTTTGTTGCTGCAGTGAGAAAACAACCACAGGAAATAGGTAAGGAATGACTGTGGCTATGTTCCAATGAAACTTTATTTTTCCAAATAGGCAGCTGGCTGGATACAGCCCACAGGACACACCTTGATGACTCCTGACCTAAATGACTTACATGTATTAACTTATTCGATCTTCAAAACACCCCAGTTGTTATTATGCCCCTTAATTTACTGATGAGAGAGAGGCCCTCTAACTGCTGCAGATGGCACAGCTCAAACATTATAGAGCTGAGGTTTACACCCATGCAACATGCCACCGAAAGCTGAGCTCAGAGTCACTGCAAGTGTGGCAGGGCCGGGACCAGCCCTACCCTTTGCCATGTGTAGACATCTGTGGCAAATGTATGAGTTATCTAGTTTCTTTACAGGATGACTATGTCATAGGATTATTAGAGAATTAAAGGTTGGGGAATGGCATGAACCAGACAGTACAACGCTTGCGTCAGCAGAGCTTAGCAGGATGCTGTCCAGTCACTGCACATTCTTGTCCTTTTGGTATGTATGATATTTGAGGGATGCCTGGGGGTCTCTGGGTTCCTGTGGACATCTGTGTCTGGGTATGTACACTTGTCTTGGTAGTTCATAGAAGAATGGTAATATTAGCATCCTAAGATTTTTCTGCTTCTGTTTTCCCCTTTATATAGTCCATGCAATTATTGCAAGCATCAAATGGAAGGGAAAGAAATATGGAGAACTGTGGAGAGTAAAGGGTTTCTGGGTTACACATTTTGGAGCATACAAAATGCATACAGTGAGAAACTTTATGTTTTATTTTATTTCTCTGAAAATGTAGATAGGTACGTGTGCTCATGCTGGGGAATTCCCTTGGATTTTAAAAGATTAAGAAAAGCACTTGGATTTAGAGTTTTATTATTAATTTGGAAAGCAAGGTTTGTATGATAAAATCTACTCCATCTGTATTAACAAGCTAAGTCAGAGAGGAAGTCTCTTGGGTTACTGTTTTGAACCCTCCAGCATACTGGGGGGTTCATACTCTGTAAAATCATACCACTCCCCTTTCATACATGCTTATTGAAAAACACTAATGTTTGCAATGGAAATTTATTTTGTGTAGGACTTCTGTTTATTTATTATTTTTACATTTTTGTGTAAGTTTTTATTTTGAGGTAATTATGGATTCACAAGTTGTGAAATATATGTTATATGAAGATCTCAAATACCCTTCCTTCATCTAGTTTATTCCAGTGGTATCATCTGCATATCTATAGTTTGAAGTCAAAACTAGGAAATTGACTTTGGTAGAATACACAGAACTTATTCAAGTCCTACCAGTTTCACAAGCTCCGTGTGTGTACACAGTTCTAGGCAGTCTCACCACATGCGTAGATCATAAGTATAACCACCATTGTAATAGGGATTCAGAACTGCTTCATCAACACGTCTCCCTCATGCTGCTACCCCTTCACCCCTGCCAACCACTGATCTGTTCTCCATCTAATTTTGGTATTTCAAGAATGTTATATAAACGGAGTCATACATTATGCAGTCTTTTGAGACTGGCTTTTTTCCCCCATTGGGCACAATGCCTATTGCCATGTGTATCAATACACACAGCAATCAATCATTTTGTCATTTTTATTGCTGAGCATGGATGTACCACAGTTTGTTTACCATTCACCACCCACTGAAGGACATTTGGGTTGTTTACAGTTTGTGGATATTATGAATAAAGCTGACATGAATATTCATGTACAAGCTTTTTGTATAAACATAAGTTTTCATTTTCTGGGATAAATGCCCAAAAGTACAGTTGCTGGGTCACATGGTAAGTACATGTTTAATTTTAAAGAAACTACCAAACTATATATTGAAGTGTTGACTATACCATTTTACTCCCACTTATATTTAAAGCATATGGTAAATAAGAAAATTCCTTTGTTATTAAATATTAACCATGACATTTATTATGCATATTTTAAATGTAGTTAAATCATTTATTTTGCCATAACAAACTTAATCTTGGATCTACAATATTTTTACATCAAATTCACCCAATGGTAGAAGAGAATGTAATTCTCTTCATGTTCGTACTATTGAATACACTTGATCTTTTCTGACGTTTACCTCTCTAATCTTGTAAAAATAACATAGTTTCTGCAGTACTCAAGAATGTGTTTTTCTCCTCTTTTTTTAAATAAGTGAAGTATACAAAGCAAAGTGAAGGATTTTTCCAGTATTCTGTAGTTAGAGAGTGGGAAATACAAGCTCTTACTGGGTTGACTTAAAAGTAAATTAAAAAAAAATAAAAGAATTTGATTTTTATCCCTTTTTTTCCCTTTACATTTTGGTGTAAGTAGACCCAAGATCAAATTGCAGAAACTGCTTTTTCTAAAAAAATAAAAAATGCTTAGAAGGCAAGGTAACATTTTATATATAAAAAGCAAACAGAAATGAGGACAACCGGGGTGACACAGTTTCACCAACTGTGGAAGAAAAAAGGGTCCATGATTTCAATTGCAATATTTATGCAATGCTGTTTTTATTGAAAAGTCATTATATGCCAGACACCGTACTAGGTATTGTGGGGAGGTGGGAGTTTAACAATATAGGATAAAATGTATAATGCCATCCAAACTCTTCCTTTCCAGTTGGGCAACAGGAGGATCCCACAGGAAGAGACTGGAGAGTGATATAGAACAGCATATAGTTAATGATAATAGCTGGCATGTACAGGGATTCTGGGCCAAACACTGGGCAGACAGCTTTGCATATGTTACTCACTCGAGTCTTACAACAACCCTGTGAGGTCACTCTCATCATTTCCATTTTACAGATGATTATAGACGAGGACACTGAGGCTTGGAGTGTCAGTTAAAATCTAACATGTCATTTGCCATGGTCTGGTTTTCCATGCTCACTGAAAATGCCTCTCTCAAATATATATCTTTCCTGTCTCAAGGATGGAATGGACAGGTTCCCCTCTCTGCAAATGCAGCCTGAGCTGGGAAGCAGCTGTAGCATATAGTCTTTGGCCAGATGTTGCCCTGAGACTTAGTCATATCAGCCCAGCATATTAAACTCACCTGAGCTCCAGGAAGCAGGTGTAGTAGACCATCTTGCGTGGCATGGGCCCAGCTCCCACTTGGAGATGCGCAGGACCCACGCCCACAGATATGTTCTCTTGTGGGGAATCAGGCCTGCAATGTACCTAGGCCACTATGAGTCTTGCTTTTTGCTAAAACTCCCCTACCCTGAATTGAGGACATTTACTGCAAAGCAACTTCCTAACATCCATGCTAAACCTTCCAAGGATGAGTATAACCAGTCCATCTACTTCTGCCTTTTCATTTGCAAATATCCCTCTTCTGTGATGTGATTAGCAGCATTGGCTCCTTTGTTTTCTATAATAGGTAACCACCTAAAGCGAGCCTGTGCATAGTTAATGAGGACCTTCTTGTAAAGTGTCCAGTAAGACAATAAAAGCTCACTAGAGCAAGGGGAGGGTTTTGCTTTCCTTGAGAGAAAAGCCATGCTGTCCCTTTTCCTCCACTGGACTAGGTAGTCCGCGTGAATGTCTCATTTCATCCATAATGATGTGGACCTCACGATCCAGGGTCCGCATCAAGCAGGAATTAGAACACAGAGCTTTCCATTCCAGAGAGCTTTATCTGTTTTGTTTTCCATCTTTATTTTGGTGACAGAACCCTTTTCTCAAACATTTTACACTGGGGGAAAAAAAGAAGGAAAAACAAAGAGTCACTTTGGTTGAAGAAGAGGGTGGGGGAGGAGCCAGAGTCCCATCTGCTCCCACCACTTCACTCCCCTGTATACCCCTGAGGAGCTCATATTTAAGCAGTTACTACACAAAGCTTGCTGACTCTTGCTTCTCTGAACCAGGGGGACATAAAAATATGCTACTGACTGCAGCAGGATGAGATACCTGGTAAGAAGATAAAGCGGCACCTAGGCAAGCAGGTGAAGGAGGATACCCCCCATGTACTCAGGGACCCTGGTGCCCAGAGTCCTGCTTCGCCTGCTCCTCACCTTCTCTGACACCAGGATTCCACAGTTATAGCATCCATGTTCAAATGCAAGTATTTCAGAAAGGAGTAAATGTTTAAGCTATTGTCAGTCATTTTCACTTAAGTCTAATAATAATAAAGAATCAGAAAGTTTTTATTTATTTATTTTTAGAGAGATGGGAAGGGAAGGATGTAGAGAGGGAGAAAAACATCAATGTGTGGTTGGTTCTCACACACCCCTGACTGGGGACCTGGCCCACAACCCAGGCCTGTGGCCTGACTGGGAATTGAACTGATGACCCTTTGCTTTGCAGGCCCATGTTCAATCCACTGAGCTACACCAGCCAGGGCTAAGGACAGGAAAACTCTTAATAGTTAGGAGACAGAGGATGAAGAGAAAGACTTTCCAAACTGGGAAGCCAAAGGCTAAAAAAATCTCTGCTGTACAATGTTGCTGACATCCAGCCTTGAGTGTCAAGTTTGTGGCAAGAAACCTTCCCACCAATTCAAATAGGTGAAATGCTGTCAGAACAGAGGCAGCTCAAGGCACAAACCAGCTGAACAAAAAACATTTGCTTAGGCTCTCACACAAGGTTTTAAACAGAAAACAGAATGCCTGTGACTAGATTTGAGAATTTGATGTGTAGCAGCAGGTCATTTCACTGCTCTTTAAAACAAGCAGATCTTTTAAAGCAGATTTTTATTGCTTCCAAAATTATTCTGTATTCTTTGGAGGCTTTAGTTCTTACTTTGGCATCATGTGGTTTTCTTTTGGTTTCTTAGATGAAAAGAATATGATAAATATATTCAACATCTTTAAAAGAAAAAAAAAACAAGCCCAAAGTCATATATTTTCTAGAGAGGGAACTTTTACCCTTGCATTTCTGTTGCGAGTCTTTGATACTCTGCCAGGATTTGATTTTGAGCCATTAATCCATTAGGATTATATAAAAATCTATCTCCTCTGGTCTATGACCCATAGCTTGAGGTATTCAACAGAAAAATTAACATTACAGATGATGGTTCACAGAGCCCACTGGCAAATTTCAGGGTCAGAGATTTCCAAAAGAGGAAAATTTCCTGGAGAGTTTCTATGTGAAGATTTTTAGCAACTCTGTCTTTTGACTATTTTGAACCTTCATCTTTTCTTGGTGTACAACTAAAAGATTAGAACAAGATGTCAGACTGAGCACATGTGCCTACCTCTCCAAGTCTTTTCAATGAATGGGATCCTTATTTTTTTAATTTAATATTTTATTTTTCAACTATAGTTTGCATCCACTATTATTTTGTATTAGTTTCAGGTGTACAGTAGTAGTGGTTAGACAATCATATACTTTACAAAGTGGTAGCCCCAGTATTTCAAGCATCCACCTGGCACCTTACTTATTTATTACAATATTATTGACTATATTCCCAATGCTATCCTTTACATCTCAGGACAATTTTGTGACTACCAATCTGCATTTCTCAATCGCTTCACCTTTTCCACCCCTTCCCCCAACTTCCCCACCCCTCTGGAAACCATCAGTCTATTCTCTGTACCTATGAGTCTGTTTACATTTTATTTGTTTATTTTACTCTTTAGGTTCTACATATAAGTGAAATCATATGGTATTTGTTTTTCTCTTCTGACTTATTTTACTTAGCATAATACTCTCTAAGACCACAGGATTTGACAAAAAAAAGATTTTTTTCATTCACAAATTTAATTGGGATGTCCTAAAAAGGTTTAAGAAATCATATGTATTTATATGTAAATGAATCAGTTTTATTAAAAAATATAATTTTATGAAATCAGAAAAGACCCCCTTTACTCCCAAACTCATTCAATGCAATGTGCTGGCACTTGCTGGATCTGGGACACAGGGACAGGGCTTCACAGGTTACCTTTCAGTTGGTGAGACAGTCTGGAAGGCAGGTGACCAAGAACAACACTTTACTTCAGACACACATGGAGAGACTTCCAACCAAGATGGCAGCATATATAAACACGGCTCACCTCCTTGTACAACTACATCAAAATTACAACTACAATATAGAACAATCAGAAATCAAGTTGAATCAGAAATCAAGTTGATGGAAGTCCAACTACTATGGAATTAAAGAAATCACTCTATCCAGACTGGTGAGAGGGGCCAAGATACAGAATAGGCTGGTCCCACATCCACATGTGGTGAATAAAAGTTTGGTAGAGATATCTTAGGAGTGAGGAGCTCCAGCCCCAAACCAGACCCTCCAGCCCAGGGTTCCAGTGCCAAGAATATAAGTTTCCATAATTCTGGCTGCAAAAACCAGCAGGGATTGAGTTGGTGAAAGAAACTTCTGGAGTTCCAAGCAGTTATCTTAAAGAACCAACAACAGACTTACTCAGACTCACCCCCTCTGAACTCCAGCAAGCAGGTAGCAGCCTGAAAGTCACCAGTGGCATACAGGGAGACACTGAAGTGTCTGGCACCAAGGTGAGAGCTGGGATAAGCTTTCTGCCACACAGAAAGGTAGGTAGAGGTCAATTCCCATTTTCTGTATCCTACCCAACAAGGACACACAGCCAGCAGGCTGGTGCCATATCTGAGAATCCATTAACCTGGCTAACACTGTTTGCCCCACCCTGGAGATCCCCAGAGACTCCATTCCACCCTAATTATGGACCCACCCAAGCTGCTTTTCAATATGAATGGCTGGTTTAGGCTCATGCTTCACAATTTCCTATATCCTCTCAAACAATCAACAGTCAGTGTCAGTGAGCCCCTAGCCCCTGTACCTCTTGCTAAGTGGCCCCAGGCCTGGCACTAATAGGAGTCAGCTTAGATTCACAGCTTGGCTTCACCTGGGAATCTCCAAGCCTGCCACAAGTCACAGTCATCTCAGATTGCTTCACAGCTCAGGCTGGATGGCCTCAGGCAAAACACAGGTGGAGGTTGACCTTGGCCTGCACCACTCAGGAAATCCAAGTGTCTGAGTACCCAGTGGACAGCTACAGACCACATTGGAGTGCAACTATCCTGCCCCTGCACAGCTGGGCCTCCATGGAGGGCAGAGGTATGTGGTCAGTGGTTACAGCCAGTCCTTGCTGCTGACTGGCCTGGGTAAATCCTTCCCATTGACCTTCCAGCAGCAACCAAAGCTCAACTACAAGAGGAAGTTGTACTCAGACCACAGGAAGGATGCACCTCAAGTAACCAGCTTAGGTGATAGGGGAGGCTGTGCCACTGGACCCTACATGATGCCTGGTACATTAGGCCACATTACCAAGACAGGAGTCATAGCAGCTCTACCCACTACATAGAAACAAACAAAGGGAGGCTGCCAAAATGAGGAGACAAAGAAATGTGGCCCAAATGAAAGAACAGATCAAAACTCTAGGAAAAGAACTATATAAAATGGAGACAAGTAATCTATCAGATGCAGAATACAAAACACTGGTTGTAAGGACACTCAATGGACTTAGTGAGGCCCTCAACAGCATAAAACGATCCAGTCAGAAATGAAGGATACACTAATTGAAAGGAAGAACAGTTTACAGGGAATTAAGAGTAGAGTGGATGAAGCCAAGAATCAAATCAGCTATTTGGAATATAGGGAGGCAAAAACCAACCAATTAGAACAACAAGAAGAAAAAAGAATCCAAAAAAACGAGGATAGTTGCCTCTGGGATTACTGACATTCACACAATAGGGGTGCCAGAAGGAGAAGAGAAAGAGCAAGAAATTGGAAATCTATTTGAAAAAATAATGAAAGAAAACTTCCCTAATTTGGTGAAGGAAGTAGACATGCAATTCCAGTAATCACAGAGTCCCAAAAAAGATGGATGCAAAGAGGCTCACTCTAAGATACATCACAATTAAAATGCCAAAGGTTAAAGATAAAGAAAGAACCTTAAAAGTAGCAAGAAAAAAAGCAGTTATTTACCTGCAGGGGAATTCCCATAAGACTGTTTGCTGATTTTCTCAAAAGACACTTTTCAGGCTCTACAGAATTGGCAAGAAATATTCAAATTAATGAAAAGCTGAGACCTACAGCCAAGATTGCTCTACCGAGTAAAGATATCACTTAGAATTGAAGGGCAGATAAAGAGCTTCCCAGACAAGAAAAAAACTAAAGGAGTTCATCATCACCACACCATTATTATATGAAATGTTAAAGGGACTCATTTAAGAAAAAGAAAATCAAAACTATGAACAATAAAATGGCAACAGATAGAACTATCAACAGTTGAATCTAAAAAACAAACTAAGCAAACAAGGAGAACAGAGACAGAATCAAGGATACAGAGAATTTTGATGGTTGCCAGATGGAAGGAGCTATGGGGAATGGGTGAAAAGGAAAAGGGATTAAGAAGTACAAATAGGTAGTTACAGAATAGCCACAGGGGTATAAAGTACATTATAGGAAACGGAGTAGCCAAATGACCCATGAACAATGGTTGGGGGGTTGCTTGTAGGAGTAGGGATGCTGAGTGGAGGGGGACAAATGTGGAAAATTGGGACAACTGTAATAGCACAATAATAAAATAGAATTAAAAAAAAAAACCACTGTTTCAGAAGATACTAAGAGCCATGAAGAAAACAGACTTAGGTGATGTGGCTAGGGATTGATAGGGACTACATGGTTTTCTATTGCTACCCTAATGAATGACCTCAAACGCAGTGGCCTAGACCACAAAGTGTGTGATTGTAGGTGACATGGGTCAGAAACCTGAAGTGGGCTCATTGGATTGCGCTCCTCTCCAAAGGCTTCAGGAGTCCCTATCCCCTGCTCAGGAGGTGCTGGCAGAATCCACTCCTGACAGAAGAGTTTGTTTCTGTGTCCCTGCCAAAGGAACTCTCAGCTTCCAGAGGCCACCCTCTATCTTGGCCTGTGGTCCCTTCCTCCAGCTTCAAAGCCAGAAACTCATGTTGATTCCTTTCCATAGCATCTCTAAGCTAGTCTCATGCCCTCTTCCCACTTTCGACAACACCTGGTTACTACCTTGGCCCACCTGGCTGAGCTGAGACTGTTGCCATGTTATCTCTGTGACCTGTCTTACATCTGCGATCTCTTGTCACATGCTACTCCACAGTGCTGGGCTGGGACCTCTGCACTGACTCCCAACCAGAGTCTGGGAAGGGCTTCCCAAGATCTTGTCATTTTTAAATTCAGACTTGGCTGTTGAGACAGAGCTGGCCACATGGAAACTAGGGAAGCCACTCCCAAAGGGACAGCAAGTGCCCTCAGACAGAGAGAGTCAGGCTGGCTGGGGTGCAGGGGAGAGAGGGCTGGTGGATAAAGAGCCCTGGGGTGGGTTGGAAATGTTATAGAACCACTGAGGAAAAGGCGTGAGATGACATGATCTGGTTTATACTTTTTAAAGATCACCCTGTGATTTGACCACGCTCTTGTTCCCATATCTGTGCAGTCAACTCTGTCTGCATTGTTCAGGAAGAATAGCCAGAGGGAGGAACAAAAGGTACCTCCTGCCAGCTAGCATAGCACTTCAAAGGACTATGAGAAAAGAAAACACTGTCCGCTTCTTTCTAAAGAAAGTCTGCTTCCTGTCCACATTCACTTTCTTCCTTCCCTTTCTTCTTAAAAAATGAGAACACATCATTCTGGAGCCACCAGGATGGAGCAGGTCCACAGCCGGCCATCCCCCCACTGAAGACAAGCTCGAGCTCAGGACAAAATATAAATGGCTGGTGACTGCGCACTCTGGACTGGAGGCAGCAGCAGGCAGACTGGGGCAGGGAGTCAGAACTTGATGAACCACCAGCACATCTGTGAGCTGATTGGTTTTCCCTCCTTGATCTCAGCTTTGCCCTAAAGGCGGTGAGTCTCAGCACTGCTCCATGGGCAGGATGGGAATGATGCAGAGAGGACTAGACAGGGGGCCTGTTGGAGCCACAGTGGGGGTCTACTGGGACCTCTTCCCTCTTCTTCTCTCCTGGTCCTGCTCTTATCCTGAAGCTGCAGCCATGGGCTGGGCATAAGCTCCTAAAATGCCAAAAAATCCCCCATCTCTGGTGAGGACTTGGAAAATTGGCTCCTGTGCTCCATAATTTTGCGGAAATCTGGCTTATTTTTTCTCTTGCCACTTTGCCCTGAAAACCACTCAGTTATGTGAAGCTTCAACACAGAGCATGGGGGGAGAGGAATCTGATTCTGAGAGAAACCAGAGAGCATCTAGCTAAAGGACTGAGGAAGGTGGCAGAGACTCCAGGAAAGGACATGCTGACAGTGAGCTGGGCCCACACAGAGCACACCACCGAGCCCAGCACAGCTCTGTGCCACACTGGTGCTGAGACAGAACTGGGCTCTGAACTTAATATTCTTTTTTTTTTTTTTTATAAATTTCTGTTGTTTAATGGATTTTTTAAAAGATTTTATTCATCCATTTTTAGGGAGGGAAGGGAGGGGGGAGAGAGAGGGGGGGAGAGAGAGAGAGAGAGACATCAATGTGCGGTTGCTGGGGGTTATGGCCTGCAACCCAGGAATGTACCCTGGCTGGGAATCGAACCTGGGACACTTTAGTTCCCAGCCTGCGCTCAATCCACTGAGCTACGCCAGCCAGGTGAACTTAATATTCTCACAGACTTACACAGTGGCCCCTCAACCTCTGCCGTTCAGTGGTGGGAAGACAGGCTATGGAATCTGGTCCAGTACGAGCAGCACATCGTCACTAGCTTCATCCGAAGTCTGGAGGGAGAAAATAATTGAATTTTAATGGGCACAGAGGTCAAGTGGAAGAAGGCCAGGGCTCCGGAGCCGCAGATTGCAGACCCGCTTACGCTCAGGATTTTAGTTCTAAGAACAAGTTCATTTTTACCAATAGATCTGGTTTTCTTTTGCGTTTTCAGTTCTTTCCTATGTTGAAGACCAAATTTCTTGTCTAAAAAGTAAACATACACAAGTGAAGCGCAGTGCTCGGGCCTCGGCACAGCTGGGGGAGGGAGGTGCTAATTCAGCGTGAGTTCCGGCGAGTGTGAAGACCCAGCCGGGCCTCAGCACCCGGGCAGACAAGGCTCAGTTTTGCACCCCTAGCTAGGTGCACCTGGTGGGGTCAGCCTGTGTGTGCCCATGGCCCACCAACCCTCCCGGTTCAGGCGGTAAACGTGGGGGTACTGTGATTCACGCCCCTGTGATACACTCAGGGTTTGATACCCTTGTCCATAGTCATGTTGGCTTCACTGAACTGCTCTAGCTGCTGGCGACTGAAGGGAGAGATTCTGCTCCAGTCACCACTGGGGGCAGAGGATGGGGTGGAGGGTAATAGGCCTCCACAGGGAATTGCCCCAAGAGTCCCCCCAAATGCCTCCCCTCCCAGGAGACCTGTGGGACACCATTTATCACGGAAGCACACCCATGGCTAGGACATGGGAACTCACACTTGTGCATCCGTGTGGTCCCTTTTCTGTCCTTACTCCCAGTCACCCTATTGTGTGTTGTGACTTGTTCTACAGGCCACCTCACGTGCCTGGAGATGGGCAGGAATAAAAGACAGAGAGAGATAAATGGGGAGGTCTCTGCTTTCTCCAGGAACTCAGAATAACTGAGAATTTGCTGGGGGAGAGACCAGAACTTTCTATCACATTCCACTGAATTTGAGACATTTATGGAGTATGGCATATTTAACCAACTCATGAAAGCCTTTGACTCCTCTGAGGTTTGCTTCTCTGCTTCCCCTCCATGAGACCCCTACTCTACACATTGGGTCACTTGGTGAGTAAAAGCATTACTGCTCTATGGGGGTAGGAAGTGCCAGACCAAATGACCTCAAATTAAAAGAGAAATAATACCCACGCTCACACATGTGTCTTGGAAGTAGGCCCACTTCTGACTATACACAGGTCTCACTTGAGAACATTTTAACATTATTTCTTAATAGCAATTCCTTTTTTTAATCACCCTTAACCCCATCTGCTATCAAATGAGCAGAGAAATACAAACTGTCACAGCCTTGGGGCACCTCCTTGATGATACTGGAGTGGGAGCCAGAACATGATGAATTACAGAGACAGGCAGGAGGCAGCCCATTTTTATTCATACTTGAAAGTGGATCAGCATTATTGTGATATGGTACAGGCCATCTGTTCCAATTACCCTAGTACACTTCCCTGCTAAGGGAGATAACATGCTCAGGTGTTGTGTAATTTGGCTCCATCATGGTTAAGGTGAATCCACAGTAAGGTGACTTGGGCAGGTAATGAAGAATAATTTGTTGTGCCTTAAGATAGTCTATGTGGAAGGTTATAATGAGTGTTAATCTGTAAAATTAATTCAGATTGTAGAAGGTCTTGAGTGCTTTGCTTAGGAATTTGGGCTTCTAGATACAATAAGGAGCCTTGAAGAGTTCTTGAAAATAGTAATATGATCTCAGCCATAGTATAATTATATATGTTATTTGTTATATAACTGTTGGCAATATGAAGGATGCATTAGAGAAATAAGGGTTGAGGTATAGAATTAGTTTGGAACAATATAAAACTTACAACCAAAGTGGAAAAGCGTGAGGACACAATGGATACTGATGGGTTATACAACTGCAAGCATAGTAGAATTCTAAAGGCTTCTAGGTTAAATCCCCTTAATTTTCCATTAAAAAGTAAATAATGTTGCTAATTGGTATCTAAGAAATTATATGCTGTTAGCTGATTTCTCAATAGAAATTTTGCAGGCCAAAAGGAATTGATAAGAAATATTCAAAGTGATGAAAAACAAGGACCTATAACCAAGATCACTCTACCCAGCAAACCTATCATTTAGATTTGAAGAACAGATAAAGAGTTTCTCAGATAAGAAAGAGCTAAAGGAATTTATCACCCCACAAACAGTATTGCCTGAAATGTTAAAGGGTCTTTTTTAAAAAGAAGAAAAAGATAAAAAGATAAAAAATACAACCAATAAAATGGGAATAAATACACATCTATCAACAACTGAATCTAAAAAAACAAAATAAATGAACAAGCAGAACAGACACAGACTCACAGAACATTCAGACTGTTGCCAGGTGGGAGGGGTATTGGTGGGATGGGTGAGAAAGGTGAAGGAATTAACAGGTACAAATTGGTTGTCACAGAAGAGTCATGGGGGCTGGTCTGAAGGTAGTGAGTTATCTCAATTGATTGTTACAGAATGGTCATGGGGATGTAAAGTACTGCATAGGAAATACAGTCAATAATATTCTGATAACTATGTATACTGTCAGATGGGTATGAGATTTATTGGGATGATCACTTGGTAAGTTATATGATGTCTAACTACTGGAGTCTATACCTGAAACTAATATTATATGTCAACTGTAATTGAAAAAAAAAAGATTGAAAACACAGAGTGCTAGTGTTAAATCAGGAGCAGAGAAAGGCAGTTTGAGGAAAGTAGGATTATGGGAAGTGAAAACATTAAGAGACATTCTAGAGCAGGGCTGGCAGATTTTTTTTAAAGGACCATATAGTAAATATTTTAGGTTTGCCAAGTATAAAGTCTTTGTTCCCTTGAACTCTGCTGCTACAGTAGAATAGTAGTCATAGAAAGTAGAATAGCTGTATTTCAATAAAACTTTGTTTACAAAACAGGTGCCTAGGCTATAGTTTGTTAATGTCCCATTCTCTAGCAGTGCTTCTCAAGGCTTTAACGTGTGTATGCATCATCAGAGTGTCTGGTTAAAATGCAGATGGTGATTTGGTAGGTTTGAAGTAGAGTCAATAAGCTGCCCTTCTAAGAAGTTCTCAGATGTTACTTGCTACCTGGTACTTGACCATATTTTGAGTAGATTTCAGAGTGCTGCATCCAAGAGGTAAGAAACAGGTTAACTATAATGGTAACAACTTTAATAAGTTCATGTTTTTAAAAAGGAAGTCCTTTTAAAACTCTCATTTCTATTTTAATCTAACCCATTAGCCTAACTTCTAAAAATTTCCCTAGGGTAGAAGTCAAAAAGTAGTGATTTCTTGTGGCTAAGATTTTTTAAATACTTACTCCAAATGAAGAAACTATTATGAAGTATCTGAAGTTCAGGGTAAAATTTTTAAAAATCCTGTCCTAAAATATTTCCACTACATAAAAGTGGTTCTTGTTGAACTAAATTATTATCTGTGGGACTTGTACATGACATGAAAAGATATACTGAAAAAAATCCAGTGATTAATTTAATTAGCTTTTAACTTTTAAACTCTCTTATCTGCCAGCTATGCTGCCTCTCTGAAGAGGGCAAATACTTATTCCAAGACAGAAATGATTTGATGTAACTTAATATCTCTGAAAATAAGTCCATAAATTGCCTTCAAAACTAGGGATCTCTTTATTTAAATGTATGAAATTAAGGTAGAGAATATTTTCTATAAACTAGTCACCTGTCAGAACATGCTATGGGGATGAGAAACTAAGTCACTTCCATATCTAAGGACACTTCCAAACCCTAGTGCATAGAGGTGGGATAGATTTATATGTAATGCCAAATGTTTCTTGCTGTGGGAGTAACATTATTTAAGCTTTGTGTATAAAACACATTTGACTCCTTGCTCTCTGTGCTTTGTGACTGATTCTTAGTTTTCACTTAACATTAGATTTGTGGATACAAAACATACTTCTAGTGTTGGATAAATTCAAATTAGTAAAAGCAGATTAGTTTTTATATTTTATTTCTTTAGTATAAATAATAGAAATTACGCTCTTCATTTTAAATATGTGGTTCTCTTAAACCCTTTTATTGGACATATATACCATTTTGATAATAGATGCTTATAATAATTAAGTCGAAAAGAACATTGGTTTTGTCAATTGTATTTTATCAAAATATCTCCCCCAAAAGTGGTAAAATGGTTTTTTGTTGTTTTTAAAGATTTTATTTATTTATTTTTAGAGAGGGTAAGGGAAGGAGAAAATGAGGGAGAGAAACATCAATGTGTGGTTGCTTCTTGCACACCCCTTACTGGGGACCTGGCCCACAACCCAGGGATGTGCCCTGACTGGGAATTGAACCAGCAACCCTTGGGTTCATAGACCAGCGCTCAGTCCACTGAGCCACAGCAGCCAGGGCTGAAAGTAGTAAAATTTTTATAGGTTATTAATTTTAAGCATGCTCTATTTTTGTTACTGTATGGTAGAATATAGGGTAATTGGAGGCACTATGGCTTCCTCCCTCAGGTGTCTGGGTAACTAAGGGAAGCAGTGTTACAACAGCTTTGGAGGGGCCTGATAACCAGTGTTCTCATAGCCTTGAGACTGGGTCCGATAAACTGTTCTCATAATATGAAGTGGGCTCGCATGTGCATAATCATGCTACATTACATAGTTTTGTGACTGGAAACCAGCTTTGTTTGCCTCCAGCACTTAAGCCAGCAGGGACTCCCTACTGTGTGCTATTACATGTGTCAACCTGTCACACCTTGAACAGTCACAACACACAAGACAACTTAAAAATATTTAAAAAACTTGGAATACTCACATGCCAATATGAATATTAATTCCAACCCACCAATTAATTTTAAAATTATCTCTAATATTGTTTTTCTGCTTCAATACTTCAATGCTTTCCATAAATTCCCAATTAAGTTCTTTATTAAAGGAACAAAAAATATTAATAAAATACAAACTGGTTATGTTGAAACAATAAATGACCAAGATATGTTCAGGTTTATGTAATAAAAAATGGAGTAATCCTATTATTAAAACAGTAATTACCAACTACAACTTAACATTGTGTAAAGAGTCTTGAAATGTTAAAAAATAAAATGTGCTATCTGGGCTGGGGTGGCTCAGTTGGTTGGGTGTCCTCCCACCAACTGAAAGGTTGCCGGTTTGATTCCTGGTTGGGGCACATGCCTGGGTTGTGAGTTCAGCCCCCAGTCAGGGTGTGTGCAAGAGGAAACTAATCAATGTTTCTCTCCCTCTCTTTCTCCCTCCCTTCCCTTCTCTCTAGAATCAATACAAGAAAAAAAATAATATAAAAAAAGTTCTAACAAAAATATGTAGTCAAAATGCTAAAAAGTTACTACATAAATTGGACTTCTCTATTAATCCAGGGAAATTTCTTTTTCTGTATTTATCCAATATTGAAATAAAAATATTATTTGGTAGCAAACATTCTCTACAAAAAAAGTAAGATAAATGTTGACTATTTTTTAAAAAAATTTATTTTAATCATTGTTCAAGTACAGTTTTCTGTCCTTTACTCCCATTCTGGCTCACCCACCCATCCCTCTCCACCTCCCTCCCATTTCCACCCCCCCTAGTTTTTGTCCATGTGTCCTTTATATTTGTTCCTATAAACCCGTCCCATTCCCCCCTGAAATTCCCTCCCCTCTACCCTCTGGCCACTGCCAGCCTGTCCTCTATTTCAGTGTTTTTGGTTATGTTTTGCTTGTTTCTTTGTTTTGTTGTTTAGGTTCCTGATAAAGCTGAGATTGTATGGTATTTGTCTTTCATTTCCTGGCTTATTTCGCTTGGCATAATGCTTTCCAGCTCCAGCCATGCTGTTGCAAAGGGTATGAGCTCCTTCTTTCTTTCTGCTGCATAGAATTCCATTGTATAGATGTACCATAGTTTTTTGATCCATTCATTTACTGATGGGCACCTAGGTTGCTTCCAGCACTTGGCTATTGTAAATTGTGCTGCTATGAACATCGGGGTGCATAGGTTCTTTTGGATTGGTGTTTCAGGGTTCTTAGGATACAGTCCCAGCAGTGGAATTGCTGGGTCAAAAGGCAGATCCATTTTTAGTTTCCTGAGGAAGTTCCATACTGTTTTCCATAATGGTTGTACCAGTCTGCAGTCAATAATGGCAAGTAATTATTAACTTACAGCAAGGAAGAGTGGGATGAGAAGTCATTCTTCTGATATTATTAATGGCTTTCTTAATCATCTGTTAATGAAGGAAATCATTCTTTTTAGTTATAATAGTAATATTAAAAATTTACTTGTGACAAGAAATTCATGTATCATGTATCATGAATATTCATAAATATTCATAATATTTATGTATCTATCTATCTATATGTGATTCCATAATTGCTATTATGAATGGTAAAAACACTAAACACAGAAATTAAGTTTAGTAGCTCAGCTCTCTTACATGTAAGTGCACATATGTTCTCTGGGTCACTGACCAGGCTCTAGGGAACAAATTCACCTTGACTATTTACTCTTACCTCTTTTCTTGCTAATTCTTTTTTGATCCCATTAAATTTATTGGGAAAATCCTGAATAGTATTAGACTATAAAGATAAGCAGAAGCATGTTGGGGAAAAATGACATAAATGAAAAATTGTATAATTTTTAATTGATACTTTGGAATTGTTTGTTTACTTGTTGGTAAATCATGTTTTGAATGATTTACAAAGTCTGTCAAATAAATATATATGTGAAATTAAAATAATTTAAATTTATATAACATTTCCTATTTATGGCACCATAACTGCAGGTATATGTTACCCTAAGTTTATAGTATCAGTCTCAGGTACAATTTTTGTTGTTGTTTTCAGTTTTAAATTGTTCAATTAGCCTAAAGTAGTGAGGAAAGTGTGGGTTTGATAGGGAGGGAAGAGAGTATGTAGCAGAACTGCTGAGGGATAGGAACACTGGAAGTCAGTCATACGGAGATACTGATAATATGCCAATAAAGCAGAAGCTGGTTATAACAAGTGTTCTTTTTTCATTAGTATACACAGTTCAATCAAATAATGGGATTAAGAAAATAGTTTATCAATTCTCCACAAAAAATGAAAACCTGCTGAATGTTACTTTTGTTTAGTAAATTTTATGTTTACATGTCTTGTTCCTCTTAATAAAGAAATGCCTAAAGATTCCTGTTCTTTCTTTTATCTTTTTTTTCTAACTAAATGATATTTTCTGACTAAAGTATCAAAGGAAAATGCTGAATAAAAAATTGTACAAACACAGCTTTAAAAATGTTTCTGAAAGCATATGTAAAATATTATAAAGGGAAAAAGTCATTAATTATTTTAGAAGACCCATATAAAAAAGAACACATTATATTGGTGTATTTTTCTTGACTATGGAGTGAGGGAATCTATATACTTAAGTTTACAAATTATAATGACCCTAGCTGAAAATATGTCCTTCTTTAGATAAAAAGAAAATCCAGTCCCAAGAAGAATGACAATAGTTATTTCCATATTATAATGCTTTGGAGTATAAAACATTTTCTGAGCACCTACTATACACTAAATGCTATTTTAGTTAGAGATGATCAGTGTATAAGGCAGGTGTAAAGTAACCTCTCAAAGGGCTTACATCCTAGAGGGTATAAAAAAGACATCCAAAAACCAGGTAGTTTCAAAACCGATAAAAGCTACAAAGATGATAAAATACAATGACACAGGGTGGCTGTGGGTAGAGTAGGGAGGGGCAGATGCCTTCACTAGGTAAGCAAGGGAATTTGAGTTAAGATCTGAAAGGTAAGCCAGGAAAAGAGCATTTTAAGCAGAATGCAAGGCATAGCTCTGACATGGCAATGAGCTTGGTGTGTTCCAGTGACAGAAAAAAGGCCACTGTAAGTAGAGCAAAGAGAATCAGGTATGTGATGAAGGGAGATGAGGCTGCCAGAGACCGGCAGAGGTTAAATCACAGAGGGCCTTAGCAGTCATGTTAGTAAGGACTTGTATTTTTTTTCAAGCTGTACTGGGAAATCTGAAAGTGCAGGGGAGTGACAAACCGAATGATGCTTTGGAAAGCAGCAACTCTGGTTGTTGTGTACAGAACAGAGGAGGCAAGTGTAGAGGCAGAAAGATCAGCAAAGGAAGGTGTTACAGAAAGAACCGTACTGTGTTCTCAGAAACTTGAGTTGGAAAAAAAGTGCCTATTATTTCTCTTCATATATTTCATATATTTAAGTTTCCCTGTAAACGGTGATTATATCAGTAGGTTTTACAAATGAATTTTAATAGATGTCAATTGAAAAGAATAACTATTAATGACCAAGTCATTCATTTGAATAATTACTAGATTGCTTTTCAAATTCTTCAACTTCATTTTAAAATGCTCCTATCTGGAATCAATGAGCTAACAGAATGGAGGGCTCTAATACAAGCTTTGCCAGCAATTTGTATAGTGACCTGAATTAAATCACTTGACCTTTGCCTCAAGCTTCAACTAAAGAATGAGAAGTAGGAGTGATTGTAATAGCTAGAACAAACATCTCAAAGAATAATAAGGTGATAGGTACAATAAAGGAACTTCATTCAGTATAAAATATTATTAGATATTATTAAGGATGAGTCAGCCTTTAGTTAGATAATCACCCTCATTAATTAGTGAAAAAAAAATCTTTTTAGCCTAAGAAAGAATTCCACAGGATTTCAAAAACTGAAAAAACAAACAACAGACAAACAAACAAAAACTCTACCATCTAGGAAGCCACTGAGAGAATTAAGGTGCTGGGTTTCTTCAATTCTATGTATCAATTCCTATACTGTAAGTAACAATGAAAAAAATCTCATGGAGGTTTAAATTTGGATCACATCTTTGGTAATTTGGGCTCCAGAAGATCTTCTATTACTACAGAAAAATTCTGATTCAGTTTATATGCATTTTATACTTTGCTTAAAGTTTGTTTAAGCAAAGTATATTACAAACTTTGTTTAAGCAAAGTTTCCTACATTGTTTTCCTTTGTTCAAAGAAAAGAAGAATATATTTGTCTCAGAGTTAAAAAAAGTCATAGTTAATATGAGCATAGTTGTTAGTTGATATCTACTAAAAGATACTATGTAGATTAGAGGTTAGCAAATTTTTTTGCAAAGGACAAGATAATAAATATTTTTGGCCTTATGCACATATAGTCTTTGTCTCATATACTCATATTATACTCAGTTCTGCCTTTCTAGCATTAAAGCATTCATAGGCAAAATATGAATTAAGGATTATGGCTATATTTCAATAAAACTTTATAGATACTGAAATTTGAATTTCATATAATTTTCATGTGATGAAATACCATTCTTCTTTTGATTTTGTTTCAACCACTGAAAAATGCTAACACTATTCTTAGTATGTTATCTATACAAAAACAGATGCCAGGTACAATTTAATGCATAAGCTACAGCTTGCTGATTTGGACCAGTAAGTTCCAAATAATTATTACTTAATATACAGCTCTTTGCATTTTAAACTATTTATTTAAAGTATTTTTTATCTTTAAACAATGAAAACATATTCTTCATAATCAAAATTTACAGTTTTCAGCAACTATGACTTACTAAAAAGTTAAGAATTTTTAGATCATGTTGATTAAATCATCCTTTATCTGTTAAGCTAGAGGAAAAAATAGGATGTTTACATACAGATATATTTAGCTTTACATACCGCAGATGCTCCTCTGCCAGTCTGTGTACTACTGAGCCATGGCATGTTGACTGGAGTGCCAGGACTGCTATGTGTATATGGAGTTGTACCTTGCACAGCTGTTGAATCATCAGGAGCATGTATAACCAAGACATCTTCTGACCCACAAAGCAATGTCAGTGAGAATGAAAGCAGCCCATTTTTTTCTTCTATTGTACCTGAAAGCTCTAGCATATGACTTTATGTTTCCCTTTAAAATTAATTGTCCTCAGCTCTTAACTTCTAATTCAGATAATAACTTCATAGGTGAATAATTTCAGATCCTTTCACTCTTTCTCTTTTAACCCTCTATTACCCTCTGTAGAGCTGCTAACACCCACTTCTTTACTCTTTCGCATGTCAGCTTCCACTTATCTTCTAATCTATGAATATTTCTTTAAAAAATCTTTGAGTCTTTAACATATTTTGAATTTATTCTTGTGAGTAGTATAAGAAAGTGGTCTAATTTCATTTTTCTGTATGTATCTGTTCAATTTTCCCACCTCATTTATTGAATAAACTATCTTTAGCCTGTTGTATGTGCTTGCTTCCTCTGTTGAATATTAACTGACTATTAATATGAATAAAGGTGTGGGTTTATTTCTGGGCTCTCTATTCTGTTCCATTGATCTATGTGTCTGTTTTTATACTAGTACCATGCTGTTTTGATTACTATGGCCTTATAGTATAGTTTGATATTAGCATGATTTCTCTAACTTTGTTCTTCTTTCTCAGGATCACTGTTGCTATGACCTTGCTACGCAGGTCCTTTTGTGGTTCCATATAAATTTTTGAAATATTGGTTCTAGTTTTGTGAAATATGTCACTGGAATCTTGATAAGAATTGTGTTGAATCTGTAGGTTGCTTTGGGTAATATGGACATTTTAATGATGTTAATGCTTCCTATCCATGAACATGGTAGGTGCTTCTGCTTATTTGTATCTTCTTTTCAATGCCTTTCTCCAGTGTCTTATAATATTCTGAGTAGAGGTCTTTTACATCCTTGGTTAGAATTATTCCTAGGAATTTTATTATTTTTGAAGCAGTTGTGAATGGAATTGTTTTCTTAATTTCCCTTTTTGTTAGTTCATTGTTGGCATATAAAAATGCAATTGATTTCTTGACATTAAAATCCTACAAGAAAACATAAGCAGCAAAGCTTGGACATTGCTCATAGCAATATTTATCTAATATATCTTCCCAGGCAAAGGAAACATACAAAATACTTTTTGTATGTTTGTTTATTAACAAATGTGACCACATCGTACTAAAAAGTTTTCTCACAGCAAAGGAAAATATCAAAAATAAAAAGGCAATGAATGGATGGAGAATATATTTAGCAACACATCTGATAAGGAGTTAATATCCAAAATTTATAAAGTAATTACAAAACTCAACAGCAAAAAGCAAACAATCCAATTAAAAAATGACCTGAATAGACACTTCTCCAAAGAGGACATACAGATGGCCAATGGACATGTGAAAAGATGCTTAATGTCACTAGTCATCAGAGAAATGCAAACTAAAACCACAATGAGATACCATCTCACACCTGTCAGAATGTCTATCACCAATAAATCAACAAACAACAAGTGCTGGTGAGGATGTGGAGAAAGAAGAACCCTTTTGTACTGTTGGTGTGAATGCAGACTGTGCAACTACTCTGGAATATGGAGACACCTCAAAAAATTAAAAGTGGATCTGTCTTTCGACTCAGTGATCCCACTTCTGGAAACATATCCAAAGAAGCCTAAAACACTAATTCAAAAGAACATGAACACCCCTATGTTCACTGTAGCATTATTTATAATCAGCAAGATTTGGAAGGAACTGAAGTGTCTATCAGTATATGAGTGGATAAAACAACTATGGGATATTTATACAATGGAATACTACTTGGCCATAAAAAAGAAATTTTATCCTTTGTGACAGCATGGTGGATCTGGAGAACATTATGCTAAGTGAAATAAACCAGTCAGAAAAAGACAAGTACCATAGAATTTCACTCATATGTGGAATCTAATGAACAAACTGAACTAATAAGAAAAATAGAGACAGGCTCAGAGATAGAGAGCACGTGACAACTACTGGATGGAAAAGGTCAGGTGGTAAAGGGATTGAGCAAAAAGGAAAAAGGACTAGTGGACATAGACAGCAGTGTGGTGATCATGGGGGAGAGGGGGTATAAGGGCACTAAATGGTAATGGAAAAATAATACAATAAAATAATGAAAAATAGTTAAGATAAAAAAGTCTTTTGAAAGTTATAGTTCTGTGGAATCAACATTCAAGTTGCAGTGGCACTGAATAAAAACAAGTATAACAGTACACTTTGGTTTTCATTTCTGTATCATTATCTATCCAAATATAAATCTGTGTAGCCAGAATTTCAGAAACATCCAGTTCTTGAACATCATGGCTCAGAGTAATTGTTGTGCAGTTTCTCTTTGCCTAAAAAATAAATCATATGGTAATTTTTCAATAATAAAGAAGAACATGTATATGGGCTACTTTTGAAAATTAAAACTATGAAATAACCCGGGCTGGCATAACTCAGTGGATTGAGGGCGGGCTGAAAACCAAAGTGTTGCAGGTTCGATCCCCAGCCAGCGATGTGTACATGCCTTGGTTGCAGGCCATAACCCCCAGCAACCACACATTGATGTTTCTTTCTCTTTCTCTATCTCCCTCCCTTCCCTCTCTAAAAATAAATAAATAAAATCTTAAAAAAAAACTATGAAATAGCCTCAAGAAATGATAACTTTAAGGTAGAGAATATATAGCATTCTCATAAATGAATATTTTAAGTTAATTTTAATAATTAAATTTTGAGTGTAATAATCATCAGCTTGAGCTTGGAGAAATGTTTATATTCTAATAATTTAAGAGCCTCCAAGAGAAAACTAGCTATAAGTGGTAATGGATGTTCTACTTTATTCCTTCCAGCACTGCCTCTCTCGTATTACTAGAATGGTACAGTCTATGCAAGGTTTACATAGTTTAGAATTGGGGAGGGAGACATTGATGAAGATAGGAGCTCTGTAAGGTAGAGAAAGATGAGGGGGACAAGGAACACCAAAGTGAAGAAAGTGTGGTGAATTATTCAAATAAGATAATATCACTTTCAGTTAAAGCCTTTTGATCTTAGGTGAGAAAAGTGGACTTTGGACTTTCAGCCAAGATGAAGGTATAGGTAGATATACTTTGCCTCCTCACATAACCAAAAGGAGGACAACAACAAATTTTTTAAAAAAACCCAGAACCCAGAAAATTGAACTGTATGGAAGTCTGACAACCAAGGAGTTAAAGAAGAAACATTCATCTAGACTGGTAGGAGGGGAGGAGATGAGTAGCTGGGGCAGAGAGGATGTGTGACAAGGTGGTGGCTGGTGGACCTGACGGTACCACATTTGCATGCGGATAACCAGGAGGAACGACTGGAGAAGGAGACAGACTGCACAACCCAGGGTTCTAGTGCAGGGAAATAATGCCTCAAAATCTCTGGCTATAAAAACCTGTGGGTGTTGCAGTGGCAGGAGAAACTCCAAGCCTCATGGGCGAGTTTGTTGGAGAGACCTATAGGGTCCTAGAACATACACAAACCCACCTGCCCGGGAATCAACACCAGGAGGATCCAATTTGTTTGTGGGTAGTGAAGGAAGTGGCTGAAAACTGGCTGAGGGCCAAGCTGTGGCATTGTTCCCTCTCAGACCCCTCCCCCTCATACAGTGCCACAATACAAAGACCTGGGTTCCCCCACCCTGATGAATACCTAAGGCTCCACTCCTTATCACATAACACCTACACTGAGAGAAAACAACATGGCCCTAATGAAACAACAGATCAAAGCTCCAAAAATAGAAATAAGTGATGAGGAGGTAACCAATCTATCAGATGCTGACTTCAAAACACTGGTAGTCAGGATGCTTACAGAAATGGTTGAGTATGGTCCCAAAATGAAGGAAAAAGTGAAGACTACACAAAGTGAAATGAAGAGAAATGTACAGGGAACCAACAGCGAAGGCAAGGAAACTGGGGCTCAGATCAACAGTTTGGAGCAGAAGTGAGAAATAAACATTCAACCAGAACAGAATGAAGAAACAAGAATTCAAAAAAATGAGGACAGTCTTAGGAACCTCTGGGACAACTTGAAACTTTCCAGCATCTGAATCATAGGGATGCCAGAAGGAGCAGAGGAAGAGCAAGAAATGAAAAACTAGTGTCCCAGGTTCGATTCCCAGCCAGGGTACATTCCTGGGTTGCAGGCCATAACCCTCAGCAACCACACATTGATGCCTCTCTCTCTCTCTCTCTCTCTCTCTCTCTCTCTCTCTCTCTCTCTCCCTCCCTCCCTCCCTTCCCTCTCTAAAAATAAATAAATAAATAAAATCTTAAAAAAAAAAGAAATGAAAAACTTACTTGAAAAAATAATGAAGAACTCCCTCAATCTGGCAAAGGAAATAGACTTCCAGGAAGTTCAGGAAGCTCAGAGAGTCCCAAAGAAGTTGGACACAAGGAAGCACACACCAGGGCACATCATAATTATGTTACCCAAGATTAAAGAGGAGAGAATCTGAAAAGCAGGAAGGGAAGAGGAGACAGTTACCTACAAAGGAGTTCCCAGAAGACTATCAGCTGATTTTTCAAAAGAAACCTTGCAGGCAAGAAAGGGCTGGAAAGAAGTATTCAGAGTCATGAAAACCAAGGACCTGCATCCAAGATTATTCTATCCAGCAAAGCTATCATTTAGAATGGAAGGACAGATAAAGTGCTACCCATATAAGGTCAAGTTAAAGGAGCTCATCATCATGAAGACATTATTATATCAAATGTTAAAGGGACTTACTTAAGAAAAGGAAGACGGTCAATATGAACAGTAAAATGACAACAAACTCACAACTATCAACAACTGGACCTAAAAAATCAAAAACAAAACAAACTAAGCAAGCAACTAGAACAAGAACAGATTCACAGAAATAGAGATCACATAGAGGGTTATCAGTAGGGGTAGGGAGGCAGGACAATGGGGGAAAAGGTACAGGGAATAAGAAGCATAAATGGTAAATACAAAATAGACAGGAGGAGGTTAAGAATAGCATAGGAAATAGAGAAGCCAAAGAACTTATATGTATGACCCATGGACATGAACCAAGGTGGGGGAAAGCTGGTGGGAGGTGGGGTACAGGGCAGTGGGGAATAAAGGAGAGAAAAAAATGGGACAACTGTAATACCATAGTCAATAAAATATATTTTAAAAAAAGAAAAGCAGAATTTGGGAAGAGATCGTAAAGAAAAAATGTAGGGATAGGGAAAGATGGGGGAAGTATGACAAATAAGATCATAAATGAAAAGTTGGTCAGATTAAATGGTATACAATTTTAAACATCTACAAGTTAAAAATGTACATCTCTAAAGCAGAAAGTGGAAAGATATTGACAGCAGAGAGAAAAGTGGATTAACATTCCATCATTATATAAAATGCTAATACAAACTAATTAGCAAAAAAACTGAGACCCCAGAGATAGATGGAAAAAGGATGTAACTAGACTGCTGGGAGATAATTCTTCCTGGGTCTCTTCTGGGTATCCTGTTAGTGAGTCACTGACTGCCCTTTGTTCCATAGCATTGCCTCTAGGATGTCTATGGGCTATAACCTCTTCCTCCAAATCTAAGGGCAGGTATGCTCACTATCATTAGAAAAGATTTGGGTTCCTTAAACTCAGTATTCCTCTCCTGAAATGCAAACCAGTTTTTGTGCAGGTATCATCCAGCTGGCCCTCTCCCTGTCATTTTGGAATTATAGCTCCAAACCCAGTGCAAAAATACTGATACTCTGGCTACTGCTTTTGCTACTAGAAATAAACTCTCTTTTGTCACTGGTCTGAGCCTTGGGTCTTTTAACAGCCTCCATTAAATAAGGTAGCTTAAATGCAGAGGAATATCTCAGTTCCTTCACAGTTTTTGACACATAATTCACAACTAAACAAATGAGAAAAGTTCAATCTCATTGGCATTTTTAAATACTGCAGGTAAAGCAAAATGTATTGTAAGTGACAGACTTTGTACATGTGGATAATTGTTCATTACTAGTTGCTTATATACATTCCTTCCCCCAAAAAGCAAAATGCTAGTTTTATAGCACAGAACATTTAAAATCATATTTTTTCAGGGGAAGGAAGGTAATTCTTGGGTACAGACAATAATTTTGTATTTGTATTTGACATGTATATTCCATATTACAACATGAGAACTGCCTGGGTAAGGGCTGCTTCCAAACATGCCTGTCTTTTTTTTTGTATTTTTTCCATTACCATTTAGTCCCCTTATACTCCTTTCCCCCTGCAATCACCACACTGTTGCCCATGTCCATGACATTTTCCTCTTTGCTCAATCCATCCATCCCCTAACACCCACCCCCCACCTTAGCTGTCATCCTGTTCTCTATGAGTCTGTCTCTGTTTTGCTGTCTTGACAGAACTAGTCATTGTTCTGGGGAAGACATCTATGAGACAAATGAGACAAAGGATACAGAAAAAGGTGGGGACAGCATGACAAAGGAACCACTTAGGATAATCAAAGAAAAGAGATGGTGCAGAAAGATGGAGAACCTATTGGTGAAATGACTATTGAAAAGATGCCATAGGTTATACATCTAAGTAATATTTAAAACTTGTTTTTTAATTAGAAATACATGGAAAAGAATATATAAGTCCTTTAAGTTAATGAATATTAAAAAAACAACAGTATCTAGAAGATAGTAGAAACTCTACAGTAAAGCAAACAGAGAAGATAGAAGGGGAACATGATTCAGACAAATTTCAACCTTGGGCCACAGTATGTAAGGGCCTTAGAATAAGGCTACCTCTTTTGTGAGTAGCTCTAAGAAAGACATTGAGTAGAAGGCTAGAGAATACAAAGAAAATGGTCTAAATGGGCAGTTATTACAGCCTAAGTCAAAGAGGAAGAATTTCTCTGAGTCACGTAAGCCTAAATTTAACCTAATATTAAGACCCACATTTAACATGTTCATATGAGGAAAATAGAACACCTTTTATTTGGATTAACTCTTACAATATGTTGTACAAATTCTAAAGGCAATCACGTACATAAATACCTGATACTTCTATGTAGTTATAAAAGATTTTATCTGCTATATATTCAAAATAAAAATTAAATTATGCAACAATATAATCACTTTATAAAATAAAAAATGTATTCACATTGCAATTTAGGAGTGAGAAGTAGCTTTGGGGAAAAGAAATACTGACACTGAATAAACTGACAGAACAGGAAACATTCTCCAACTATGAATACTTAATACTTAAAGATAAAAAAAAGTGCCTGTGTACTTACTTTATTAAGAGCAAAGGCAGTAATGATATCAGATTCCTTAAGAATAATTCTTGCTTTACCTCCAGGGTATCCCAAATCTGCTTCTATCTAAATGGAGAAAAAGAAAATATAAAAATACAGTGATTTTAGTAATAGAATAATATATACCAATCTGTCATTTAATACTAACATAAATTATTTTCAGAAACTCTTTAGATATTTCAAAACCAAAAGTACTATTTTAAATGCTCATTATCCCTAAGTAAAATCTATATGATAAGACGAAGCTCAATTTTTTCAAACTTGCTTTTTTACATATAATAAAATAGTGATATGTACAACTTACAACTTCATTAATTGCTCATGTTCCCAATCCATAATGAATTAGCTTTAAAGGATCAAGACAGTTTAATGATTAAAGTAAGATTTGTTTACCACACTTATTAGTATTATAATTTTTTGATAATATTTTATAAATAACGAAGATTAGATGGTAAATATTGTAGGTTTTATAGACCATAGAGTGTCACTACTGCATATTCTTTGTAAGAACAACCTTTATAATAATATAAAGATCATTTTTAACTCACAGCCTGTTCAAGAACTGGTTGGATATGGCCTGCTGAATATAGTTTACTGAATTCTGGTCTAAAATTTATAGAAGAAAAACCCGAAACCCTGAAAGGCACAGAAATTTGCCCAAGGCAGTGATCATTTTAGTAGTTGAGTAAATCATAATTCAATGTACTTTATTTTTTAAAAGATTTTTATTTATTTATTTTTAGAGAGGGATAAGTGAGGAAGAAAGAGAGGGAGAGAAACATCAATGTGTGGTTGCCTCCTGCATGCCCCCAATTGGCGAACCTGGCCCACAGCCCAGACACGTACTCTAACTGGGAATCGAACCAGTGACCTTTTGGTTTGTAGGCCTGTGCTCAATCCACCAAGCAACACCAGGCAGCGCTCAATGTACTTTAGATGAGAGAAATATATTTGACCTTACACTAACACCAGAAATGTATTCATTACCTTTGAACTCAGAAAAGAGTGCTGTATAAAATCAACATTTACTAAAATATATACATATATATTTTATTACCTCTTGGTAAAAAGAGGAGGAAATTATTAAGAGTTGAAAATGTTGCTTAATGTAGGATAATTTCACATTATTTTACCCTCCCTAACCTTCAATCTTTAAAATGAATTACTATAAAATACTTCACAACTTACCATGAAGTACAGAAGTTATTAATTTGAAATTAGCATACAACAAATTTACTTCCTGCAAAAATTTAGACAAAATATCACCAATGTCCATCTATTGTTTGACCACAGAACTGAGTAGGGTTAGCAGTATTCTCAAAAATGGCAACTGAGATGAACATATAATTGCAAAGTTAGAAGAGAATTATAAGTAACCAAACCAAAAGAACCCTATGCAAAGAAGTCATAGTCACTGAGTGTAGAGATGTCAAATATATTCTAATCTAAAAAGCAATTTGATTACAAACATAAGTGAATTTAATTGTTCAGTAAACATTTTGGTTTATTTGAGGGCTAATCTCTTTTCTAAGGAAAGTGTTAGCTCTGCTACAAGAGGCTCATTAACCATTAAGAATGTAAAGAATAAGACTTTTAAATTTTATGACAAAATTCCAACTTAGCCACGTCTCTGCCTGTTATCTAAAGCTCACTTAGTGTCCACCACTGGCCTCTGAAGAAATTAAAAATAGAGAAAATTATATTTCCATGAAATAGAAAGATAAGCTATTTGCTAATAATGGGTGGCTGGGTGGGTGGGGCGGACATAACAGTTTCACCGGCAGAGCTTCTTCAAACTTTACACTTATGGCAATGAAAGATCTTGCAGGCATCAAAGTTAAAAGAGTTTCTTGAATGTGTGAATAGCTTCTTTTCCTTTCTCCAGTTAGTTGTGTTGTTTCGGATCGCCTGTATCTTTATTGATACTACTTTCTGCTAATTCTATCATTCTATCAGTCAACAGAGGTATGTTAAATCTGCCACTATGATTATGGATTATTCCATTTCTATTTTTAGTTGTGTAAATTTTTGTTTGTATAATTTGAAGTTATATTATTAGCTAAATTCAATTTAGAATTATTCTATCTCCTTGGTAGAATGACCCTTTATCATTTTGATATAGGCATTTGCATTAGTCTGATTCCATTCAGTGGGTTAAACAGAAGTTTAATGAACTTAGTGGACTTAATAAATCACTTGTACCATTCTGGTACAAGTGATGAAAGCATGAGGAAACTCAATATGGTATTTTACATGTCAGAAAGCACTCAAGAAAGGACAAACTTGGAAGGCATTCAGACCTCGTTGAAGAGGGATAGTTTAGCCTATTGGATAGTAGAAGTTCACTGGATTGCCCAGACTAGAGCTGGTCTGTAGTCATTGGGTATGCAGGAATCAACCATTTAAAATGCAGGTGGGGACAGGGGATCAGCAACTGGTGGCGTGGGTGTGCAGAGGAAAGTGGGGGCCTTGATGGAAGCCCTACAGACCACAGGCAGGCTGTGTGGGGGCCCACAGGGAGCCAGAGCGCCAGTGTGGGTAGAAGGCTGTGGAGGTGCTGATTGCCCTGTTGAGAAGGTTACAGGAAGTTTATCATCTGCATTTCCCTGTGTCTGTTTGAAAAAAATTTCCCTTTTCACTTAGTCTCTTTTAGTGTAGGTCTGTTGGTGACAGATTCATTCAGATTTTATTTGGAAATTACTGTTTTGTCTTCATCTTTGAAGAATATGTTTGCCAGGTATAGATTTCTATGTTGGCAAATAGTTTAGCACTTTAAAGATGCCATTACATTGCCTTCCGATTTCCATCATAACTTTGAGAACTAATTTGCTACTCTCATTCTTCTGAAGGTAGTGCCTTATTTTTTTTAGCTTCCTTCTCTTCTTCTTTAAAGTCTTCTCTTTGTTATTGTTATGTGCTTAATTTTGGTTTTCTTTGTATTTATTCTATTTGGGGCTTGGAGAACTTATTGAATTTGTGGCTGAATATCTTTTATCACTTTTGGACAATTCGTGGCCATTATCTCTTTAAATATTGCTCTTACCCTATTGCTTCTTTCTCTCTAGGGTCAAATTGCATTCATGTTAGACCTTTTTAGCATATCATATCTGTATCTTTATCATGTCCCATACATTCAATCTATTTCCTTAAACATATTACACTTATTACAGAGTTTGTGCTTGATAACTGGGTCATCTGTGGGTTTCTTTCTAGCATGCATTTTTCCCTTTGGGTCCTATTTCTTGATATGCTTGGAATTTTTTAAAAAAACAAATGCTAGATATTGGGTTTCAAAAATTGTACAGGCATTGGAGGATGCCATATTCCTTCAGAAAAGCATTTACACTATTCTCTACAGTAGGTACTATGCTAGGCTTTTGGAAAACAGAAATGAGTACAACAAAACCCCTACCTTAGTGGAGTTTACATCAGGGGGACACAATAGACAATAGCAAGTGAATGAATAATAATGAAGTATGCAGTAAAGTATGATAAAGGGCATAAAGTAAATCAAGTAAGGGTATAGAGGTTAAAGGGTGGTACATTTAGACAGGGCAATGATTTTCAACTGGTGTGATACAAGAATTTTTAAAACATACAATACCTGACTATTTAATCATGGGCACTGTCCTCTTTCCCTTTATATTGTTATATTTAAAAAAAATGACAACAGCCAATATAGCAATAGCTGTCTGGTGTAAATTATTTTTTTTTGTCAGATGGGCAAAAAAATATATTTTTCAGTGTGCTGCAGAGTTTTAGTAATTAGTTATGTGTGCCATGAGATGAAAAGTGTTGAAAATCATTGAGGCAGGGGGATCAGAAGGTGACATTTGAGCTAAGATTGAATGAAGTGATGGGGAAGAGACAAGAAAATATTTAGGGAGAGAGTGTTCCAAGCAGAGAGAAAAACAAATACAAAGGCTCTAAGGCCGTGGGGTGCTTGGCTTGTTAAAGGAATAGCAAGGAAGCCAGTATGACTACAGTGGAGCAATCAGTGGGGAGAGATAGAAAAGAATGGCTGAGAAGCAAGCAAGGGCTGTGCATTAGGATCTTGGAGCCCATACATAGGCCTTTGTTCTGTGTGTGATGGATAGCCATTGAAGGATTTTGAGGAAAGGTATGGTGTGCTCTGATGTAGATCTAAAAAGAATCATTCTGCCTTACATGTTTGGAATAGACTGCAGTGGGGCAAGGGTGTCAGCCAGGAGACCAGTGAGGGGGCTGGCTGTGGTAATCTATGCCATAGCTAATGGTGGCTCTTGGTCTGGAGAGGTGGTGGTGGATGTCAGGAAGAGCCATTGGATTTGAGACATGCTTTTGAAGGTGGAGGCAGCAGATTCCAATAATGGCTTTCATAAGGGTCTGCAGAGGTGGGTTTCCGGCCACTTATACTAACCCATCCAAAATAAACATTCATTTTGCACCTAGTTCTATAGACTTTTTCTTAAAGAGAATCCTCCCTCTCTACCAATGTTTGAGATTCATTTCCATAAAACTTGACTCTGTCCCTGAGGTCTGAGAGAAAAAGAAAGTAAAGAATAATGGTTCCTGGGTTCTCACCAGAGTGACAAGGAGAATGGTAGCCCTACTCCTGAGCCATGGTCCCTGGGAAACAGAACAGTTCAGTGGGGATCTAAACTTCCACTCTGGACATACTCAGTGAAGCCTAAACTCCTCGCGCTGGCCCTTAAGACATCATCCTACTCACAGACTCCCACCGTGACCTAGGCTTCTGCTTGTGGACAATATCAGGTTAGAATGTCCTTTCCTGTGCTCTCTCTCTCTCTCTCTCTCAAAATACTACTTTTCAAGGCTCTCTTTATTTTATCTATCTATCTATCTATCTATCTATCTATCTATCTATCTATTATCTACTTTAGAGAGAGAGAGGAAGGGAGATGGAGGGGGGAGGGGGGAGATAGAGAGGGGGAAACGTTAATTTGTTGTTCTACTTAGTTATGCAATCATTCCTTGCTTCTTGCATGTGCCCTGACCGGAGATCAAACTTACAACCTTGGCATGTCAGGACTATGCTCTAACCAAGTGAGATACCCAGCCAGGGCCAAGGTTCACTTTAAATGAAAACTTTTTCATAAGAGTTGACTTCCTCCTCCATATTCCAGGAGTGGAAAACTGGAAGCCCACAGCAGGCACTGGGCTAAATTTTTAAAATCGAGTGTGAATGTTTTAGATAGGGCAAGCATTCTTCTGTTTGCTCAGTCATCCTTATATTGCCTTGGTCACAATCACACTTTTATGGGACCTTCTTAATTCCTATAGCCATTTGAGCTTATGACCCATGACATTCTCAGACTATTTTGCTTATGTCTCTTCTATCAGTTACACACTGGGTGCTTTATAAATATTTAGTAAATTAATGAAAGTGTAAACACTGTGTTTTCCACACAGGTACAATTGTCACCAGCAGCAGTTTGGTAGAGGAAAGAGTTACATATTTTCGTAGTACTGTTTTTTAAAAAAGTTATTTTCCTCTTTTGTTATTTTCTCTTGTTACATTTTTGTCCCCTTATGGAAAAATTAAGTAAAGGAAGAGACTATTACCTAACCTGACTGCTGATTTTGTTTGACATAATTTCAAATTGTTCCCTGAATTTATTTTGTAATGAAGCAAATATTTCACACTAATACCACCACAATAGAAGGTAAACTTTATCTTTCACTAGGCTAGGGCTATGTGAAATAGTCAGTTTGGTTTCATTAAAAATAAATTAGAATTAAATGAATATTTTAATTATGAAATGTGTGAACAGTGTTTATTAATAAACCCTACTCCTAAATGGAATCCTTAGGTCAGCCCTTAGAATAAGAATAAAGTGAATCCTCCCTTCACAGAAATGATGTTTCTAGAGCCATTTGCAGTTTACAAATGCAAACAGGAGGCAAAGTCTGAGGGCAGCTTCCACCTGAAAGGGCTGTGGCGAAACCAGATGACTCACTGTTTGCTTTAGCAGTGGTGATGCAGACCCTTGCCAATGTGTTTTGTTCCCACTTAATTCCCAACTTCCCACCTTTTATCTAATGAAAAATAAGCTTTGAAAAATTGCTCAACAAACTGCCTTTCGTGAGTCCAAATTTCATAACGGAGCCCTGATTGATGAAGTCCTTTGAATGCTGGATTTTTCTAAGGTACCTCTGGGAAGCAGTCAGTGGAGGGAGGAGGAAAACGATGCACACAAACATTCGCTGGCATGATAGACCGTTTGTTCGCAGTGTGTCATAAAATCTGAGTGAGGCTGTAACAATCATTTTGATTTTTCTCTCACTTCTCTGACTCTTCAGAAATTTCCCCAAGGAAGTTTTTGAGGTATCTAGATGAAAAGCATTATGTAAACTCAAGGTGTCCAGCTTCTCTCTGGTCTCTGCATAGAGGAGAAGGAAGGTTATCTGAGGGCTTCTCGGACGAGAGAAGAGAATTCTTCTAACTCCACCTACCCCCCATGTATCTGACTGTGAGGTTATGGCTGCTCTTTTACATCATCTCTGTGCTCTCTGTGCTTGAGTCCATGGCCTAGTGCACACAGCATCATCTGTCTCTGCCCAGTACTGCTGACACCCCCTGTAACTTTGTTAGCAGACTCATGGTTCTAAATGCTTCTCCAGAAACTCTCATTCCAGGCACTAAAGATAGATACATAAAAGGAATCTTTTCAGTTAGTTCATGGCCTAAAGGCAAGACAGTAGGTGTGATAAAGCCATTACTAGTGTTTAGCCTGGTACAGAATGGAAGGATCTTTTTCCCAGCTAGAAGGTTTGCTGTCTTGTGCAGGAAGGAGGCACAGATAACGTGCTTCTCCATGAGATTCACCTGGCTCTTCTCCCAGAGGTGTGGAGAACCCATCACAGTCACCAAGACACAAGGCACCCACAGAATACCATCAAGGGGAAAAACATGTGTCTCCTCAGTGCAAACCTAAAGAGTCCAACACAAGGCAGGGCCCACAGCCGACCGTACTGCCACCTCTGCTCCCACTGGGCTCCTGGGATGCACCTCACAGCAGTCTCTGCCAACCCCAAGGGGAGCCAAGAGTACGGAGGAAGGGTTTTCTAACCATTACACTCAGAAGGCTACACAGCTTCTTTCTTCCTGAAGTTAAAAAATAATTGTGTGTGTGCACATACATGTATATTCACAAATATATATTGAAATGTATAATATATTGAACATTGAATGCATATACTACATTTAACATATTGAACACAATGCGTTGTACAAATATATGTGTTATATGCACACGTGTGCATGTGTATGTATATGTGTGCACATGTATTTGGTAAATTTCAATTTGTATTCATGTCAATGGCCAAAGAAATAATTAACCTTTTTATCTTCAACACACAACAGGATACTCAAATTAAACAAGATGATGATACACCAAGATCTAACTCAGCCTTTCCCTAGTGGAGCTCTGTGGGAGAACTGTTCCCCACGACCCTAGGACATGCATTGCATGTACTGAATTGACTCTGCTCTATGCATACACAATGGCACTAGTATCTTGTCTCTGTGCATCCATAATGGAACGAGTTTTGTGTCATTCTTAGTACCACCCTTGGGAGACTTTAGAAATAGCTACTCACATAATGTTCTGTGCTTTGTCCTCTATCAAAAGTCTGGGCCTGGATAGCAATGAGCTGCTTTCCCCTGCTTAGGGAGAAAATGAATCAGTAGGAGTGGAAAGAGGCAAAAGAAAGAACACATTCTCTCTGCGCTGCTGAAGCTGACCTGGCAATTTCTTCCCCTCTCCCCGGTACCCTCTCCCTTCAGAGGGTGGGAAGGCTTTCTGCTTAGACAGTGAGGCACCGCAATGGAGGAGCATTTGCAACATCTGAGAGTGCATTTTGGAAGCATTCCAATTCAGCTGAAAGTGAAGTGTGTCAGATTTGCTTGCCTAGGGAGAGACTTAAGACCATTCACTTATATAGCAATGTAAAATGTACTTCACTTATACATATGCACATGCTGCCTATGTAATCAAAATAGTCTAATAATAAAAATCTGAAGAACCACTTTATTAGCTCATGTTTTATTAATGCTTCAGTGTTTTCTTTGTTTTATGCGCCTTACTCTTGCTTGGCAACCCTGTCTGGCTGGCAGTGGAGAGGACTGAACTAATGTTTATCATTAGTAAAAAACTCATTTCTTCAGTATGTATTATGGAGCTAATATGTTCCAGGCACTATGGGTTAAATGGAATTATATAAATAATGGTAGTTTAAAAAGAATTATGATGGTAATAATAACACTAGCAGTTGTTTGTTGCTTCCTTTGAATTCATGTGCCCTTCTATAAGAGTCCTGACTCCCCTTGCAGATTCACCACTTGCACAGGGTGGTTCTGGCCCTGGTTCTAAGGACAGAACATGTGACTTGGCATAAACCATTCCATATACCATGTCTTTCTTTCTCCACAATGATTGGTTCAAAGATGGGCAGATGACCTAAACTGATCCAATCCTAATAAATCTTGCTCGGGTCTTGCTCGGAAGCTACTGGAAAGACCATGTCTTTTGAGCTGCACTTTAACCCAAGGAAATATAAGACCAGAGCTGCCCCTGCAATCACATCACTATGATTTAGCCCCAGCCGGGGGCCTGGGGCTAAATGGAGACTGAGACTGAAGCTGAAACACGAAGCAGCAAGTAGAGCTAGAAGGACACTGCATCCTAATGACATGGTTGAAGCACTAGATCCAGCTCTGCCTGAAGCGAGCCCAGCCCCTGGGCCTTTCAGCTCCCAGAATCAGTAAGTGCACTTTTTGTCTTAAGCCCATTTGAGTTTGGTTCTATGTCACTGGAAACTAAGAAAGAACTCATACAAACAATAATAATGATAATGCAGAGACAGTGGGGGAAAGCCAATGAAAATTTTATGTGAGGAGAAAAATGATATTCAATATTAAGACTCTGTAGATTTTATAGAAGCCTTGCCTTGATGGAAGCAAAGCAGAAAAAATGAGCTAAGTCCCAGGGAAACATCATTGAGAAGTTTTGGCTCATTATATTATACAAATGGAATTCACCTTGGCCCCAACGGGGCACATGAAACAAACACCATACACAAGATACTGAACCCCTCAGGATCCAGAACAGCAAGTCACTTTCCTGGGCAAGCTGGGAGGAAACCCCAGGGTGAAGAGATTTTTTTAAAAGCTAGATTCAGAAGCTTTGTACAACCAACAGAGTGAGAGGTATTTCTATCAGGTACTTACTGTCAAAACTACATATAGCCCTAAGCAATAATGTCAAAATGATAAATAAGAAAAATTATCTTTAAGAGTCAGAGGTATTGAAGATCAGAGACTAAGTAGAGTTTTTTATGTCCCTGAAGTGCAGACACAAGGAAGGATTGCTTGGTGTGAAGGTAAATAGACTATTATTTGGGCAGGCACTGTGTTAAATCAAATTGTGTTCAGACTCTTCCCAGTTTTTGACCACTGAAATGAAATTCAGAAGTGCCGTCCCTCTTCTTCTGTGGCACCCTCATGAATCACGCAGCTTGAGGAAAGGCCCAGAGCTCAGCAGTTTATTTACTATCTTCTCTATTTACTTACTTAACTTTTTTTTAAAAACTCTCAATTCTAAAGCTTTGCTAGCTAGGAGACTGCTTATCAATTTTTTCACTTGGTAGATTTTCCCAAGTAATGAAGAAAGCCAAAAACTGGGAGAGAACTTTTCTCCTGGATTCTAAGACTCCTAGAGGTTTCCCAAACTGCACTGTATTATTTCCCACGAAGTAGAGATTAGGACCCTATGTGAAGGGGGTGGGGTAGTCTCTCCACTGAGCAGTTAACACCTGTCTTCAAAAACCATACTGTGGTTTATTTTGTAAGTCATATTTTTTGTGTATTATTCTGTTTTTATTTTGTGTATTATTCCAAGGACAGCCCACCTTATCCCTTAAGGATGGGCACTTTGCTTTTTAAGAATCAAATAGCTGAGTGTTTTCTACATCATTCTCCAGACAGTACCTAGCCCCTTAAGGATAGCGTGGCAGATTGTATTTTCCAAAGTTGGCCATGAAAATATCTCTGGCACTGGCAGGGTGACCTTGGCACTCCCACTTCAAGAACTAGTGTTCATTTTTCCATTTCTTCACTCCCCTGCCTTGAACATAGGCTGGCACTGTGACTGCTTTGACCAACAGAATATGATAGATATACTGTGTCAATTCTAGGTATAGCCCATAAGTGTTCATTGTCTGCCCTTGAAGTTCAGCTGCCTTGTGTGACTAGTCTGAGATTAGCATGCTGTGAAAAGCCCCAAGTCCTGCGGAAAGGCCCAGGAGGGTGGGACAAGGCACCATGTGGAAAGAAGGAGGGGACAAGGAGCCAGGAGTTGAAGTGAAGGGACCATCTTGGGCAACCAGCCCAGTCTAGCCTTCAAGTGATTCCAGTGCCAGCCAATGTCTGACTGCAGCTGTATGAGAGGCCCCAAGAAGGAAGCCCCCAGCTGAGCCCGGTCAATCCCCAGAACCATGAAAGATAGTAAGAAATTGTTGTTTTAAGCTACTAAGATTTGGGGGTGTTTTGTTGGATGCAGCAATAGATATCTGGAAAAGATAAGTAATTGCCAGACTGGGTATCACTTGAAGTATAGGGGATGTGGTAGATGTTAAAAACAATTCTGAATATATTACAACTACTACCATATCAGCTGGAGTCATTCATAGCAAGCACCAGAAGCTAATTCTGGTTGAGTGAATCAGACAAGTTTTTGAAAAGATAGTGGGTAACTCATGAATTGTAGAAAGGTTGGAAGATTTGGCTTCAGGATAAGCAGAAAATAAGAATGCCAAAGTTATGGGCCAAAGCATTCTGGGGAGGAAAGCACTGACACAATCACCACACAAATGAGAGAGCACTCCTGGCCCCTCGGTCTCAGTGTCACCAGTTCCCATGTTGGAGCCATGGCATAGGTGTCCCTGGTTGGCAGGGTCTGAGGTGTAGGCCTCTGCCTTTATCATAAGGGGGACTGGGAAAATGAGTGTCCCGCATTTTAAGATTCCATATTGAGAAGTTATCTTTGTTTCTTCATAGTTGTTAGGATAAGGGTGACTTCCCCAAGGACAGAAGTTTAGAAGTTGAGAAGGCAAAATGAATTGCAAGAACCCACCACTGCTACCAAGAATCAGAACTTGTGTGTGGTATGTGTGTGTGTGTGTACGTTTTGCATAATGCAATTTCTGCTTTACCACAATGTTTGTCTTCCTCATAAACATAGCATTCTACAAAGTTAGTATTAAAATGATCATTCACACTAAAACTGACAGGGCTTATGGAAAAGTAATATTAGGAGCATATCTCTTAAAAATTGATACAAATTTGTAACCAGGGCATTCACAAAAGATAGTGATCCTGGTAAAAATATTAGAATAGCACAAAAAAAGTTTAATTCCTAATTAAAAAATAGTACAGTAAATCTAAAATTTTTACTTAAAAAATTAAAAAGTGAGTGTACTTTGATATACGGGATGCAAGGGAGTATGAGGCTCCCGAGTTATGGTGGTTAGGACATCACGCCCAAAGACTGGGGAAAGTTATATGATAAACATTTTCTGGACAGAGCAGTGGATCAAAGTGAGCCAAAATAATACAGGGTGATAGACATAGCAGACATTACTGTAGACCTCACACCTGTCATATTCAGCTGTGGTCAGCTGCTGATACTCGTGGAGGGAAACATTAGCATGCTGGTGAAGTCCATCAGGACTTTCATGTTACATGCCATTAGTCCATGGTCTACCAAGCACATCTGAGAACATTCAAGTTTACAAAGCATGCCTTTAGTCATACAGCCTTTGCACACTAGGTGTTATTCCCATTTCATAAATGAGGAAATGGAGATTCAGAGAATGACAAATGTGACCTACTTCAAAAAGATAGTGTTGAGATTTGAAACTTGTACTGTCAGGTTTTAAGATCAACACTTTTTTACCCTGTCTTGTCACTTACTGGGAACCAGCTTCCACTTTTAGAAAGTTAGACCCATATCTCCAAGTTGGTAAGTGGCCATGACCCTGGAAAGAATGAATTGCATAGTCAGCATTATCTCTCAAACTAAAGGTTGGTTCATGTTGATTTTTCTCCAAAGTGGAGACTTCGTTCCTTGGACCATCAGCCTCCTCAGCCTGCTCAGAGCTGGCTTCAGGAATCCATGAAACCCCGCAGGTGACTTTCTACTCTCTGCTTTCACTCAGGAGTTAGAGTTTAGATGACTGTTGTAGAAGTTCAACTGTATTTTCCAAGGGCAGTTTCTAACCTCTTTGAATAATATGACATTTTTCTTGCAAAACAAAAATTTCTCACTTCTCACAGATGTTAATGGAGAGAAAACGTTTCTGATGTAATAAGCACAAATTCCTGCCAATTTCTTTCCTGTTTTTAATTTTTCAGTGTGCAGATGATGGTTTATTGAGTTGTGCATTTGAAACCTGTCTGGTTGTGCAAGCCAATGTCACCCAAATAAGATCAATAAAAATGAAAATGCCTGAATAGGAATGTGCCAACAAGTGGGTCAACTTGAGTCTCCTGCAGCTGAAGGAAGCAAATATTTCACAGTTGATCACCCTTCAAGGATGAGATTCATCAAATCAGGGGCTGAGATGTGCTCAAGGAAGGAAAGGTTAAGTGGACACAAGTTGGCAACCAGATTCAAAATTCCTAGAGGACATCAACCTCTTGGCCATGTCTGGATTTAAAGAGAATTATTAACCGATGTTTCTTAACAATAGCTACTTGTACACAGTTGAGATATGTTCACAGGAGAGGATGTGGGACATTACCACCGGATGAAACCCCATCATTTAGCAAGTAAGGGCGATGAGTCATTTAGTGCATTATTTCTGCATTGCACTAAACAGTCCACTCAGGGGTTCCCAGAATTGATGTACCTTCTTAACATTTAACTTGCCGTTCTTAGAGCAGTGGGAGAACCCCTGCCTCTCTAAGAACACCAGTGTGTATAGCATCACCAGGAAGGCTTGTTAAAATAAGGTTGCTGGTCCTCCCCACAAAGTCTGTAGGTCTGGTATGTACCTGAATAATTTGCATTTCTAAAAGTTCCCAGGTTATGCTTTGAAAACTGGTGTACTAGAGAAAGGCTTGTCACCAGGAAGAATCCAGCCCCATTTTGTTCCAAGTGGTAAATCTGACATTAATATTCCTTAAGATTCTAAGAAATCAGTGGATTTTCAAGGAAATCATATTTTTCAAAAGTCATCCAGATGTCTTTGTATGTAAGCTGTTTGTCTCGGACCTAGAGAAGTCCTTTTGGTTTTGATTATTTCAAAACATGGAAGAGACTCGAACATGGTGGTGGAGTAGGTGGAAGCTGAGCCTACTTGCTCATGTCTCCAGCATGGATTTTTGGCTGATCTTTTGACAAGTGACCTGAACAATCAGTGGAATCTCAGCTGATACGAATTTTTGCAACCAAGGAGTACAGAGGATGCTTTGCTCTGTTCAGTGATGAACCACCCCTGGGTCTTGTGCTGATAAAAAGTCATCAGGGTAGAACAGCAAGGACCACCCAAGCCTAAAAGAGAAAGCCACAGACTATGGATCATTTGCAGCCTTGAACAGGCTGCCTAAAACTAGACTGGTACACCGTCTGACACAACCAGACATGGATGCATCAGAAGACAGTAGGCCAACACTCAATCTGCTGAGACAAATTCCACCTTGTTGTTTTTCATTATTTCAGTTATGTTTTCTCCTGAATGGCTTTTAAACATTTTTTCTTTTTCTTCAATTTTGTTCCTATTATTTCACTATCTTTTGTTTTACTTTCATTTCAATTCTCATATTTTACTCTTCCCTTCTCTTACTACATTTTGCTTTCTCCCTCCCTTTCTATTTTTGTTTTAAATTTTATTTTTTCCTGTTCTATGCCTTGTTTCTATTCCTTACTGTTTATCCTCCCTCCATCCTCTCAAAACCATTTTTCTTTCCACTAGTCCTTTCACATTCTTTTTCCCTTTCTTATAATATCCTTATTCTCTTTCCACCTTTATTAATCTTTGCTTGCTTGTCATTAATATTGTGATTGTTGTTGCATTTCTTCCATTTTATTGCTAGATGTTCACTATTTTTAATTTCAGATCTCATATTTTAATGTTCCCCTGCTCTACTTCATTTTACCTCTTCCTGCCCTTTCTTATTTCCATTTTAAATTTTATTTTTTCCCTTTATTAGCCTGGTTTCTAATCTTTATTCTTATTAGTTCTCCTTCCTCTATCCTCACATAATTATTTTCCTCTCCTTTAAACATTTCATGATATTTTTTCTTTCCTTTCTCTTTTTTATAATGTTATTATTCTCTTTCCACCTTTATTAATATTTGCTCACTTTTTGCTGATATTGCAGGTGTGGTTGCAGGCATTTTTACTGGTGTGGTTTTGTTTGCTGGGTTTTGTTTTGTTCTGGCAGCACTTGTACAACAGCATACAAAATGTGGTGGTGGCTATAAATCTCAGTCAGCTAGCAGGATGGGAGAACTCACCAACGAACAAGCCAACAATCAAAACTCAATTACAACAAGAGAGCCCATATAAACTTTATAAAGGGCATCCCTAGAGCACCCAGCTGAGGAGATCAAGGAGACCACACCACTGAGTCCCACAGGTCTTCTACCATAGAAGACTGCCCCATGAAAACAAGGAGGTCAAAGCTGATCAATCTAATGTGCAGAAGCAAACAAAAAGAGTCACCTAATAAGGGGAGACAGAGAAACAATTTCCAATCAAAAGGAAAAAAGGAATCCCCATTCATGCTAAATGAAATTAAGGCAAGCAATGTATTATAGTTCAAAGTAATGGTTATAAGGATTGCTCAAGGAACTCGGTGAGAACTACAAGGAACTTTATGGGAGCTACTAGGAACTAGGAACATGTCCTAGCATGAAAAGGGATATAGAAACTGCGAATAAGAACCAGGAAGAAATGAAAAATACAATACATGAAATTAAGAATACACTCCAAAGAATTAAAAGCAGGCCAGGTAAAGCAGAGGATCAAATCAGTGAGTTATAAGACAAAGTAGAAAAAACAACCAATCAGAGCAACAAAACAAAACAAAAGACTCAGAAAGAATGAAGATAATTTAAGAGAGTCTCAGGGCAACATTAAATGTAATAATATTCATATCTTGGGGATACCAGAAGGAAAAGAAAAGGAGCAAGGGGTAGAAAACCTGTTTGAAAAAATAGTGACAGAAAACTTCTCTAACTTGACAAGGGAAAAAGTCACATGAGTTCAGGAAGCACAGAGGGACCCAATCAAGATGTACCCAAAGAGGGCCACTCCAAGACACATCATAATTAAAATAGCAAACTTTAAAGAGAAAGAGAGAATCTTAAAGGCAGCAAGAGAGAAACAGCTAATAACATACAAGTGAGCTCTGATAAAGCTATTGGCTTTCTCAACAGAAACACTACAAGCCAGAAGGGAGTGGCAAGAAATATTCTAAGTAATGAAAACCAAAGGCCTGCAACCAAGACTACTCCATCCAGCAAGGCTCTCAATTAAAATGGAAGGTGAAATAAGGAGCTTTCCAGACAAAAAAAAAGACTAAAAGAATACACCTCTACCAAACTAGCACTGCAAGACATGCTAAAGGGACTGCTGTAAGAAGATGAAGAAATGGAGAGAGAAAGGAGCACAGGTACAAAGGGGAAAATGGCAATAAACAACTGCCTATCAATAATAACTTTAAATGTAAATGGATTAAATGTTCCAATCAAAAGATGTAGGGTAGCTGAAAGAATAAGAAAACACAACCTGCATATATGCTGTCTACAAGAGACCCACCTCAGAATAAAGGATGTCCATTGGCTAAAATGGAAGTGATAGAAAATAAATATTCCAAGTAAATGGACATGAAAAAAAAGCTGGTATAGAAGTACTTATATCAAACAAAATAGACTTCCAAACAAAGGCTATAACAAGAGACAAAGAAGGTCACTATATAATACTTAAGGGAGCAGTCCATCAAGAAGATATAACCCTTGTAAACATATATGCACCCAACACAGGAGCACCTAAATATATGAGGAAAATATTGGAGAACTTTAAAAGAGAGATTTGCAGTAATACAGTTTTCATAGGGTATTTTAATACTCCACTGTCAACAATAAATAGATCATCCAAAAAAATCAACAAGGATATTGTGGCTTTTAATGACACTCTATATCAAATGGACTTAATTGATATTTACAGAGCATTTCACCCCAAAGAAGCAAAATATATATATTTTTTCAAACACACATAGATCATTTTAAAAGATAGACTACATGGTAGGACACAAAACAAGCCTCAATAAATTCAAGAAAATTGAAATCATATCAAACATCTTCTTGGATCACAATGGCTTAAAGCTAGAACCAACCTCAAGAAAAAACTCAAAAACATGGAGACTCAATAACATGTTATTAAATAATGAATAGGTTAACAATGAGGTCAAGGGGAAATAAAAAAAGTATCTGGAGACAAATAAAAATGAACACACAACAGTCCAAAATCTATGGGACACTGCAAAGGCAGTCCTGAGAGAGAAATTCATAGCACTACAGGCCTACCTAAAGAAGATGGAAAAATCTCAAATAAACAACCTAACCCTACATGTAAAAGAACTAAAGGAAAAACAATGAAGAAAGCTCAGAGCAAGTAGAAGGAAGGAAATAATCAAGATTAGAGCAGAATTAAAATGACATAGAGACTAAAAATTAATTCAAAGGATCAGTGAATCCAGAAGCTGGTTCTTTGAAAAGATAAATAAAATTGACAAACCTTTAACCAGACTCATCAAGAAAAAATAAGAGAAGACTCAAATAAATAAAATCAGAAATGAAAGAGAAGTAACAACTGATATCACAGAAAAAGAAAAGATTATGAGAAATTATTATGAACAACTATATGCCAAGAAATTGGACAACCTGGGTGAAATAAACAAATTTCTAGAAACATACAACCTTCCAAAACTGAGTCAAAAAGAAGTAGAAAGCCTGAATAGACCAATAGCAACTAGCAAAACTGAAGCAGTAACCAAAAAAATTCTGGTACACAAAAGCCCTGGAGCAGAAGGCTTCACAGGTAAATTTTACCAAGCATTCAAATGAAGAACTAACTCCTATCCTTCTCAAGGTATTCCAAAGAATTCAAGAAGAGGGAAGACTCCCAAACTCTTTTTATAAGGCCAGTATTATCCTAATTCCAAAACCAGGTAAAGACACAACAAAGAAAGAAAATTACATGCCAATATGTCTAAAGAACATAGATGCTAAAACCCTCAACAAAATATTGGCAAACCAGATCCAACAAAACATTAAAAAGGTCATATACCATGATCAAAGTTGGATTCATCCCAAGGATGCAAGAATGGTGCAATATTCACAAAGCAAAAATGTAATATACCAAATAAACAAAATAAAGAACCAAAATCATATGATCATATCAATAGATGCAGAAAAAGCATTTGGTAAAATCCAGTACCCACTTATGATAACACTCAGCAAAGTGGGAATAGAGGAAGCACACCTCAACATAATAAAGGCCATATACAAGGAACCTACAGCCAACATCATAATCAATGGGCAAAAACTAAAAGCTTTTCTCTTAAATTCAGGAACAAGACAAGGGTGTCTGTTTATATCACCATAGTAAACAGACTGGAGCTCCTATGTTGAGTCTCAAAAACATGGAGACTCAATAACATGTTATTAAATAATGAATAGGTTAACAATGAGGTCAAGGGGAAATAAAAAAAGTATCTGGAGACAAATAAAAATGAACACACAACAGTCCAAAATCTATGGGACACTGCAAAGGCAGTCCTGAGAGAGAAATTCATAGCACTACAGGCCTACCTAAAGAAGATAGAAAAATCTCAAATAAACAACCTAACCCTACATGTAAAAGAACTAAAGGAAAAACAATGAAGAAAGCTCAGAGCAAGTAGAAGGAAGGAAATAATCAAGATTAGAGCAGAATTAAAATGACATATTCAACATAGTACTGGAAGTTCTAGTCACAATGATCAGACAAGAAAAAGAAACAAAAGGCATCCAAATTGGAAGGGAGGAAGTAAAAATGCCATTATTTGCAGGCAGCCACTGTGAAAAACAGTATGGAATTTCCTCAAAAAGTTAAAAATGGAATGCTTTTGACCCAGTGATTCCACTGCTGGGAATATACTGTAAAAATCCCAAAACACAAATTTGAAAGAACTTACATACCTCTATGTTCATAGCAAAGCTATTTCCAGTAGTCAATTGCTGCAAACAGCCTAAGTGCCCATCAGTAGATGAGTGGATTACAAAACGTGGTACATTTATACAATGGAATGTTACACAACAGAATGAAAGATGGAATTCCTATGTTTTGTGACAGCATGGATGGAAATGGAGACTATTATGGTAAGTGAAATAAGCCAGTTTGTGAAAGACAAATACCATATGATCTTACTTATAAGAGGAACTTAATGAACAAAATAAACTAATGAGCAAAGTAGAACCAGAGACTTGGAAACATGGAACAGACTGACAGCTGCCAGCAGGAATGGGGAAAGAGGGGGAAAGGTGGAAAGAAGGGGAAGGGATTAATCAAAGAACATATATGAATGACTCAAGGACATGAACAATGGTGTGGGGATTGACTGTGGGAGCGGGGGATATTCTTGGCAGAGAAGGGCAAAGGGGGAAAAATTAGGACTATAATAGAATAAACAATAATAAAAAAGAAATGCAGGCAACTGGGCCCTATTCCAGACCTACTGAATCAGAGACTGCATTTTAACAAGATTCCCAGATGATTTGTGTGCACATTAACAATTAAGGAGTACTGCCTAGATCAGGAGTCTGCAAACTACACAGCCTGTGGGCCAAATCCAGCCTGCAATTATAAATAAAGTTTTATTGGAACATACACACACACACACACACACACACACGAAAGAAAGATGGAGAAGAACAGATCTATTTCCAGTGACTCAGAAAACCTTTTTCTGCTTGTCTTAAGTGAGCGCCAATAGGCCTGACATATTTTCATTTGTGTGTGTTTCACAGAGCTAATTTGTTCCACTGGTGCATGTAATATACTCATGTACACAAAACCATTAATAAAAGCATCTCATATGCATTCTAAACAGTATTCTTGCTTTATCTATCATCTCATTTCCTGAAGTAGTTCAAAGAAAATATCAGGCATCTTATCACTTCACCTCTACAAAGTTCAACATACATCTTTAAAAAACATTGGACATTATTACATAACTACAATGCTAAATATTAATAATTCCTTGGTATCATTCAATAGTAGTTCATCTACAAGTTTTCCTAATTGTCTCAATTGCCCTCTCACAGTTTGTTATAAAAAGGATCCAAATAAGGTCTATTTATTGTACTTGGTTATTATGTCCCTTAGATATCTTTTAATACAGAGCCGCTCCTCCTCCTCTTTCTGCCCCTTACTTTTTAATCCCAGTGATGTGTTAGAAAAAAACAAGGCCAACTATCTTGCAGAACTTGTCATGATCTGTCATGACTGTTTGTTTCCTGGTGGATCATTTAACTTTGTTTTTCTACCTGTGTATTTCTTATAAACTGGAAGTTAGATGTACAGGATTGATTCAAAAAAGGTTAAACCTTTTTGGCAAGAATATGTGATAGATGATGCTGTGTTTTTACTAGTACGCTTTACTGGGAAACACTTGTCTGGCTGTCCGACTGTTAGAAATGCCAAATTTCATCAGGCCTGATGGGTGCAGGTAGGGCCATCTTGATTTCTCCTTTCTGAAATTTCCCATCAACCTTTTGTCTAATGGTTTCATCTGTAGATGATCAATAGTCAGGGCTTTCACATCCCTAGATAGATGCCAAAGGGCTGAAATCAGTTTCTTTCATTGCTGCTGTTGCCCCCTCTCGCCTTCCTTGACGCAGCAGAGTGCAGTGTAGGGGAGCTGATGTTAATCAGCTTGGGGCAGTGGCAGTGCTCTGGGGCTGGGGTGCTACAATTTTGGAAGGTGACTTTCCAGCTCATTCTAAACTCCCCATGAGCACTGCTTTAAATGCTCCCAGATGGTGGACAGTGTCACTGAAGAAAGAATGTTTAAGTTCAGAGTGTTATCTCATAGTATTTACTAGAACATTGGAAATTGGAGAGATCTCCACGACTGGCTGTTCACTTCATAGACTTTGCAAGCCCAGAAAATATTTCTGTGTGAAGAATCTTGCAGCCACATTCCTGTCCACTCAGGCACAGTATTTCATGTTTCTCACCATGTACTTGGAGACTCCTCACTTCCCTATTTATTGCACAGCAGCCTTCCCATTCCCTTCATTTCCTTAACAACAGAGGGGCTAATATTTCTGTTATTATTTTTCAATTCATGAAATTCCAGACTACCTTATGTCAACCTGTCACTTTTATGTCATGGTGTCAATTCTCTTTTTTTTAAAATGGCTCCTCTAGAGATGCTCTGACTATAGCTGACCTGAAAAGGCAAGTTTTATATAATTCAAAAGGTCAAAGGAGGCATCTCATTTACTTATAGTGTTTTTTTACTTGTGGGTCACACTGAACCTATTTCTGGAGGATAGAACTGGGTATACAGTAAGATGGTCAGTTCAGACTGAATACTGAATAGAGGAAACACTCCTTGGCCATGACCTTTGGCCCTCTACCCTTCCTCCTTCTCCACTAAATAGTTATTAGCTGCACATATTGCTACTTTTGATTCTCCAGTCCCATCATTAAAGCAGAGGACTGATTTTTTAAATTTTTATTTTCATCTGCACTGCAGACACTGAAGAACAGTAGTTTCTAGCAAGCAAATTGGGTACAAAAAATAGTCTTCTTCAGATGAGTGGGTGATGGTTGCCTGGATAGGAGTGATTTGTCTTAAGAGGGAAAATACTGTCTTACAGGGCAGATGCCAATCTTCAAGCAAATAGACTAAAGAAAGAATGCTCTTGTCACTTGAGACAACCTGAAGGAGAATGCCTCTAGGGTCCAGGATGTTATCTTCTTAATTCCTTTTCCACTCAGTGTCTCCCCCTACTCCTTGCAAAGAGTCGTAACTTTCCAACTCACCCAGGTACTGCCTTGGTCTAGGATGATGGTGAGAAAGAGCGTGGAGGACCAGGAGAAGGAGAAACCTTACATTTAGGATCTTGGGTCCTTCTCCCTAGCCTCTAGCCTGGGTCTCTTGCTGAAGGCCTGGCCTTCCACTTGAACTGGACTGCTGCTCTCCAGGCCCTGGAAGGACAGGACTGGACCCAAAGAATGCTGAAGGCCTATCCCTTCCCCATCAAGCCTAGGCTAAGGGCCAAACCCCTCTTCTCCCCAAATCCTTGGAGATTTTTTTGTTGCATTTTCCCTTAGTAACAGCAGCCATCCCTTTAGTCAAGGCCCAAGGGGCCACTTTACTTTGGGGGGAGGCTGGGGAGCACAAGCCCAAGGCTTTAGAGAAGGGCGAGGGAACCTGTGGTCAGGCTGCAAGCAGGGAAAACTGCTTCCTTCCCTTAGCTTATTCTGCAGGGTAGTGAGTGGGTACAGGCTGGGGGCAGTTGGCGACATGCCCTGGAGAAGTAGAGGTGTGTTCCCACGCAAGGCCCTGGACTGCCTGGGCCCTTTTTCTTCTATTCACTCTGGATCTCTGGACTCCTCTCTTTCCTGCATCCTCTCCTGCCTGCTCCATGAAAAGACACAAATTTCCTCCAAGGAGTGCTAATGAATCCAGGCTGGTGCAGCCTCCCCAGACATCCCCCAAAGCAAGCATTTCCCTTTAGGGGAAGGGGGAGACTCACTCCTGCTCAGTGACTTCCTTGGAATAGAATTGGGCCTTGGGTGCATATGATCAGCCTGGAATCCAAATGAGAGCTGGTTGGGCCTGAACTTGGAGTGGCATGAGCTGCAGCCTCGTGACCAAGTGCATGCTGAGCTGTGAGGGCAGCTAATAACCTGACCAGAGCCTACCTCACTGGAATAAACAGATGTGTTGCTACAGCAAAGTGGAGCTGCCTTTTTGCTTAAGAATTATTACATGAGCCTATTGAGAAATGCCAAGCTCTTTCCAGTTGACCAAATTTTCCTTTGTCTATGCTGAAACCTCCTGGAGATAAAATAAAAGCCCTGAGCAGTCTCTACAGTTTGTTTGATAGAAATCATCACACACCACCTGCTTTCAAGCTGCTGCTGTGGCTGAGCAACCCTCTGCAGTGCAGGACCTGAGTGCGGGCTCTGCAAAAAAGGGAAGGGAGGCTCTGGGCAAGTGCCACACACACTGTCCCATGTCTGAAATGGGTGGGCTGCTTTACCATTAGGATGTTTAGTTTTAATTTTCTCAAAAAAATTCCAAGATCATTTTATATTGTTGTAATATACAATTTGTAAGAAGCATAAGGTATATTCAACTTTACACTGCTCTGCCATTGTTGGGGAGCTGCGGGAAAGAGAGGATCAGTGTATGTATAGGCTGCAGACTAGTTAAAAGGATGTTATATGGAAGAGAGAACAGTGCACTTCGTGTTTTTCCAAAAGCAAAACAAGGCAGGAAAGTTACAAAGGGTAAAACATTTTATCTTAGTATAAACAAATGGGTTTTTTATTGTGATAACATATAGATAAAATAAAACCACTTTAAGCATTTTTAAGTGCACAATTGGTGGCATTAAGTATTAGGTTGGCCAAAAAGTCTGTTATGTTTTTTTCCATAAAATAAAAGATACATTCTTCATTTTCACCAATAACTTTATTGATTTGGATATTTTGAGTATGTCAGCTATCTCCCACCATTGGCTTCTGGTGGGTAGAGGCCAGGGGTGCCACTAAACCTCTTCTAATGCATAAAACAGCCCCACAGCAAAGAATTATATGGCCAAAATGTCAACAGTACCAAGAAACTTTGCAAACCACTTTTGACACAGGTGACGCTTCAAAAAAAATAGTGTGATGCTTTCTATCTATGTTGGAGCATGTGTCAGAATTTCCTCCCTTCTTCTGGCTGAGGAGTATTCCATTGTGTGCATGCACCACGTTCTGTTTATCCATTCACCCACTGATGGACATGGGGACCGTCTCCGCCTTTGGGCAACTGTGAACACACTGCCACGGGCATGAGTGTACAAGTATCTATCTGGGTCCCTGCTTTTAATAATTCTTTTCTTTATGATATGTAAAATATTTTTAATGAACTAAACTAGATGAAGGATATGCATGCTCTTGAAAATTTTGTTACCTCATAAAGAGCTAATTAAATTCCTGTAAATGCCCAGCTTTCAAAGACCTCCTAGAAGAGATTCCATCTCTGAGTAGTATACTTGACTCATCAGTGAATCCTAAACCTGGCTTTACATCAGAATCACATGCATAGCATCTAAATATTATGGATGCCTAGAAATCTGGTATATACTACACTAACCAAGTGATTATACTTAACAGCACCGATAATGAGACAAATGATGTGTGTCTCCAGTATGATGCATGTCATCTATACAGCACCCCTGCCCAAAATGCTCAACCTAAGTCTAGTCATGAGAAAACACACATCCAAATTGAAGTACATTCTGCAAAAACAATAAAAATGTCAAGGTAATTAAAGGCAAAGCAAAAGGAAAAGTTAGAAACTATTCCACATTAGAGGAGACTGAAAAGACATGAAAATGAAATGTATGGAGAATTCTTAACTGCATTCAGGATGTAAAAAGCAACTATAAAGGACATCATTGAAACAACTGGGAAAGTCTGAATATGGACTGTTAGATAATAGTATTGTAACAATGGTAAATCTCCTGAATATGAGATATATAGGTAAATATCTTTGTTCATAGCATAAAAATGTAGAAATATACAAAATTGAAGGGAAATTATGTTTGCAACTAATTTTCAAGGGTTTAAAGAATAAATGTGTATGTGCATGCAGCTATATAAATATATACAGAAAGATACAAATGTGGGGAACATTAGTAACAGTGAACCTAGGTGAAGCTGTTATAAACATAGTTACCAATTGAACTCTTCATGAAATGTTGACATTGGGTTGAAAGTTCTAAAATAAACCAGGAGAGAAAGATGATAAGTTGAACCCCACCCGAGACCTTCAGAACCTGCAGCTCCTGGGGCAGGGACTTGTATTTTTGTTGACTCCCTCATGAAATCCTGAAGTGGCTAGGTGTGCACCAATCTGCAAACCAACATGCATGACCCACTAGATTCCTCTTTGGGTACCTTTCCACTGGACATTCTGTGATGTTCTTGAGAGCAGGATTTCTAAGCAGTGGGGAAAGATGGATCATTCGATGTTCAATGGGCTAACAATTAGAACAAAAAGAAAACTAAATGACTACCTTACTCCGAAATAAGTAGCAGATGAATCAAATATTAAATATAAAAATGAAAACACAAAAGCAACTTTAAAATATGAAATAATTTCTTATTTAAATCTTAAATGTCTTTGAAGAAATGGAAAAGTTCTTTCTAAGAAAGACACAAAACCTTAAAACATAAACTATTAAAAAATTTATCTTTTAATTTTTTTAACATCATCACAAGTCCTTTTTTAAAAGATTTTATTTATTTATTTATAGAGAAGGAAAGGGAAGGTGAAAGAGAGGGAGAGAAATATCAATGTGTGGTTGCCCCTCACATGGGAATTGAACCAGTAACCCTTTGGTTTGCAGGACTGTACTCAATCTACTGGGCTACACCAGCCAGGGCTTTATCTATCTTTTCTGATTGGCTGCTCACTTATATGTGGAATCTAATGAACTAAACTAATAAGCAAAATAGAGACAAACTCATACATAGAGAGCAGGATGACAGCTAAGGGAGAAGGTAGGTTCCGTGGTGGAGGAATAGAGCAAAAAGGAAAAAGGACTCATGGACATGGACAGCAGTATTGTGATTGCTGGGGAGGAGGGGAGTATAAGGGGACTAAATGGTAACGAAAAAAATACAATAAGAACGTTTTTAAAAAGAAAAAAATTTCTCTACATAAAAATAAAAAATATTTCTTCATGATTAAAAATACTTCAAAGAAAGACAAAAGGCAAGCTACAAATGGGAACTAATATATACAAAACAAGTGGCTAAAGCTAATTTACTCAATATATAAGTTTACAAGTTAAAAAGAAATAGCAGTTCCCCAAACCAATGGAAAAATGGACAAAGGATGTAAAAAGAGAGTTAATGGGAAAAGGCATACAAATGCCTCTTAGACATACTAAAAAGTTTCTCAGTTGTAACCCATAATAAGACAAGTGGACATTAAAATCAAACAATATTACTTTCACTTTCTTAGACTGACAATATTCCAAAATTTAACACCACACGATATGGCAAAGTCTGTGAGGAAACAGGTGACCTCGTGCAGTGCTGGTGGGGCTGCAGCTGGTGCGATGTCTTCAGAGACCCTTTCAGCAGAAGCAGTCCAAATCCAATGTCCACACCTTTCCACTCAAATTTCCCCTCTAGGAATCTAATCAACAGACATACTCATATATGCGTTCAAACATGTAGATGGAAGGTATTATGTGCAGCATTATTTGAAGTAAAAGTCTGGAACAACCTAAGATACCATTACTAGAACATTGAATATATATTGGAACATTTATGTAATGGTAATCTATATATTGGGACATCTATATATTAAACAGCTCAGCTCTTAAAATTAGATGGATATGTGCTGATATGGATTTTCTGAAATGGCAAAGAGCAAGATGGAGACAGTTTGTATGGTATTGCCCTTTTATGTTAAAAAAGACTATGTGTGTATGTGTATATTTCATGCTTGTATATCAGCAAAATGTTGTGGAAATATACAATAAATTATTAATAGTTATTACCTCTAACTTGGGTTATGTAGCATTCTCTTCACAATCTTTCAAATAAGCAAAAAATTTAAAAAGATCTTTGAAACTGTTTTTGATTATAGAAATTGGACCAGCCTTCTAAGAGGCCAATTTGACAATGTCTACGAAATTTTAAATGTTTGTACCCTATTACCCAACAATGCAAATTTCTGTGAGAATCCATCCTACAGAAATACTTGAATGAAACCTCAAAATTATAGGTCTCCAGTGATAGTCTGGGGGCTATTAAGAAGTTAATGAGTATGAATAATGGACAGGCTATGATACAACATCGGGTGGTCCATTTAGATGTGGAATTCAGACTGAGCAACTGTGGGGATTACAACCCCTGCTAGAATATAAATATTATAAATCTTGACCATGTAAAAATGATAATATGCCAAACAAAAAACACAAGGGAGCATAGGTGGTAATTCATATCTCTCATAGCAAAGCGAGTTGATTCAATCTGTTAAATAGGAAGCATATAGTTAAAAAGTAAATTTGCTAGTCTCTTCATTGTTTACCTAATCTCTTCCCTTTCCTTGCTTTTCTTTTTCTATAGTCAACTTTCCTAACTTTGTAGGGGTCATTTAGGAAATAACAGCACTCATGATAAAGAAACATTTACCCAAAGTTCACCAGTCCCACAGGCTGCCTCCCCGTGTGTGCTGTGTGCTGTGAGCTGCAGAGCACTGAGCGGCACCCTTCTCGGGGGCTGCCCGGGGCTGGGCCCCGAGGGCTGGGCCGGCCTCACCTGCACAACTGTACACGGCAGCCCAAGTTTACTACAGTTTCCTTTTCTCCTAACATTCAAGTATAAAGCTAATTCTTTTTCATTAAACATAGCAGATATAAAATCATCCCATTGAACACAGGTCTTTTTTCTTTAGAACAGCAGTGCAATGTGCTGTCCAGAATGTAGATTCAAGAATAATGCTATCTGGGTTCGACCACTGACCAGCTCTGTGATTTTGGAAAAATTACTTAGCCTCTCTATGCCCCAGTTTCTTCATCCATAAAACATCATGATTATAGCCCAACGGGTAGTTGTGATGATTTAAGGAAGTAATCCATGCAAATTGTTTAGCTGTGAAATGGGGAAGACGAGTGGCAGTCAAATACACTCAATCCGACTGTAAGAAGAAACACAAGATGAAGGACTTTGGTTCTGCTCCAGCGCTGCTCTGTGATCCTAGAAGGGGTGGGTCCTTTGACTGTAGTTCAGTAAAGAACTCTGCTCACCTCAGGGATTTGACTTTGTTCTAGTTTCCCATGGTTTAGAGTTGCAAAAGGAATGTTTTGGTATGAACCTTTTAAATGAGGCCCAGCAAACACAACCAATAGAACATATCTGTGCACATTTTGCTTTTCTAAAAAAAAAAGCCTTGTATGTACATGAATTTTTTATCTTCATCCAAGCACATGCTTACTGATTTTGGGGAGAGGGAAAGGGAGGAAGAAAGAGAGGGAGAGAAACATCGATCAGTTGACTCCTGCATGTGCCCTGGCTGGGGACTCAACCTGCAACCTAGGTATGTGCTCTGAGAGAGAATCAAACCCACGACCTTTTGCTTTACTGGATGATGTTCCAACCAACTAAGCCACACCAGCCAGGGCAAGACTTATATTTTATAGATTGTGCATGGAAGCTATTATAGTCCCCTCATTCAGTGTGCTTATTAATTTCTGATTTTTAATATTTGTGAATTGCTCTGAAGAGTTTTAGTGCCAGTGGCCTGCTGTGGTTGGTTTGCAAATTTGGTAATCCACTGGTATCTGGTGAGTTGTGACTTTCCCTCTGTGGGCTGCACAGGACTGTCTTGTGGCTTCTTCACTGTGTTTAGCTCATTTGTCACCAAAAAAAAAAAGTGATGGAGGTGTAAACAGCAGATGTAGAAACAGCCTTAACCAATACTGTAAAGCACTTTCTGTGTACATTATTTATTGTTTACACTAGGGAACACAAATTTATACTGTTTAGAGTAGAAAGGAGGTTCATTAAGGAAGATACTATGACAGGGTATTATCAAAACCCAGTATCTCCCTGCCTAAAAGTCAAACAATCCTCACAAACCTAAACATTCTGTGAGTCTTCAAACCCCTACTTGGTGGTGGGCCTGCACAGAAACCCACACCAGCATATGCAGAATTTAATACAGCTGATGATCTCAGTGACTAAACCCATCAGATTTACCAGAACTATCCAGAGGCTCCCCTCTGGTATTTATTTTGGCCATCAAGAGCCTATCTATCTGCTTCCCAGCCATGGACCAGGGGGCCCCAGCACATGAGCATTCATGAGTAGTATTTTAACATATTTTTCAGGGGGAAAAAACCCTACATGTACTTCTATCAGGCTGAGTTCTACTTTCTTCTTCTATGATTTCCTAGGGATTCACTTTCTATATCTGCACTTGTGTACCTCTCTCATCAGTTTGTTCAAGATTCCAGCAAGGAACTGCAGCTCCTTATATTCCAATACTTGCCCACCTTTTTGAGAATTAATATTTAAAAATAGATTTTATTTGTTTTTAATAGCTATAATATTTACATGGCTTAAAATTCCAAAGTCACAACAGCGTATACAGAAAAATCTTCCCTGTTCTCCCCTGACTCCTACTCACCTAGTTTCTTTCCTCAGAGGCAACCGATATTATCACTTGCTTGCGTGTTCTTCCAGAGGCTTTATATATATAAATATATATATATATATATATATATATATATATATATTCTCTCCTTTGCTTTTTTATTTTTTAAATGAAAGCTTTTTTTAATTTTATTTATTTATTTTTAGAGGGGGGGAAGGGAGAGAGAAAGAGAGGGAGAGAAACATGGATCACATGCCCTCACCTGGGGACCTGCAACCCAGGTATGTGCCCTGACTGGGATTCAAACTGGTGACCTTTCAGTTTGCAGGCTGGCACACAATCCACTGAGGCACGCCAGCCAGGGCTCTCCTTTGCCTTTTCAACTAACATAAATATACTCTACACAAAATTCTACTTCTTGTTTTTGCACTTGACAATCTATACGCACTTTATGAAGGAATGATCTATCTGGGAAAGGTGTCTCTCTTAACGGCTTTAGAAGGCAACCATTTAGACTAGGAGGGAAAACAGTCTATCTGCCAACCATGGAGATAAGTGCAGTCAACTCTTGTAGTCAAGTATGGGGAGACATATCTCATAGCTAAAGCACCCTTACGTCCTCTTCAGAATTGAAGGCAACAAGGTAACTTCTCGATGTCAAGCTTAGCATCAGATACCTAGCAGATCTCAATAGATATTTGCCAATCAATGAATAGTCAAAAACTGTTGAACCTATAGATTTAAGAATAAACATGCTGCAGAATTGGCAAAAAGGTTTTCAAAATTCACTAAAAGGCATTTGTGATAAAACAAGTTTATTAGTATCCTTTTCTTGAGCAGAGTACACACCCCCCTGACCCACACACATGTACTAGCCTTAGGGCAAAGTGGGGAAGTTATCACCAAGAGCAGTAGGGAGCAGGTGTAACCTAAGGCGGTATGCAAACCAGAGCCCAGGGAGGCATCAGGGCTCAGGAGAAGCACCAAGCACCAGGACTAAAGAGCAAGGGAAATGCCAGAGTGAGGCAAAAGGTAAGATGCTAAAAGATAAAGAACTACGGAAAGAGCAGCAGAGACGGCAAGATAAAGTGCTTGGGAGATAAGATGGAAACCAAGGAAGGGTGCTGAGGAGTTTAATCCCATCAGCTGCCTAACTTGGAAAGGATTTGACCTAAGAGGACCAGCCAAGAGATAACCTGTATATTCTTTTAATGCCTGTGTCCTGGAAAACCACACCTTTTTTAAAGGTATAGCTGCACACTTCATGTGTTTTTCAAAGCTCTCCTAGGATTCCCACTTGAAATTGGTCCATTTAACAGTCATCTAAGAAAACCAGTCTTATTAATTTAAATTATACACACCATAGGTTCAAGAAGTCAGTGAGATCTTTTCCCTCATTTAAAGAGGAATAAGACAATTGAAACAAAAATACTTTGATATAAGGACATTAGATGTTATAGGTCATGTCATTATGTAGCCATGAACATTTAGTTGAATAGTGATTAACATTTTCTTGGATTACTTAGAAAAAAGTTCTTCAGGCTACTTTCATTATTGGGCTATCAGAATCAGATGGAAATGCCAAGCAGCCCATATATATTTAAGCCTGAGGTTTCTATTATTAAACCTGGAGATAGCAAAGGATCTGGAATCCCCAGGCAAAACATTGCCCATGAATATTTTCCTCCAGAGGAGTTTGTCTATGGCTATATTTTAGCATGTCTCAAGGATGGCAAAAATTTGAGAGCTACTGCTACAGGATAATCTTATTGACTCTGAATCCAGACAAATAGAAGACTCAGGACATCTGCTCAAGATGGTGGCATACGTAAACATGGCTGGCCTTCTCGCACAATCACATCAAAATTACAACTGAAATATAGAATAACCATCACTCAGAACCATCAGAAATCAAGCTGAATGGAAGTCTGACAGCTACAGAATTAAAGAAATCACATGCATCCAGACTGGTAGGAGGGACAGAGATATAAAATGGGCATGTCCCATATCCACATGTGCTGCATAAACATTTGGGAGGGATATTTTGGGAGTGAGGAGCCCCAGCTCCATACCAGGCCCTCCAGCCCAGGGTTCCAGAGCCAGAAAGATAAGTCCCCATAACTTATGACTGCAAAACCCAGCAGGGATTGAGTCAGTGGAAGAAACTGCTGTAGCCCTAGCAGTTCCTCTTAAAAACACCCACGCATAGGCTCATCTACTTAGACTCACTCCCTCTGAGCTCCAGCACTGGGGAAACAGTTGAAAGGCACCAGTCATGTAGAGGGACACACTGAAGTGTCTAGCATCAAGGCAAGAGCTGGGGGACAGAAATGTGGGCAGAGGCCGTTGTCCCTTTTCTGAACACTCCCCCAGTAGAGCCAAGAGCTGGCAGACTGGTGCTATATCTGAGACTCTATCACACTGACTAACACTGTTTGCCCCACCCTGGAGATCCCCAGAGACCCAATCCCATCCAAATTATGGGCCAACCCAAGCTGCTTTTCAATATGAATGGCTGGTTTTGGTTCATGTTTCACAACTTCCTAAATCTTTTCAAACAAGCAAGAGCCAACCTCAGTGAGCCAGCACCCAGTCCCCATACCTCTGGCTAAGTAGCCCCAGGCCTATCACTAGCAGCAGCAGCCTAGATTTACAGCTTGGCTTTACCTGGGAATCTCTAAGCCCGGCATAAGTAGCAGCCATCTCAGATTGTTTGAGTTCAGGCAGGGTAGCCTTGAGCAAAACACAAGTTGGAGCTGACCTTGGCCTGTGCCCTCAGAAAATCCTTGGGCCTGCACACCCATTGGACAGCTACAGACCATATCAGAGCACCACGACAATGCCCCCACAGAGCTGATCCTCCACAGAGGGTGGAGGTTGGTGGTCAGTGGTCACAGCTAGTTACTGCAGCTGACTGGCCTGGGTAAATCCCCCCCATTGACCTGCCAACAGCAACCAAGGCTCAACTATAAGAGGAGGGTATACTCAGTCCATATGGAGGGTGCACCTTGAATGATAGAGGAGGCTGTGCCACTGAACCCTACAGGACACCTACTACATTAGTCCATGCTTCTAAGACATGGAGTGATAGCAGCTCTACCTAATACATAGAAACAAACACAAGGAGGCTGCCAGAATGAGAAGACAAAGAAATATGGCTCAATGAAAGAATGGATCCAAACTCCAGAAAAAGAACTATAAAAAATAGAGATAAGCAATCTATCAGATAGGAGCTTAAAACACCGATTATAAGGATGCTCAAGGAACTCAGTGAGGACCTCACCAGCATAAAAAAGATCCCGTCAGAAACAAAGCATACATTAATTGAAATAAAGAACAATTTATAGGGAAACAACAGTAGAGTGGATGAAGCCAAGAATCAAATCAATGATTTGCAACACAAGGAAGCAAAAAAGAACCAATTAGAATAAGAAGAATAAGAAATAGTTTTAAAAAATGAAGATAATGTAAGCAGCCTCTGGGACAATTTTCAACATTTGCATCATACGGGTGCCAGAAAGAGAAGAGAAATAACAAGAACTGGGTAGAAGAAAACTTCCCTAATTTGGTGAAAGAAATAGACATGCAAGTCCAGGAAGCACAGAGAGTCCCAAACAAGATATTTGTTTTATTTTGTTAAAATGTTGAAGGTCACTGATAAAGAGAAAATCTTAAAAGCAGCAAGAACAAAGCAGTGAGTTACCTACAATAGAGTTCCCATAAGACTATCAGGTGAATTCTCAAAAGAAACTTTGTAGGCTGAAAGAGTTTGGCAAGAAATATTCAAAGTCATGAAAAGTAGGGACCTACAGCCAAGATTGTTCTACCTGGCAAACAAAGATAGCATTTAGAATCAAAGGGGAGATAAAAAGCTTCCCAGACAAGAAAAATCTAAAGGAATTCACTCACTCCAAACCATTATTATATGAAATGTTAAAGGGACTTTAACAGCAAGAACTATAACAGCATAACCAATAAAATATAATTAAAAAATAAAAATAAATAAAAGGAAACAATCTTGCCCTGGCCAGGTAACTCAGTTTGTTAGAGCATCATCATGTCATATGTCAAGGTTGTGGGTTTGATCCCCAGTCCTGGCACATATGGGAATCAACTAATGAGTGCATAGATAAGTGGAACAACAAATCAGTTTTTCCCTCTCTCTTACTCTCTCTCTCTCAAATCAATAAATAAAAACATTCTCATTTACAATTGTTTCAAAAAATAAAATAAAATAAAATAAAATAAAATAAAATAAAATAAAATAAAATAAAATAGGTAGGGATGTTTAAAAGAGAATACTCAGTTAACCAGAGGTGGCTTCTAGCAAGTACTTTTATGACAAAGTAGCAGAAGTCCAGAATTGGATACTAGGGACATACTCACAAGACAGCTTAGGTGCAGATGTTGGTCCTGGTTGCTTACATGTTCTAAACCTGTAGAACTGCACAGTGATAGTGACAGCAATGAGGTCCTTTAAGAACCCAAAGCTCTTCTAAATTGCCAAAGGGTAAAGTCATTTTAATTGCTTCTGTGGTAATGCATTTTGTTGATTCTTTGAGAGTTGGTAAACTGCATTTTCCTTTGAAAGCTGGTAACACATTTAGCTGAGTTCTTTTTAAGTTGGTAACCTGCATATGGCCACAATAAATAGCTCAGTAAGGAAGACTGATTGATCTGAACATACCTGATCCCTATCCTACCAACTAAATATGAGCTTATCAAATCTAGCACTGCATTATAAGTCACTATTGCCAAAGAGAGAGCTCTTCTTTTCCACTGTAGACTATTAAGCTCATACCTAAACCACACTGAAAATAAGTCTCTTTATATTAATAGTTTGTAAATTCAGCAATGTCCCTTTGCAACAAACTGTTATGACTTGAGGCCAAGCAAAAGTAAACCATCTCCTTGTAAAGTCTGGTTCCAGAGTGGACAAAGGTTAAATCTTATTATAGAACAGCTGAGGTTTCACACACTACATCAAAAGTCCTTATATTTAGAAGTCTTACTCAATTTGCCTTGTGTGTTGTCAGCCCTCTCAGTCAGTCACTGCTGGCTAGCCACTGGTGGACCTGACAGTGAGAAGCCTGTGGCTTTGTGTGCTTCCCATATGCCCACAAACCACAGGCTTTTGGCTCTGCTTGCTGATCCCCACCCACTCCCTCCTGTTCCTGAACCCAAGCCATTCATTCCCGTGATGGCCACCATACAGGAGTCTACCCCTCCCTCTCTTCCCTTAGGTGTCTGCTCTTGGGCATCAGTGAAACAGCTATAGCTGTTTATTTTTATGTAATTCTCCCAGAGCTAATTCACGTTCTGCTATCTTGCTATTTTGGAAGTGAATCTGCATTTTACATATTTTTCAAAAGTACACTTTGTTCTTCTGCATTCTTTTATTTCTACCCACTACCTATTGCTTTAGATCTCTTGCAGAAGAAAAATTAAGATTTGGCAGATTAAGCAGACCATGAAGAGGAGTGAGTGTTTGTGGGGATGTAACAGCAGACAATGACTAAATGGGCCTCCCCATTACCGTCATCATCACCACCTAACACTTTTCCTTCCAGGGTCTATGCCAGGCTCTTTGTGGGCATCACCTTACTGAATTCTTACAGTCGTTCCTGGAGGAAACAGCTCTTATGGCCTAAAATGTACATATGAGAAAACTGAGGCTTTGAGAGATTGACTTGTCCAAGAACATACATCTAAAAGCATCAGAATCAGAACAGTCCTACTATAGCACCTGGGATCTCAACTATTAATAGGCAATCCTGCTTCCACTGTGGCTGGTCAAACTCTTACAAAGAGTACTTCAAAACCCTTAAAAGGACAATCCAATATTCAGATGGGAAGTGTAATATCCTTTCCTAATCCAGCTGTGAGTGCAGCAAATGGTTGAACAGTTGTATGTAAATCAAATTTTTGAAAATCAAATCCTATTCTAAATTCATTAGAAAAGCTTTCTTCATTCCTTCACAAAGAAAAGAAAAAAATGCAATTGCAACACAATTAGTTTCAATAGATCTATATGGTGAAGTTAGATTTTCATTTACATAACTACCTTAGAGTTGGGTTCAACTACTAGGCCCTGACCCACATCCCACCCCTTGTAGCCCAAATTCACTCCCTGCTGACAATATGGGTAACTAGTGATCCAGACAGAAGAAGAAAAAAGTCCACATCCCCATCCACCATAGCAGGCATTGCTGGCCTGAGGGTAGGGTAGCAGGAATCAGTGCTCCTTTGGGAGGAGAAGGACCAGTCTGAAACATGTGTGAAGCAGGCTTACACCAATGGCCAATTAACTCTTCAGTTAGCCTTCTACTTTCTGCTCAGCTCCAGCAGCAACATGAAGGTAACAGTGCTTTGAGTCACATACCCTTCATGAAGCTATTTGAAATCTTCTTAGGAAAACAACAGTCAATAAATATCATCATATTATATGTCCATGCAGCTTCTCCTGCAGATTAAATCAGTTGTATGGAACTAGAATCTCCCATGGTTCATTAGCATTCTGCTAGACCTGGGAGGAAGAACCTTCCTCCCCAAAAGTGCAGACAGTCTTTGTTTGTTGCAACTGTCGGGGATTGCTTTGTCTCTGGAAGCTGCTTTGCCCAAGATCATGTCCTACCCAGCTGACTCGAATGATTGATGGAGGAAGGGTCATTTATAAAGGCCAGGCCATACTGGCCCAGTCTGGAACAACTCTGGCAGGCCATTTTAGATCCAGAGCTCTGCAAGCAGTGAACTGAGGCTGGGAATTGACCTGGCCAGTCAGCTTCTCTCTCTGCTCCTTCCTCTCTCTTCTACAGGCGTTGATGCCAGGGATGCACCCTGATAAACATCGTGTATACTACATTCCATCTCAGAGTGTACCACCCGGATATCCCAGCCTGCAACAAGGATCTACACAAACTACTGCAAAATGAAAGTTACTGTATTAAGTTGTTATTTCTTCAATTACTATATTAAGCCTTACAATTATGTATGTGAAATCTAGGAAGCCAGACTAAAATTAAATAAAAACTTGTCTTGTGTTCTCTGTTTTCATGGTGTCCATATTAGCAAGAATGATTACTTACTATTATTTCAAATAGGGTACAAATCCATACAATGTATTTATCAGCCTATTTTTTTTCTGTGAAAAATTCACTTGTGATAAAATTATTTGGATCTATTTTCTCTTTACTTGGTAGGTACAACAGACTACAGTTCTTCCCCTTCCTCTACCTGTTCCTCTGACAATGTATGTGATTTGCAACCCTTCCCATCAGTAGGTGGGCTTGACCTTGAATCTGGGATAGCTTTGTGACTTGCTTTGGCTAATAGAATGTGATGAAAGTGATGTGTGCTAGTTCCCAGGTAGATTTTAAACAGGCCTTGAACACTCTGCTCCCTCAGTAGGATCCCTACCCAGCTACTGCAGAAAAAGCCTGGGATAGCCTGCTTGGAAGGTGAGGAAACTGTGGAAAGCAGCCACAAGCTCACCACGCTGAGAACACCCTACAGTTTCTAAGAGCCTGCACTTAGCAGACTCATGGCCAAGCCTAGCCAAGACTGGAACTGCCCAGCAAAGCTCAGCCCAAGTTGGCAATCCACAAAATTGTTGACCACATAAATAGCCATTGTTTTTACCCATAAATTTGGGGGTAGTTTATTATGCAGCAAAAGCTACCTAATAGAATAGAGTAGCTTATGGTTATTTCCAACACTGATTCTGGAGAATAAACTTTTGGGCAACTGGTCCATTTTCAAAAATCTAACTGTCAGTATTACTGTTTTCCTCTCCCATTTCTCTTTTTACTTTTTTCCAGGCAGGGATCTGAGTCAATGAGTAGATGGGAAGAAATACAAAAAAGATTCTACACAGGTTTGGTTAAAATGTCACTTTAAAAAGGGCTCAAGAAAAGACTGCATAGGTTAAGAAATGAACTTCCAGGAAAATATATAGGAGGTTTGAGATCAAGTTGAAAGTCTGAGAATCTGACTTTCAAAGTCCCTATGTAGTCTACTTTCCTATGTATCTGTCCTATGGCCAGACACAAAAGTGAGGAACTGTGGCAGACTCCTTCGGAGGACCTTTAGGAACTCACCACCCTTGTCTGCTATCGGATACAGCGAGTAAAGAAAGAAAGAATATCTCATTTTTCCAGTCACAGAATAAATAGCATTATGGCTTTAAAAAAATAATTTCAGAGCTTGACACTGTATTGCTACTATACCTGGTGTAAAAGGTTGTTGGCACTGTACCTATTTCCTAGAAAAAAAAAAATCCCCGATTTCTGGCCCAGGTGTTGACATGAACTGGATTCCTTTTCTGCTGCTGTGATGGTCCAGAGAAATTTGCACAGAGCAGCTTTTTCCACCTGCTGCTTTGCTGGCGTGAGGTGTGCATTCCTCTGATCTGTGGAGCCTGCGGTAGTTTGCTGAGTCATAGCTGCACTTGGGAAATCAGGCTCCTTTCACCTCAGTCGCCAAAGTAACACTTCCAGTAAATTCAACATCGGTTTATAAAAGATGTTTAACCTTCTAAAAAACCTTTGACTTCCTGACACTTCTTATTTCTCCAATCTAGATGTTTAGGATACATCTGCTTAAATTAGGTTACTTCCTGCTGCCCAGCAGGCAGAAGATGCCGAAAGAGGTAGAGAGTTTAATTTACACACCTCTGATGTGGTATTTACCTGTTGACACACCGACACTCTGAACCTTCCAGTGGGCAGCTGGCCCTGGGCAGGGGTCTATAATTAGTGTGTATGTTCTAGCAAGGTACTCAGAAGGTCCTACCAGTAGATCCCATTAAATGTTCCTAAATTAGGACCTTGACCTCTCAATAGCTTCCTATATTTTCATGAGCCCATGTGCCTGGTCACAATGCCATTCACCATGAAACAGTTTTCACTCAGAGAAAGTTAGGAACATGAATGTCACTGCTATCCACTGGCCTCTACCAGCACCTAGATTGCTAGGAAGAACTGAAACATGTCATTTTTCTTCTTAACAAACTCCCTGTAGGTATATTCTGACTCCACTCAGCTCAAGCAAGTACACTCATTTGCAGATATAGGGCAGTCAGCGTGGAAGGGAGAGGCTGCCTGGGGATACAGGTGTGGCACATTAGTGTGCTCCTGAGACACTTTCACCCTCCTTTATGTAGAGATAAAATGTGATCAAGATGAACAACTGTGGTCTTTAAGGAGACAGTCTCAGAAGGATAGCACAAGGCATATGGGTGTGCATGTGTCTTTGTACAAGAGGAAAGGCAAACCATACCCCGTGGGATCTACCTGTAGGCTAAGGAGATGAAAACACAGGCATGCATCCTCCTGGCTCATCTGAAAGAGTTCTTCATGGGACCCCTCCAGCTAATGCACATGCAAGTACCTAGCGATCACCATAATAAGAACCTGTTAGTTAATGCATTCTGATAATGTCAGGGAACATTTCATAATTATCTTATGTATTTCTGAACTTTGTTCCATATTTTTAAATATAACAGTTTTTACAATTATAACTTCTAGACAGGTGTTAAATATTTTGAAGATAATAAAATATGGACAAGTGCTTATAGGAACTGTATGCATTTCTCAGTGTTTTTACTTTTTTATTTTTAAGTATATTTTACTGATTATGCTATTACAGTTGTTCCAATTTTTTCCCCTTTGTCCCCCTCTACCCAGTACCCCTCTTCCCTCCACTAATCCCCTCTTAGTTCATGTCCATGGTTGGTGTTTTTATAGTAAGCATATTTTGTTGTGCATTTTGAATGTGCTTAAACAAAGGTTTTTAAGTTAAAAAAAAAAAACAGTGTAAAAGTGTAAAAAAAAACCAGATGAGCCATATGTAAGAAATGTTAATGTAAGATTAGAGAAAGGTTAAATAGAATATAACGAACAAAGCTGCACAAATGATGAGAGAAAAGTAAGAAGAATGCAAAGTAAGAATTCAGTTAAAATAAGAATGATTAAAAATCCGAAGAGTAGATATAAGACTAATAACCATCTCTGGATGTGAATAATCAGTGGGCTGTAATGAAAAACAGAAACGCCAAAATTATATAGTATAAATGGGAGCACTGCAAAGTAAGGCTTTGGGGAGTGAGAGTTAAATACAATGATATTTTATTAGTAAATATTAGTGTATACAACAGTGGGTAAAATTCTGCGAAAAACTAAAGAGAATGTACAAAACTTAAATGGTGGTCAGGCCCCTGTGTGTGCATTTTAGTAGCAGCCGCGGGAGCTCCCCTCCCACCTGACGAGCTGAGTCACGGGCCGGTCAGGACCCCAGTACAGAGGCCTAGTCACCACTTCAGTGGCTGTGGCTGTGTTTAAACACCTTGCTCTCATTTTAGAATAATAACAATAATAATAACAAAAATAATAGTAGCAATTGAAATATATTATTCATACGTAAGCTTTACTGAAATCTCACTACTAACCAGGCTGTTTCAAGCTCTTTACATGTATGTGCCATTGATCCTTACTAGGAGTATTATGAGCCTCATTTTACGGACAAGGGAGCTGAGACAGAGTTACTAGTCCTGAGCTCAGATTAGCCGTTGCCAGTCTTTAAATGTCAGAGCTTTGGGGAACATCATGAAGTAGAACACTGCACTAAAGGCCCAGGACACTCAGTGCTTTCTAGCTTGTTCATGAACCCCAACAGGCTGTGCTGCTACATTGCAGTCTTCTATTTCCATCTCCAGTATTTCCAGAGGCAGCCTGTCAGCTGCCTCACACTGACCTGCACCCTGGACACAGCTGGAGTCATAGGGCTTTATGGCCAATAGTGGGCATTCTCTTTAATCCAAGCTAGCTAAGGAATTGAACTATCTTGTTTATTGAACAATCTCATTAAGTAGGCAAGGTGTTCATTGGTTAAGAACAAAAGAGGGGTGCTTTAGAGTTAGACAGTTCTAGGTTCAAATCCTAAATCCATCACTATTGGATGAGATTATGGGCAAGTAATTTAACCTCTTTAAGCTTCTTTTTTCTCCTACACTGCAAAAAGACAAAAGGAATTAGGTTTTACCTGCAGCATGAAGAATTTAAGTGAAAAATCAATAGACTCAGGTTTCCCAGAGTCAGCACTTCTAACACCTAGAAGGATCTGCCAGAGAGGTCATAGAATTCTCTTTTCCATAAACCTTTAAAACTACAACAGACACTCATTAGTTAGAGAGGTTTCAACGAGAGCTTTTCCCCTCCCAGTGCAATCTGGTGGTTTGTGAGGGACTTACAGGAGGTCCCTTTGGTCTCTTAGTATCAATATTGCTGACAGTCTTTCACTTGGAACCTATTTGCTTAATAAAAGTTAATTTTCACTTAATGTAATCACTGTCTTGTTTGCCTTTACCCACATCCCAAACTTTATTAAAATACACTTGAAAATGAAGATATTTCTGTTTGAAAATTATCAGCCAGCCACTTATGTGTCTCAAGACAGCAGAAAGCCCCCATTCAAACTCAACACATACCTGATACCCTTTATCAGTGCACCAAAATATATCCAAAGCCAGGCAACTACTTCCACACACCGGTGGAATAGGTAAGCAGACAGACAGATACAAAATGCGGAATGGTTACATTAAATGAAGAACTTACCCATCACCTTTTTGTGCCTGAGTGCTAAATTTGACTAATTTAGGTCTAGTCTGTATTTTGTGGTAGCCAGAAAATCAAAAGAAAGACAGGCAAATAAACACAGAGAACACAACACTGAATTTTCAGCACTGGTGATGGGAGGGTCCTCCTGAGAAGGTGGATGAGCCAGGTACAGCCCAACTGCATGTGAGGCCTTGCTAGAGAAAGGCCGGCCAGTGTCTCTGCGGCAGGGCAGACCAGGGCCAGGAAGGACTTTGAGGTGCTCAGCGGTACAGAAGTAGATACAGATTCATTCCATCCATGGCACAGGCTGACCGCACCATCTTCTGATGGTACTCCAAACTACCTAAAACTTCCCATATAGGCAAGTAAGCAAGTTCAAAAACTCATTCCATTATCCCACAAACCTTGACTGCCCTACACATGCCAAGCTTTGAGCTGTGCTGGGGATACAATGCTGAGCTGGACCTAATCCTTGGTCATTTAGCACTTTCAGCACATTTGCAGTTTACTTAAAAAAATTTAGAGAAGTTATAATAAAGTATAATTAGAATCATGTCAGGGGAAGTAGAAGAGGTATATGGTAGGAGTCCTAACCTCATCTAGGGCTCAGGGAGTTGTTAAAGAGAAACAAAGCCAGACCCTAGCTAAAGGATGTATAGGCAGAATTTATTCAGTGACTAGCACAGTAGGAAAGAGACTTCTGTATAAAACTGAACTCAATTTAAAATATGGCAAGTACAGCTGGGGATTCACAGCCAAGAAGCAGCGTGAGGTCAGTGGACTGAGAGACACTAAGAGCAGAGAGACATCAAGGGTTGGGGCTTCTTGCCTAATTGGCCTAACGGGATTTTTGCTAAAGCCAGATCAGGGACTCAGACACAAGAGTGGGGGATGCAGAACTTGGTCAGCTATCAAGGTGGTCAGTGATCAAGGGGAAAGGGGCTCTCACCAAACTGACTTAGCAGGATCTCGCTAGACTGGCCTCGGCAAGATGAGGCCTAGTCAAAGAGAGGGCTCCGGGGAGGCTCTTTCCTTTGAGGGCTTGAAGGAGAGAGTCTTTATCAGAGTTTTTCTTGCAGAAAGAGGTAGTTAAACTGAAAATGAATTAAAGTTGGGTGATAACAATCCGTAAGCTGAGAAAAGCATATGTGAAGTCCTTGGAGGTGAAACAAGAGCAGCGAATTTGGGAAAGTGGGAAAAAAGCTGGTTATGATTGTGAAGTTTGAGGCAAAAAGGTAGGGAGGGAGACTAGATACATAATTAAAAGAGGGATTGGGATGCTTGTGAATCCTGCTAGGAGTTCAGATTTTTGTCCTGAGGCCAGTAAGTAAGGTTTTGCTGGGAGAGAAGTATGATCTGGTTTCCTTAGCCTGCAGAGTAGAAGTAATCAAGGGGGCAAGGATGAAGGCAGGGAGTCCAGCTGAGTGCACGCTGCAGTAATCCGGGCGTGTGGTAAGGTGAGTTGGATGAGGACGATGGCATGGAGCTAGAGAGAAATGGAAGTGTTGAGATATCTAGGAAACAGGAACTGTGGGACTTGGGGCATGATTTAGTGGCAGGAGAGAGAAAGGCAGGAGTCAAGGAGGACGCCCAGGTTTATGACTGTGGCAGCCGAGTGGATACTGAAATCAGGAGCACTGATGGCAGAGCAGCTTGCATCACTCTTTTGGGACTTACTCAGTTTGATTGTAAAACTTCCGAGTTTGGAGTTCAGGTGTCAAAACCCTATTATCCTCAGTCCTGTAGAACCTTGCATTCTGTCTTGAGGACTAAGGTGGCAGATATCACCTCGACCAAACGATAAAGGTTAACATCACTGGAGATGTCACGTGGTATCTTACACCCCTGAAATGATGTGACAAGAAGGGCATTTCACCTCTGTATTATTCTTTCCAACAACCCATAACCCCAGTTAATCACATGAAAAACAACAGACAAACCCAAATTTGGGGAAGGGGCATGCTACAAAATACCTGGACAGAACTCCTCAAGACTATCAAGGCCAATAAAAACAAGGAAAGAGCCCTGGTTCGGTGGCTCAGTTGATTGGAGAGCTGCCCTGTACACCAAAATGTTTTGAGTTAAATCCCCATCAGGGCATATGCCTGAGTTGTGGGTTTGATCCCTGGCCAGTGTGCATATGGGAGGCAATTGATTAATGTTTCTCTCTCCTCTCTCTATCCCCTGTCACCCCTCTCTCTGTCAAGTCAATAAACATATCCTCAGGTAAGGATTAAAAATGAAAGAACAAAAGAAAAACAAGGAACTGAGAAACTGTCACAGACCAGAGAGACTGGGGAACACAGGACAACTCAATGCAATGCAGTTGCCTGGGACGGGATCTGGAACAGAACGAGGGCGTGAACGCATGAGGTAGTGAAATCTAAACAGAGCCTGGAGTTTAATTAATAGTAACATGCTAATGTGTTTCTGAGATCTGACACATGTGCCCTGTTATGTAAGATGTTGCAGTAGGGAAAGAAAGATGTTGGATGACGGGGTATGTGAAAACGACTGTTCATACAACTTTTCTGTAAATCTAACATCATGCCATCAGAAAAAGTTTATTTTTAAAAAATGGCAGTGCCATCGAGAAGCATCTGATTCAAAATGAAACCAATGAGAAGTCAGCTGTGCCCTGAGTCTGCTGTGACTCACAGCACCTTGTGGAAGTGCTGTGGTGCCTTGTCCCCCGCCCAGATGGAGAAAGACGTGTACCACGGAGGTCAGGTGATCAGAATATTGAAACTCACCCTTCAATCACAGACAGAAAAAGTTATTTTCAGCTATTTTTTGATGGCAAGCTTTCAAAAGTGGATGATAAAACTCCCCACCCTCTGAACAGAGGACACTAAGTGTTATTGAATCCTTTCTGGGTGAATCAGGGTCACCGCTGTGAACATCTGGTATCACATTACATCCCATCAAGCACAGTTGGTTCTGCCTTCCCTCATCTTTAGTGTAGCATGGAGGCAGAAGTGCAGGGGCCACCTCCACTCAGATGATAAGTGACTAAGGAAAGGCCAAAAAAGACCAATGTGAACTAACAATAAGACAGGTGTTTGTGTAACCTCAAGTGAGCCAGCACTGGGTAGAAAGCATCTTCCACCTTCTTAGATGGCAGTTTAGCTCAAGAGAGCTGCTGGCTGCTGACTTCCCCATTTTTCTGTACCATTTCATAGTTAGTAATGCACCTGCTATAGTTTGCTGATTGCGATGCATATCCCCTAGGCAGTAACTGAAGACACCACTAATCCTGTTTGTCCCATTCTAGGTTGGCCTGGGAAGCAGGTGGAGGTGAAAGATTAACCCATCAATATTTTCACAAGGGATTTTACATTTTTTCCATTTCCAGCTCTACTTAGAGGATATTTTCTTTGTGATATATTATTTGGTTCTTATCGCATGAAGAATTGTCTTAAAAAAAAAAAAGGCAAGGTGATGTGGACCTTGGCAAAGGCAGCCAGAGAAGTGATGGGAGTTTAAGAAAAAAGGGATTAAAATTCTGACTTTTCACCGAGTTTTTTCTACCACCCTCATCCAGAGCTGCATGGCAGCTGGGACTCCCTGCTTGGAAAGACCACATATCCCTGGAGCCCAGCAACTGCCCACAGTCACAGCCACTCCTCTGGAAAGTAGACTTCATCCACTCTCTGTCTCAGCTTGTCCTTCGGTCACCCCCTAACTTTTACCTAATCCCACATAAAGACAGAGAGTATCCTTCCTCTGAATTACTTCTGCACTGAAATGCAAGCCCCTCCAGTACTGCGGGCTCTACTTTCTGCCTCACTTTTTTACTGTCCAAATCACTTTAGTCTGGATAAATAGTTCTGGATCCACTGACTGTTTACACAATAAATCTCTCCAAGTAACCAGATGAGGTAGTGGGTAGCAACTGTCCAACTATTGGTATATGGACAGAAGATATTGAAGGAGCAATGCGGATGTTCAAGAAGCTCCCCATACAATGCCCACTTGTTCACTTGTTCGTTGGAGGCAGGACTCGAGCTTCCATCAGCTTCACAGACATAAATAAACTAGGCTGAGGCCAGAGGTTTGGACCTGGAACTAACTGTCAGCTAACTAATCTTAGAAGTCGGACTAAGGAAAAGATATTTTAATATCCATACTATGTCTCCATTCCTCCAGGAAAATATGCAAAGATCTACACTTCACTTAGGGCAGGGTTTGTCTACTTAACTACTATTCACATTTTGGGCTGGACAATGCTTTGTTGTGGAGGGCTGCCCTACGTACTGCAGAAAGTTTAGTAGCCAGGGTTGCTAGAGTGAGCAAATTAAACTACAGGGTTCCCAGTTAAATTTGAATTTTAGATAAAGAACAAATAATGTTTTTAGTATAGGTATGTCCCGTGCAATGTTAATAGCATCCCTAGCCTCTATCTAGTAGATGCCAGTAGCTTTACCCCTCCCTGCCACCTCCCACCCCACATAGTGACAACCAAAAATATCACCAGACATTGCCAAATGTCCCCTGGGAGGCAACACTGCCCCTGCTTGGGAACCACTGCCTCACAGTAACACAGCAGAAAGCTATAAATCTGAACTTCATTATCTTAGCTTCCAGAAGAAGTAGCTATATCTGGTAAAGTATCAGCAAAAGAATTAGCCATTCTTAAATGATTTTGAAATCATTATTTCTTCTGCTTTTTAATGTCCTTTGGGATCAATTCCCTTTCAGTTTTCATGCCAGGTAAATTCTTGGCTTTCCTTCAGAATTAGCAGGCTCATTTTGACCACATTTCCTTTTTTTCCTTAACTGCTGGAAAGCTTAGAGGTAAATTTAATGCTCAGTTGCAGCAGCCATCTAAGTTCATGTAGCTGGTATTTTATTTTTTAAAACAAACATCGACATAGTGCCTTTTATATGCCACATATATTTAAATGCTTCATAAATATTAACTTCTTGAATTCATTCCATCACTGCAACAACCCCATGCATTAGTACTCTTACTCCCCTCCCTTTTCAGAATAAGATACTTAGGCCTTTTTCTTCTTTTCTATGAATTATTTCCCCTTTCATCATCATCCTTATTTTATGAAGTTAGCCCCTTCAGAATCTGATCGGAAGTTGACTGGATATAAGTATTGCATCATACACCTACACAACTTCAGGTCTGCTCATCCTCACCTATCTCTTGTTCCAAATGCCACCATGGTCACTAGCGCCAACTACTTCCTGCAGGTGCGTCCTCCCAGAGCCCAGTCTCATGCCCATGCCACACGCCTCTCCCCTCCCTTCCTGGGCTTCCCCGTGGACCCCAAGAGGTGAGACATGGGGAGCCTTGCTTCAGAGCCCAGAACTGCACAACCAAGAATTGCAGAGGAATTAACATCTCATAGTCAAAGTGTTGCAAATGGGAGAAAAATCTGTTCTTTTTTTTCCCACTCTAGACAGTCTGCCCTAAGATGCAACTTTCAGAGCACGGTTCTGTAAGACAGAGCAGTCAGCAGCCCTGAGTGGTGATCCGCTCAGTTACGCCTGCTCAGATTTCTCTCCCTCCTCCTGGGCCTCGCCCCTGTGTCTCTGGCTTCTGCTCCTCAGGACTGCACTCCCTATCCTACAGCAGCAACAGAGTTCTGTCAGGCTCTGCTTTCTAAGGAATCCAGACAAAGACAATTATAAATAATTATAAAGAAAATCACTCCAAACGGAGGTTCATCTAGTTATTTCTGTTACCTTCAGAGTCAGTACTAGTAACAGGTTCAGTCTAATTAATTCTGGAACGTTATTCCCAGCAGGACATTATGGGCCAGCTCCCTCACCTGTGCAGGGAAGGGGATTGCTTAAGATCACAGGCTCTGTTAGGGTCTTCAGATAGAATAGCCACCTTTAGTGTCTACAGTGTCAGATTTCCATATACATTATTTCTCTTGGTGCTTGCAAATTGAGCAACTAGTATTACTGTCCTTATTTTATGCATACGACACAGAGGCTCAGAAAAAGTGAAGTGAAATGGTCAAGGTCACGACCTTAGCAAATGGAAGAATCAGGTTTACACCAGGCCTCCAAACTCCACTTACCAACTTCTTTCCCCAGCTGCCTCCTGGTGGTTGGGAAACGGGCCCTGGCTGTCTGGGGAGCTGGGTGGAAAACAACATGAACTTAGAGGAAGACAGGCTTGAATTCAAGTCCTAGCCCCGTGACTTAACAGATTTGTGACTTTAAGTTACTTAATATCTCTGAGCCTCAATTTTTAACTCTAAGAATGGGGATTATAATGTCTACTCATAGTGTGGCTGTGAAGAGGAAATGAGATAATATATATAAATCTCCCACCAGTGTTTGCACACAGTAGGTACTTAATAAACATTAGCCAGTATCAGTTTTCTGGATTCAACGGTGTCTCCCAAAAACAATATTACCTTCTCTGTTGTAGGTGCTTATTAAGTGTCAGGCATGATGCTAAATATTGTCTATCCAGGAAGGAATTTCTTGTAACCATCCTAACCTCTCTGAGGGAAGAAAGGTAAAGGGGAATGTCTACTACCTCCTCTTAATCTCTTGTTTCCTCTAACAACAGTTCATAAATTTTAGTCATTTATGTACTCCTTTGTTGAACTGTGCCCTTTCTGTGTAGCTGTCTGAAAACTTCAATTTATAGTTAAGTTTTGTCCTAAGCAAGAATACCCTGAAATATGAGGTTGATGTGCAAATTATATTTTTCTGATATACATTAAAACATACACATTCATCATTAAAATTAAAAAGGGTTATTATTTAAAATACTCCAAAAAAAGATAAAACATGATTGAAAAATACTCCAGAAAAAAAAATCAGGTAGAATAAAATTGGCATAATGTTGACCATGGTTGAAACTAGAGATGAGTATGTGGGATTACACCATTCTCTAATTTTATGTATCTTTGAAATTTCTGTAGTTAAATAGTGTAACAACATAGAGTCAGACACACTTGTCAAACCTGCAGGTAGGGGAGTGGAACGCTCTTTGGCAGAGGCCTAAAATCATCTCACATTCCCCAGAGGATCCCTTGGGCAACATGGGCCCATAATGCCCACCAGAATGTCACTGTTATGAGAACAGACACCCAGGCTTCAGTCTTCCTCATGGGCTTTGTCCCCTGCATTTAGAACAACTAGCCACACAGATAAATGCCCACAGAAGGCTGGCTGAATCCATGAATGAATATCACCTGCTATCCTCCTTGTGGCTCTTAGCTCTGTCTCCTGGGATGCCCTTTAGGGAGTGGGCAATAAATTAACTTGAAAATTTTCACCTCAAAATGATTAGTAATGTAACACTAGGACTAATCTGAGGAGCTCCTGCTGTTTTTCTTTTGTTGCTCTGCCATTTGGCTTCCATTATTGTAAAGAAATACCTAGGAAATTTCAATGAGCTTTTGGGTTGGCATTATTATTATTATTATTATTACTGCTGCTACTACTACTACTACTACTAAATAAGGTCAACTATATTAGATGATATTACTTGGCTACTGGTTATGTTTTTTGTCAAAGTATCCCTTATCAGCTGCTATTAAGAACAAGCTTCATAATCATTCACCTCAAATAGGTTATGTGTCATCAGTCTAGAAAAAGGAGGAAGGGGCGAAGTGGTCTCAGGAGCCAGAAGGGACTCAGCTTAGGAGCCAGACACCAACCAGGAGGCCCACATGGAGTGTGCTTGCGCTAAGCCACTCGGGAGCCCCTACTCTCGCACCCACACTCAGAGCCAAGAGAATGCTACCCACTCTCTGCAGACACTCTCTGGGATATTCTGGGATCAGAGTCTGGTACCAAATTAGATATCTGAAGTAAAGGTTAGATATACTAGAAGTCTACATCTATCCAGGCCTTGGTGGGATCCCTTTTTATACATGTAATTAGGTATTCTAAAAGACAGTAATAGTGTGCTGCTTTATTATGCAAATCAATTAGTATTATGAAAAATACTGTTTCAAATATAACATCATTTTTTCCCTTTGCTGTAGGATGTGAGCCGAATTTCTATTAAATATGCATCTACCTTTTGAGTCTTCTTAGGTATTCAGTGTAACTCTTTTGGGTACAGAAACAATGAGAGAGATTATATCACGATTGAAAGGCCAAAAATAGCAGAAACAATAAAAAAGAAATCTGAGAAATCAGAGTGGCAGTGCTACTCTGCTGCCAGAAAATACAAATACAGAAATTAGGTTTCTACTCCCCAAATTCTTATGTTGGAAATAGCTTTCTCTCTTGTTTATAGAATGAGAACAACCCATCAGATTATTTTTATGGATCTTTTTTAGAAATGAATTGGCTCATGAATGGAAGAGAATGAAGTGGATGCAGGCTTGGTGGCTCAGCAGCCTCTAATTAGCGTTAGCATTGTGTGATGCATGGCCTGATGCTGTACTAAGCCAGTGCAGTTGGACCCCCCAAGACAAAGCGAAGGACCTGTTTCACAGCTCATGGAGTAAATGAAACCTAAAACATTTTTTCCAAGGAAGTGACTGAAGTGCATAATTGTCAATTTAACAATTTTACATGGAAATAAAATGCAAATTGTCCAAAAACAAATGATAAGATGCTTAATCTCACTCATATTGGAGAAATTAAATTAAAATATTTGTACTTCCTTACCTTTCTGCTGGTCTGTTGAAATAGCCTCCTAACAGCTCCCTCTACTTCCATTCTTGCAGACAAGTAATCCTTTAAAAACAAAAATCAAGTCACATCTTTCCACTGCTTGAAACTTGGCTTCTCAGTTCACTTACTAGGTATATTTAAACATAAGTTCTGTGACACTTTAACACAAACTGAACATAAATTTTACCATTCTGCAACTGTTTGCAGATACAATGTCTTAGAAATCTTTTCATGTTTAGCACATAGAAATAAATTTGCCTCTGTCTCTTCGGTTGCTGCATAATATTCCACAGTATGGTTAAGATTTATTTAGGCCTTCTCTTATTAGTAGACATTTAGGTTGTTAACAAATTTTCATAGTTATAAATAAGAGTGAAGGGAACATCCTATATGTGCCTTCTTGTTGCTTTGTGAGAGTGTTTGTTTAAGGAACATACTGAACACTAATTTTCAAAAAACCCAGAGCCACGGCCAAGTTGCCTCCCAAAATAGCAGTGGGAACACCCCACCAGTGGAATGCGAGAAACCTATTTACCCACAACTCGGTCAACATTTGCTTCCAGATGCTCTGGACTGTTTCATTGTCTATTCTTGCAACTCATATCATTCTTTAATTCTGGGAAATTCTTGTCTATTTAATTATTTCTTGAAATACTGTATCCCTCCATCCTCTCCATTTTCTCCTTGTGAATGGTGGAACTTTTGAATCTGCACTTTATGTTTCTTAATTTTCCTTTTCTACATGCCATCTCATCAGCTCTTTCTATTGCATTATGGGAGAATTCCCTGGCTCAGTCTTTGAAATCACGAATTGGCTCTTTGGTAGCGTCCATTTAAAAAATCCATTTCCATTGCAGGTTGCACATTCTTGGCGCGTGTCCTCAAGGCACTGGCTTGGAGCGCACAGGCCAAGCGGGGGCCCAACCGTCGTCGCAGCCAGGGGTTAGCTGGGTAGCCATGGGGGCTTCCCGGCAGCTCCTGCGCGCAGTGATTCTGGGCTCTCCAGGCTCCGGCAAGCACACCCTGTCATTGCGCATCACCAAACACTTCCAGCTAAAGAGGCTCTCTAGCGGGGACCTGCTCCGAGACAATGTGCTGAGGGACACAGAAATTGGTGTGCTGGCCAACGATTTCATGAGCCAGGGGAAGCTCATCCCGGATGACCTTATGACGCATCTGACACTTCAGGAGTTGAAAAATCTCACTCAGTATAGCTGGCTGTTATGTGGTTTCCCTAGGACTCTCCCACAAGCCAAAGCCCTCGATAGAGTTCACCAGATACACCTGGTGATTAACCTGAATGTGCCCTTTGAGGTCATCATGCAACGCCTCGCTGCTCGCTGGGTGCATCCAGCCAGTGGTCGCGTCTACAACCTTGAATTCAACCCTCCCAAAGTGGACGGTATGGATGATCTGACCGGAGAGCCTCTCGTTAAGCGTGAGGATGATACACCAGTGACACTTATCAAGAGACTAAAGGCTTATGAAGACCAAACAAAACCTGTTCTGGAACATTACCAGAAAAAGGGGGTGTTGGAAACATTCTCTGGAAGAGAAACCAACAAGCTCTGGCCCTATATACATGCTTGCATGCAAACAAAACTTACACAAAAATACCAGCCATCCCCATGAGGAAAAATGCTTGTAAGTAGCAAGATGAGAATCTCCACCTTCTTTCATTTAGAAGTTCCTCATTCTAAGACTCCACCATGTATGAACTTTTTGAAACTTACATTAGTTTCATTTCTATGGATTTTATTCTGGGTAGTAAAGATATGCCAAATGAGTCAGATACTAAGATTTATCATTTGAAATTGTCTTCTGTGTGTAATTCAAAAACATCAGCGATGTCTAGACTCAAAAATTCTTTTAGAGCAAAATTAAAAGAGCCATTTATAATAATCTAACTTTTGTTCAGTAAGAATGTGTGATAAGGTTTCCATATTTTCCTGGAAAATAAAAAATATATTCTAATTTGGACAAAGGATCTCATCAAAGGCTTTTGCATAGCCAGATGCCCACCCCCCTCCAAAAAAAATTCTAGCATGAGGGACATGGTTATGTGAGATGCTATGACCATAAGATTCCAGATGAAAGTAACTGGGTTTATAGATCCATTGCAAAATGTAAATTTACTGTTGCCTTTAAACTAAGAAACGTATAAGATGGGCTTATAAGCTATATTTATTTTGTTGTTAAACATAACTTCAGTTTACTGAGAATTTTCAGTTTGCTATAAAAATGTATCAGATGGCATTTAGGAAAAGATTACTTTGATATGGCTTGTTTTCTTTTGAAAATACATGTGCACTGGGGATATAACCTGTTAGAAATGAATGTTAGAAGTTTTTGGTTAAGCACAGAACTGAATGAATTTTCTTTAATGGAAAATGTCATTGAAGTCTTATGTTCTCAGAAGTTACTCAGATTAAGAAATGTGTGCTTTAGGATCAACTTGCCAGTTCTCTTTTTGGTCCAAGGTACAATATGCCTTGAAGAATAACAAATTAAAGCATTAAAAGAAGAAGAATGAATAAAAGAAAACTTGGAACAGTACATAAAATACACATACTTTGTCATTAGAAAATAGAAACAGAAACAGGTATGCCTAGGGGAAAATTTCCTTAATAAAAAAACAGCCATAATTAGTAAACAGATATAGCAATAAAAAAGCTTTTTATAAGACAGGTTAAAAAGGAGCAGGAAAGTAGATGAGTTTGCTGAAGGTGAAGTTCTTTATTTCTGATTAAAGGGGTTGATACCTGCTAGTATTCACTGACATCCTACCTAAAGAGAAAAACAATCCTGCCAGTGTATATAATCTGAGCAGTCATCCTTAAATCCTTCCTTTAGATTCCTCAGTGAGGTGAGGAGGAAGCATGCTTATGTACTGTGGCTGGTGGGGGGAGCGGGGCAATGTAAGAAGTGGAGGAGAAACCTGACTATATCTTAAATGATAGATTTACCTCATTCTACTTGGTGCTAAAGCAGATGAAGCAAATCCTTTTGCAAGCTGTCATTAATTGCCTTTGTAAATTTGGCCCATTTTACTCCACACACTTAAACTACAAATACCAGCAAGGTTTTTTTTTATGGATTTGGGGGAAAAACTTATTTTTCTTTCTTTTGATTTTATTTTTCACTTACTGATGATTTTTCAAAATGGACTGAGTCTTTTTAAAAGAATACACAAAACATTTCATTCTTCAAAGTATTTCCTATAACCAATTATTTGAATATTATTATGTACTTTAAAAAATGAACTCTCGAACTTAGGAATTATCACTAGGCCCTGGGTTATAAGACATACATTAGTCTTCATGGTAATAAAATTAAATTTCAGAAAATAAGTCAATTTCATCTGCTTTTGTATTGTAAGAATCAACTTTTTTAAAAAAAGATTTTATTTATTTATTTTTAGAGAGGGAAGGGAGGGAGAAAGAGAGAGAGAGAAACATCAATCTGCGGTTGCTGTGGGCCGTGGTCTGCAACCCAGGCATGTGCCCTGACTGGGAATCGAACCTGCGATGCTTTGGTTTGCAGCCCACGCTCAATCCACTGAGCTACGCCAGCCAGGGCTCAATAAGAATCAATTTTAATTTCCATGTCTTCTGGTTGACTTGTTGGTGACTGCCGTCGATATGTTAGAAAAATTTACTTACCCTAGTCTTAACTCCTACTTTGCTTGCTCTATTATTTGTCTTCCTTGAGTGTTTGTTCATCCACGTTGTTGAGTTTGTCATCTTTTGTAGTGTTGGTCTTCCTTGAATGTGTGGTGATCTTCACTCTACAATCTTTTTTAAAAAAATTTTTGTATTGTATTTTTTCCATTACCATTTGGTTGAGATTCTCCATTAGACTGCATCCGCTGTTAGTGGGTGTCATCTGCTTGGGGATATTGCTGGTCCGAATTGTTCTCTGGCCTGTTCTCAGTGACAGTGAAAAAGGATGTCACTAGGTGAGATTTCTCAGAGGTATTCAGTTCTGGTACCCTATTCCTCTGGCCACAGCCAGCCTCATGACACATGGCCATGCCTGTCTAATTTGGGCTCCCTGGTCACAAGTCCTACCTGGAGGCTGACACTCTCGCTGCTGTTTGGCTCATGGTACATGAAAGGGTATCAGTGGAAGAGGAATCTCTGACCCCTCCTGCAGTGGTGCCTGAAAGACCTACATGCTGATGGTCCTTGATATTCCCCTGCTTCTGGTGTTTACCACCTTCAGGGACGAAGCAGGCTTGGTGCTCCCCTCACCTTTGTTGCAATAGTCTTCTATGCACACTCTAGGGTGGCCTTTTTGTGTTTGCACCAAGCCAGTCTACATCCTGTGCCTTAGGATTTAGAGGTTTCTGGTTCATTGAAAGTTTCACTTGTTTAGGATCATCAGTTGAGGCCCTTGCAGCAGGAATGAAGAGCTGTAGGATATATTTAGTCCACCATCCTGAAATGAAAGTAGATTTCCTTATCCACCCTCAAAATATGAAGTCATCAGACCTCTTAGAGCTGCGGCTTTCGATTCTGACTGCACATTAGAATCATCTGGGGAGGTTGAAGATAGAATATTGATACCCCAAGCATTTTGATTTAGTTATAAGGGGTGGGGGCTGTGCTAATTGCCGTTTGTTGTATTATAAATGTTCCTGCAAACCACTTTCCTACGGTAACCAAGCTGATTACCTCTGAGAGGGCCAGCCTTCTACTCAGGGTTCAGCAGAAGCTCAGAACCACCTGGTAGTCTCACCAGCCAGAACTTTCATCACAAAAGGCTTTGCCCTCCTTGTCACCTTTTCCCCCTACACATAGATATTTAAGCAATGAAGTTTATCATTATTTTATCACTAGTCATCACCATGTTTAACTAACATTTTTCACTTGATCTGTGTTGCTCATCAAATTCCACATCAAATGTCACTCTAACTACTGATTTTTGGAAGCTTGTTTAAACACCTTTTCCTGTATGGCTGGTTGTTCAAATTCTCTGATATCTCTGTTGTATTTAAACTCAGCTAATCATGCTCATTTCAAGTATGTAGGTTGAGAAACCAACTTGCAATAAGATCCTGATATATTTGCTTTATGTTTTCTAGTCTTTAATAGCTTTTGTTTGGTTCAAATTAAAAATCTGAAATAAGCCAGTTAAATGGATTTTGGAGATGAGATGGCACAAAACACAATGCATTTCTCTAAAAAATGGCTACATTTTATATTAGTAACTTAAGCTGAAATGGGAATATGCTTATGTATTCCCATTTCAGTGTCCAGTAAGGACAACTGTGGGATGTCCTTATTCTCCAACTAGGCCTAAAATCTAGGTCCAGACCTATGGTCTTGTGAGGTCCTTGACCATCTAGACAACTTTACAGCAACGTCTTCTGCAGTGAGTGGCAGGGAAACACCAGGTAAGCTGAGTGAATATTGAGTTTGAATAGAGTGCAGGTGGGAAGTCAGAATTAGGGAAAAGATTGGGGAGGTACGTGAGGGGACTTTGAATATCATGACATAGGGGTACCTCCCTCCCTTTAGCAAGCTTAGAAAACCGTCATAATGTTAGGAGACTAGAAGAAAGATTCAAAAGTGGTGATGGTGGTGAAGGACTCAAAAGGGACTAGGATTACTTATCAGTAATCAGAATGGTGTGTTAAATGAGAAGGAGATTATGCCCTGACCAGTGTGTCTCAGTTGGTTGGCTGTCCTTTTGTAAGGCAAAGGTCACTGGTTCAATTCCTGGTCAGGGCACATGCCTGGGTTGCAGTTTAGATCCCCAGTATGGGTACATGTGAGAGGCAGCCAATTCATATTTCTCTCTCACATCAGTGTTTCTCTCCCTTTTCCCCTCCCTTCCCTACTCTCTGAAAATAAATAAAATTTTCTAAAAAGGGAGGGGTGGCATCAGGCCACATGGATACAGAATTTGACTACTGTCAAGCTGTAAGGCTTGAGAATTTATCAGCTACCCCACTGAGCCAGCTGCAGCCAATTATGACTTTGTGAGGAAGAAGTCATGACATAGAAGAAATGATGAGGATGTAAGGTCAAATGTTGACTAGAAGGACTCTGGGATGAGAATAGGAAATCAATTTATTTGGAGGGACAGGGAATTTGAGGGTGGAATAAATTGGAAGAAAATCTTTACCACTAAGAAAGAATTTGGAAAATATCAGCAAGAGAATTGATGGAGTTGCAATGGGAGAAAAAGGAACAGACCTACACTCCTCTAGTTCGGCCTTCTCAATGTTTTTATCCTTATAAAAAATGAAAAATAATTCTTACTACATTCCTTGGGCACTGGGACATTGATATATAAGTAAAGTAAAAGGCCCACGTAAATTACCTTGAAGCGAATGAAGTCTTATGGGGAGTTCTATCTAGCAAGAGTAGGACTGACTTCCTGGAGTCATTTGGAATGGCCATTTCATTGGGCGATAATGGGTGGAAACATCACACAGGATAAGTCCCCAAATGTGATTGTTTCGGAAATGATCTGAGAACCAGCGAAACTCTCTAGCAAGTTTAATAATCCTAGAATCTTCCTTTGCTTAGTCTCCACAACATTGCTCTCAGAAGTTAGCAAACTAAAGCAATAAAGCAATCAGGTGATATTTCTGTATTTATATGGAGCTTGGGTTCGGTGTTAGCTTTTGCAGGTGACAGCAAGGCCAAAGTTAGGGTATAACAACTGCAGTCTAACAGCAAAATTTCCAACTAAATTGTAATTTGTTTGTAGCTCTCTTGTCACTTACATTGTCCTCATAAGTAAAGAAGATGGGGCTCCTGGCAAAAGAAGATAAACTTTTGTCAGGAAACTGTAGTAACTAGTCCATCCCAAAGAGATGCTAAGTGCCGACCAAGGCTGCTTCTGAATTTGTAGGCACCAAAGGAGGGACAATGTCAAATTCTCAAAATAAAACAAAAGTCCCTAACAAAAAAGCAACAACACAGAACAACAGTGTGTCCCTTTCAGGGAAACTGTCATTCTATTTGGATGGCTTTATGCTTCTGGTCTCCTGTTGGATATGCTGTTTGCTATTTTCATTGCCTTAAGCACAGCTTGCTTGCCTTAAACCATGATTTGTAGTTTCAGTAAAATAAAAATTTAAAAAATCCACCTATTGCCCACAGTCCCTTCCTCTTCTGATCATAGTCACTAAAAGGGGGACAGGTTTTTCTATTTCACAGTTGGCTATAAGTCTTATAATCATCTCAGAAGACTCAACACAGTGGCAAATAATCATTCTAGAATTAAAATGAGAGCTAGGAGAGGGCAGAGAGTGTGGAGACTGCCTATAGCATGGGTGGTGGTGAGGCGGGCTGTGCGAGAGCCAAGATGGAGGTCAAGAAAATGGTACAGAAAGGGAGGCTGGAGGATAACTCTCAGTCACATATCTGCCTAAGGCAAGGCTAAGTGGTAATCAGATATTTCCTAGTCCAGCAAACCTTCCTCCTTGCCTGCTACAGAGTGATCTCTAAAAGTTTTCTCTGGCACAACAGGTACTTGCCACATTTAATCCTTGGAAATTGCTCAGCATCTGTCGCACTGATGTTTTGCAATACTTTTAACAATGATTTCTCTTTGCACGGCTGCTGCTGCTTCCAGGAAAGGGTGTCCATTCTGTGTTCTGATGCATTACAGAGGCAGTTTGCCTGGAGTTTTCTCATCACCACACAGTCTTTTCCAGTCAGAAGCTTTCTTTCATCAGGTCTCACCTGCATTTGCTTAGTCATGTGATGACCCTTTCAGTGATCTAAAGCTGAACAGCTGGCTGAGCACTACAGGTCCCAGGTAGATTCGGAACTTAGTCATTGGCCCTCCCATCAGCAGAGCTATTGGGTGAACCCTCATGGGAGGAGCATAATAACATGTTCACACAAGTATGTGTGGTAGGGGGAGGGTGATTCATCAGCAATACATGTTCTAAAAATGTAAACATCCCAAACACGCCTTGGTCTTGAGCTGCATTACTGAGTCTGTGCATTGTTAGGTAAACACATGCTCTGTGCAGTTAACTAGGGAAGCCCAGCCACAAGTATGGGCCTGCTTAGTGTTAGACATCTAGTCAAATCCACTTGCTCCCACCTCCCTAAAGACGCAGCATGCAGCTGCATGTGGGGATCTCCAAGGCTGAGCTGAACCAGTCAGCGCCATGGGTCTGTGTGCTCAATCCGACCTTTAACACAGCCAGACAGAGCCTCGCTCAGGCTTTGGATGAAGGGTCACAGTCTCCTTGGGAATAAATTCAATGAATAGTTATTATGTTTGGATTGTCCTGCCCACACTCACCAGCTATTTTAGATAGCACATGACTCTGACTCACAGAAAAGAGCAAAGAACTGCACCATGGCTCTAAAACATGCTGCTCACCCACTGCCTTGGGTTAGAGCCAGAAAACACCCAGGTCTCTGGCTGCCAATGGTGAGGACCCTTTCCTTCCTTTCTCTGTATGTACCCATAAACAGACCCAGTAAACAAGGTCACCAAAATTCAGCAAACATTTAAAGATATCTCCCAAATATACAAGTTGACAACTTGAGCAAGAATGTGGGGGCCAAAGAGAAAATAAGTAAAGGCATTTTATAGTTTGATGTCTTCTGTGATCTAGCAATGCCCAGATGCTGCAGGTGGGAAGAAGCCCAAAAGAGTCCACATCAACAGGGATCCTGAGGCCACCGGGATGGTGCACGCCAGTCTTTTTAAAGGAACCAGTGGCTCCAGATGATGTAATGGAAGTACAACCACACAGCCTAGTTTTCTTCCCCAGGGCATCTTTCCATTGCTAGATTAACTCTCAAAGGTTGATTTAGTGAGAGCTCCTTTGGCTATCAGGACAGAAACTCCACTCAAATTTGCTCAAATAAATTGTGTATTTTGTGGGGGTAGCAGGGAGAAGGAGAGTGCTCACTCTAGGTATGAAAAAGCCTTGGGAATTCAGGAATTGCTAACAACCAGACCTCACTAGGGGCAGCAACTGGGACTCCTCTGAAGCCCCCTGCGCTGAGCTTCACTCAGTGCAGGGTTCGCAGGCACCCCTGCTGGTGGGGGCTCATAGACATGAAAAGTGGGTCCAAAATGGAAAATCACGTGTCCCCCCAGGCTCAGGATCTGGGGAGCAAAAGGGAGTAGTGGGGACTCTGGGCCACCTATGTAAAACAGAATTCTTCATTTGTCTTGTCTCCTGTAAGTGTTCTGAAAGTTCTCCAATTACTCTGAGGAGAACTCCACAGGCAGCAGGTGAGTTGGGAGTGTGCCCATTAATGCTCTTGAATGGACCCTCAGGGGAACATATGTACAGGGGAGCATCAGTGGTCTTTCAATGGATGCTTTAAAAGTCTGTAAAGTCCCAAACACAGCTCAAGTCTGACCTCTATGTTATCATCATGTTCATTCTTAGATAGTCACAATTTTCATGCAATTTGCTCTGAAAGCTCATCCATTTTAAAATATGAGCTATTCCAGTACTTAAGTGTTGGCCATCATTTCAAATTTAATCACCCGTAAGCCAAACAAAGCATGTTGTGTGTTAGATCTGTCCTGTGGGCGGCTGGTTTGCAGAAACTGGTGCCCTGACGCCTCAGCTTCCATTCCACATATCTGTTCCCTTATGTTCCTCAACCACATTGGCAAATTCTATCTATGTCTCTGAGTTCAGAATCCCTAAAGAGCAATTTAATTGGTTTCTGGCTTGGTTGGGGACCATTCTTGGTCTAATCACACAGAAGTTGTAGGAGAGGCCCTGACTGGTATGACTCAATGGGTTGAGCATCGTCCCAAATCCAAAAGGTCACTGGTTCAATTCCTGGCCAGGACGCATGCCTGGGTTGTGGGCCAGGTCCCTGGTTGATGCTTCTCTCCCTCTCTTTCTCTCTCCTTTTCCCCCTCTCTAAAAATAAATAAATAAAATCTTCTTTTAAAGTTAAAAAAGAAGTTGTAGGGGAGGAAGTAGGTGTGACAGATAAACTGAGTCACCATTGTTGAGGTTTCCACAGGTTGTTTCCTCTTCGGGTTTTGTTCTAGACCTGGGAAAGGGGCAGGGTATTTGTCTTACCTGAACTCTCTGAACCTTCCTAAATAAAAGGAACTGGCAGTGATCAGGTGCCCTGTGAAAATTCCCTAGCAGGCTTAGAGGTGGCAATCTAATTCTGACAGGGACTCTAGGGGGTGCCTTTGCCACCAATTTCTTCTCAGTCAGTTTCTAAGAACAGAGATGACCATGGGCCATCACCCAAGTTTTTCCTTTGGCCAAAATTGACTCCTTTCTCTTTTTTCTTCACATTTCCAAATTATGTCATTCCTCCTTACTAATGTTTGTTTGGAAACATGTCTATGCCTGACAACTCTTCTATAGGAAGTGTTGCAGAATACACTCTCCCCAGTAAGACAAAGAATGGGCAATCGTGAGCTACTTGCCTGCACACGGTCCTTATTTCCAAAGTTGGTAAAAAGGGATGGCAATGATGTATTTCTCTCTGCTTGCTTGACATGATCCTATAATTTGCATTATGATCCAGCATTTTCCAAGTCTCTGTAGACTCCGCTCAATCTGTGTATTATGAAAGACATTTCTCAGTCTTACAAAAATATCTTTTCAAACATCCCATTTCTGGAAGGTGGCATCAGTGTTCTTTGCTGCTGTACCCACAGCACAGCACAGAAGAGCCCCTCTTCATCTGGGACCAACATGCTGAAGTGTGGGTTCAGCTTGTTATTCACTGGCTGCTCTAAAATTTTTTAAAAACAGAGGCAATAATGGAATAAAAATAAATTAGGCTGGCTCCCTTAGGTCTGGGGGAGGAATTAGAAAGCGCTTAGGAAAACTTGTAAATTATTTTACCTCTCTTAGTGGAAACCTAGACCAGGAATCCATTGAGGCTTGGGAATACTCCTAAGAACATGTATGTATTTTCTAGTCCCAATCTGTTTTCAACCCCAACACTTGGGATAACCACAAATAACTCAGAGACTCCAGAGTAAGCACCAAAGCCTTAGGTTTTGGTCAGGGAGTCTTTAATCCCTAACACTTCAGAGAAGAATGATATACTGAGGTGGGGGTATTGGTAGCCTCCCCTCTCCCTTTCATTTACCACTGGAAACTTGAACGTTGGGAGCCTGTACTGGTGTAGTGGGCATTTAATTATGGCCTGTTGACTCTTGTTCCTGAACCTGACAACAACACACTAATTTCCCCATAAACCTCCCCTCACACCCCACACCCCCACCCCCAACCTGGCATGACTCTGGCTCCAGGCCTGGGTGCCAGTCTGGGCCCAGAAGGTCATAGGGGCAGTGACTGGTTCAGAGATGGACACATGTCCCACACTGGACCAGTGAAAACCAGTCCTGATGTTGTTGGAACTATATAGAAAGAGATGCTTGACCCCAGGGCTGCTAAACTGGTCGATGGAGTCCTTAGTAACCACCTTTACCACCATGAGGGAATGAAACTAATACCAAGGAAAGCAGGGCTGAGGGACACTCAGTGGCACTGTCCTCCCTGTGTGAAGCCCTGGATCCAACTGTCCTGAAACCACCCACCCAACTCCCAAGTTGCACGGATCAATGAATCGTGACTTTTCTTTAAGCCAGTTTAAATTGGGCTTGTATTTCATAATTAAAATGGTTGGGAATAATATGCCTGGTTTAGTAACAAGTTGTAGATCCCATGTCTTCCACATATTCCTCCCCTCATCTCTCAGACCTTCCAACTTGTACTAATCTACTTGTGGTTCCATTCCTAAGGAGTGGAACACACCATTCATTACAGTATGTGGCCAGCAACTAAGGCTGCTTTCCAGAAAAATGACTGTTCTGTAATTGAGGTACCGATTGAGCTGCTCTTGTAGCTTCACCTTGAGATCCTTTGGAAACAAATGTCACCTCTTCTGCCATCTGCCTCACAGTACACGGCTGTCATGCTGCTGTCTTCCTGCCGTGTTCTCATCCCACTCTCATTGGCAGAGCTCTCGTGATGCAGGAAGAGTCAAAATAAACCTTTACCTTCACTTGAAGCCTGAGTAAATAAACTCCCAGACACATGCCAAGTCCTGTCAGAGCGCATGTGTCCTCCTTCATCCGCAAGAAACAAACAACCTGGCAAAAATCACTTGGAGGCCCTGAGTGTTCCCAGGACACTGGGTTCAGACAGAATATCAGGATCGTCCCCACGCTGGTGGACAGAGCCCTTCCTGGCTCGGCCGTTCCTGGGAGGCTCCATCCTGTGCTCTCCCTGATCTGCTGCAGGGGATCTGGGGAGACTTTGTTCTTGGAGAGTCCGGAACATCACACATTTATAGGGGTGGGGGAGAAGCAGAAGGAAGGAGTGGGTGGAAGAGAGGGGGAGGAGGAGGGAGAGCAGGACATTGTATCATAAACAATGGTTTATCGTAACCATTTAAATTAGTACAGATGAGATATTAGACTGTACCTTAAATATTAAGGTAGTAATGTTGAAGAAAATGTAAGGATTGCGAACTCTTTGAGCTATTGATTTATAAAATCAGACTTTGAGCAAATGTGTGCTACTGGAAGTAGTTTTTTATTAGTATAAAGAAAGACAGAGAGTGAAGAGAAAATTCTATCTGTATAAAAATATATATAATGACTAGAAAAAGCCTTTCTCCACACTAACTGCCTGGCCCTCTCTCTCTCCCTTTGCTTAACAAGTTTTTGTTTCCTTCTAAAAAAACCAATACTACATATGTGCATACATGTGCGCATATATATATATATATATATATTTGTTTACACAAAAGAGATCACAACACATGCTCTTTTGTAACTTACTCCTTTTCACTCAACAGTATGGTATGCACCAAGGTCTTTCATAGCAATACAAACAGCTGTCTTTGAACGGTTGCCTGATGTGCCACCAAAGGCTCATTTATGTAACGGGTCCCCATGCCTGGATATTTAGCTCCTTTATAGAGTTGGCTTTGCAAACAATGCCATTTCTCAGTGTATATCTATAGGATCGAGTTCCAACTGGATTTTCTGAGTCAATGGCACTTGAACTTTTGATAGTTAATATCAGATAAACATTGCTTTATTTATTACCAATAATCAGTTGCCTGTATCAATTAGGATTATGACTGTGCATATAAATTAAAAATTTAAAGTATTTTTGGCTCAGTTACATGAAGGTTTATTCTCACTTTGTAAAATACGTGCAGATAAAGACAGTCTGGAGAGTTGTCAGTGACCTAGGCTCCTGTCCTTCTGCTCTGCCTGACAAGCAGTGTGGCTTCCTTCCTCAGGGCCACCTCATGGTCCAGTGTGTTTGCCAGAGCTGTACACCTCACATCCGCATTCCAGGTGGCAGGAAAAAGAGAGGAGAAGGGAAGAGGGAAACACCTACAAGAGTTAACTTTCTTTAAGAAACCTTCTAGAAATCCCTACATAACATTTCTGCATATATCTCATTGCCCAGAACTAAATCACATGGCCACATCTCATGATAAAGAGTCTGGGAAGTGTCTGGATGGCAATGAAGCCTGCCAAGCAATTAGGATTTGACTTCTGAGGGAGGAAAAGAGAAAGGGCAACTAGCCTCTCCCACATTACTCAGCTTGGTAGATTACAAAATGCTGCTTTTCAGTTTTTAGCAGAAACAACTAGATATATATATATTTAAAACAAACAAAAACACTTTTCTACAACTCCCACCTCCTTGTGGCTGTTTCACCTCTCCTCTAATGCCTGCCCTCACCCTAGAGCAGCAGGGATGCTCAGCTATAGGACAGAGTAGACACGAAGCTCTGAAACCATTCCAGCACATGGCCCCAGCAGCTGTCCGCACGAGGGGAGCACTGGCTCCATGTCTGATGAACCCGCCATCCAGCTTTAACTAGTAGCAACACACAGCCAATCTCATTTCAGCTGAGTCTCTCCCACCACCCCAGAGTTCTGAAAAAGAAAACTCTAGTCATATAATTTTATCTATAAATATCTCAGCATGTATCTCTAAAAGATATGGTTTATCAAAAAACATACCATAATGCCATTATCACATGTAAAAGTAATAATTCCTTAATACAAAAAGTCAGTGTTTAATTTTCCAAGTCTCATAAATTTTTTAACAATTTGCTTGAATCAAGAATCCAAATAAGATCCCTACATTGCAACTGGTAGATGTGTTAAAGTCTCTTTTAACTTGTAGATTTCCTCTCCATTTTGTTTTCTTACATTTAAAGGAAATTTATTGTGGAAAATTTAAAACACATACAAAAACCTGTAGGCATTTCCATTTGCAACCAGTGGTCTAACTAGTACTCAAATCTGCCCCTTTTTCTGCATCTCCAACCTTCTTCCTCCTCCACCCGCACCCCCATCTACCCCTGGATCTGTCTGGGCCTTGGTACACTCATTCTCTTGGCTAACTTTGGGGCTTCAGGAATGTCCTGGATTTTGTCAAAGCCCAGTTCCCTGGTTCACATTCTCTACCCTTTCCTGCCGTGGGTGAGGGAGCCCTTTCCTGAGTTGGTTCCTGCCTTCTGGATCTGTCCCTGCTCACATGCTTCAGTGTTCCTACCTTCCACCTGCCTTGGCTGCTAGCTTCCTAGATCCCAGCTTGGTTCTCTCCTTCCCAGGTCTGAACCTGCCCCCAGGTTCAAAACTGTCATTTCGAATAGACTCCACACATCCATTTCACTAAAGCACACACGTACACAGACATATGAGTTCAGATAATTTTCCCTTAATTAGCCACATTAAATTATCACCATATCTCCTACTTCCTTCTGTCCTGAAGCAATTAACCATCCAGGGAGGCAGCCAAACAGAGTGAGTGCATGCACATTAGCCACGTCCCTGCCTATAACCTGAATGTGAAAACAAGTATCAAGCCTGGGCTGGGGATCTCACATTTGGACTTACAGAGATTCCCTAGGTTGTTGAATAATAATCAGAATATATTGCGCTTATTTATATATAATGTGTATCCAAACATAAGTATAGGTTGGTGGCAAAGACGAAATCATACTTCTGTTTCATCAGACTTACTGAATAAATTATACTCTTGAAATCCTGGAGCTGAATTTGTGCAGTGGCCAAAGAAGGGCAGGACAACAGGAGGAATAGAATTACTTTTCAAGTTCGTCTACTGGCTCTGCTTTCTTCCCCTACTCTGATCCCAAATGTTCTTGGCTCCTCTGTGCAAAATAGTCTCCCAAAATAATTTTCTCCCTAGGGGTCTCTATCTCTGCTCCCTTCAATAGAGTAAACGAATATTTTTCCAAAGGCTACCCTTCAGCTGAACTTTCTGCCTTCCAGAAATAGAGCTTGGCTCTAGGCAGCTAATCCTGTGTTCTGTGAGCTGCCCCAGCAGGGAGGAGCAGGCTGCTGTGACCGAGTCTTATATAAGACCCTCCACATGAGGAGTAGTGCCCAGTCAAAGCAGGAATGCACCAGGCAGGGCCTTGCAGCTGTCCCCGTGCTCTGCTGTCCCCACCATGTGAGCTACTCAGAGTGGGTCATTTAATCTCTCGTTATTTTTACTACAGCTCTGGCTGCTGTTTTACTAGAAAATCCAAGGGAAGGTATCCTTCCACCTGCTAAGTCCTGATCAGGAAAGCAAATAGCCTTTGAAAGAATAAAGATCTTACACTGGCTGGAGAACCAGGACTGAAACCCAGTCCTCCCTCAAGCCGTTCAGAAGAGCAAGCTTAGAGAGCTGACTCTGGTGCTGTGGCTCACAGGTGGCAGTTATTCAGGCACAGAATCTTTGAGCCAGAGTGGGCCTTAGTAGGAGAGATTGCCTAGAGGGACTCTCTTATAGCTCTAATTAAAGGATGCTGGGGGCTGTCTAATAGGCATTTCCACTGCCCAGGAGCACTTACATGGACACAGAAAGGAAGGAGCTGAGGAACAGCTGAAACACACACTTCTACTCCAGTTCAGACACTGGAAGAGCAAAACTGAGGTGTGTGGGGGTTCTACTCCTCCATTCCATTCCTAGCTCTCATTGCCATGGAAAATCAAGGAAGGTGATACTACAAATAACATTATAGATGCTGTATCTGGTGAATGCAGATGTAGTTGAAAAGTTAGGGGATCTGACAAAATGTTCCCCTCAAATGAATGTATTCAGCTCTGCACTTCCATTCATTTATCTGTATGATCGCTAGTAGGTTATTTTTAAATGTAAAAAGGAAAAAGGTCACTCACACAGACCTGTAGTCCTGCTGTCACAATTTGAGCCACCAGACCTTTCCCTGCAGGCACAGATGGTGGCTCTGAGAGCAAGATGCTCCACCGGAACTGGCAGCAAGCGCCTGCCACTCATTCAGTTGTCTTCAGCATGTTTGGTCATTGAGCAACTTCCAGCGGATGTCTTCACCTGCCCATGTTGGAATGGCTCCTTTAACTTATTCATAATATCTGCATATGTAGGATTAAGACCTCCCTTTAGACACCACATTGTAGAAACAATGTTTCATAGGACCCTATAATTCACTGGGAGAAATGACAAACAAGGCTAGAATCAGTGCGGATACATATTTAACAACTTGCCTCTACAGGGAAATAAAGGTCTGATTTGTAGTGTTTGCCATTTTCCATGGTGTTAATACTCCCACTTTGGCCAAGTTCAAACTACCAACCTAACTTTATTGAATGTGGAGTTTGGAAGGTATGCACAAAATTGGCTTTTGGCAGCAGGTGTGAGCCAGTGCAGACTGGCATCTGCATGCCCCTGGCTGGAACCATCAACAGTAAACAATTTCTGTCCCTTCTAGGGCATCATACTTTTCCTAGACCAGTGCATAAGTACTATTTTCATTAGCTTTAATTAATTTTATCCTAGGGAGCAAGTCAGGCAGTTTTGGGATTACTGTTGTATCTTGATCTCATCACTGCTCAGTTATCTCATCATGGACTCCATTATTACTTTGGGCTCTGACAGGCATGGCTCAGTTGGCCAGGCATCATCCCACAAAGTGAAAGGTCGCCAGTTCAATTCCTGGTTAGCGTACACACCTGGGTTGCGGGCTTGGTCTCCCAGTTGGGATGTGTGCTGGAGGCAGCCAATAGATGTTTCCCTCCCTTCTCCTCTCTCTAAAATAAATAAATAAAACATTGTTTTTAAAATTATTACTTTGGGATTCTGCTGGAGTCCAGACAACTTTGGGCTGGACCGATAAGATTCTGTGCACCCAAGCGAAGCAGCATATTGACTGAGGACAGGATTTAGAGTCCAGACAAACTGAGTTCATGAAATTGAGTTCATGATGGAATTGACTGAGTCAATTCCATCATGAAGATAAACTAGGAAATTTAGGGTTCCATGACTCCTCCTAACCTCTCTAAATTGGAGTAAAATAATAACATAACGAGCTCATTGTGTAGCTGCGAAGATTAAATAAGCAAATGTATGTAGAACGCCTGACTCCGCACCGGAACACAGTGCTCCGTAAATAGTAACTACAGTTATCATCACTGGCTATCGCTTGGCCTGGTTTCTATCTCAGCACTGTCACTGCCTCGCTAGCCTATGGAGCCCCTTCCTGTGAAGTGACTGAGGTGTCTGCTTCTGGTGCTGCCTGCCAGGAGCCACGGAGCAGGGCTCCGTGTGTCTCACAAGGCAAGGGGGCCCTAGTATGGGGCATCTGGGAATCAGCCCCTGTAGTCCCACAGACAATTATTTTCTTTTGAGAAGAAACAGCACAACAGACATTTCCAGCAGTAAGGACACGCCGTCAGTAAACAGAGGGTCTTTGGAAGTGGACACAGTGGGCTCAGGGTTTCCAAAGAGCCCAGCCTGAAGTTGAGTACATCTAGGAGCCTCCCGCTGAGTTCACAGGTCTTCCAGTCCTGCCCTTTACCTGACCTGCCCCTCCTTCTCCCACCGCCCAGGCTTCATCCCCGTGCTGAAATCCCCGGACCCTGCTTTCTCCCTAGGCCAGGCACGGGGGCGGAAACACCTTTCAAAGCTGATCACAATCTTTCTCTTTATGTGTCATAGTATGGTTTTCAAACTCTTTTTACTTCCCTACGTGTTTCATCTTATCAAAAGCCGCTGAGCAAGGCAGAGCTGATCTTACAACCCACACTTCACACATATAAAGAAACAGCGTGCCAGAGAGGCAAGTGACTTAGCCAAAGGTCAGATGATGTTTGTGGCACAGCTGCCCCGCCCCGCTTGCTGTTAGGTCTCCCTCCAGCACACTTTTCATTATGCTTGCATTCTAACCAAAAGTCAGGCTAACCTATCAAGCCCCATTCCAAGGCCTATGTGGTCTGGATGATGAATTCTATTAGCTCTCCCCAGTCGGTGTCTGAACAGACTGTTCTCATATTTTAGTTGAAGTATCTTTGTGAGCTTGACTAATTCTATGCGATGAGAGTGCAGCTGAGGCCCCTGTGTCTCCCAGGTGCACTCTCAGCCTTGTGAATTATGTAAAGGCTCTAGAATTCTCAGAATATATCATTAAGTAAGCACTAGAGCTGGAAAGGACCTGAGGGATGGCCTAGCCCAGCTTCTCATCACACTAACGATAAGTCAAGGCAGACAGTCTGAGTGACGTGGACCAAGTGCTCCAACTGGTTGGCCAGTGGCCAAAGGCAGCCTAGACTCCAGGCCTCCTGACTGCCATGCACTGCTCTTTCACCTTAGGTCACCGCTGTTTCTTAGACTTCTAATCCTCTTTTGAAGACTTGAGATCTTCAATTGTTTTTTTACGAAGGAATAAAATAGAAGCACAGTCATAAACCCAAAAGTGGAAAACCAATATAAGCTCTTTCTTTTCTATTGCAAGATTCTGTTGTTTCTTTACTCATATGCCCAATTCAAAGAAGATTGAAAAATGTCAACTAAGGTAAAACAATATTTTATGCATAAAGTACTACACCTTTAAGCATTCAGGGGTATTTTTCTTTAAATGTATATGAGGTCTAATTCTTAAACAATGAGATTTCCTTTCTCATATACGACCAAATGTCTGAGTGAGTAGCATAAACACCACACTCTGAATGTTTTGGAATTTTCTTTAAAATTAATGGCAGTCTTTTGCATGTTGCCAGTGAAGTGATCTTCTCTCTTGTGAAATTGGATTCTTAGCACTTTCTCTAGCAAAGTCCACAAAAAAAGCCTCTGCTGTCTTTCTCCATCTCTCCACTGTGGAGATTCAGAGAATGTTGACTATTTATGTGAATCTGAGAAAGTCAGTCAATCTTGGAAAACCTGTTGTGTCTCAGACGAAGAGACTAGGAGATTTGCTTGAGCATGTCATCCAGAGAGCAGATCGGTCTCCCTTCAGGATCAGATAAATAGTTCCAGTGGGGTGTGACGGGAAGTCTCCTTCCTTCCTCCTCCCAATCTTCTGGACTGCTTGCTGATGCCAAAACTGTCTTTTAAAAGTGGTTGCCCATAGAAGGGGAAGGGTGAGACTTGGCAGGGGAAGCAATTACCAAAGTAGTGAAGCCTTTCATTCTTTAATAAAAGTTTTCAAAAAATTAAAGGTGAACACCTGGTTGGGTAACCTAGTTAAGGGAGAGAGTAAGCCTTCAAACAAACAAATTGTGTAAAGGACCATTTTCAGAGCCTCCTTGGTTTGGATAGTGTGAAAAGTTGAAGAAACAGGAAGTGTCAATTACCTTCAAGAGAAGGAAGGAAGTCCATGGGTGGTGAGGAAGAGAACTTCCACCAGTTTAACCAGGACAAAATGTAAAAATGCTAGCGGAGGAGGATTTATCACTTACGTAATGAAGCTTAAGCTCAGGTTGACTCAATTGTACAGGGTTCTTCCAAGAGTCTCCAGCCAATTTTATGTGTTTAACTTTGTTTTCTTTTTGTTTAAAGAAAGCGTCCTAGATGAAAAAAATGTCAGCGCCACCAAATCTGGATTGCATGAGCTAGGTAGAGATTCTGAGGTACAGAGTTATATGCAAAGGCCAGTCTGATGTGGGTCATGGATGAAAGTGCTTAGAGCTGCTCCTTTTATTTGGATGTGCAAGAAGGACCACATCTCTCTCTGTTTTCTATGAATCAACCTGGTTTTCACTTGAAAGCTCCACCCTGCTGGGTTGTTACACACACACTACCCCCAGGATGGCTGCTCTGTCCATGCTTGAGGCACAGGCAGTGCTTCCAGGCCGAGAACCCTAGACCACGTGTCTTCATCTCCTCAGGTACATCACACAACCATCTCCCTTGAGGACTGGCCACTCCTTGGGCTCCTGAGCCAAAGGAGAAATATCTTCCCCTCCCTAAAATCTATAGACCTCTTTCTTCTGCCTCAAGAGAACTTCCTCCTCACTACGCAGCTTCCTCCAAGACACTTGTCTCTTCTCTTTCCTGTACTTTTACAATATTTTTTTGCCCACTCTACCCATACCATGAAAAATTAATAAACCGAGCCCTGGCTGGTGTAGTTCAGTGGATTGAGCGCGGGCTGGGAACCAAAGTATCCCAGGTTCGATTCCCAGCCAGGGTACATGCCTGGGTTGCAGGCCATGACCCCCAGCAACCGCACAGTGATGTTTCTCTCTCTCTCTCTGTCTCTCTCTCTCTCTCTCCCTCCCTTCCCTCTCTAAAAATAAATAAATAAAATCTTAAAAAAAAATTAATAAACCAAATGTTAGTCTGTCTTTCTATGGAGTACAAGTCCCTGACAGAAACTCTCTCAAGAAGAGGAGATTTTACATTAGGTCCTCTAAATGCAGACAAAAAGGGGGGCGGGGGGAAGAAACAGTGCATTTCCATATTAAAATAGAGAGACTATTTCTATAAGGCCACAGGTTATCACATGTAGAAGATTTTGTCTCCTCATGTTTCCAATCACTGGGAGAAAAGGCTGTCATAACCCAGAAGAGAAAGCCCTTTATGAATTTAGATGAAGCACAGAAGAAGACCACTACCAAGGAAGACTACAGGTTGCATACAAAAAGTGTTCATATGCTAGATTCCAAGGTTAGCAAAACAAAATAAAACAAAAACACTCACCAAAACACTCTAGGAGAGAGTACCCAGCACAATGATGACATACATGGTTGTCCCAGCTATAAAACAGGTTTGTTTTTCAGCCTCATACTTACTGAGTCAATATTTTCAAAAGTGCCCCAAATATCACCTCAAGGAAATATTTATTGCTGACTTCCTGTGGCCCCATTTTTATTGTTTGCTTATTGCTTTTGTCCTCAAGATTTATTATAAGTCTCTTATCAGGTGGTTTGAAGCCTTGTGTAGAATGATATACTGTTGTGCAAAAATAGCAGCATTGCCCTTCCTAATGTCCAGAACTGACCGAGTAAACCTTGACCTCTTCTCATTCCTGCAGTCGGCAAGACTGCCCTAGTCCCCAAGGGCAGGAGAGCTGGCCCCGGGGGGAATGTGTGCAGCTTGGTGTGCAGGGGTGGTCCAGCCACACTGTGAACAGAGGTCGGCATAAAGAAAGGTGTGCTCTCTGTTCAGATAGGGACCAGTGCTGTTGTTTGTTTGTTTGTTTTGGTGCATGGTTTCCAATTCACTTGAATCCATTTCACATTAATGGAACAAGCAGTGCAAAAGGGGATCTTGTGCTCAAAGACATGATGAATTAGATACAGTAATGAAATCAGATCTTTGGGGAAGAGTAAACCCCTCTTAGGGTTCTTCCCAAGGGCTCTCTAAACTGTGCTACAACTCCAGCTGAATGTCTGCATGCCTGAGGATTTACAGCTTCCAGGTCAGATTTGTGTGCCATAAACTCACCAAAACAACAGTCTTGCTAATGCTGTTTTAAAAACCCTTAATGTTACCCAGCTTAGTGCAAGCATACACGAGGGACTGAATAAATAGTCCCCAGTTGACTCCACCTCTCTATATCTAGCTTGTGACTCGCAGACTCAAGAAGAGAAATTCTTCCTGAATCAAATTGTTAAATCTGGACACCATTTCAAGCATACTTGAGCTTTCTATCACAATCATTGTTTTATATTTCAGGAACCCTCTGGTGCCTGTCTCTGTATTTAAGCTTCTGACATTTTTTAAGCCAGTAGCAACAACGCCACTAAGTTTACCCAGGATGTTTACCATCAGTTATTCACATAACGTGCCCACAGGGCAGGTGGCTGTTAGCAATGGCATTTTATGGGCCAGGAAACATACTCCTGATGACACACAGGGAATCTGAGATGGAACCATGATCAGAATTCTAAATACTCAGGCCCTAACCAGTGTGGCTCAGTTGGTTGGGTGTTGTCCTACAAAGCAAAAGGCCGCTGGTTTGATTCCAGGTCAGGGCACACGGCTGGGTTGTGGGCTTGGTCCCCAGTTGGGGTGCATACAAGAGACAATCTTCCTCTCTTTTTTCCTCCCTCCCCTTCTCTCTAAAGAGAAATTAAATCTTTTTTAAAAGACTACTTCTTAAAAAAAAAAAGAATTCTAAATACTCGGGGCTGCCTGTGACACAAGACAAAAACTCTTCCAAGATAGGTGGATTATCATTATTTTACAAGTGATCCATTATCCAAAGCACTACCTCCTCTAGAAGGCCTTTCTCAATCACTCCAGTCCACAGTGACTCCTTCCTAGAGCATTCCCCAACCATTTTCCAAACTCCTAACACATTTTATTTGAATGCTACACTGGTCTTTAATCATATCCTCTTTATATGAGCAATAATTCCCAATGGATTATATTACCTTCCCTTTAGAGTATTACCACCTTGAGGATACTCTTACTTATATTCCTCTACTGTTCCTAGCAACATGCTTTTTCTCAGATGGGGCTGAGAATGCACTGCCCTGTGACCACCACTAGCATAAATGGCTGCAAACTAACAACCATAAATTGATATAAAATGGAACCAGGATGTACTCCTCAGTTTGACCCCAAAAAGGACACATGGATAAACCCTCCCAGGTACTGCCTCCTTGGTGGTCTCCTCTGACCCAAGAAGGTAACAGCAACTGCCTCCCTATAGCCCTCGCAGGAGTCTTGCTGGACGAACACCATCTGGGAACAGTCCTCTTGGTCCCAGAGTCTGTGCAAAAACAGGCTTATCAGCTAACCTTGAAATGAGCACCCACAGATTGTCAGATTGCCCTGGGGAACTGGGCAGGAAAGACAGAGCTGAGTAACAGCCTGCCTGCTGCATTCAAACCAATAAGCTCAAGAGTAAGTTCACCTGTCTACCCAGCAGGCTTCCCACTTAATCTAATCATACAGAGAAAACCATAAATCACGTTACATAAAAAAATGGTAAAAATATTCATTGTAGAACATCTGAAAAACAGAGTATTAAATGTTATAAAATTATCCACTGATCTCACCATCGAGAGATAAACACCATTAATATGTTTGTATATTTCTTACTAGTCTATTTTTCTATGTAAAAATATTTCCCTCCTGTAACTAAAACTGCAATTTTATAACCCAATTTTCTTCACTTAGCAATAGCATTTCACTTAGCAGTCTACATTATTAGCAATTCCAAAATATGATGTTAATGGCTTCATAGCATTTCCTGTCCCAGAGGCACTCGAATAATTTAACCGTGCTTCTGTCCCTACACTGCTCATGTACCACATTGATGGTACCGCAGGGTGTGGCTGGGGAACCTGCCCCAAATTGTTCTACTGAAATCTTTTAGGAAATAGTCAAATAAACCCTCTTCCTGATGGAGAAAAGAAATATAATTTCTCATGACAAACCTATGGTTTTCAAATATGTAAAAATGATCAGTGTGGCCGACCCTTCAATGCCCCACCCGTGTTCCCCTTATCCAGTCTCTTGCAGAGATGATGACCTCTTCCCTTGACCCTGACAGCTTCTCACCTAAGGCACCCGGCTATTTTCCTCTCGCTGCCAGGGGCAACCCTCAGCCAATGAGTGGGGAGTTGGTGGGTAAATATCCCAACTCTCATGACCTTCCCTGGGAAAGTTCTGAAGCTCAGTCTACACGGTAGCTTGAAGACTTCCAGTAAGACTGAGCTACAGGTGCCCATGGTGGTCATTCACTTATTTTTGGCTTTCCTCCCTTCCCTCTCTTACTTTTCCCACTTCTTAAGGGGGACTTTCTGGGGTCTACCCCCAAATAACTATCTAAATTCAGTCTTGTCTCTGGGTCTTCTTGTGGGAAGCCAAACAAAAATAGTCATCTAAAAGCTTATCCTTATAAGAAAGAATATAGAGAGGAGGAAAACCCAATATTTTACAATTGGCCAATAAATTACTACTATTAATCATGCACTCTCTGTGGAAAATACAAGTCTGTATCACTAACATAAAGACTATGTGAAACCTCCTTCCTTTCTGAGCCATCTCAACTCCCTTCCACCGCCTTTGCAATTTCCGTGAGTTTGAGTGTGAACAGGAAGGCAGTCCCTGTTTCTGCGGTGGCCATTCTTTAGAACATGCACGTTGTTGTCTTTAGGACTATTTAGAAACACTCCTGTCACCTTCAGTGGTTGTTCTGCACAGAATCTAGAGACACACTAATTTGAAACGTCAGTGGATTTAAACAGACTAAAGCGTCTGCTAAACCCAACCAATAGGTTAATAGTCTTTGTTTATACAGCTGTGTCTTGATATAACCCTGCAGCAACAGTCAGTACCATATAAATAACTTAGCAAGAGTGCTTGAGGCCAGTGCATGAAGCAACTGATGTTTTAAATAAATTACAAAGCCAAAGAATCTTTGAAACCTGAAACTGTTTACAAAAGAATTGAGACTCTCTTTCTGCATAAAATGATACAAACCTTTTGCACATTTTAAGAACATTTTCTACTCAGAGAACTGTTTTATATTCTAATGATTAAAGAGTTTATGATTCTTGCCTGCTCCCCCATTCTTTGGAACCTCATTCCCCACATAAGTATACCTTTCACTTCTTCAGTTCTTGCTTATATGCTACTTGTTATTTAGATAGATTAAAATCTTTAGAGGCTAAATTATGGTGGATTTCTCACTTCCTACTGATACATAATTTAAAATCAACACAATTCCAAATCCAAAAATAAGTAAAACAAAGACAACAAGCTCCTAATAATTCCTATGATAAGTATTTTGATGACCTTTTGAAATATCAACTACATTCCAAATAGATTTCTCATCTTCTCTGGTACCCTACCATAGACTGAATTCGCCAGTTCAGAAACCCCATCAGTGACACGTCTGTGATTATGGGTCAGGTTGCAGTACAGAAGGATGAACTGAAAAGCTAGCTGAAGTCCCAAGTCACACACTCAACTACATCCCATATACATGCTGATAGCCAAAGAATTAAAAGCTGCCCCCAATTTGGTCCTCTGGTTAGTATTCAGACAGGTAGTGAGTTTATTTTCCAGGGAAGTGAACTGTCTCATCAAAAATGGTTATTGTGGTGCCAGAGCCCCATCAAATGAGGGTGTTATCAGTGAAAACCAAGTTAATTTACATGTCACCAAACACATGTCCCCACCAGTTTCTCAACTGGCTTCTGGAAACAAATTGATCTTAAAATAGCCATTAGATGGGTCTGGCAGCACAGTCGATTTATTGCCACTCACACTGGCCAAAACCCTCAGCAAGGTTTGACGTCCAGAAGACACATGGGTGTAGACTGTCCAAACAGTTCAAGTGGCCTGAGATGAAGCGCCAAAGCTTACAGGACTCTTTAAGTCGATAAAGAGAAAAACCTGACTTCAACTAGCTCCAGGAAAAAAAAAGGAAGTGAGGAGCTTTTGGTTTATGGATTTGGGATGTGCTGGGCCTTCAGGAAAGTCCAATGAACTTTAGGTAAGGGTGAATGCAGGGGCGCAAACAGCACCAGCAGGGCAATGCCCCCGTCTCTTCCCCCTCGGTGCTGGTTGCCTGGAAAGTTGGAGTCATTCCACAGACTGGAGCCTCTCCTTCCCAGCTCCAGTAAGCCTCCAGGCTGTCCCTGTTTGCTGCAGCTTACCCCACTTGCCCATTCCTTAGTCTCAGCACAAATCTGGAGGTGGGAAAGAGAGGGGTGGCTCCCCAAGAGATGCTGGGCCAGCACAAATAGAAGTCCACTGTGATGTCATATCCCTCATTTAGAGCAAATGTTGATTGAAAGCGGCAACCATGTCATGTATCTTCTGTGCTCAAAGCAGCCAGCAAACGTCCTCATCTCTAGTAGGTGCTCATCTCCACTGTGGATCAATGGATTGACTAGCACAGAATAAAAGACCAGGGGGGTTCCTTTAAGCAAAGGCCATCATAGCAAGCAGTCTGTGAAGACAAAGTACCTCTCCAAAGGGCAGAGCTTACTCACACAGGTTATTAATGAGCCTTTGTTGATATCTGCCTATCTTAGAAAGCATTTTAACCTCAAACAGGAAGCCCAAAGATAGGAAGGCTGGGAGACCCAGTTCCATCTAGATCTTGATGCCCAACAACCAAGAACAGCATTTTTCGGTGGTGAACCCGTGGCTAGTCCTGTGTAGAGGGGGAATGGGCAGCTACTTACATAATACTCTAACAACTTCATAAGCACTTTTAAGTCCCTAATTTCTTGTCAACCAACAAAGTCTGTGTGGTAGAGTATTATAGAAAAACATTGTTATGGGTTCTAGTGACCACTCTGCTATTAATAAGTTGTGTGATTTTCAGCAAATCACTTAGTCTCTCTGAGTATCTGTTGCCTCATGTATAAAGCACAGAATTAGCTCTCCTCCAGCTCTGTCATTCTGTAAGCCCCAACTTACTGAGTTCTGTAAAGGAGCACTGGCATCCAACCTGGGTTGCATATTAGAAATGGTTTGAGAGCTTTGAAAATAATCCTGATGCCTAGGCCACAACTCAGACCAATTAAATAAGAGTTCCTGGTGACAGGAACCAGGCATCAATATGTATTTTACATCTCCCCAGGTGATTCTGATTTTCAGCCAGGGTTGCACTATCCTATTTCATTCTGCAATCTTGTAGAAGAGCAAGCTGAACAGGGTGACAGATGAGCCCCGGCAAAGCACAGCTCCCAGAGACCCTGTCTGCAGCCAAGTGGCCCCACAGCTGGTGGCACCTGCCATGAGCGCTCCACTTGCTGCACTAGAAATTACTGTCTCTTTTTGATGTTCCTAGTGGCATCTGGTGCTCAACACATTTCAGGGCAAGTGTCTCGAATTAGGGTATTATTATTTTTTGTGCTGGATTCAGAGTATAAGTTGTTTACCCGAATCCATCTCAGCCAAAGGACATTTTTCACTATGAATAGAACAGGAGACTTCAAGGTATTCCATGTGTTGCATAACGAACTATGAAATGAGAGGCGCCCAAGTGATAGTTTAATCATTTCCCTTCTCTTATGTAATAACACATATTTTTGTTCTGTTACATGAATCATCAAATTTGTTCTAACATCAGAATGCACTGAAAGCAGGGAGAAATATATTCTTGGCAATTAGCGGCTTTTTTGAAAGAAAAAAATCATAATCCGTTGAGCTTTCTATGGTTCTATAGCGCTAACCCGCAGTTATGTCAATGACAAGTGGGTCTGTTTCATTGAAACTTTCTCCCGAGGGAAAAAAGTGCTCTACGATTTCGTGATCACATCCACACCTCCTGCTGTATAACCCCATGTTCCATGCAAGCCTGCCCCCTCTGTGCAAAGGCTTGCTTCTCACTTCTGTTGTTCGTTCTTGCCTCTGCTTTGTGAGCTTTGACTCCCTTTCAAAGCAGCAAGACAGAAATAACTTGGGTTGAAGTTTCATGAAGTTACCTTATCTTTATGAAACTCCATTTATCTAGAGGATTCTGAAAACAGATCTCACAGAACTGAAAACATGGCATAAATGAAGTCGATGGGAAGGGGAGCCCTCTTCACTCCCCCCTTTCTCCTAAGCATTAAAACAGGAAAACATTATGGTGATTAAACAAAACCAAATGTCTCAGTTAACCAGAGTAAGAATCATCTGTTTTTTTTAAAGATGCTCAAACTCATGGGATATATTTTCCTCTTTGTGCAGGGAGGTCCCTGGGCGTGTGGGTGGGTAGGTGGGTGGGTAAGGAGCTTGTGATTATTCCGTATGGCTTCAAACCCAGTTCTTCCTACACTTCAGTGCAGATCGCACTTCTGTGGCAATGCTCAAAACTTACCTCTTCTATAAGGCCCTTCCTGTAGTGATTTCCCATAATAATCTGGACTTTGGCTTCTCTTAATCACATTGTCTGATAACACCAGACTCTGTTCCTACATGGCATTACTTGCCTGAGGTTGAGTAGAACCCCTTTTAAAAGGAATTTGGGTCCCTAATTCATCATTGCCTCTCCCATTCCTATTGCACTCACTTCAGTTACCATTACTTTTCTGGGGTTTTATATTGCATTGCTCTCACATTCCCTGTACACCTCTCTGGGAGTTTGAAAGAGCTCATATTAGTCAGGGTTTTCTACAGAAACAAAACCCTGTAGGAGTTTACACACACACACACACACACACACAGTCCAGAAAAAATCCAGCCATTGTTACTATAATGAGAATGGTTTATACAACATCAGTGTAACCTGGCAGCCAAGGAGAGTGGACTGGAATGCACATGCATGAACAATGATGACTTCACTGTACTAGTCAATCAGAGTAGCAGATGACGTTGAGTGAGCATGTGTACTGTGTGCCCATTGCATTCAAAATGTCTGAGCAAGTAGAGCAACAAATCTGTATCACTGAACATTCCTCTGCAGAAACTATTGGGATGATTCAGAAGGCCGAAGTCATGGACATCTGGTGACTGGCAGCTTCTTCACGACAACATGCCTGCTCATGCATCACATCTTGTGCAGAGTTTTTTGGCAAAACATCAAATCACCCAGGTGACTCAGCCCCCTACAACCCAGATTTGGTGCCCCATGACTTCTGGCTTTTCCCCAAACTAAAATCACCTGTGAAAGAGAACAGATTGCAGACCATTGATAAGTTTCATGAAAATACAACAGGGCAACTGACAGCGATTGGGAGAACTGTGTGAGGTCCTAAGGTGCCTACTCTGAAGGGGACTGAGGCATCATTGTCCTATGCACAAGGTTTCTCGTATCTTGTATCTTCTTCTATTTTTCATATTACATGGCTGGATACCTTCTGGACAAACTATTGAGAATTTAAGGTACTGGCTCATGTGATTATGGGGGCTTTCAAGCCCAAAAAATGTGTAGGGCAGGCTAGCAGCCTTGAAATTCTGATAAGAGCTGGTCTTGCAATCTTGGGTCTGAAGTCTGGAAAGTCAAGTCAGGTAGGGTTTCTGCATTGCAGTCTGGATACAGAATGCCTTCTTCTTTGGGAAACTTCAGTTTTTGCTCTTTAGGCCTTCAGCTGATTAGATGAGGCCCATCCCCCCACTGTGGAGGGTAATCTGATTTACTTAGTGTCTGCTGATTGTAAATGTTAATCACATCTTTAAAAGAATACCATTGAAGCAACAGACAGACTAGCTTTTGACCAAACAATTGTGCTTAGCTAAACTGACGCATAAAATCAACCATCACAGAGTTACAGAGGGTAGGGCCTATTTCTCAGGAAATACAATGTTAGTCACCTCTCGCTTCCCCTTCAACCCTCCTCCTTCATCAACCATACGGCACTTCCTCTAGTAACAAGACCAGGGAACCCTGTATTTCTCCACAGTTATTAACGATGTTCTGAGAAACCCTTTATCTGCTACAGCACCCCTTCCCTGAGATGGCACAGGCTGCATGGCCGAGCTGCCTGAGTGGGAGAGAGGCCTGGGGTACAAGGCTGCATGGGAAACCACGTCCTCCAGCAGTATTTCAGAAGGGCACCAGCCATTGATACATTCTGAGTTCATCGGTGCTAGCTCAGCCAAGCCCTGTCTTTTCCTGCCCAAATGAGAGAAGGAGTTTCCTTCATGACTTGTCATTAATTCTTCATCCCTCATTTACACTGAAACATTTTTGTGTCCTGACTTCGGCTTGCTGCCCCCATTTCACTGAAATTGCTTGTTGGAGATTGCTTGGTGATTCATTAATTATCAGATTCTCTTAGCCCCACTGTCTTTGGCCTTCGGCTGCATTGAGGTTGTTACTGCACCTTTCCTTCTAGCTCTTTTTCTTACACTCTATTTGCAAAAGAGTCCCTCTATCTGACATCCTAAGTACAGTAGTCCCCAACGTTTTCCTTCAGCTGTGCTCCCTTCTCCACCTCCACCTCCTTAACAATGTTATCTCCCCTTAAACTTCATCATCTTGATAAAGAAGATTCTAAAATGTTTATCTCTAGCTCCAACCTGTCTCATAAGCTCTAGACTAATATTTTTTCTCCACATCTAGGACTTCTCCACCTAGCTGTCCCACAGGCACCTAAATCTCATTATGTCAAAAAGTCAAACAGCACGTGTGTGTGTGTGTGTGTGTGTGTGCACGTGCGCGCTTGTTTCTGATACTGAATGCTCTATGAATGTACCATATTTCACGAGTACCATTTTTTCAGAATATAAGACATGCTTCCCCCTCCCAAATTTGTGAGAGAAAGGGGGGTGCGTCTTATAGTCCGGATGTAGCGTACCTGGCTCACTGTGGGGGGGGGGGGGTGACAGTGGAGTGGAGTCACAGGTTATTAAATATTTTACTACATTGTTTGCTTCAAAATTTTTTTCCCTATTTTCTTCCTCTAAAACCTAGGTGTGTCTTATGGGTCTGGTGCGTTTTATAGTCCTAAAAATATGGTACTTAAGGTTTTAACTTGAATTTGAGTGGTATTTCCGCCCATTGTCTTGCTCTGGCCCCCACATACACTTCATTTCCAAGCAATACATTATTCCGTCAATACATTGTCTTACAGTCTCTCATACTGTCCCCTTTAATTATGTTCTCACTGCCACCATCCTGGCCAAGGCCTCCTCGTTGCAGCAGTGACCTCGCCCCTGGTGTTCCTAAGCACGTCTGGGTTTCTCACTCTCCACCCTTTTGCTTACGTTCTTTCCTCCACATCCACCTTTCAGGGAGTCACCCCTGTATCCACAGACGTTACTCTGTGCCATGTTAGCATTTTACCATATCGCCTTGTAGCAATTTGTGTGCCTCTAATTTACCATATGACCGTAATCTGTCTTGGAAGTGCCTGTAAGAGGAAAAGAGTTTATAATCTGAAAGGGCAAATAGGCTATATCCACCAGTGTACAGTGTTGCTCATAGACGGTGCTTCATAGATGCTTGTGGAAGGAAGGAATATGTATTAATCTTGAGTCTTCCCTGGAATTTAAACTGAGAGTAAGGACTTTGCCTTATACTCTTTTATTCTCATTCCCACTCCAAGCCCTGGATAGTGTGGGACATATAAACCTCCATCACTTAAGGGACTCAGACTTAAAAACACCTGGAAAGAACAACCCTGCCTTGAGCCAGAAAAAGATCTCAACTAAAGACAGCAACCTGGTGCCCACAGACTGATTGCAAACATACTTCAATGACCCACCAGTCAGGCTCCTCCATGACAATAAGAGAATTCCAAATTTCACGCTGACCTCCATGTCCAGGCTAACAAATGAAGGTGCATTTCACAGGGGACCTGTGGAGCCATTCCATGCACCAGCTACTGCCTGTGGCCCCATTCCATTTCCTCCTGCCTTTCTTCTCCAGTGTTTGAGTGAAAGCACGCCAAGACCCTAAACAAAAACAAGCTTTCATCTGCACTCTCCTTAAAGAACAAATTAGAGCAACTGCTGCCAGCCCATCTCAAGTGTGAGTATTTCCCCAGAACAGGGGGAAATGAGGGAATTTCCCAAGTTAAGCAAGGATACAGCATCACAGGTTCAAAAGAAGTTTTTAGGTAAAATGTGAAAGTTCCAGAAGTCCTCTGCACATTTTGTTTATAAAACATGTTCAGGGACTCCCAGGAATCTTCCAGATGATTAAGTGAGTCTACCCCTTTCCATCCAGTTACCTCATTACTGTAGACTCAGCCTCTCTAACCGAACAAGACAGTATGGTCTTGAAAACGGACTGAACTCCTTGACCCTGTAGCGTAGCACAAATACTAATGATGACTGTGAAATGTAAGCTTCTGGGTGCAGCCCCAGCTGAGACAAAAAGTGAAACAGGGCAATGCTTCAAGTGGAAGTGTGTTCTATTAATGTGTCATCCAATTCCTCAGGTATTAGTATAATCTGATTCTTTCCCCAGAGCCAGTCTTTTCTGAGAGAAAATTATGTACTGGACTGGCAAAAAAATCTGTATGGTTTTTCCATAAAATAAAAGACACATTTTTTATTACACCAATAACATTATTTATTTGGATATTTTGAGTATGCCAGCTATGTCCTGCGGGGCATAACATGGTTTGTTCTCAGTTAATGTCTTGATCTGATCCCCATCTATTTCCCAACTGTGGAGCATTGTCCAGCAAGAAATCTCCAGCATGAAACTTCGAAAACCACTTTTGACACATTTGATCAGTCACAGCACCTTCTCCATATATTGCACAAATCTTGTTTTGCATTTCAGTTGTGTTTTTACCTTTCTTGAAATAATAAAGCATAATATGCTGAAAATGTGTATTTTCTTCCATCTTCAGTAGTAAAATGGCTACACAAAAATTCACCAATTTTGATACATTTTTTAAAATGCATGCTGATTGACAGCTGTCACAATACAATCTAACAAAATTGTTTCAAATGAAGTTAAAGACAACTAAGTGCTACAAGAGCCATCGTATGGAAAAAACCAAAAGAACTTTTTGGCCAATCCAATATATATATATATTGTACAATTATTGTACAATTATATATATAATTGTACACACAGAAATTAAGATTTTACTTTTCTTTGTCCAGGATCATATTTCCTAGGTCGTTAATGATACAAATAAAGGTTAAGACATTGTCACCTCTCCAGGTGCCTCAACTCTAAAGAAGCAGGGACTTTTCTGGTTAAAACTATCACCTTAGCCTGATTCATAACCAGACATGTACCTAATACAGGTTTCTAGATGTGTGTGTCATTATGAGGAACTATAAGCCATGCAGCTGAGCAGGCGTGGGAGGAGTAAAGGTCAGTGATTTAATTCGCTGGGGCTCTGCCTCGAGTGTGCAGAAGGCAGCCCACACCCCCAGGGACCGTTCCGCAGCTGGGAGCCAGGGTGCTGGCAGACTCAGGCTGGCCTGTCTGAGGGGCACTAGGAATGAGGCGCAGGCATACTTGGGCAGACCCAGAAAAAGGCCCTGCTCCCATGTGCAGTTACCTGGTGACAGCAATGACAATAATAAAAAACAATACCAGCATATACAGTTTCAGGCCTCAGGGGGACTGAGGCCTTCTCAGCTGGGGCTTCTTGCTTTGACACACGTAGGCCAAGTGCTAATCTGTGTTGGCGGAGTGCTCAGCACTCCAACCCCGGCGGCCTCCAAAATTGCCCATCCCCCATGCCCACACTGTGTGCCTTGCTGTTCTTTCTGGCCGTGAACTCTGGCTCCTGCCATTCCTCCTTTCCCACCTTCTGTGTGTTCAGACCCTGTTAGCCCAGGGGCACAAAGCGGCAGCCAAGGGACTGGGTCCTGCCTGCACAAAGGCTTTGTTCACCCAGCACAGTTCTCTGCTCCTTGTCTTGAGCTTGGCCATCGCACACATTCCTGTCTGCCCCGAAGGTGAGGGCGGCACCCTACCTTTAACACCCAGCTCCTCGGTCCTGACTCCGCACCTTCCAGGCACCAGTGAGATTCCTCCCTGTGGGCTCCTGGGCAGGGGACTCGCTGTCCTACCACGGGGCTTCATTCTTGTTGACAGTATAGCATAGGTTTCTTCTCAGCCTTTGTTTAAATCAGTATGTGCTTTTCTTCTTACCTACTGCAAACAGCGAGCTCCTTCAAGACCTGTACTTTCACACAGGTATTTTCACACAGTGTTTTTAAGGGGCATCTGAAATATCACGGAGAAGATGGGGTAGATGGGAAGACAGGAAGAGGCAGGAAGATGTGGTAAAGAACCAGCTCCTATCTTTTCGTGATGTCCTTCAAGCATACAAAGATTCCTTCTACCCATTCCCCAGGTGGGACGCTGAGGCCGCAGACTGGGATGAAATCCACCACAGACCATCTGTGGGTGGGGCCTGGAACTGAGCCTAGACTTTCAACTCAGAGCTCTTTCTGTTAAGTTGTCTTCCTTTGACCTAGCTAGAAGCAAAATGAAGCAAAAGAAGTATTCCTTCTCTCTGGACAAAGGAAAAAGCCAACCCAGTTAAAGCTCCCTCTCTCTCATTCACGGCGGAAATAACTGAAGAGTGGAGCCCACAGGCCCGATTGAGCCTCTTTGCTCAGCACCCGCCCACCCCCACACTCTTTCCGTGTTTCCATTACTCCCGTAGGGAGAGGCCAGAGGAGCCTGCGTGCCCGGTGCCGCCCGCACGCACTTACCGGGTGGGTGCTCACGGGCGCTGGGAGCACCGGGTTCAAAATTCCTGACGAATGAAACCACCTTGGAGATGTTCTAAGCCGTGGAATGTAAGCCTCTTTTCACTTGGCAAGGAAAATCTGCTATTTTCTACCTTATTGTCACTGCTCTAGGAAAATTTTAAGAATGACAAATTGACTCCCACACCTCTCCCCTCGCCCCAGAGAAGTGGAGGTGTCGCGGAGGAACCGGTGACGGCTCGGGCTTTCTGCCAGCTCTGCTGGTGAAGGCTGGGCTCATCTGAATTTTTTTCTAGTAAAACAAAGACATAGGCAGTTTCTTGAACAGAATTCATACCGATAACAAGAGGAGAGGGGCAAATTGGGAAGGGCAGGGTTTATGTTAGAAATAAGGGGAATTAAGGTATGATTGAATGATTTGATCTTCCCTGGGCAGGGCCAGAGCAGTCGGACACATGGCTGCTGCTGAGTGGGAAAACTCTTTGCCTTTGGGGTGGTTTAAGGTCTCCAATATCACCCTGATAGTGGAATGGGGCAGTTGGTGCCAAGACCTCACTCTTAGAAGCCAGGTCAAACCAGGCCTCTTTCTAGACAAGGCCAGAACACAGCAGAGCTGGCATCGGAAGGTCTGCCAGTTCTTAGAGTGGAGTATCTTGGGGCCACAGGACTCAGCGAGCCAGAGCATGGCAGGAAGATGACCTGGGAATGCACCTGAGTGCCAAAGGATGAGGCTCTGAATCTCACAAAATTCCACAATCATTAAAAAACCTTAGGCAGCTTCTCAATCATTCAAGCGATTACTGTCCTCCTGCTTAGCTCATGTCTACATTTGGGCTGACACATTCTCTCCTGACTGGCTCCCATGAGGTGACAGTATGTTCCAAAGACTCGAAGAGCGACCTGGGTGATGGCTTAAGGGTTAAATGTTTCTATTCTGCTCAAATGCATTTATCTCTAGGACGTCTCCACCTTGGCTGGCTGGAGGCAAGTTTGTTGAATTTAGTTCTTTGAGTAGATGATCTACTAATGTGTTTCAAAACTCAAAATGATATAAAAGTTTCATTGAAAATCTAACTCCCTCTTCCCTACCATGGCTCCATCCATCCCACTCTCCACCGCCAAAGTGTTATTTCCTAAAGTAACCTTCCACTGTTTATGCAAACACAAGCAAATATGAATCTATATTCATTTCCCATCTCTTGCACAAAATGTAGCAAATTATATACAGCATTTTGCATTTTGCTGGCAATCATTCTCTATCAGTTTACTATGAATGTCCTCACTCATTTTTGTAGTAGTACAGCGTTTATGTGGTTCTATCAGTTCATTTCACTGTCTGTTCGCTATAGTTGGTCCCTTAGGCTGTGTTCAGTCTTCGCTATTACAAAACAGGCTGCAATGGACAATCTTGTACACACATCCTGTTATTTATACATACGCAAATCTGTGTGTAGGAAAATCCCCAGAAGTGAGATTGCTGGACCCATGAGTCAATGCATTCATAATTTTGAGGGCTCTAACCCCGTTGTCTTCCAGGCAGCTGGCCAGTTTGGCCCTTACAAGCACTGTAGGAAAGTGCCTGTTTGGGAAGGGAAATGTGGGAGGACGGAAGGGCCCCTGTGCCAGGGGCAGCCCTGAAGACACCCTGTGCGAGAGAGAGAAAAGGGGGCAGGCTGTTCCACACTGTCCTAGAGGCATCCAGAAGGGCACTGGAGTGAGTCTCAAAGACATCAAGTCCACTGGATTCACTCTGGGTCTCAGAGAGTGCCCTGTAGCATGATCTCCCTTGGGAGGTCTCTTTTGGAACAGGACTTCACAACTGCTCAGACCCTTAGATGAAGAACTCAGAAATGATTTGATGTCCTCAAGACCAACTTTTGAGCTCATGAGACTTTCAGCGTCAGTGGCTCAAACCCTGGTGAATCGCAGGAGGGTAGTGATGGCCACAGACCAGGGAGAGCACCGGCCTGGGGATCAGGACTCACGTGTTCTAATTTTGCCTCTGCCTTTCTGTGCCCCGTGCCTTTCTGTGACTTAACTAGCTCTCTGACCTTCAGGTTCCTCACTTGGACAGAGAATTAAATTATCTTTGCCTTACATTCTTCTCAGGATAGTCCAGGAAATCAAATAATATGGATGTGAGCTCCTCACAATCTGTCAAGTGCTCTTCATGTGTTGGGGCTATTATTGCTGAAAGGCAATGCCCAGTCAGAATGCCGAGAGCTGTGGATCAGGTCAGGCAGGTGAATGCAAAGTTGGTTATGAGAAACCAGATCACGTGGGTCCCTCAGAGGTAACCTGGGTCATTTGGAAAGAATACACATGCCAGCCTGTTCTACACATTGAAGACAAGTACTGTGATTGAAAACTCTCACTCCTTCCCCAACACTTTTCAGCCTTTGACAAGTTTATCATGGACAGGAAAAAGACGTTCCGTTTCTTTGGGGTCAGAGACTGACTCATTTCCCTCTTCACTGCAATAAGCACAAAGGTCAAAGCCTGTCCCCTTTACCAAGGAACAACAAGTGGCTCTGAGAGCAGTGTCCTACTGGAATGGGGGTGGGGTAAATATATCTATGAATATTCATTCACTACTCATTTAGAAGTGTTCTGTGTAAAGACCCCCTGAAAGCTCATATGAATCGGCATAAAAGGGTTTGATTAATTCCTGAGTCAGCTGGCCCCTACCCAAGAACACATGCAGTGGTTGTCATAGAGAACTGGTTTGCAAAGAAAACGTCCCTGCAGATGTGTGGGCTTTGCGCTGCAGCAGCTTCCCACTCTCCTGCAAGAGCAACACAGACTCTGAGATTGGGCTTGGCCCTCAAGCCACAGATGCAAAAACCAAATTAAACTTCAGCTCCCTAAGGGAACATCCTCAATGCTCATGGTCTCTAAGATGCCAGGTCTGAGCATGGCAGACCTCTACCTATAACTGCTCCGTTTTCTGCTGTTTATTCCGCTCCCACCATCCTAGACAGATTGTCTCAGACCCTACTGCCTCCAGGTGAAGGCTTCCCCACCTGCTCCGTCTCTCTGGGATGTTTCATTCTGCAGTCACTGAACTGCCTTCAGGTGCCTCCCATCTGAGAATGAATTACTCACCTTGCCCTCTTGTCATATCTCCCTGCATTGTTGGCATGTTTTAGTAATGAGTTCATTATCATTATGTAACTTTTTCTATGTCCTTCCCCGGTTCACTCACTCCTGCACTCATTTTCATTCAACAGACTTATATCAAGCAGATAACATACACCTCGACCAAGTGCTGAAGACACAAAGATAATGATGAAAATAACAATAATCGAATAACACTACAACAGCAATATTTACAAACAACAGAACAACTGTATTTATCAAGTTCTATACTCTAGCATTACATTGTTACCACAACCCTTGGAAGGAAGGTTTATTTTTATCCCTATTTTACAGATGAGGAAACTGAAGCTCAAAGAGGCTAATTTGCCTGAGGCTACATTTATGAATTAGTGATTAATAGTGATGCCCCCAGAAGTGAAGGGAAGGGCAACAAGCACATCTTGCTACCACACAGCTGTCCAAAGTCTGTCCGTGGTCACCCCTTTCCCTGGCTCTGCCTGCCCCTCCCTTTATGCGATGCCCTGTGCAGCCCTTAGCCCCTGAGGGTAAGGAGCACGCAGCTGGTCACCTGAGCTTGACTCGTCTCCAGCTTCAAGCTGTGAGTCCTCTCCAAGGCTTCATATGACTTTCCCCTTGCTCTCTGGGTCAGTCGGAGGGCATAGAGGTGAGGAGGCCTCTGGTAACAGTGCTGAGAAAACTGCACACCAGGACTGAGTAAAATTCACGTCAACAGTGAGGAAGTCTTGAGGAAAGGAGAAATAGACTTTCCAACAGTGTCTGTGCCAACAAACTCTGCTAGCAGAATTATAGAAACAGAATTAAGGCATGTGAAAAGTGAGGAGGCATTAAATTACGATTTGTTTTGTAAAAGATTCCATTTACTGAGTATTTACTGCATGTCAATGTGTTAAGTGATTTATAGATATAATCTCCTTTTCTCCTTACAATACCCTGTGAGGTAAGTGATTCATTGTCTCTGTTTCAGAGAGGAGTGTCAAGGAGATTATGTAACTTTCCCAACTCAATGCTCTTGGTAAGTGGCAGAGCCAGGATTCAAACCAGCTACAGTTGACTCAGAACCCCATGCTCCACAAACTTCCACAATACACTGCCTCATTCATCCATCCATCCATCCATTCATTCATTCATTGTAATAAGAATTTACTCAGCACCAATACTGAGCCAGTCAAGGCTTGTGGTACACATTGGAAGTAAGACACAGTCTCTGTCCTTATGGAGCTTACAGGCCACCAGGGACACAGCCACCTCAACATCTCCTGTGGTACCATGGAAAGGCCTCCAGGCATTACAGAGCAGCTAACTCATCCTAGCAGCAGAGAGGCAAGGGAAGGAGTCCTGGGGGAGATGATATGTCCTCAACTTTAAACAACAGATAAGAGTAGCTAAGCAGGGCGTGGAGGGAGACTTGCTGCAGAGGGACAGAACAGCAAAAGTGAGCCCGGAAGAAAGTTGGGATGGGTCTCAGCTGCAGGCGATTTTCCCCTCTGGGGACATTCGAGAATGTCTGCAGATATTTTCACTTGTCACGGGAGGGGAAAGGGACAGCAGAGGGGAGGTGTTACTGTCATCAAGTGGGTAGAGGCCAGGGATACTGTTAAACATCAGTGAAGAATTATCTGGCCTAATATTCCTGCTAAAAAGCAATGATATTTAACCTAGTTCAACCCTTCATTTTGCAGAAAAGAAGGCTGAGACCCTTTGAGGTTGCAGAATTTTGTATCTCAGAAGCCCACAGGAGGTAGGACCTAGCACTGGTGGAGCGTGCTGGTTCAGGCTCTGGAGCCAGACTGCCTGAACTTAAATTCCATGTCTGCTTCTTCCTACTGTACAGCTTTGGGCAAGTCACTGAACCTCTCTGCGTTTTAGTTTCCTCATCTGTAAGATGAGGATAATGACCTCATGCATGACAACTGGTTGTTCCAGTTGTCTGTTGCTGAATACAAACCAACTAAAACACAGAAGTCTAAAACAGTTATTTTAATCTTCTCACAAAATTGTGGGTCAGGAATTGAAGCAAGATCCTCTGGGGAGTTCTCAGGTCCATGTGGTATCACCTGGGGTGGCTGGATCCAAGACTGCTTTTTCTTTTCCATGTCGGTGCCTGGTCAGGAACAGCTCAAGGCTAAGCTCAGCTGGCCCCTCTACCTATCCATGAAGCCTCAGGCCCCTCGCTGTGGTTTCTCCAGCAAAGTACTCAAACTTTTACATGGGTGTCTAGCTTCCCCTGGGGGTGGGGCATCCAAGAGCAAGTTCCGAGAGACAGTTTATAACTGGCACATTCTCACTTCCACCATATTTTGTTGGTCAAAGCAGTAATAGACCCACCCAGATTCAAAGAGAAGGGGCCAAATCTCCATGGGAAAAAGATCAAAGTTTTGGTGGCCATCATGAATTCACCTCCATGGCTATGGGAATTAAATGTGTTAATACATACAAAACACTTAGAACAGCCCCAACACAAAGCAAGCACTATACATGTTTGCTGTGGTCAATATCACCTCATTGGTAGTAGTACATTCAAAAGACTTGCTGGCAAAATCAGAGAAGCAGGACCTTTCTTCCCAATTGGCTACCTTCCTCCCTTTCCAAATACAGTGGCAGTTTGTGTCAGAAAGCAGATGTAATCCTGACCTGATACCTCAGCCAAGAGCAGCCCATGACTTAGAGTGGCTCCTGAGGGTGACTTACAGGTAAGGGTAGGAGTTGTACCCTTGCTGGGGCCAGCACAGATTAGCCATCACACCGTCTGCTACCCAGACTCACTGCAGGCTTGTGTTGGGCACATCTGGCTATGATCACCTCCTTTGCAGGACATCCTACTCCATGGTTTTCAGGTAAAGCCTTCAAGAAAAAGGAAGATTGCATTTTCCAACTGTCTGTTATCCTTTATGGCACAGGTGGCAAACACAAGGCCCTCGGGCTGAATCTGGTGCTCTGCCTTGTTTTATCTGGCCTGGAATCTTGTTTCTACCTGGTAGCAGTGCCGAGCTCTCACTTAACTGTTCAGGATTAGTTCCATTCATACAGCCCTAAAATTACATTCAGCCCTTTGAAGGCAACTGTGAGGCTGATGTGGCCCCCGGTAAAAATGAGTTTGACACTCCTGCTCTATGGTAAGATATTTCCTCTTTCTTCCTTCACAGCAAGATGAATCTATGAAGAGCTGAAAATGCATGCAAGCATGCATTCATTCATTCTCACATTTAACAAGCACTTATTAAGCCCCTACTTTGTATCAGGCCCTGCACTAGACCCTGGGAATACAAACTGAACAAGACAGACAAATTTTTGTTAACATGAAGCTAATACTTTAATGGAGGAGCCAAATGATAAATAAGTGCACAGAAGCAAACAAGAGATATACAGATTCTGATCACTGCTCTATGTGAAATAAGGGGACACAATAGAAGGGAACTGGAGGAGTCTCTTTTAGGTAGTTTTGGAAGGGCTCTTGAGGAAGTGATATTTGAGTTTAGGACTAAGAAATGGGAGTAAGTCAACTTCCCCACAAAATCTACAGAAGAGAATTCTAAGCAACATGAACACCAAAGACTAAGACACTGAAGTGAGAAAAGGTTTAATGTGTCCCAGGTCCAAGGTTGAGTGTAGGGAGGAAAAGGTTTGTGATAAGGTTCAAGTCTTGGCAGGTGTCAGATCCCACAGGACAAGCTAGCCTGGAAATCCCCTGAAACCTGAACTATAAAGGGAATTCATGGGCTCAGCTGACAAGTAGAGGCATGGCACGGGGTTACACTGGGCTCAAAGAGAGTCAACAGGACTTAGTCTTTTCCATGTCTTAGTTTCCTTTGTTCTCAGTGGACTTTAGCTCAGGAAGCCTTTCCCTATAGGTGAGTTACTATAGCTACAGATATACATCATCTTTATAGCCAGCAGTTCCCAATGTTCTAGTGACAGCATTATTGGATCAACTTAGGAGACGTGTTCTCTTCTGAGCGAATCTTTGTGACACAGGAAAGAAACATGCTGATTGTCTGTGTTGATGTTACATGCCAACCCCCCGACACAGGGAATAAAGTGGAGTCAACCTGCCCAGGCCACTTGCAGTGAGAATCAGGGAGTAATTCCCCAAAGAAAAATGGACACAGAGTTATCACAAGAAGATGCATGGAGGCTAGGCAGGCATGGTGGTGGGGTGAGGGAGATATCCCCAAAGCAGGGCTATGCAGACCACGATAAGGGGTAGGGATTTTATGCTATGAGCACTAGGAGGCCATCAAAGGGTTTTAAACAGGAGTATAATCTGCTGGCATTTAACCTGATAACAGTTCAAAAAAGTTATTTTGACTGTTGTGGGGAGAAAGGGTTGCAGGGATCTAAGGTTGGAAGGATTGAAATCAGGGGGCTATTACAGAAAGACAGACAAGACAGGTTGGTGCCTTGGACTTGAGTGACAGCACTAAGAGTCAGAGGTGGACAGACTTGAGATTCTCTTGTAAAAGAATTGACACCTATTTTTGATAGAGTAGATGTGGGGAAGTATGTGAAAGAAGTCAGGCATGATTCCCAGGGTTTGGGCTTGCTCACCTGGGTGAATCCTGATGCCATCTACCAAGAAAGGAAAGACATGGGAAGTGAGAGGGCAGGGACAAGTCAGGAGCATAGAACTAAGAGTTCCATGGTGAATGTGTTCAGTTTGAGATTCCTGCAGGAGATATTGAATAGGCAGTTGCATGAACAAGTTCGCAATACAGAAGAAAGGTCTGTGCTGGAGTTAGAAATCCAGGAGTCGTCAGTGCATAGACATTGTTTAAACTTGAAGGACTGAATGAGATCACCCAGGGGAGCAGGGAGATAGAGAAAAGATGGGGGACATTCATACTTCTTTCCCAACAAATTTCCCACTTACCCCAAGCTGGATTACTTAGGTTCTAGGCAAATATGGGCTCTCCTACCCTTAGAGTGTACGTGTGCATCATTCTTTCTGCCTGCAGTGCCTTCTGTTCTCTCCCCTGCACCCCTGAAGAAGGAGCAGCTCAAATCTTTCGGCCTTGCCTCATTAGCTCCATTGCAAACGTCAGCCTCTTTGCTTCCTGTAACTGTCATTGTCTGTTTGCATTTACAAAACACTGTTCTGTGTATACGTAGTTCCCTCAAATAGATCATAAGCTCTTAGAAGGCAGTCTGTAAGCCTTTGTACAACAATGTGGCAGATTGCCCAGAAAAAAAGTTAAAACAAAGATCTGTTAGTCAGTGACAACACTCACTCATGCTTTCTTTCTGGTAGTTTTTGTTCCAGTGGCTGGAAATTCATCTCAAACTCCTACGCTTGGTGAGACAGCAGCTCAGCAAGGGTGTCCCAATCAACCCCCTGAAAATAAGGCAGCAATTGTCCAATGCTTTGAAATGGTTATGGCAAATTAATGCTTGTGGCAAATAGAAAGGATATGACTCAATCCACATTGAAAAGAACTGGATGGAAGTAGTTTCCCACAGAGGGCAACCAAAGAATTAAAATGAACACCTATGAGCCACTTCAGCTACTTCTGTATCTATTCCTGAATAATATTCCACTTCACTGGAACACATCTCAGTGTGTTTGTGCCTATTTAGCACTCCCTCCTCCCTTCCCAGCCGAGGTTTCATAACTCACAGTCTAGAGTCATTCCAAAATGTTTCCAGGTGGTTAACCTGGATTCTCAAGCTCCAGATGGCTCAGTCAGCACTGAAAATTTGGGAGAGCCCTACGTTTTCTTTTTTTATTCTGGGTGAACTATGAAAGACCCCTCACTCCATTTCTCCCTGAAACTATTTCCAAGTCCTCAAGTTGTCTCTGCCCCAGAGTCTCCTGCTTTTACAGGTGCTCTCCATCTGGGCATGCCTTGATCGGCTACCCATAACAGGGTTCTCCAATTAAGCAAATCACCCTTCAATCCCCAAATTCTCTTTAAAGCTGCAGCTAACGCACCCACAAGTGTGTGGACTCCAGTCAATCATGAAGAAAATTGAGCTGGTCTGATTTAGTTTTCCAAAGACAAACTTTGCTACTGATCGAGTCATATCTGCCTGTTTTCCAGAGGTCATATTATGTTTTCTTTTTTGAGCCATGATTCTCTTCAAAACTAGTATAACTTCAGAGTCTGCCAGTTGCATGTAACCCTTCATTTTTGCCTCCAGAACATCCAGCTGCATACAGCAGATGCTGTGCAGTGGGAAGGGACCCATCTTGGAACAGGCTTTCTGCATTTACCACTTACAATTGCTGCGTGATCTCCAGCTAGTTAGTTTGAGACTGCTACTTTGCACAGAAGATTAAAGACACTTTGAAGTACAGGCATTACAGACGTACCCCAGAGTTATTACAGGTTCTGTTAAAGACCACCACAATAAAGTGAATATTACAATAAAGGAGGTCATTATCTTTTTTGCTGGTAGCAGTTCTTGCCTTGAATTTGGGAAAAAACCTCAGCATCTGTGAAGGGCAATAAAGTGAAGAGCAATAAAATGAGGCATACCTGCATTGTTGAGAGGATTAAATGAGATGGCATAATGAAAGTGCCTATAATCAAATCTTTCATCTAATTGGGGCTCAACAGAAGTTAAGTTGAAGAGATCAGTGTCCAATTGGTTGGAATACTAAGAACAGAGGAGGTGAAACCTCAGAGTTGACTTTTATTTAAATCAGCAAAGAATTAAGGAGTGCCAGTGTGCTGCTAGGCACTTTATATGCAGGGAAATTTTTGTGACTCTGAGCTGGCAGTTAAGAAAGCTAATTTAAGAGCCAGAGTAACTGTGGTTAGGAGTCTGGACTCCAAGGAGAGATTTCCTGAGATCAAAGTCCAGCTCTGCTACTCACCAGCTTGGTGACCTTGAGTAAGTTTGTTAAACAACCTGAGTCTCATTTTTCTCCACCACATGGGCTAATACAGGGTTGTTGTTAGCACTAAATAAGTCTATAAATGTAAAGTTCTTAGAACACTGATGTGTTAATTATCATTAACTTCATTGAAAATAGGTGGTTTGGCCTGACACAAGACCCATGGACAGAAATCAGAACCCCAGCAATGGAAAGTTAGCCTTTCCTTCTTGAGTAGCCCCAATATAGCAGCTTGGACACCCTTTGGGAAGCTCAAGGATGATGGATGAAACCACACAGGAGAGCTCAGTGAGGATTCTCCCAGCCAATGGCATTGAGGGCTTTCTTCTGGTATTTCAAGGGAAGGGCAGAGAACTTTGCAGTTACCCAGAGCAGAAGTGACTCACACATGCCCTGAAGAACCCATTGGAAAAGAGATGATGGGAGAGGAAAGGGAAGGGGGAAACACCTATCACACACCAAGAAGAAGCATACGCTGTTGTTCTGGTGGGAACTGAAAGTGTAAGTTGAAAGCATTTATTTAGCAACTCAGATTAATTAGGACTAAAACATTGTAAGGAAAATGATAATAATGCCCTATGGTTTTTCTCATAACCACTATTGTGTACACTATTTGACTACACACACACACACACAAACACACACACACACACACCTGTGAGTCAAATAGGCAAAGCAAGCATTCTATTTGAAGATGAGAAACTGAAGGGTCGGGGACCTGAAAAGACTAACTCAAGCCTACCTGGCCAATAGGGGGTGGAGCTGCAGGCTCATAAAAGCAATGCCATGTTCATCTTTTTTCTTCCCAGCACCAGGCACCAACCTCATATTTATTGAGCAGTTGAATGAAAAAATGGGCTATAACTGGAAAATACACTCACCTTCTCAGGCTAGTCCAGGCTCTCAGGCTAATGGCTCTGATGTTCATACTTTGTAGAGTTCTGAACCTGTGGTTGGGCAGTAACTCAGAGGCATCTAAAGAAGGCAAAAGGAAAAGGTTTCCACAGCTTGTGCTAGAAAAGATTAGGTATAGTACACATAATCAGTATAAAAAAGGCCTTTCTCTATTACTCTAACAATAAGGGAGACACACAATCTATCCATACCTCTCAGGCTGCCATTTATAATCCATTTGCTCATCTGCAAAATGAGGAGTAAAGTCTGCCTTATAAAGCATGTCATATATTCATTTATATACACACATACAGACATATGAGTGTACATGCATACATAAATACTTACAGATATATACATTTGCTTAATAAATACACTATTTGATTTGCCCCACATCTCATTAGGAACAGATCTGACAGAGCACTTAGAGGCTGTTTTCAGTACTTAACTACTGTAAATAACATTGCTATGAACATTGAGTTGCATAGGTTCTTTTGAATTAGTGTTTCAAGATTCTTAGGGTATAATCCCAGCACGTCCTATCAGGAAATGAGTGGATAAAAAAACTGGTACATTTACACAATGGAATACTATGCAGTACAAAGAAAGAAGGAGCACCTACCTTGTCAGAGAGCATGGATAGAACTGGAGAGCATTATGCTAAGTGAAGTAATCCAGGCAGTGAAAAACAAATACCATATGATCTCACCTATAAGAGAACCTAACAAATGAGCAAAATAGAACCAGAGTCATGGAAACAAGGAACAGACTGACAGTGACCAGAAGGGAGGGGTAGGGGGATACTGGTGAAAAGAAGGGGAAAGGACCAGTCAAAGAACATGTATGAATGACCCATGGGCATGGACAATAGGGTGGGGATTGACTATGGGAGTGGGGGTGGGCTGGGTGGAGGAGAATAAAGGGGGAAAAATTGGGACAACTGTAATAGAACAAGAAAATATTTAATTAAAAAATAAAGTTGTACAATTTGAGGCTTAAAAAAATCTTAAGAGGATCTTTGAGTCAATATCTTTGCCTGTTGGGCTTTTGAAGGGATGGTGGGAAAACACGAGGTTGGGGCTTGAGCAGCCTCAGACCTTGCTTTGGGCTTCCCCATCATGTAAAGGATGCTCCTCCTCCATCCTGATGCAGGGGAGAGTTTCATTCCAATGTCCAAGCTCCCCTTCCTGTTTCAAAGAGTTTTTCAGGATTCTGGGCTGCTGGAAGGATGTGAGAATAGGATGGTTCTCCAAATGGAGTCTGCTCAGTGAGAGACTGAGTCAGGAGGCATCATGACTACCTGGAAAACAGATGGGCCCTGCGGTATCTGCTGTCAACTGATGGTCCCTCGGTGGCTGGGAAGGACAGCAACACATATAGAAATGCCATGCTGCCACGACTTCCATAGTGTTTCCTGGTTCTGGTGACAGATAATGCTTGCTATCAAGAGGCAAGTATTCACAGCTTTTATTTGCTGTCTCTAAAATCAGCGATTCTAATCTATGAGTAGAGAAAATCTTCATGCAATAAATTTATTTAACTTATCTTTGCTCTCTTGAACCCTTTAGAATTTCCCCTAATCTTTCTAAGTTGCCCACCTTGTGGAGTAAGATGTGTGTGTTTGATCATTCTGCAACTTAAGGAAATTTTATTCTTTCATTTCTTCCTATATTCTCCCTGTTCTATCCTTGTGAATGTCCTATTAGAAGGCTGTTGGAATTACTGGGTCTGTTTGCCAAGACTCTCAACTCTTCCCTCACATGTTTTTCTCTTTGTCCTTTGGCACTACATTCTGGGTCAAATTTTCAGGTCAGTCTTCAAGCACACAAATATGCTTTTTTTGTGTGTCCCTTATGCTCTTCATCAAAGGAGTATTTTTAGTACGAAAGCCAACATAAAGAAAATTGTAAAAACTTGCAGAAGGTCATAATGATCAAAATAAATGGAGAGACTTACCATGTTTGCATAGGAAGACACTGTAACATAGAATTGACATTCTCAACTTAACCTATAAATCCAAAGCAACCCTAGTAAAACTCCAAGAGAACTGTCTTCAACAGACAAACCTTCTAAAGTTTATTGGAATATGTTTTAAGAATGAGGATTTTTGTCTCCTGTTCGAGACTCCATTAAATTGATAGTTAAGGAACTATAACAACAAAAAAAGTAGAAACCTATAAAAGACAAAGAGAATAAAAAAGATAAAAGCAGACAAGAGAATTCAATGCAATTTAAGAACACAGAACCAGAGAGAGGAGCAGTGAGTGATTTAGCACGGCAGAGGAAGCAATGATCTGTCACCTGGGGGGCCTGACCACTAAGTGAGCCACATCACCCCGATGGAAACTGTGAGAGATACTCAGCTTTGGAGACAGCAGATACAAGGAAGGGCTGGGTTGAACTGAAGAGCTAAAAATAGGCATTGTTGACCGTTTGTTTATGGAGTAGTCATATCTTTCTCTCGCTTCACACAGTCAGGCTACCAACTTCCCAGTCTAGTGATTGTAGGGTTACTTTTGGTATTATTCAATGGTGAAAGTGGAGGCTCAGGGATACACAATGAAGGTGGCAGAGGGGAAGCACATAAAGCCTGCAAAAGGAATGGTTGAACTACACAGTAATGTTTTCACAAATTGCCCTTTGGGCTGACAGACACATAAAGAATATCAGAAGATTCTTTTCTGACAAACTAAATATCCTTTAAGAAAAAAACTTTCAGTTTTTTTTCCTCCCTCTTTCTCTCTCCCCTTTCTTCCATCAGTGCCAGCATCTGTGGGGCCTTGGGGTCTCAGATCTCTGTGTCTCCCTCCACCAGCATCCAGGGTAGCTGGGGGTCCAGGGGTCTGGTGGGCATAGTGGACATCCAGGAAGAGAAGGAGACTGTGCAATGCCTGAATGACCACCTGACCTCCTACCTGGAGAGGGCAAGAAGCCTGGAGGCTGATGATAAAAAATTAAAAAGCAAAATCTGGGAACATCTAGAGAAGAAGGGACCGCAGGTCAGAGACTGGGGGCATTACTTCAAGACAATGGAGGACGTGAGTTCTCACGTCTTTGCAAGTTCTGTGGACAATACCTTCATTGTTCTGCAGATTGGCAATGCCTGTCTTGCTGCTGATGACTATAGGGTCAAGTATGAGATGGAGCTGCCCATGTGCCAGGCCGTGGAGAGTGACATCAATGGGCTCCAAAAGGTCACTGATGACACCAGTATCACTTGGCTGCAGCTGGAGAGGGAGATCAAGGCTCTTGAGCTGCTTTTCATAAAGAAGAACCAAAGGGGGAAGTAAATGGTCTATAAGACCAGATTGCCAACTCTGGGTTGACCATGGAGTTGGATGCCCCCAAATCTCAGGACCTCAGCAAGACTATGACAGACATCTGGATCCAGTGTGATGAGCTGGCCTGGAAGAGCAGAGAGGAGCTAGACAGGAGATTGAGGAGAGCACCACAGTGGTCACCTGGCAGACCACTGAGATAGGAGCTGCTGAGGTAACACTCACAGAGCTGAGACGTATGGTTCAGAGCTTGGAGATCAACCTGGACTCAATGAAAAATCTGAAGGCAAGCTTGGAGAACAGCCTGAGGGAGGTGGAAACGTGCTATGTTATGCAGATGGAATAGTTCAATGAGATCCTGCTGCACCTGGAGTCAGAGCCGGCCCAGACACAGGCAGAGGGGCAGCACCAGGCCCAGGAGTACAAGGCCCTGTCAAACATCCAGGCCAAGATGGAGGCTGAGTTGCCACCTACCACTGCCTTCTGGAAGAAGGAAAGGACTTTGATTTTGGTGATGCCCTGAAAAACAGCAGCTCTATTCAATCCATCCAAAAGATGACCATGTGCAGAACTGTGGATAGTAAAGCAGTGTCTGAGGTCAATGGCACTGAAGTTCTAAGGGATTAAGACCTGTACCCCATTAGGGGGCAGGAGACCAATAAAAAGTTCAGAGATCATTGAACATAAAAAAAGCAAATAGAAATCTTTCAACTCTCTTTTTGTTTTTCTTATTGAATTTATTGGGGTTACACTGTTTGATAAAACGATATAGGTTTAAGGTGTACGGTTCTATAATACATCACCTCTATGTTGTATTGTGTGTTCACTACCCCAAGCCATGTCTCTTTCCATTACCATTTATCCTCCCTTCACCCTCTCCTGTCTTTCCCCACCCCCAGTTGCCTCTGCTAATGGCCATACTGTTGTCTGTGAAATTTATTTTTTGCTTAATATCTTCACCTTTTCCAACCAGCCCCCCTACCTCTCCCCTCTGACAGCTATGAGTCTGTTTCTATTTTGTTCATTAGATCCCACTTATAAGTGAAATCACATGGCATGTGTCTTTCTCTGACTGGTTTATTTCACTTATAACCATTGTTATAATGGTCCACCCATGTTGTCTCAAAAGCTAAGATTTCCTTACTTTTTATGGCTGAATAGTATTCCATTGTGTGAATGCAGCACAGCTTTTTTTAAATCCTCACCTGAGGATTTTTTCATTGCTTTTTAGAGAGAGAGAAAGGAAGGGAGAAAGAGGGAGAGTGGGGAGGAGAAAGAGGGAGTGAGACACCAACTGGCTGCCCTCTCAAATGCACCGCAACTGGGGATAAAACCCACAACCTGGGCATGTGCCCTGATAAGGAAATGAATGCTTGACCTTTTAACCTATAGGATGATGCTCCAACCAAATGAGCTACACTGGCCAGGGCAGTACTACAGCTTTTTTTAATCAACTCATCTACTGATGGGCACTGGTGCTGCTTCCAAATCTTGGTTATTATAAATAACATGCAACAAACATAGGCATGCATACATTCTTTTGAATCAGTTTTCAGGATTCTTCAGATAAACTCCCAGAAGTGGGATCACTGGGTCATAGGTAGTTCCATTTTTAACATGCTAAGGTAACTCATATTATTTTCCACAGTGGCTGTACTGTCTGCATTCCCACCACTGATGCACAAGGGCTTCCTTTTCTCTACATCCTCTCCAGCACTTGTTGTTTCAATTCTCTTAATAGCAGGCTAGCTCAACCCTTCCACTGAGGTCGACTGAAACAGTTGTATGGAAAAAATATATAATATATATTTATTTAATATTGTATGTTTAAATAATTAAATATATATTAAAACATATAATTACTATATTAAATATACAATTAAATATATTAAAATATACAATTAAATATAATTTAAGTATATATTTTTACAAATATAAATATAATACATATTTATATTTTAGTTTTTCTTAAAAGCATCAAAGATCTGATAAGACAGTGAAGGATTACTATGTCAAAATTTGGAAGAAATCAAGAAGTACACAAAGCTGCCGTTGCCCCAGTCAGGAAGAAACAGCTGCAGTATGGAGCTGTGGTATTTGGCAGCCTCACTGGGCAAAACAGATAAAGGGGCCTGCCAAGTGGAGAGTCTGATAAATACATGCACATTCTGTTGAGGTCCTGAAGGGCTTTACTCAGAGCAGAGCTTCCCAAACCTGTCTGCACGTTAGAATCACTGGAGAGCTTTTAAAAACTCCAAGGCATAGGCCCCCCACGGATCGATTAAATCAGTCTCTTGAGTGGGACACGGGGAATCAGGATGTTTTGAAGCTTTCCAGGTGATTCCAAAGTGCAGATGAGCTTGGGAACCACTGCTGTGAGAGGGAAGGGGAAGTAACATGGTCCTCACATGGCTGACTCAGGGAATCTCAAGTCTGGGACTTTAATTCAGGTGGTCCCTGAGTGTCAGAAGCCAATGAAAATGCTCTGTGGAAAATTATGTTTTCATATTCGACCTCGCATTATTTCTACAAATAAAATGCAAGGCCAACCATAAGTTTCCTATGAATGAGAATCAGGGAAGGAAAAAGACAACAGAAACCAACCCACGAAGACATAAAACTAGACATATCATATAATTTCTTCTAATATGTTGGGTTTAATTTGGAAATTTTTCTAGGAAAAATTGTAAACCACATTAAAAGCTGATAATACTCCTAGATTATGATATGAAATACCTCCAGAATCTCAAGGCAATATAGGCAACTGAAAAAACGGAGGTGATAAAATAGCAGCCCTATATATTATTAGTTGTAAGAACTGGAAAAAAAGAAAGGTAAGCACTGGGAAAAATAGTTCCAGAAGCATTTAATTAAAAATAAATCCATCCCAGCTGTAAATAGGGTGGCAGCCCCAGGTGTGTGTGAGACAGGGGATCCTGGCTCTGCCTGGAATTGCTGGGCAGAGGAAGCCACGGCCCAGGGGCCCAGTGCACACCCAGGCATTGCCTGTCCCTAATGCCCTTGCTTTGATAGGGCCACAGCCCCACGTCCAAAATAATAAATAAATAAATAAATAAATAAATAAATGAATAAATAAATCCTTCTTGTCCCAATTGTTTTTAAGCCATAATAGTAAGATACTGCCCCCTTCCCCCTCTCTCATAGAAAGAAATCAACAAAACCAAATTGAAAGCAATAGAAAAAAATGAGAATAGAGGTTTTCTATTATCCTGGAAAAGCCACATGGATATTTCAGACCTTAGGAAGCATGAAGTCTGAACCTTGACACCTCTGTCTCCCACCTCACAGTCATTTCCATTTCTCCCCATCATTTATACAAAGACTTACTGGATGCCTGCTTTTTGCCAGGCACTGTGTTGGACCCTGGGGATGTGACAACCTCAAGTTGGTTAGCAGAGGGAGTGGGAGAGAGAGAGATACAGGTACACTGGATAAGCCAACAGACAGTTAAAATCCAGAACTCAAATGCCAGCCTGGAGGTGTGTGCGGGGTGGGAGGGAGCCTGGAACTCAGACTGCCTCCCCAGCACACTCGGTATTACCCCAAAGGTGGGAAGCCACAAAAATGAACAGAATAGCAACAAAATCTAAAAGCATTTTCAGTTGTGATTGCAAAATAAATACCCTATTAACATCACTCAGGCAGGAAAGAGTGAAGGTGGATTTGGGAAGGTGAGTAAAGTATAGGGAGCCATGCTGTGTTCACAGATGATAGAAGGTCCTCAGCCACACAGCCCCTTCCCTGCCCTCCTCACCTGGCCCCAGATCTCTGCAAATGTGGGTACCAACATCCTGGTGCTGCTGCCGTCCTTGGTGCTGTGCACAGCTCCGCTCTGCAGGAGACATCCCTGCACCCCAGCCCCCACTGCTCCCACTACTGAGCCCTCAAGGGACAGGACCCTTCTTTCCCCCAGGTGCTTCCTATGCCAGCCAGTCCTCCCCTTCATTCTCCACACACAACAAATGTCCTGGCAGTACCATTTGAAGAATCCGTACAAATCAGATAATGGATTTCAATTCAAAGCACAGTTTCCAACAAGTGCCAAGAGTCAGATTTGCCCTCAGGTCCCTACGTTCCTCTCCTGCTCAGTGTCCAGTTTGCTGCCACTGTGGCCAGAAGTGCTCCAGGCCTCCTCAGAGCCCAAGGAGGCAGTATTTTCTCTTGTTTCACCTCTGAGTGTCCTGAAAGAGGGATGACCATCAACCCCGCTTCACACCTTATGTTCCAGCTTATTATTAAGTGTTCTCTATTTCAGTCCCCAAACAGCACCAGTTTGGATGCTAAGTTACACGATTACCTTGCCGAGGAATAACCTGCTCCAGGAAGACTGACAGTGAGAACACCCATTCCTTTCAGGGAAAACCCATTCCCAGCACCAAGGGAATGACTAGGCCCATAGGACCCAACAGTAGTCAGATGCCAGCTGTCTGTAAGTAGTACCAAAGTTTGGCTAGCTCAGTCTTATGTAATATTATGGGTGGGACATCAGCAACCCAGGTTGCATTGTGGCAAGATCAATACTGTCCCTTTTCAGCCACACTTCCAGTAAAAGGTTAGTCCTCTGCTAATTAGGAGTCCATATAAAGTCCAAGTCAAGCTTTATCACATGCCATTCAGACAGTCAAGCCAACTGTCACAGGACAGTCTGTACAGCACGGTTCACCGCCAATGATAGAAGCCCCATGTGTTACGTGACTGAGCAATCTTAGCAGATGTACAAGCAACCAAAGGGAGAATTAACCTCGGATCCAGCTACCCACTCTATTTGAAGAGGGAGGCAAATATCAGCTCAGACGTAAGACTCTGTCTGCAACACTGTAGTGTGAATGGCCATGTCCAAAGCCCACCTGAGAAGCAAGCTTATGCTACTTGCACATGAGATCAGTGAGGAAATTGGACGTTGGCCCTCCCCATTCACCCTCGAACCCAATCGCACAGACTCAGGATGTGACACATGGGAACTGTAAAGAGCAGGCCCAGGTACCTGGCTGTGATGGGATCTATTTGCCATGTTTTCTTTTTTTCTAGTCACTTCTTATTTCAATGTTTATATCACAACTGTTAAATCTGCTCTTCCGTCCATGCCTCCTGTCATATGAGACAGTCATCGAACAAAGGACCATCAGTACTTCTAGGGACCCGAGCACCTCACAGGCTGCATGTGGCTAAGTTTTAAAGACAACCCTGCACTCAGCTCATGCCAGATTTAAAGTCTGCAATGCCAGCCTAGAGTGGCATACAGACACCCTGTGGGTGTGAAACACTCCAACTTTCCCCATATGTCTAAATCTATATGGAGTTTCTCTTTTTCCAGATCAAGTCAGAAAATTTAGACATAAGTTCTAATTCTAGCATTTCAAATAGCTCTTTCAAATAGCTCACATCTATTCTCTAGGCCTCGGTATCCCCAACTGGAAAATATAGTGGTTGGTGTGGTTATCACTGATATCCCTTCCTGCTCTGACATTCTGTAGAACTACACTTCCGAAAATATTCTCTCCAGGCCTCAGTTTCCTCACTTGTAAAAGTGGTGGCAATATAATAAGCACCTCACAAGTAGGGGGCAGGTTTTAAGTAGGACAGTGTACATAGCAACATGCAGCAAATGAGTGCACACAGTAGGAACTCAATACTGTTTACACTGTCTCCTCAATTCTCCATCTATGAAAGCTGAATAATACTTGCCAGTCTGTCTTGTGAAAATTTAAATGAGTTTTTGGAAAGAGATGGAAAGTGCTTGGAATTAAGAAAAGCACATGCAAATAACAGGAATTATATTATAAAGGAAAAATGGACTAAAGTCAGAGCTTAAGACAGAGCAGTAGCAGATTTGATGTACCTGATTAACTTATTAAACAAACCACAACCATAAACAGAGACATCTGCTTAAACCCCTGGGTTTATCTCAGATGGGATAGAAAGAGGAAAGGCAAAGGAGGAATCAGATGGATCCTGGGCTTGCTGGACCCAGAACCAGGCCATGGGGCGTGAGGGAGGTGGGGGAGAGGTGACAGTGAGAGTGACTATCGGAGGAGGGGGAGCTGCCAAAGCCCAGGGAGCAGCTGGGAGCAGAGGTGATGACAGCTGAAGCAGAAGGGTTATTTCAGAACTGTTCACTGTGGCTTACAGAACACTTTGAGTCTTGTTAATAAGAGGGGACCAATTGAGCTAGAGGGAATTTTTGTGTCCCTTGTTATGAGAAAGGGCAAGCCTTCCTTGCCTAGGAGGGGAATCACCACTACAATAGTGTGCCTTTTGCAGCGTACAGGCCTTATGGGGGCACGGCAGTCAGCCCCTTAGGTAGTGAGCCTTCTCACTGGGACCCAGGGGGAAGCAGGAGCCGTGGGCTGCTCAGAAAGAGAAAGCTCTTGGGCAGGAATCTGGGCTTGGCTATGGGCAATATTTTTCTAACATTCTCTTATGAGAAATCTCAAACATACAGCACAGTTGAAAGCACTTTCCAGTGAATACTGGCATAGTCCCACCTGGATTCTATCGTGATCGTTTTACTACATCACATCTATCCATCTACCTACCCCTTTGTTCATTCACACTACATCTTAAGTTGAGTGCATTTCAAAGTAAATTATGTCTCAATACACTTCCCCCTGAATACTTCAGCATGCATATTATTAACCAGAGCTCAATGTCTGTTTACAGTTCTTTCCTTCTGATATAAAATGTAAATACTGTGAAATCCACAAATGCTAAGTCTGCAGGTGCTATGTTTTGACAAATTTATTTGCCTGTGTAACACAAACCCCTATCAAGCCAGAGAACATCCAATCACCAGAGGTTGGCTCACAGGTTTCCATACAACCTTGGACAAGACCTGTTTAACTGCAATTTCAGCAGATCCCAGACTTTTCTGGTCATAAAACGCTTTTTGCAAGTGCCAAGTTCAAAAGTTCCATCTTCAACCATTAAGCCTAGACATGACATTAAATACTATTTAGGTCAAGCCTGCATATTGCGGTTGAAAAAACCTGAGGACTAAAGATAGTCCCCAAGCTGGTGGCACAGTTATGACAGGAAATTACTATTTACTGGGCAACCCCTCCAAACCAGGAAACGCACCGGGCACCGTATGTGTGATCCCTCACCACAGCCGGCCCCACAGGGGTGCTGTAAAGGTGAAACACAGTTGTATATGTGGAGTTGCCTGACAGTGTGCCTGGCACAGAGCAGACACTAGAAGTCATCGGTGCTTTTCTCCTCTGCCCCACACTACCTGCTCATACGGCTAAGAGAGCAAATGTGCATCCTACATCTCATTCGATTATCACGATAGCCCTGTGAGGGAGGTAGAGAGGTGTCTTTATCCCTGCTTTACAGGAGATTATATGGCTTGTCCCTGATTGTTATTTGTAAATGATAGTGGCACCAGAACTTAATCTCAGTCTCCTGACCCCAAATTATTTCAGGCAGAGATTTAGGAGATCTGTCCATGTTCCTGCCAGGCCGCCTGGGACTGGAGCAGAAGGGCAGTTTTGAAATGCTGCGAAACATTGTGTTTGACTCTCCAGCCCTCTACCCACCCACCCACCAATTTCCTCTGGTCTTGGCTCCACTTTCAAGCAGCACCACCTTCAGGGGGGCAAGATGGCTGCCAGAAGATTCTGAGTTATATCCATCTGGGTTAGCAATCTCAAAAGAAAGAGAGAATGTTTTGTTGCAATGTTTGGCAAAAATTCAAAGCTTGGGTTCATTGAACTAATTAGTTTCCTGTGCCCACTCTTAAAACATCACTTTGTCAACAAGAATGGGATCTACTAACTGGCCACCATAGGTAATGGGCTACTCCTGTCACTGGAGGTGGGGTCAGCTCCTCCAGAACCTCATGGCCTGAAAGGGAGGGAGGGATGGTACCCCACAGGAAAATCAATGTGCTGTTATCAGAGGAAAAAGAAAAGGGATGACGGATGCTAGGCAGCACAATCTAATAACAAGAATAAGTTTAACAAAACTAGTAGGTGAGCTGGATCAACATGAATTATTCAAAGTGAGTTTACCAGAGCTTTCTTAGAAACTCTCTAAACCTGGTCTTTTAGAGGTTTCTATGGAGATTTCATTACATAGGCATTACTGATGAAATCATTGGCCATTGGTATTGAACTCAATCTCTAGGCCCTCTCTCTTCCTCTGAAGAGGGTTTGAGGGGGATAAAAGGGGAAGCCTGAAAGCTCTAAGCCTCTAATTACTTTGTTTTTTGGAAGATCAGCTAAATGTCCCAGTTGGGTACACGAGCAAGTGGCTCATCTCCCACCTACATCACTGCAAGAAACTTTGGACAAGGGTTTGATCTCCAAAATATATAAAGAACTGACATGACTCCACACCAGAAAGACAAATGATCCAATTAAAAAATGGGCAAAGGACCTGAACAGACACTTCTCCAAGGAGGACATACAGAGGGCCCAGAGACATATGAAAGAATGTCCAACACCACTAGCTATCAGAGAGATGCAAACCACAATGAGATATCACTTCACATTGGTCAGAGTGGCCATCATTAATAAATCAACAAACAACAAGTGTTGGGGAGGATGCGGAGAAAAGGAAACCCTAGTGCACTGTTTGTGGGAAGCAGACTGGTGCAGCCACAGTGGAAAACAGTATGGAATTTCCTCAGAAAACTAAAATGAGAACTGCCTTTTGACCTATGTACTAAGAAATATTCCATTGAAATGTCTATTAAATAAAGTCAAAATTTAAGTGGAAAATAACTTAGAACTCTATTAATATACTCTGAGAATATATACCTATTTATGGAAATGAAAGGATTCTACTGGTCAATGGAAAAAAATAGTCCAACGATAAGTAGACATGTTAGCCTTGACAGCACTAACTTACTTTACAATAATTTGCAGAGAGTAAATCATTCAAGCCCCATTTCCCTGTTCTCTCCCCTGATCCCACTCAGGGAGACACAGCATCAGGGAGGCTGAGATTTGCATGGGGTCTGATGGGGGGAACGGCGTGTGGTGAGAAGTGTACTGAGCCAGGGACTGGAGATCTGGACTCTATTGCCCTCTATGAATACAAATCTTTATGACTCCTTCTAGCTTCTATTTTTCAATATTCTAGGCTATCTGGGTTAACCCTCCTCCCCAATACAATAATTTGTCCTAAAGTGCACTAATATAAACATACTCCTCTCAGCTTATATCCATGAGTGACAGGCCACCCCTGTCACTCATGGGAGAGCTTGGCTCCCCAAGGCATTTATGCCTCATTAGTCCATGTGGGGCCTTTAGGATCTGCCTCTCTCTAATTCCCTCTCACTGATCTTACAGTATGTGCAATAGAATGATCCAGAACAAGAGATCTTATCTGGCCACATGCCAGCTGTTTAAAATTTAAAGACATTATCCTAGCCTCTGTTTTCTAAGTTAAACTTCTTTACTTCCCTTGACACTACATAAAAGTTTTCCAGACAGCCCAATATCCTTCATGCCTATGCTGGCCCCTCTCCGGTCTACCAAAGTCCATCTTAAAATGTAGTTCCCAAAATTAATTTTTCTATCCTAGTTGTGATCTCAACAGACATCTCAAAGGGTATGTCAAGTAATCTGGGAAAAGTACTTCTACAAGTATTTTGACTAGATAAGTAATAAATCAGAAGCAAGCATTGGCTGTTGATAAGGTTGCTGTTCTGTTGTTTAAAGCATCCACATCATACTGTTTCTTTCATAGCTGTGGTTCCAGCTGAGCCTAAACTGGGATTCAGACTCTGCGAGTATCTGATAGATTGATACTAACAGTGACCTGCAGGCACTGATCATACTGTATGAAGCGATTTTCATGGAGGAAGTAGCTTGTGGGGAGGGTTCGGTGCCAGAGTGCCTGGGCACAGGAATGGAAAGTCAGGACACAGGTGTCTAACCAAATTGTGGCCTTTGAGATGCCTTAGACAAGTGGAGAGTAGGGCTTGGAAATACTAGGGTGTACACAAGACCATGTCAGCGACTGGGGACGTGGCACCCTACCCATTTCTGCTCATGACCTCGAGAAGTCCTGATGTGGTGAACACTGAAGGAGACATGGCCCTTGCATATGTCAGCCCCTGGGAGGGGACTTGGGGCTCACCGGGAACACCCCAGCAGGAAGTAAGCAACAGGCAACAGTGGCATCTGGGTAACCTTCTGAGGAGTCCAAGGAAAGCTTAAGGGTACTTTGAAGATAAACAGAGACCCTGTCTTAGACATTTCTGGGAAATGGAAATACCAGGGAAATCTGAGCTAATGAGATCGAATTATTACAGGTAATGAGAGCTCACTGGGGCCAATAGGCCGATGAAACAAAGGAAATTTGGGTTCTCATAATATTAACAGGTAATTCAATCTCTTTCATATTAATCTTAATCTAGGGCATCCAAATTTTTATGAAAAACTCCCAAGTGATGCCAAATATGCTGGTCTGCATACTATACTTTGAGTAACAAAGAAATAGAATACATGGCTATACACCCTCTTAAAAAAATAGTATTGAGTGAAAAAGTCCCCAGGATTTGGAGTATAATAAGGGTCTTCCTTGCTCTCTGCTGAGTTTTCACCTTCCTAAAGACTATGAAACTTTCTCCTAGTTGCTAAAAATGAATCTCTGCTTCCAACATTTTTCCCATCTTTGTTTGGTCCCTGAAAATAAGGAGAGAAAACCATTAGCAAAGGAAATGCCTGGGAAGCAAAGGAAATACCTAGGAAGCAAAGGTGTCTACTTTTGGAAAGGAAAAAAAAAATCGGTTCTTCCTAAGGATATATAAAGTTAATCATAGAACTAGATTTTGAACTTTCATTATATTTGAGCTGATATTTGATGTTTCAAAATGATTAGTAAATGAGATAAGGGAGCAAAAACTAAGGTCATTTTAATATAATTTCCCCCACCCTTTTAATCCTAATGTAAACTGTCTAGGGTTCTGTGGACACTTCACCCCCATAAAATCAAAGCATGTATTTACAGGAGACTCCTGGTGAGCTTCCAGATTGTTCAGTCACTTTGGCCCCTGAGTGGTCCCCTGAGAGGGATAGATGAGGCACTAGAGAGTGATCTCACCCTGAATGACAGACCCTACTTGCACTCAGCCTGCAACCCAAGTAGCTCATTTCTCTTCTTTTAGACATTGCCCAAGAATCTCCACTATTCCCCTCAAGCATCACCCTCAAAAATCTCAAACAGAAAACCCTCCTAACAACCAACTTAACATAAGACAGATGCTCAGAGATGAGGACATAAGCAGAAATTTCACATTACACTCAGGAACAGCGACACGCAGACACACCCACTGCTGAGGAAGATGGCATCTCAGAGAGAGGCGGCACCAACTCAGGGTGGACCTCCAGGGTGAGCTCTGCCCTGCTGTTGTCTGGAAGTCCTGGGGCCTCTGCTCTGCAATAGCAGTACTTGGGTAACCCTGCCCACTCAGACTCGAGTGAGTGTTCTTCTGACAGTACGTGAAGAGCAGATGCGTTTGCATAGGAGTTCTCCAATAGAAGAGCTTCAAGCACTGCCTGAGAATACTAACTTCAGAAGCCAAAGAGATGAGCAACTGGCTTCTTTCAGCTGGCCAGGTCCAAGCAAGTCATAGGTAAGAGAACACACACGTTGCACTTGGATTGCAGGAAAGCAGCTGACTCAGGTAAAGTGTCGCCAGGCGGGTATCTAAACTGGGATAGGTAACTGATAAAGTGATTTACTGTGTCCTGTTTCAGTGTGCCAGCCAAATAGTTGTTTGTCATATTTCCTTCCATCAATTTATTTTTTATTCCTCGCCTATGTTTAAAAAATGAGGAAGTTTATGACAAAAGCCAAAATCCAACCGATCCATTAAAAAAATTAAAAGAATTAGGCTCTGGATTTAAAAACCAGAAAAGTACTGAATTATAAAGTCTAAGCTATAGACACTGATTATAATCACCCCCCAAATGAGCTCTGTGCTAGCCAAGGCAGAAAGGAAAAATGATTAATTTAAAAAGTCTTATGTAACAAAAGGAAACATATTTGTTCATTAAAAGAAACAAAAACTCCCCACCTCCAAGTTCTAAGTGACCCCTCCACATCTCATGGTTTCCCAGTTTGAGTAGGTCATAAGTAGGAATGATTATAACTTATAGTAGCAGTTCCCAATTATTCCTGGGAACTGATACTGGCAACACGGGTGGGTTGGAAGGTCACTGTCCTATTTCTGAACTTTACTTACACCTTTAGGTAGGGAGTATATGATGATGTTATAATTTATAAAATTATACTTCTAAAATGAAAATGAATGATTGGACTTGAATTGTCAAGCAACTTGAATATATTGACATCTCTTACAATAGCAATTACTTCAATATCAGAGTCCCAACATCCTATGGAAAGACGGTCTGTGGATGTGAAATCTGGGATAGGAGAAGCTCATCTCCAGAAATCCTACACTCCCATCTCTTTTTTTTTCCTGACAGATGACAATGTGTATTTGTTTATTTAAGGTAATTTTTAAAACTTGAGTTTTGGTAATATTTTAAAAGTATACATAACATGAAAATCATTATTTTAATAATTTTTTAAGTGTACAAATCAGTAGCATAGTACATTCACCTTCCCTCCCATTTCTGCAACCTCACCTTCACCCCAGCCCCTCCTATAAAGAGAAAATCTACAAATAGTACACTTTTTCTTGGGACTTCAAAACTATTTACCTGTTAAAGAGAGGTACATCTCAAGATGCGTTCCTCTTTGCTAACATTTACCAAAACAAAATTCATGAAGGGTTTTCAGAGAAGAGAGACAATGAGACAAAGGACTTTAGGTAAGCAGGTCTTTATAATATTCTTAATATAATACTTCCTTTACCCTCTGCTCTCTTAGGGGTGCTGTGGAAGAGGCATGAGATTTACAGTAGCTACTCTGCCATGTGTTAGTTGCACAAGCTCTCCGCTCGTATCTTTCTGCCCTGATGTCTTCCTCTATAAAATAGAAGTAGTTATATTGATATCAGTGCTGTTGTATAATTTAAATGAGGTAGTACACATCAAGAGGGATTTCAAAACTACTGTGTACAAACTGACTATTCCTTACGTGAAACTCTGGTCCTGATGAATACCACTAAGCTGCAGGCTCCTTGGAGATGGAGTCTGGGGCCTGTTACCTGCTGAGCTGGGCTCCAGGCCTGGGCACATGCTTAGCTCTGAGCCAATGTTAGTTAAATGTGTGTGGAGGGCCAAGTTATCTCCATTTTCTGAAAGCTCTTAATGTGTCCAGGATAATAAGAAGTAAAACCACAAAGAAGAAGTAAATTGATTGAAAAAGAAACCAGTTTGTGTGATTTGTTGCATTCCAGGTCCAACAGGGTAGAATTATTAGTACCTGAACACCGGTGCTCAGGAAACGGCCACTCGTAAACTGGCGCAGCCTTCCCACATGACAATTTGGCAAAGAGCACAAGAACCTTAAAAACAAGCACAATTTGACACAAAATTCCATGTCAAGAGAGTTATGAGAAATTTTCAAAAATGTGCCTGATTACATTTTTGTGATCTCATCTGTGGTGAAGGAAGATTTCTTTTTTTTTAAGTATATTTTGTTGATTATGCTACTAGAGTTGTCCCATTTTTTTTCCCCTTCCCTGCTTTGCCAGATACCCACCTTTCTTCCAGTAATCCCCCCACTTAGTTCATGTCCCTGGGTAGAGCATGTAAGTTCTTTGGCTTATCCATTACCTAAACTGTTCTTAACTTCCCTCTGTCTCTCTTGTACCTACCAGTTATGCTTCTTAATCCCTGTACTTTCTCCCCCATGCTTACCCTTCCCCTTCCCCACTGATAACACTCCATGTGAGCTCCATTTCTGTGATTCTGTTCCTGTTCTAGTTGTTTGCTCAGTTTGTTTTTGGTTTTGTCTTTTAGATTCAGTTGTTGATAGTTGTGAGTGTGTTGTCATTTTAATGGTCATAGTTTTGATCTTTTTCTTAAATATGTCCTTTTAACATTTCATATAATGGCTTCGTTAATGATGAATTCCTTTACTTTGTCTGGGAAGCATTTTATCTGTCCTTCCATTCTAAATGACAGCTTTGCTGGAAAGAGTAATCTAGGTCATAGGTCCTTGCTTTACATCACTTTGAATACTTCTTGCCAGTGCCTTCTTGTCTTCCAAGTTTCTTTTGAGAAATCAGCTGATAGTCTTATGGGAACTCCTTTGGCAGTAACTCTCTGCCTTTCTCTTGCTACTTGTAAGATTCCCTCTTTATTTTTAACCTTTGGCATTTTAATTATGATGTGTCTTGGTGTACCCCTCTTTGGGTCCAAATTGTTTGGGACTCTCTGTGCTTCCTGGACCTGTTTGTGTATTTCCTTCACCAAATGAGGAAGTTTTCTTTCATTAGTTTTTCAAAAAGTTTCCAAATTCTTACTATGCTTGTTCTCCTTGTGGCATCCCAATGATTTGGATGTTGGCACTTGTGGAGATGTCCCAGAGTCTTCTTATACTCTCATTTTTTTTTTTTTTTTGAATTCTTGTTTCTTCATTCTGTTCTGGTGGAATGTTTGTTTCTTCCTTATTTTCCAAATCGTTAATTTAAACTCTGGCTTCTTTCCCTTCACTGTAGGCTCCCTGTGGATTTTTCTTTATTTCACTTAGTGTAACCTTCATTTCTCCCCTTATGTTTTTTCTGTATTCAATGAGTTCTCTGAGCATCTTATCACCAGTGTTTTGACCTCTGCATCTGATAGATTGGCTATCTCCATTTTGCTTAGTTCTCTTTCTGGGGTTTTGGATTGTTCTTTCACTTGGGCCATATGTCTTTGTCTTCTCAATTTGGCAGCCTCCCTGTGTTTGTTCCTGTGTATTAGGTAGAGTTGCTTTAACTCCCTGTCTTAGTGCACCTGTTAAGTTGTATAGGGCAGAGCCTTAAGTATTTACCTGCTTTACCTCTTTGTGACTCTGTGTCAGGGGAAGGGGTCAGAGAGGGGACAGTGCTGCTACCTGGCTGCTGGAAGTTTGCTCAGCACTTTCTAGTCATTTCACCCACTTCCCCATGTGCAACTGGTGCCCTTCTATCTGTTGCCCCAGTGATGGTTCCCAGAGTGGGTGGGTTTGTGTACATTCTAGAGCCCTGCCCTTTAAATGGGCTCTCCTGAGAGACCTGCAGTTTCTTTTGCTGGCCCACCCCCTACTGGTTCTTACAGCCAGAAATTATGAGGCTTTATTTACCCATTGCTGGAACCCTGAGCTGCATGGTCTAGCCTGGGGCTGGATTGCTCAGACATTTTTTATCCCTCCCGATTTTTATCCACCTCACATGAATGTGGGACTGCCTGGTCTGCTGGCTGCTGCTGCCACCACCTTGCCATGCCTCTCTGATGCTATACCATGTCCTCTCCACCCTGGCTTCCCATCTCCACCCCTCCTATCTGTTTGATGAATATGGCTTCTGAAAACCCTTGGTTGTTGGACTCCTGTACAGTTCAATTTTCTGGAAGTTCTGGATGTTTTTTTGTTTTGATGTTAGTTGTGATCCTTCTGGTGGTTGTGCAAGGAGACAAAGCATGTCTACCTATGCCTCCATCTTGACCAGAAATCCTCTTCTTGTAATTTTAAGAAAATACTTAACACAAAAAGAAAGAAAATGTAGTGTCAAATATGCCTTAAGGAACTTGGGAAGATTGGGAGATACATTAAAAAGTCCTGGAAAACAAAGCCCTATGTTTGTATGCCAGTGAGGTGACTTGCAGGGTAGGGTGGCCAAATCAGCTGGTCAGTTGACTAGTTTTTGTTCAAAGAGTCATTTGGTTGAAGGAAATGCCAATGATCTCTATTTAGCTTCCCCAGCCTATGCTGCACTGACTTCCAGTCATCCCCATTTAGAAATGCCCCACTTGAAGTCACTTCCTTGTCTCCCCCACTTGAGGCCTGAACATCTGCACGAAGCAGAGAAGAAACATCCATTTTCCAGGTTACTCAGCCAAGGCCCCAGCAGGCGACCATCTCCCAGAGGAGAAGATGAGCCAGGAGACTTCAGAGGAGGTATGCACAACCAGTGTTCCCTGAACCATGAATAAGGCATGGGAACCAAGTCAGTGAGAGTGCTGGGAATAAATGCACAAACAACCAGTTGCTTCCTGCTTGGTAAACCAGTCTGATGACTCCATTTTTTTTAACTTGGTTCCACTAAACAAAGAAAAGAAAAGAAAAAGTGCCAATACAGTAAGAGCAGCCAAGGAAGTACTAGTTCTGTTTTTTTGTATTGCTACATTTTCCGGCCAATTTTTGACTGGAAAATGTAGCAATGCATTATCTACAGTATCCTCTCTGCTTCATGGCTCTAGCTTTCTTGCTTTACTCAGAACCCTGAGATTTCCCCATGTCTCTACAGCAGCAATTTTCAACCTTTTTCATCTCATGGCACACATAATCTAATCACTAAAGTTCTCTAGCACACCAAAAAATATATTTTTTGTCAATCTGTACAAAAAATAGGTACAATTTTGATTCATCCACATCAGACAACAATTGTGTTGGCCATTGTCACTTTTTTATTTGACAATCTAAGGTGAAAGAGGTGAGTGCCCCTGACTAGATAGTCAGGTGTGGCATGTTTTAAAATTCTTGTGGCACACTGATTGAAAATTTTTGCTCTAGAGTATATAAACTTATTGCTATATCTCTAATAATTTCAAACTTGTGAAATGGGCCCAGATTCTCAGTCTGCAGAGGGGTCAGGAATGCTGGGCAATTTTAGAAAAAGCCCTGCATCAGGCTTCCCTAAGAACAAAGGTCACACTAGGTACACAATTCCATTTGATAAAGCTCTGTTTCTTCTGTTCTGAGGATAACTCCTAGGCCAAGGCTCACTTTCCTATACTCTCTGGGAGGATAGGATGAAGGCAAACAAGAACTATAGCACTTATTGCTTTTGAATGAAAAGTATTTTTTTTCTAGCAGGTGTGAGCTTAGAGCACAGGTTTAATAATACAATATTAGGAACTCCACTTGTTAGGTGGACAAATCTGTTGGGACTCTGAATTCCAACTGAGAAACATCCCAAGACCAGTAGACTTAAATAAAGGGGCATTTCTTGTCTCAGGGAGATGAAAAGTTCAAGGGCGGGGCTGGCTGGATACATAACTCAGATTAAATGATGCTGGGAATAAATCAATCTGTCTCTTGCTAACTATGCATCTTATCTCCTCTGTGTTGGCTTCATTTTCAGCACACTCTCATGTTGAACTCCTAAAGAACCCAGGCTTTCAGCCAATTAGACTAAGGAAAGAGAACTTCTGTCTTTTGTAATAGTTCCACAGAAGTCCCAGGACTGATTCATACTGGACTGGCTTGAGTGACATGCTCTGCTTGAACAAATCAGGTGACTCGAGATATGAAATAAGCTGACTGGCCGCACTTAGCCCTCCCCCTGCTTCTTCAAAGGAAAATTGAAGTGATGTCACCAGAGGAAGGAAAGGATGGAAGTCAACCAAGAATATTAATGCTTCCATCGTGGGCTTGTGGTGGTCTTGGGCAGCAGACTGTGTCAGGTACAGGCAAGGAGTGCTCAAGGGTCATCAGTTCCAAGGATCAGTCATGTCAGTCACCTATGATCTCAAAAAGGCCTTCAAGAGAGCAGGGAAACAACTTTCAAAAGCAATCCACATCAGATTGTGGTCTAGAAGGGAGGATATAGGCTCTGACTGGGCACAGGTGAAGCCAAAAGAATCAAAGAGGTGGCCCTCTTGCCCTGGTCTAGGGGAAATACTGCTTATAGCAAAGGCCCATCGCATAGCAAGACTCATTTAGGTAGCCTGGCACCACACTACTGGCCTGAACCTCTACTGGAAACCTACCACACCATTTTCTCAGGAGGCCAGGGATACCATCCAATGGCCAAGCCCAAGTCACCTGTCTTCCCCAAGGCTATTCAAGGCAGGAAGAGGCCCTATCTGGGCTCTTGAGCTTCCTCCCAAGACCATACACAGAAGTAGAAAGGGAATCTACAAAAGAATATCAGTGTGCTATGGGAAAAAGTGATTGGTCAGACATCCCAAAGCAACAAACATGTATAGCTTTCTCTTAAGACTCATGACTTTTCAACTCATAATAGCTGTTCACTCTGTGTTAGATCCACAAGCATAACCATTACCAATCACACCCAAAAGAAAACAAATCTCTAGTTAATACTAAATTTTTTTCATGCACCCATCCATAAGATCAAAGGACAAAAAGATGCTTATTTTATTTATTCATTGCTGGCATCACATCAACCTATCTTCTTACTTCTTTCTACATACCCCAACCCCCAACCCAAAGGTCTTCACTACCCTGGAACTCATGTAAATAGGCACGAGTACTAAGAAAGATATCCCAGACTATCAGTTTAAAAATCCTTCAGATGAGCACAGAGTCCTTTTAATATGGCAGCGAGGAGAAACTTAGTTCTAGGACAAGATTGTGCTGGTATGGGACCTGAAAGAGATGCTTCTGCTGTGACACCCTCCTGGCAACACCACCATCCTGGGAACATGCCTGAGATCTGGGGCAGGGAGGGAAACAGCAGGAGAGAAGTTGAGACCATGACAGAATTCTCACTAGAACATCAGACACTGTAAGTTTCTATGTCTATTCCTTTATTGTTAAAAGAGGGAGAGCTAGGCATTAAGTGTGCCAAAATATAATTCAATGAAAGCTTCACATGCACATGCATCTATCTACACAAAGCTGGAAAGGAAACCATCCTTCACAAACTTGGAAACTTTTTTGTGTGGATTTGCAATAACATCCAAGATATTGTTTAGTGGACAAGGCAAGTTGCCAAACACTGTGATGAGTATGGTGCCCACTGAGTAAAAATAAGGAGTAATCACATACATTCATACTTGTATATGCTTAAAATATCACAAAAGGGTATATCAGTAAACTAATGAAAGTGGGAGCAGGGGCTGTGGTTGAGGGACTGGGGATGAAGAGACACTTCACCAGTTTTTCTGGTGCAGTTCCTCTTGAAAGTGTTGTGAAAGCAAAGAAAAATTTTGAGATGCACTGGTTTGTAGTGCACCATAGATCTACCAAAGAATGGAACATCCACATGTATTTATTATCTATTCTAAATTGCAAATGAAATAAAAGAGACATGCATCGCACAGTCAAGTCAACAGGAAAGTAAGCTGCAGTACTGGGGGTTCACCAGGGTGACACGCCCAACCCCTCCCCTGAGAACACAGCCTTGACAGCAAAGTCTTGAATAAACGGGATTTTTTTAAAGAAATAACTGGGAATTCCTCAATTGCTTGATTGATACATGATTCATTGAGACCTGGAATTTACTTCAAGAATTTCTTTTGTTTTCTTGCTTCCTATTTATTCCTTATGAGTAGAAGAACAAGAATTGGCAATGTGACTTTCTAACCTTTGGAGAAACAATGAAACATGGGCAAAGGAGATTCTAAGAAGCCAAGAAGCGCAAGAAGAAAAAAGCATCCAAAGGCTTTTGTCAACTTCCTGGAAATTTCTTGAACATATTCAGAAATGTCAAAGAGAAGATTTGCTAGAAAGAAAGGAAATTTGAAGGCATGACAAGGACCATTATGAAAGGGAAATCAAAACCCACATGCCTCCCAAAGGGGAATTCAAATTATTGTTCTATTAACTAAATATTACTACTCTATAATTGAAAAATAAAGAGTTGTGAGTTTATTTTTGCATTCTGAGTATATCTAAGTAAACACATTTTTAGAAAGAAAGAAAGAGAGAGAGAGAAAGAAAAGAAAGAGAGAGAGAGAGAGAGAGAAAGGAAGAGAGAGAGAGAGGGAGGGAGAGAGAGAGAAAGGATTATCAGCTATTTGAAAGAACACAGGAATCCTCCAACATTGCTTAAATAATTATTTTCAAAGGTTTGCTCTTACCTGTTAAAAATGTAAATTGAGGAATGAAGGGCATGTGGTATGTGGGCACTTGATAAACATCAGCTGATTTAATCCTTACATCCACTCAGTGAGGTACATACTGTTTTTCTCATTTTTCAAATGAGGAAACGGGTATGAAGAGGTAACATATCTGCCCACAGTCACTCACCTGGAGCAGTGGTGCAAGTCGCTCCATTGGGAGAGGGCCATGTCTGCAGGGCACTCAGAATCTCCCACTCGCTCTTAACCTTACTTCTATTGGGGCCAACCTAATTTCACACATGGCCTGTATTCCCTTGTGCTCAAACTAATTTGTAAGATTGTCCTACATTTTCTCTGGAGAGTGACTATTTGAAGGTTCTTCGTCACAAGGGCACAAACATCTCTTCTAAGTGGGCACCGTTCCTGCTAATTAAGGAAGACTGAACACAGGAACAAGCAGAAGGGCAGTCTCTGACTCACCCTCTCTGGCTTCAGCAATGAAAATGGACCCTGGAGATTCAAAAGAGGAGAGATGATAAAAAGCATGGCTGGGGCGCCGCCTTCTACCTGGCTGAAAAACATTTGAACACGGCTTGTCTGAATCAGAATTAAGGCTTCTACAACGGAAATTTGCTCAGACACTCATCATAAATATCACTTCCTCTTCTCTCTCCCAAAGTGCCTCTGGAGCCACAGAAAATCTCAACTCAAATATTCCAGAACACCTCCTCCCACTGGCAAAGGACGACCAAAGCTGTCTAATTTTAGGGTCTAACAGTTGGCATGCAATTAAAACTATATTTATTATGGGCTTCAGGGGAGAATAATTTATTTATGGGTAAATTAGGATCATTGCAATACAAACATGCTCCCACGGATCAGGATTTAGCTATGCTCCCACGGATTAGGGACTGTAAGAACTCCGCCATTTTTACAACATGAGGCTGATTGTTTCAAAACAAGCAAAAGATCAGACACTTATAGTCCACTGTTCAGCTTCAGTCCCCAGTGCTACAAGAGGGATCCAATCAAGACCCTGTATTTCAGCCTTGGTAATGATTTGGGACCAAAGGAAACTATAACCAAGACAGTGTGTTCCCCCTCCTGAAAAGAAATTACATTAGTTTAAAGTTCAGAAAAGTAGACTGAGTATTTTGTTTCTGGTTTTTTTTTTTTTTTATGCTTTAAAAACTTTTCTGACCAGAAATTTAGGCTGGAATAGATGAGTTTAATTATGCCAGTTTATTCTGTGTTATTGATTTGCTAAAACAAAGTGGAAAATGCATAGTTTATTATTTAAATAACAAGTAAACAAGAAAAATAAATAAAATAACATAGTCTACAACCACTGGTCTCCTGAGAACAAGGTTACCATAACACTCTTGTCAATTCCGGATCATCTTTTATTTAGTTTAAGAGTTTTTCAACCTAACCAGGACATATTTCCAGTTCCACCCCAGCAGCATTACAAAAAGATGTAAAGCATATAAAAATACACAAAAGTATGTGTCCCTTCCAAATAAATGACTATATCACAATGTTCGTGGAGGCAAAACATTTTGAACTTTTTTTGTAGTCTGTTATAGAAAGAAGGCTAAAACCTAGAGCTAGGATTTAGTTTTGCAGCTTTATTAGTTGATTTATTTTCCCCAGATTGAGGGCTTTAAATTATTGGTAATCTGTGACTACATTCTCTGGGTTGTTTCTGCTGCCTTTTTTCCTGCCCATTCACTATTACACATAGTGAATTGGCCCAGACATGAGTACTTACACATGATCTCTAACTAGTACCTTTATGGTCAAACCCATTCAGCATGAAGAGAAATGGGGAGCTGATAATTATCCCTGAACAGCAATCCCAACTGAGTCCACAGACATCCGCCCCTTGGGGTCTGGCTTCATCACAGAACCTGTTTTGTTTTCATGGAAACATTCATCACTGTACGAAATAATATTGCTCACTTATTTGTGTACTTGTTTATTGCCTCTCTTTTCTTACTAGAACATACTTTCCATAAGATTAGAAAAGTGTCTTTCTAATTTATCCATGTCCCCAGCACCTAGAACAGAGTCTTGTCACATAACAGAGATTCAACTGAAGTCTGCTGAAGCAATGAATTCCCTAGTGCTTTTGGGAGTACAAATAGTGGATCTACACATGAATCCCTAAAGACAGAACTCAAGGATGTTAGAATGGATAGAAGGAATCTTGTAGGTTATTCAGAGTTGGCAAATTTTTGTTAAAGGACCAGACTGTGAAAATATCAGACTTTGTGGGCGGTGTGGTCACTGCCAGGACTACTGAAGTGGGCCACTGTAGCATGAAAACAGCTATAGACACCATATGAACGAGCATGGTTGTGTTCTGACAAAACTTTGTCAAAACACAGTCACTGGTGAGCTGAAGTTGGCTGAACTGTTCTAGACCAACAGTTTTCCAACAGAACCGTGGCCCTTCCCACTCCCATGCCCAGCCACTTCCACCCTTTCCTCACATACTCCTCCTAGTCACAGGCCTACTGGATTCACCGAAGCCAAGTCCCATGCTGAGATCTTATTCCAAGGGAGGTGGAGAAATAAGTGTTGATTTCTCCAGCCTCTTTGAACAGGAAGTTAGGTTAGAAGCGGCTTGGCATGGGTTTCCAGTAAATCAGTTTATAGCACCTCCTACAGGAATTCTCAGGCCTGGAGCTCTTTACCTTTATCTCCACACCAGTTCAGACTATCCCAGAGGACAAGGGAGCTTCAGTCCGAGGGTCTGTGGCATAACTACATTTTATGGAAGAAAAGTAACATCTCAAGTTGCATAGTGGATTGATATCCCAGGAATTTTTTCAGCTTGTTAGTGAAAGTCACACAAGCAGAAAAAGTTAAGAACTGGGATAAATTACCCAGGTAATTCATATCTCGACACAACTTTGCCTTGTTGCTAAAGCAAAAAAGGCACAAACAAATAATAAAAAATACCCCTCAAAATTCAAATAAATGCTTTAGTCATATTTTACTTGTAGACACCTCTTTAAATCATGGAGTTTGATTGGGTGGGGTTGGGAATGGCTCCTTTTCGGTGCTGTGCATTGACTTCTGCACACGCCTTTCAGACCCAAGCAGGAGGATCAGTGAGGTGACTCGTCCCTGAATACAGGGGGACACGCAAAGTACACCAAAGTTATCACATTGTCTTCTTTTTAACTATTAGTAGATAATTACTGAGTTAAGAGCTGGAAACAGCACAATTATGCAAAGTAAATTTGACTTACAATGAAATTTGTTTGATGTGATAGTTCCACTAATCAGAGACCAAATTAAACACACTTAATTTTCAGTAGTAGTTACGCCTAAATAATGGAATTGTAATCACATTCTTTTAAATTTTTTCAAAAAAATATGTATATACTGTGTGCATGATCCTGTTTTGTAGATTTATTGGTTACTTGTTGGTTATTCTGTTTGCCGCTCCAGAGCTGTCCTCTGTCTGTCCCGCACACAGGAGCTGTCTGGTGTGGCCAGCAGCGCCCACCCTCCTTGCTGCCACAGGTCGACTTCTCTAGAGGGAGACGCTGAAATGGAGTTTGGGATACATAATCCTTTTTTAAAAAGATGGCAATTTGCTTCCAAACAACATGTCAATATATAGGCATTTATTTATAATGCATTTATTATCTTTATCCCTTCATTAAATATTTATAGTCCATTAAGTGCAGGATGATATCTAAGACATACAAGCCTAAAGGATGTTGGCAATATTATCCTTTTCTCAAGAAGCTCACAATTGAATGAACAAAACTCATTATACAAATTACAACAAAAGGCAAAGTATCCTTAGAAATATTTGCGTTAAGAGAAACTGTTCATTTTTTGAGGAAATGTAATTCTTGGATGCATGAAGTTTGTTATTCTGTGGATAGGTGAGGGGCTGGTGAACAGCTGAAGGAAGAACATCACACTGCAGGGAAGAAAGACAAAGGCTCACACAGAGTGCTTAATGTTGCTGAGAATCTCAGTGGTGTCCTCGATTTCTTAATAGAATCTGTTGACCAAAAATATCACTTGTGAATAATTGTGTAATAAATCCTCTTAAGGATTAAAAACACATCACAAAAGTCACAGCCACTGAATTTTCTAATGAATCAAGCCAGAACAAAAGACGTTATGTGTCTCAGTTTAGTTTGTTTGGGCTGTTACAACAAAATACCACAGACTGGGTGGCTTATAAGTAATAGAAATTTATTTCTCACAGTTCTGGAGGCTGGAAGTCCAAGATCAATGTACCAGCACATTCATTACCCTATGAGACCCTGCTTCGTGGTTCCTAGATTGATGACCATCTTCGCCCATGGCAAAAGGGGTCAGGGAGCTCTCTGAGGTCTCCTTTATAAGGTCACTAATCCCATTCATGAGGGCTTTGCCCAACCACTTCTCAAAGGCCCCACCTCCAGATACCATCACACTGGGAATTAAATTTCAACATGAATCTGGGGGGTAAGGGACACAAATATCCAGTCCACAGCATTATGTCCTGGCATTTGCAAACAGCAGGCTAAAAAGATAAGAGGTTGCCTAGCATGCTCTTCTGTCAAAGCCAGCTGCTCCAGAACTTCTTTGTCTACTAAGTGTCTTCACTTACTAAAGTAGAAAGCCAAGCTTTAAAGAGATTGTATCAAACCCTGTTCTAATCCTCTTTCTCCAGATTAATGTGAATATTCTCTCCTAGGCTCCTGGTTAGTTTCCAATCAAAGATGCTTAGAGTGGGGTCTACTCAGGTCCTGAGGACTTTTCCTCCACTGAATCGGAAACACTGGTCTGTTGCAGCCCATGAGATGTTGTGTTTAAGCAGAAATTTAAAAATCTGCATTGGATGGCAAGTTGGCCTAACCCCTTCCTATGTAGATAGGAGCCAGGGTACCTATGTTTCTAGGTAAAAAGTGGGCTCAAATGTGCCACTTTTTTTTGCCACTTTTGTTCAGCTCACATGCATGTACATGAGAAAGTGTCAAGAGAATGCAAGGAGCCAACTTTCCTACCTCACTGTACCGTTGTGATGGTTCATTTCATGTGCCAATTTGAGTGGTCCACCGGGTACCCAGGTATTTGGTCAAACATTATTCTGGATGCTTCTGTGGGGCTGTTTTAATCAGCAGAGTAAATGTGGATGGGCTTCATCCAATCAGTTGAAGTTCTGAATAAAACAAAAGGACTGACCTTCCCCCAAGTAAAAGAATTCTTCAGCAGACTACCTTTGGACTTCATCTGCATCACTGGCTCTCTTGGGTCTTGTGCCCAACAGTTCACACTACAGATTGGATTTGCCAGCATCCCCAGTCTCATGAGCCTATTCCTTAGATACACACACACACACACACACACACACCCCACTGGTTCTGTTTCTCTGGAGAACCCTCACTAATACAAGTGCCTTCTCAGTCTCCTTTGCAGATCCAGCCTCTACTTCCCAATTCCTAAATGTTGGAAGCATTTTAAATCTCAGTCTGCAAATAATGTTTTCTATGTGTATCTTCCCATAGGTGAGACCAGCTAGTGCCATGGCTTTAAATCTCATCATGTACGTGTTGATGGCTTCCAAATTTATATTCAGCCCCAGCCACTCACTGGGGCTGCAGACTGTACCTCATGTTTCTTCTTGGACATCTAATAAAATCTCAAATTTGACATATCCAAAACAAAACTCTACCCTCTGCTGCTCTTTCCCCTTCACCCACCATCTTAAGTAATAGCTTGAACATTCACCAGCTGCTTGGGTTCAATACCCACAAGTCATCCTTAATTTCTTCTTTTTTAAATTTTTATTTTAATTGTTGTTCAAGTACAGTTTTTTGTCTTTGACTCCCGACCCAGCCTGCCCAGCAGCCCTCCCCACCTCTCTCCCATTTCCACTCCCCCCTAATTTTTGTCCATGTGTCTTTTATACTTATTCCTATAAACACTTCCCCTTTTCCCCTGAAATTCCCTCCCCTCTCTCCCTTAATTCCTTCTTTTTCCTTCATATCCAACATCCAATCCTTTAGTAAGACCTATCAGTTACATCCAAAAGATGTCACAAAACTCCCATTTCTCCTCCTCATCACTACCACTCCCTGCTCCTATTCTCACTCCCTTCTGTCTCTTCTCCTTAGAGCTGTGAGTGATTTTTTTAAAAACATGAACCTGATCACATCACTTCTGTACTCAACACCCACCATGGTTTCCCATATTGCTCAGAATAAGGTCTAACTCCTCACGAGAATACTTCTAGCATTCTTCCGCTAAACAGACACACACAGTTTTTATTAAAGCCAAGATTTGGTACAGTACATACCTTTGCCTCTCTGACCTGATGTCCTGCCACAATCACACCTTTCTGCTGTTCCTGGAACATCCAAGCCAGTTCCCATCTCAAGGTCTTTACACTTTCTGTATCCTCTGCCCAAAATACTCTGTCCCCAAATCTTCATGATGGCTTTCCCCTTCACACCATTCAAATCCCAACCCAAATGCCCCTCTTCTGTGGGTTTTTCCTTGTCTCCTTTTCTCCTCACCTTCCACTCCCTAACACTGCTCCAAATTCTTCATGGTTCTTATGTTTGTCTTGAATAGGTTGACCTCTAGATGGAATCCATATCACTTGCTTCCTGGGTTCTCCTAAAAAAGACACTGGGCCTCCAGACTACCCAAAATTTAACTAGTCAGTACTACAGGAAATTGCTGCCTCATAACCTATAGAACCCTGATAGCAAGAGCGAAGAGAAAAATCTCCTGAAGTGCTTGTAGAAGGTGGGCTCTGACCTGACCCAGGTGAGCTTGCTACATGGAGGACAGCTGTGAAGGGAGAATGCCATCGGTCATGAGGTACAGGCTGGCCAGGGAGAAACCTGACAGAGATGAGCCCCCAAGCTCTACAATCAGATATGACTTCTCCTTGGGAGTAAGGGATAAAGAGGAGTACTGCAAGTGAAAGATTGTTCACGGAGACGTGAGGTCTGGGAAGTAGGGATTTCTCTACCAATTTAGGCTAGTATAAAATATTGTTTGAGGTGAAGGACTGAAAAGCAAGTTGATGAGCTTGTCTCTAGAAGACCCCCCCTCCGATCACAACTCAATGCCAGAAGAAATGCAGTCTCAGTGATGGCATTCGACACCTTATTACTTTATGTAGAACATTGCTCACACTTTACTGGTAACTTACCTTTGGCAAATTAAAGCCCACGTTGCCCTACCCCCATCGCCAACACCTCTTCTACATGAACCTGGTTACATAAGTTAATGATCTTCCTACTTCTCCTGTCTTTCATGTCATTTGCAAATTAAGTTACCTTTCTCTTTGGTGGCTGTATTATCTTTCTGTATCTCTGTGAATATCATGCTAAATTGTAGGTTCTTCATTTCAGCCAAGGTAGCAATACAGAAGCAATAGACTTACTGAGCAGAATGACATGATGTTGAAGGTGCTTAAAAAAAAGTAGAGAAAAGAAAAAAAACTGAACACCCTCTCTTTCTCCCATCTTCCAAATGCACTTTTGTCATTCTCCATGGGTTGAATGCCAGGCTGGGCCCTGTCCCTGTGGAGTCACATGACCCTGCAAGCCTGACTGGCCCCACCTGATCTGTGCCTTGTCTTTGACCAGGACTTCTACCGTCTCCCTCAACAGCAAATCACAGGTAAGAGAGTGGCATTTTAATTGATTGTGAATACTTTTGAAGACAGAAAAAGCAACTGAAACTGAATATAGACCTTTAAAAAATGTATGACATACAGTTGTTGTTTTAAAACATATATAAAGAGCATTTATAGGAATAAGGGCTGCATTAGCTTGAATGAATATCTGTATCACACCAAGAAAGTCATGGGAACTGATGTGGCATCTAAAACCATTCCTAAATACACATATTCTCAATACCATTATCTTTGAAGTCTTAGCTATTACTAGGTATTTAAAGAGCACAAAAGTCTCTACTTCTAGTATTCTTTTGCAAAACAGTCAAGCAAAGGTTTTATTAAAACCATTTTATTACCAAAACAAGATCAAATTTAACTGTTTCAGCTAAGAGTCTTCTGTGGCCACCAATAGAAATGAACACCAACTAATTTAGCAAGAAAAGAGATTTATTGAGGATAGGATAGATGATATTCACTAGGGAAAAGCTAAAGAACCAGGTCTCAACAAGGAAGAAATTCGGCTGCTCTGAGAATCCAGGTAGTTGAAATCAAGAGAGTCTCACAGTGGCCAGAGGGGAGAGAAGAGGGAATTTCAGGGGGGAATGGGTAGGGATTACAGGAACAAATTTGGAGGACACATGGACAAAAACTAGGGGTGGGGGGTAATGGGGGGAAGGGGGGAGGGTTGGGTGGAGGGGCTGGAACGGGAGTAGGGGGGAGAAAACTGTACTTGAACAATGATTGAAATAAAAAAAAAATTAAAAAGAAAAAAAAAAGAAATCAAGAGAGTCTCTTCAAGATGCCATGCCATCACTGAGTTCAACAAGTTCCATTTTCTTTTGTTTGTTTGCATTAAACCCACAGAGATAGAGCATATGATATCCCTGCTTTGAACAGGTCAGCAGGACAGTCCCACTGAGACTGTAATCAATGGCAGAGGGCAGTCTATCAAATGTAATCAGGAAGCTGTGACTAGAAGACAAGAGTGGATGATGCTGAGCAGTGGGGTTGGGGTTTGGATGGTGGAGGGATGGATAAAGGTCCACTTTAAACCACCAATCATTTATTAATGGAAGATGTTTTCACCCTAGTCATGTACTTTCAAGTATTAATTTGGTGATAGTGACTAATTTAATACACAAAGAAAAGTCTCTTTCTGCATTGACTTAGCAATCAGGGACAGGTACTTTGCATGGTGATTGTCTTGAATTTGCATGAGAGGAAATGGCCCACGTTCCACTGAAGGCACTGTCTCCCTTTCCCGTTAGCTCACAAATCCTTTCCACTCATTTCTCAGGGTCTACATCCCACGTATTTGCTTCCCTTTTTCTGTTTTATGACTCAGGTGTGTCTAAATCCCTGCACTTCTTGGAGAAAATATAAGCTGAATATTGTTACTTTTTTTCACTTTTGCACTGTTGTTATTTGGGGAGATATATGTACTCCAAATATAGGTGGTTAGACTGTCTTAATATTTCCTCCCATGAACCTCTAAGTAGGCAAACATTTTTTTAAATGGCTTTTTCATTGTGGATTTTATTTTTATGGTCTATGTGAATCAAAGTCATTTGCATAGTGCATTTATTTATGCCTTTGGGTTTTTTTTTTAAATTCTGACAGCTACTTTCAGTAACCCGTGTAAACCAAATATCACTTGCAGTGGTGTGCATGTGTGTGTTGAGCTTGTGTGTTGAGCATGTTTGTAGATGGATTTTTTTCTTTTTTAAGAGTATAACAGCTAAGGAAACATTTGTTCTTTCCTTTTTTGAGCCAAAATTAAAATTAAGTTAAAAAACATTTTAAAGCTTCAATGTGTGAAGTCCCATCCTCACTCATAAGTGCAAATACATACGTCAGTCACCACTGCTGTTCCGGGGAGTGACAGAAATGACTGGGTAATCACCAGCAGGTTGCCTTTTGTTTTATAACTGTTAAGAATGTGACAAGTTGCCAAGCATTTGTTGAGAGCCCCTGATTCCTCTTCTTCTAACACTCATCATTCAATCCATCAACACTCCTTTGAGAACTCCCTCTAAGCCTTAGCCTATATCCTTCCACTTCTATTTTCATTATGATAACACTAGGCCCAGCCACCATCCTCTTTCATCTGGACAATATGGTAAGAGCCTTCTAAAGTTTCCCAGCTTCCACTTATAACAATTGATTCTCCAGACAGCAGCCAGAGTTATCTTTAAATAACATATAGGATGGCAATTAGAGGTCAGAACTCTCTAGTGGCTTCACATCACACTGAGAATAAAATCCAAACTCCTCCACACAGCCACCAGGGCCTGAAACCTCTGGCAACCTCTCCCATTCATATGTTTTGCCCTTGTCATTCCTTATATAACCAGGCTAGGGCCCACCTCAGGGCATTGCACTAACTAGTCTCTCTGTCTTGAACACTCTACCTCCTGAAGGCTGTGCAACATTCTGTTTCTTATTTCTCAGTCTCAGTGCACATGGCAGGTCCTTGGGGAGCCTGAAGTGACTACCCTTAAATTGCCACCACAGTCCCATTCCTACTCACTCTCCATGCCTCTATATTGCTCATATTTTTTCCTGCAGAGTACATTATTACTATCTGAAATTAGTTTATATGTCTTTCTTCCATTACAAGATAAGTTCTGACTTCTGGCCAAGATGGAGGCATAGGTAGATACACTTTGCCTCCTCGCACAACCAAAAGAAAGGCAACAACAAATTTAAAAACAAAAAATAACCAGAACTGACAGAAAACAGAACTGTACGGAGGTCCAACAACCAAGGAGTTAAAGAATAAACATTCATTCAGACCGGTAGGAGGGGCAGAGACAGGCAGCTAGGATGGAGAGGATGCACAAGCAAGGCAGCAGCTGGAGGACTGGGTGGGCAAGGTGGCAGCTGGCAGACCAGGCGGTCCCACCTGCAGGTGGGGAACGGGTGGATAAACAGGGAGGAAAAACTGGGGAGTGAGACAGACCACACAACCCAGGGTTCCAGTGTGGGAAAAGAAAGCCTCAAAATCCCTGGCTGTAAAAACCTGTGGGGATGGCTGTGGCAGGAGAAACTCGCAGTCTCACAGGAGTTTGCTGGAGAGACCCACAAGGTCCTAGAACATACACAAACCCACCCACCTAGGAATCAGCACCAGAAGGGCCCAATTTGCTTGTGAGTAGCAGGAGAAGGGACTGAAAGCTGCCAGAAAACCAAGCAAACAACACTGTTGCTTCTATGACTCCTCCCTATACATGGGCTGCCCCACCCTAGTGCATACCTAAGGCTCTGCCCCTTACAATGTAACAGGTGCATGGAGACAAAGAAATACGGCCCAAATGAAAGGACAGATCAAAACTCCAAAAATTGAACTGAGTGATGAAGAGATAGCCAACCTATCAGATGCAGAGTTCAAAACATTGGTAATCAGGATGCTCACAGAAATGATTGGTTATGGTCCCAAAGTAGAGGTAAAAGTGAAGGCTATGCAAAGTGAAATAAAGGAAACTGTACAGGGAACGAACAGTGAAGAAGCAAATTGGAACTCAAATCAATGATTTGGAGCAGAATGAAGAAATAAACGTTCAACCCAAACAGAATGAAGAAATAAGAATTCAAAAAAATGAGGAGAGGCTTAGGAGCCTCCAGGACAATTTTAAACATTCCAACATCCATATCATAGGGGTGCCAAAAGAAGAAGAGGAAAAGCAAGAAATGGAAACTTACTTGAAAAAATAATAAAGGAGAATTTCTTTAATCTGGCAAAGGAAGTAGACTTCTAGGAAGTCCAGGAAGCTCAGAGTCCCAAAGAAGTTGGACCCAAGGAGGAACACACCAAGGCACATCATAAATTACATTACCCAAGATTCAAGAGAAGGAGAGAATCTTAAAGGCAGCAAGACAAAAGGAGACAGTTACCTACAAAGGAGTATCCATAAGACTATCAGCTGATTTCTCAAAAAAAAAAAAAAAAAACCTTGCAGGCAAGAAGGGGCTGGAGAGAAGTATTCAAAGTCATGAAAGGCAAGGACCTACATCTAAGATTACTCTTTACAGTAAAGATATCATTTAGAATGGAAGGGCAGATAAGGTGCTTCCCAGACAAGGTAAAGCTAAAGGAGTTCATCATCACCAAGCCCTTATTATATGAAATGTTAAAGGGACTTACTTAAGAAAAAGAAGATGATCAAAAACATGAACAGTAAAGTAACAATAAACTTATAACTGTCAACAACTAAATCTAAAAACAAAAATGAACTAAGCAAACAATTTCAACAGGAACAGATTCACAGAAATGGAGATCACATGGAGGGTTATCAGTGGGGAGGAGGAGATGGTAGAATGGGGGAAAAGGTACAGGGAATAAGAAATGTAAATGGTAGATACAAAATAGACAGGGGGAGGTTAAGAATAGTGTAGGAAATGGAGAAGACAAAGAACTTATATGCATGACCCATGAACATGAACTAAGGTGGGGGAATGCTGATAGGACAGAGGGTGCAGGATGGAGGGGAGTAAAGGGGGTGAAAAATGGGACAACTATGATAGTATAAATCAATAAAATATACTTAGATGAAAAGATAAGTCTATGAGAATAAGAACTTTGACTTAATTACTGCTGATTCTCTAGCTCCTATGATACTACTTATCACACAACATGCTCTCAATCAATACTTGTTGGATAAATGAATTCTCCTACTTCTGGATACAATGGTTATTCCCATGAGTTATTTATGAACCCAGTTCATAAAGAAAACTTCAGGAGCCCTGGCTGGCGTAGCTCAGTGGATTGAGCGCGGGCTGCGAACCAAAGTGTCACAGATTCGATTCCCAGCCAGGGTACATGCCTGGGTTGCATGCCATAACCCCCAGCAACCGCACATTGATGTTTCTCTCTCTCTCTCTCTAGCTCTCTCCCTTCCCTCTCTAAAAATAAATAAATAAAATCTGAAAAAATCATTAAAAATAAATTTAAAAAAAAAGAAAACTTTAGTGCTGAAAAGGTGAGAATAGATGTCTGAAAATGCAGTATAAAAGAAGCAAAATTGGAACAGACTCTAGAGATCCCAATCATTTCGGATAGTCTCTTACATTGTACCACCTCAGATTGTCCCTGAGAGACTGTTAGTAATCCCCTGCTCTCTGTACCTTGAAGGCCTCTGGCAAGAATGCATAGTCGAGGGGATAGTACCTTACAAGATGAAAAATAATGAAGAAGCGTCTGTTCTTTAAAAGACAAAAGGAACTAGAAATCTGACCCTTCTTAAAATTCCAGGCCCGTGTCTTGACAGTATTGAATTTGCCTAACCTCCTTTGCAGTTGTGGTCTAACTCTGACTCTACTTTCCTTAGTCTTTTAAAATGGAAGCCGACAGACAGCAGCTATAGTGGCAAGAACTCTGCACTTGGAGTCAGAAAACACAGGCTTGAAGTTAGGAGCACTGATGCTTAACAGTTTGTGACTTTGGTCAAGTTTCAGATGAACTTACTCTTTTATCTGTAAAGTGGAAATAATGCCACCTACTTCACAGGTGATCAGGAAGAGCTGCAAGGTGTGGCCATGGCAGAGCCCCACCCAGTGCTTTGTGTGAAAGTGCTCAGTGCATGTCAGCTTCCTTCCATGCTTCAAAGTCTTCAGCTTTTCTCCTGTTGTCCTTCACTCACCCACAAAAGAATGATTTGGCATGCTGTATATGCTTGCATAGCTTCAAAATATAGGCTCTTAAGTTTTGTTTTCTGAGCCTCACATAATCAGATGAGTTATGTCTAATCAGCCAGAGATGCAGTCTTCTTTGGATAGTAACAGCTTTAGGTTTTGAAAATACGTTGCCTTCACTGCAATTTATTCTCTGTGCATCCCTAAAATGAGAAGCCGCTTTCCTCAGAATGTATCAGGAATTCTGTTTCTTAGCAACACCCCTCCCACAGGCAGTAAAAGACAGAACATAATTCCCTTTGGGCATTGGGAGTCTGCTCACAATACTGAAAATGTGGCCAATTTCCCTTAGGCGCAGACTTAGTCATCAGTTCTCCACCTTTGAAAGACAATACATTTGAGACCCTTCAAAGTAAAGTGTTTGAAAGGTTTGGAACATTTCTCATTCCAATGCCTGCTATGTCAGGGCTTATTTGTAAAGATTTTACAGAATTTTAATGTATTAGGTCTTATAACATTACTTTTCACCATCCAAAATTAAGAATGAAGGTTTTCTAATTCTAAGCTGTTTCCTCCCACTACTTTCCAAGTTCACCATTCAAGGATGTATAACAACTTTCTAGTTTTAAACACCAGCTGCACTCTTCAGTCTTATATTCTGGATTTCAGAAAATAAAAATTTTACATTTTAGTCATGTATAAAATAAGCTCATTGTACATGTAAAAGTTTATTTAAAGGTTAAAATCAAATAAATCCAGTATTTATCTTATTTTATTATCAACTTTGTCACCAATTAATAATAGTTGCTACATTTACTAAGAAATTTTGTGCCAAGTGTTCTACTTAGCCCTGTACATTCTTTATTCATTCTTCATAAAAACTATATGTGGTGACCTAAGATTGAAGTTCTCCATAGGACATAATAGACACTCACTAGTGCTATGTTTTCCTGAGGAGATACAAGATTTATCAATGAAAGGTAATATGGGAAAGTAAATAAATGTTTCCCAAGTATAAAAAAACAAACTTTCCTCTCTGTGACAGTATGTATGGATCTGGAGAACATTTTGCTAAGTGAAATAAACCAGTTAGAGAAAGACCATATGATTTCACTCATATGTGGAATTTAATGAATAAATTGAATGAACAAGCAAAACAGAGACAGACTCATAGATGGAGAGCAGGCTGGCAGCTCTGGGAGACAGAGGTTGTAGGGTACAGGGATCAAGCAAAAAAGAAAAAAAGAGACAAAGAACTCATGGACACGGACAACAGTGTGGTGACTGCAGTGGGAGAGGGGTGAGTGGAGGTGGCAGAGGGTGAAGGGGGAACAAATGGGAATGGAAAAATAAAATTTGAACATGAAAAATAAACAAATAAAAATTTTAAAAATTTAAGAACCCTTATGTCGTAGGTATTATTAATTCTCATTAACTATGGAACTGAGGCTTTAAAAGTAACCAGCTCTAGGTCACACAGCTAGTAAAAGAGATCCATGCACTTAGGTAATATATTAATCTTTGCACTCTAATAAATTATTTATTAGTTCCCTTTTTTATTTTGTATTCTGCTCATCACTACCTTTGACCTATTTTGTTGAATCGAATTAATAAATAAAACCACATGTAATTTTATATTTCTAGAAAAGGTAGTACCTAGTAGTTACTTAAGGAAACGAACACACTCATAATTAATACTTCATCCTTTAACACTGTAATTGTATGTTACAAAGAAGATATGTTGAATGAATTCAATGCAGTAAAAAAGCTCCAATGACCTTTGACTTGTGTTCTGAGCAGATCAGTTTCTCATCACCAGAGCCAGACTATTTTATCAGCTGTTTGACAAATAGAGTAACTTACCACATCTTCTCTGCAATTCCATCATGTCCTGTGGGTAACTAGGAGACTAGCAAGCACAACAAATGTGGTCACAATTATTTAAAGTGTGTTCCCATCTAATGGATCTAATTTTTTCTTAGACATTTGAATCGCTATCATTTTCTATGGCTAAAAACATTCTTGTCATTATAACTTAATAGGCCACTCCTTAACTTTCACACAAGTAAGTACTCCAGCAAATATACTCTGTTATGCTATTGGCACAATCCAACAAAGTGAATTACCATTTAGCTATATATTAAATAGTGTCTTGGGAGGGATATACTCTCTCTCTCTCTTTCAGTATATACTCATATATACAATGTAAATTTAAATGTACAAAATATACAAGGTCTGTACAGAAAAACTCCAGCCTTTGTTAGTGTAACAAGAGTGGTTTCTGTGACATTGATGTAAACTGGCAGCCAAGGAGAGTAGACTGGAATGCATATGTGTGAACAATGATGACTTCACCATACTAGTCAGTGAGTGTGGTAGACACTTTAAAGCGAGCATGTGTACTATGTGGCCGTCACATTCAAAATGACTGAGTAGAGCAACAAATCTTCACCAAATTTTGCATTAAACTTGAACATTCCTCTGCAGAAACTACTTGCATAATTCAGAAGACTGCACTATAAGCAGTGATTGGCAGCCTCATCATGACAACATGCCTGCTCATGCATCACATGTCATAGAGTTTTTTGGCAAAACATCAAAACACCCAGGTGACTCGGGCCTCATTTGGCACCCTTCAACTTCTAGCTTTCCCAAAACTAAAACTACCTGTGAAATGGAAGTGATTTCAGACTGTTGATGAGATTCAGGCAAATACCATGGGAAAGCTGATGGTGACTAGAACTGTGTGAGGTCCCAAAGTGCCTACTTTGAAGGGGACTGAGGCCTTGTTGTCCTATGTACAATGTTTCTTGTATCTTCTTCAATAAATGTATTTTTCATATACATGTCTGGGTACCTTCTGGACAGTCTATATATGTAATATGTATATATTAAATGAAGTATCTCGAGGGTCAATATATAATAAATAATAAATGGAATGCTAATGATGAAAAGATCTATTAAATATACATTTTTTCTTTTGACTACCTTGAGATGTTAGTCCATTGCTAGAGGCATATGAAATTCTCTTAATGAGCCATTAACCACTAAATGTTTCACATATGTGTAAATAAGAAAAATAAAAGTTGTACTTTGTACTCCAAAATAACCCAAGCAAATTTTTTCTAGTAAATTAGAGGAAATGCAATATACAAACTTTCTTCCTCCTCTTTGACCTGGACATTGAAGGAAGGTTTACTTGAGCTAGCTCTGCAGTGACTACAAGATGAAGACTGCTCTGTGGCTCGAAAGGTTCTTAGCCTCATTACAGGTTGCCCTCAGCAACTTTGCTTTCTATTGTAGCAGAGGAAGAACAATGTTCACATTCAGAACTAAATGCCAGGGGCATACTCAAGGTCACATAACACAATTATAATTCTATACTCTGCCAATCCATTAACAAAGTATAACTGAATTCTAGGCAGAATCATCAATATAAGAATGACCTTGATTCAACTCTGCTTTATAAAACTGAAAATCTCTTAATAACTCTGGTACTTGTGACCCAGCACAATTAGAAATGAGACTTGTGGACTAGCTTCGTACAGACTATCCACTCATCCCAACCCATGAAAACAGTGGATAAACATACCTTCTCTGCCTACCTCCTCCCAATTTGTTTTTTTTTTAAGATTTTACTTATTTATTTTTAGAGAGGGAAGGGAGAGAGAGAGAGAAACATCAATGTACGGTTGCTGGGGGTCATGGCCGGCAACCCAGGCATGTACCCTGACTGGGAATTGAACCTACGACACTTTGGTTCGCAGCCCGAGCTCAATCCACTGAGCTATGCCAGCCAGGGCTCCAATTTGTTTTTAATACATAGCTGAGTGAAAGAAAGACTCTTAAGTTTCAGAGATGAAGAGGGGAATTTAAAGCCAAAGTGTAAGTGCACAAGCTAATGCCAACATTGATGGATGTGGGGTGTCTAAAGACTAGGGACTAAAAGTTTAGCACCTACAGAAGGCACCTCCTAAAATGCCAATTAGAGAGGGAACTGAAACTAAATTCCACATATGTCAGGAACCTGGGAAAGACTATTCCTTAAGTAAAGGGGCCAAGAAAACCTTAGCCTTCTAGTCCAGTGAGGCAGCAAGGGGCCTTTGTTGTCTATCCATGAATATGAATTGGGTTAAAAACAATATGCTTCCATGAGAAAGTAGAGCTTTCTGCACAGAATCCAAAGTAACTTTGCCCTCTTCATATAGGATACTCAGGCTGAAATTTTAATATGAATACTGATTCTGGAACCACAGGGGTCCTACTTGCTCTGGAGAGATATTGCCAAAGCCCTGGACACAGAGGCCTTCCACTTGAATACCACCTGATGAGCATAGCTATGGAAATAAAATTAGAACCTCTGGAAGAAAAGACTCCGTCATGAAAAAAGCAGCCCTATCAACAAGAGGCTTAGCATCTAGGAACTGAGATAGTATAACTACAGGGTAGCATAAAGTAGAGATGTTTAAAGAGAGGAGAGAAACTGAAAATGCAGTAAGAAAACTTGAACAAAAGAGAACTTCTAAAAATAAAACGTAGGCATTGAAATTTTAAAATTTCATAGATGTGCTACCATATTAGATAGATGATAACACAATTAGTGAATGGAAGAAAGGCTTAAGAAATTAGAGTCTAGTACAGGAGATTAAAGATATGAGAAAAGCTCAGAGACAAAGAAGAGACTGTAAGGGTCTAACAATATGTCGGATAGGAGTTCCAGAAGGGAAGAATAAAGAGAATGAGGAAGAGTCAGTAGGCTGAGATATAGTGGGTGATAATTTTCCAGAATTGAAGACATGAGTACACAGCCTGAAGACTCATACTTATGAGTCACAAGAAGGATACATATATAAATCCCACCTAATCACATCATAAGGAAATAGTAAAATGCTGAAGATGGAGAACATCTCAAAGTAAATGAGAGAAAAAAAATGAGTGCCCACAATGGAACAAAGGATGACAGAAAACTTAGCAACATCAGAGGCCAAAAGATAATTGAACAGTTTCTTCAAAATGCTGAGGAAAAAGCTGTCAGTGAGACACAATTTAACACACACACAGTACTCACTTCCCCCTGCCTCAAAATAAGAATATTAAAGGTACTCTCTATATGTCTAAAGTCTGAAAATTAATAAACAGAACCCTCATTTAAATGGAGTTGGGAAGCTAGAAAAGCGAACTCTCATTCACAGGTCACTCGATGTACACCACTAAACCCCAAAAGAAGAGGCACACCTTGCATCTCTGAAAGGAAGTGATACTATTTTACTGCCTCAGCAGAAGCAAGTTTTCTCACCTAGTAACAGCTCATCCAATGGAAGACTGCCATAGCTATACTTGGAACTTTCAGCTTCCTCCGATGGATGCTTCATTTACAAAAGCCCCTCCCAAGTTCATAAGAGTATTGAATCCTTTCCTTTGTGCGGACTTGCATACAGTTCACCATTTGCCTGCAGGCATGTCCCAAACTGCAATTCGTTTTTGTTCCCAAATATACCCATTTTTATAGAGAAATATCTTGCTGTCTATTTGTTACAGGTTAATAGAATCATCTACACTACTTTAGAGGTAAGAAAATTTTTTCTCAAAAGAAATGGAGTGTGAGTAATAAACAGCACTATTAACAAAACTGGTAAATAAGTACATTTGAGCACAAACTAAAACAACAACCATAAAATATTGCATTTGGATGGAAGGAATATTAAAACCAAGGTGAACCATCATCTTAGGTTTCTAACAATGTACAAAATTAGAGATATGTGATAAGAGCTAAAACGTTCCAAGTTCCTCACAGTATGGATAGCTCTAGTAAACCAGTATGCATGTTGTGTTAGTTTTCAAGGGCTGCCATAACAACTTACCACAAAGTTGGCTTAAAACAACAGTAATTTATTCTCCTATGACTGTGGAACCCAAAGTGCAAGATCGAAGTGTCAAGAGGGCTAGTTCCTTCTGGAGGCTCTGAGGAAGAGCCTTCCTCTCTCCTAGCTCTTGAGGACTGCCAACCACCCTTAGCATTCCTTAATTTGTAGCTACATCGCTCCAGTCTCTGCCTCTGCCTATGCAGTTTTCCCCTTTGTGTTGGCTCTGTCTTCACGTGGCCTTCTCTGCTGTGTCTCCATGTTTTCTACTATTCTGTCTAGGAACATTCTTCCTTGGATTTAGAGCCCATCCTACTACAGGATGATCCAGTCTTAAGATCCTTCCCTTAAATACATTTTCAAAGATCTTTGTTACAAATAAGATGCACTTGGAGGTTCTCGGTTGATGTATCTTTGAGAGACTACAGTTCAAGCCAGTACACAGTATGTTAAAAATACTGTGTAAAATATGTGTAAAGGTTGCCACTAAAAAAAATTTTAAGTGAAATATATAAATTCTAAATAAATAAGAGGTATAAAGAAATACAGAAATCAATCTCCTTGAAGGTAGGAAAAGAGAATAGCTAAGCAAAAACATAGTAAAATAAGATGGTAGAAGTCGAAATTAATTAGAAATAACTTTAAATGTAAATAAATTGAAAGTAGAATTCAGATGAGATTAAAAATGAAACAAAACAAAACCCACATATACCATGGCTGATCAAGTATTCACAGACTTGGGTTCCATTCTCCTTAATACCTTCCTCAATGCCTTAGCTCAGCAGGACGAGAGTACATTATCACTTGATCAGTGCCCTAAAACCATTTTCACCTGTGACATTAATAACAGATTATAAACAAAGGCTGTAGAATAGAAAAAAGAAAAAAGCTGCTTTCAAACCAAATTTCCCACATTCTAATTCAGGGCTGTCAAACTCATTTTCACCAGAGGCCACATCAGCCTCACAGTTGCCTTCAAAGCGCTGAATGTAATTTTTGGACTGTATATGTGAACTACCCTCCAACCGTTAGGTGAGAGCTCGGTACTGGCGTGGAGTAGAAACAAGGTGCAAGGCAGGATAAAACAAGGTGGAGGGCCGGATTCAGCCCACAGGCCATGTGTTTGCCACCTGTGTTCTAACTGTATTTAAGGAGTTAATTTTGGGGGATCTGTTTCAAGGTTTTTTAAAAGTACTTTTAGATGGCTTAAAAGATTAACAAAAAGTTAAAACTGTGAGATTTATTTTTGATCCCTCACTTATCTTTATTCTTCTGCCAATTTTCTTTTAAAAAACATTTTTAAATTCCAGACTACAGAAAACAGATGTTGTTACTGAACCTGGTAGACTATGATTGATTTTCAATCATCGTGAGCACGAAGTGTACTGCATGGGCCAGATTTAATAAGTTCAGAATACAAAAATATATCAACTGCAGATACACACATACTCCTGTAATTTTATGTAAAAAAGTAAACATTTAAAAATAAAATATAAAGTACAAATTTTAGCGAAATAATAATGTTAAAAAGATGAAGAACATTCAGTCAATGAACTATGCACTTTTCCTCTAACCCTCATTTTCATAAAAAGATGAAAGAGCCAGCCAGACCTAATGTGAACTATGTTTTTTTAAACTAAACAATGTAATATATAAGCAATTTTAATTCAATACCTATCTCAATTCTTATTACACCTAAAAGTCAGAAAAACCTCCTGCCCTTCAGAATACAATTGAAAATTAGCTTTGTTTGCCTCCCCCCAAATACTGCCCTCTTCAGTGGTGGGATTGTATTAGTAATCTTTACATCCCTGACTCACTGCATAGGGTTTGACGATCAATAGGTTTATTGAATGTGTGAATTTACATGATAAATTTCCCCCAAATTTATTTCCCTTTGACCATAAAGACCCTTTCCCCTAAAGTTTTAGTATATTGGCAGTTGAGAGGAGTTAAGTTCCCATAGTCTGACTCAATTATATTCCTTCTTGTTATGGTAAAAAGTGGTTGGAGCCTAAAAAAAAGCCAATGCACTCAATACAGAGCACTGTGAGGCATTATGAGGGTCACCAGCAATTCTCATATTTTAGTTTTTAGCACAAATTTTTTCAGTATTTAAACATGGAGAATAATTTCCTTTTAATAAATACTCTTAGACAATTAAAAGAAAGACTCCTAACTTTGCTCCCACCTACTCCCAACAAACCTCAAACATTTCATTTTTTAAGGTCTAAAGTGGGAGGAAGACAAATTCCACCAACTGAAAGTTTTAATTCTATTTTGATAATCACAATTCTAAATTTAACATAGAAGTCTAGAAAGTCAGCAAAAGCAGAAAGAAAATAGAGTTAGATTCGTTGAACAATCAGCTGAGACAGGAAGGATAGCCATTTTAGATTGCAATAGATTAAACATACACATTTCTACTTTAACATTTTATACACTGTCTTTTATACACTTCCTTATTTTGATGGTGAGCTATAATTTAGTCAGATTCTTACACTACAGAAAAGTTATACTTCGATGTCTATACAAAATAGTCATTAAAGAAAGTTTTGCTGGGAACAAAGCTGCTGCCTTAAGTAATGCTGGGATATGGTATCTGGATACTGTAAGGCTAACAAACAAAAAGAAATAGAAAAAACGTACATAAGCATTGTATCTCATAGGTAAATTTTTCACAAGGTACTTACTGGGTTAGCAGTTCTGAAACTACATTACATGGGCACTAGGGTTGAAAGAATAAGTAAATAAATTGCAGAGAATGAGAGTTAGGTTTCTCACTGACAGAGAAAAAAGTTACAAATAAGCAAAAGGGGACAACTGGGATGAATCCTATGATACTGGATCAGGAGTTGGAGATATCAGTATACACTCAGGCTTATTTTAAATATATACAGATAAATACAGAAGGCATATAGATATGTCTGTATGTACACACAGTCAACAAGAACAACCAACCATCAAGACTGGGATTCTAAATGCCAATCTCCAATTAAAGGAATAGTTCTTTAGAGAAATGGCTGACTCTAGGGCTGGGGCAAAGAATATATGAGGATGAGCCTGGAGGATCTTGTAGTGCTGGAAAGTGAGGACGGGCTAAGGGGAAAAAAAGAGGGTAATGTCAAAAGACATAACTCCTAAGGGCCAAAGTGAGAATAATTTGAGCTTCAAAATAATCATAGTATTTTATTATAACACACAAAAATAAAGTACATATCCTTGAGCCTATATGAAAATTAATTGAATGATAAGTTAACAAATCTCCCATACATTAGAATTCCAAATAATATATGTGAATATTCTCTCTGGGCAATACAACTTAATTCCCCTCCTCCATGAGCAGGCATTGGACTTAATGGCTGACTTTCAAAGAATACATGTGGAATTGAAAAAAAATGTAGCTCTCCAATAGAGAGAGAACCTGGTAAGGTTGATATCACCAGTGACAAGTCACACTGGTATCATGTTCTGCTTATGTGATGTAATAGAAAAGCACTTCCACTCTGTGGCATTCTTCCCCAGAAAATGATCATCCCAGTAAAATCATGAGAGTCTATCAGATAGATTAGAATTGAGGAACACTTTACAAACTGTCTGACCAGCACTCTTCCAAAACATCAACCTCTAGGAAAACAAGGGAAGATTAAGAAACTGTTACAGACTGAGGAGATAAAATAGCCAAATGATATTATAGTGCTAAATTGGGCCCAGGAATAGAGAAAGGTCATTAATAGATTAGTAGAAAAACTGTGAAACCCAAATAAAGTATATAGTTTGATTAACTATGTTTTGCACCAATGTTAACTTCTTAGTTTTTGTAAACTAAATTTGATAAGCAGGTAACATGTATGATGCTAACATTAGGGGAAGCTAAAGGGTATACACAAACTCTGGAACTACTTTTGTGACTTTTCTGTTAATATGAAATTACTCCAAGTTTTTAAAAAGCCTTGAAATAGGCCCTAGCACCTCTCTCTCAGCTTGGGTTTGACCTACAGGCGCCCAAGAGAAGACAGCCTTCTCAGCAATGTTCATGCTCTCCCCACTGTTGTGATGCTTCAGCACACCTGTGGCCAGGCCATCTGCCACACTTGTGTGGCCATTTGTTCAGGTATATGGTATGGGAGGTCGCTACTCCAGTTCTTTATTCTGCTGCCTCTAAACAGAATAAACTGGAACAAGTAGAAAAGGAATTGTTGAGAGTAAAAAATCTGGAAGGAATAAAAAATGGTTGCCCCTATTTCAAAACCCTACATAAAGCATTCCGTTCAAGTGAAAAACCTGAATGACATGACCGCACGAGAGGTTTTCTCCCTTCACATCCAACTTCGCTTGCTGAAAACGGTTGCTCGAACAATCCCCCTGGAGTCATGCCTGCCTTTTCTACCATGATGAGTGTCCACCGTGGAGGAGTACCGTGCAGTGAGCAGTGCATCTTCTTTAAGTGAAGCCACCTTCTGAATTAAGAATGGTCCTGAACAGCTTCCTAAATAAAAACCAAATGTTGAGAGTAGAAGTTAAGATTGACCCACCAATCATGGGTGGAATGATTGTCCATTTTGGAGAAAAATATGTTGACTTTTCTGTAAAAACCAAGATTCAGAAGCTGGGTAAGCTTATGCGGAAAGTGTTCTGAAACTGCTGATTTTTGTGTCAGTGAAAATTCTTAAACTTGAAGCAACAATGCTTCCTCAACAGAAATGTCTTGAAGTATTCAAAGAAGTAAAAATATTCTACAACTCTACTAATTTGTATAATTCATCTGTAAAATAAAAAAATTTTCCTAATTCAAACATATCAAGACTTGTTCAAAGTCAGCCAGTGATATAGAAAGAGAATACTACAAATACCAGTTTATTTTTAGGATGATAGAAAAATCAAAAAGGTTTAAATGTATAAACTCCTTGTAACTAAAGATTCCACCATTTCTTTATAAAGTTACATTTAGATGAATAGAAGGTATCCTAACATCAGCTACTCCAGAAATAAATAAAAAGGAATTGTTGCCCACTGGCCAAAAATGTGGACTTAGGTTGCTACTTGACTTTTTTTTTGGTCTAAGATTACCCTGAAAGGACATGGGTAGTATCTCTAATTTTTCCCATAACACTCCATTATAAGCAGGTCACATTCATTTAAATTCATCCTTAACCTAATTCTATTTTCAGAATTTCCCCAAACTTAGCTACCACACACTACTTTAACAATTTGTCCTGAAGAATTTAAGATTTAAAACAAACACACAAAACAAAATATACCAAGCATTAATGGTGTATACCTGGGAGATTAGACTGGTTTTCTTTTTGCTTATTTTTCAAAGTCTTCTACAGTGAATGGATACAGTAATCATCATTTGGCACAGTGCCTGGTACTGCAGGGTTCAGTATTATTGACTGAGTACTCAACTGGCATTACTTCTATTAAAGAACTAAGGTGGGCATAGTCTTCCGGAACTGAGACCCAGCAGCCACCTGTAAAGGTACCAGGGCCAGCAGAGGGCATGCAGAGACAGGGTAGGGGTGGTCCTGGGCAAGAGGCTCCAGCAGGAAGTGACACTTAGGATAATCCTCCAGCAAGAGAACTTCGGCCTTCCCTTACTCAAACCACCTCTTCAATGGTGGAGGGGCTGGGAAGGACCATCCAGAACAGTCTGTGAAGACCGGAGGTCTCTCTCCACGGAGTTCCCCAATGCATACTGTCACAGCACACCCACAGGGAAGCTTATGCCCTGCCATCACCACCAACACATGGACACCAGCCCCTTCTGCCTGGACATCCTGGAGGACAAGTGGTCAGCCCTGTGACATCAGGACCACCCTGCTCTCCGTGCAGGGCCTGCTGGGTGAACCCAACACCAATAGCCCTTTGAACACACATACTGCTGAATTCTGGAAACACCCACAACCTTTAAGAATCTGCAAGAAACCTTACAACAGGTCTCCCTCCAAGAGTCCCAACCTGGCTGTCCAGCCCGTTTCCCCGCGTTGTCCTTATTTTTTCCTCGGATGGTCTGTCCTCTTGTCTTGGTCTGTCTTCTTTGTGAGACTTTGTAATATCAAGCTGTGGTGTCATTTTTTTGTTTGTTTCGTTAAGCCCTTGTGATCAGTACATTATTTTGTTAAAAACAAAAGAATCAAGGTGCCTACTAAACTAAGTATCACCACATGTATCCTCTTTAGTTTTATAATCTACAAAGACAATTATAAGAATGAAAAAATTTTAAAAAATAAACATTAATCCTATGATCAATTAGTACTGGTTACCTATTATGTAAACAAGGGAATACACCTGCCGAAGTTATTCTTTCAGAAAAGGAAAAAAATAAGGCTCAAATATATATTAAAAATAAATTAAGTATAGCTCACTTTACAAGAGACTTCATTAAAAAATTTTGGAAATAATTTTTCTACAATAGACTAAATCTTTTTTTCCATTTTTATTTTTGACAATACTTTAAACCACTCCATTCCTTGACTTACACCAAAGTTCACAGTGGTTAACAAGCACCTGTGCATTACTACTCATCAAATCCTTCTTTAATGTGAACATACCTTAAATGTATTTTTTATAGTTTTAAGGTTTCAATTTTTTAAAAATATCATTCTTCTTTTTTTTAAAGATTTTATTTGTTTATTTTTAGAGGGGAAGGGAGGGAGATAGATACAGAGAGAGAGAAACATGAATGTGCAGTTGCTGGGGGTTATGGCCTGCAACCCAGGCATGTGCCCTGGCTGGGAATCGAACCTGGGACACTTTGGTTCCCAGTCCGCGCTCAATCCACTGAGCTACGCCAGCCAGGGTTAAGGTTTCAATTTTTAAGGCAGAGAATAGTAGTTTCACTTTTGATATCAAATATTAGAAAATTATATAATTAAGATAATTATATAAAGCTGAGTCAATTTCACTAGAGAAAACCTTATTTAAAAGAATCTTTATGCAAAATGTAAGGTAATGTGACATTCAGGAACCAATTATTTCACAACTGCAAAACCCCAAAATTACGCAACAATGAACCTGCTGACAGTACATACATGGCAGGGGGAGGGAGAAAGATTTTAAAATCTTTAAAAAATGGAGTATCTTGAGTAGAGTATCTTGAAGAGTAGTATGACTTTTCCTTGTTCAAATCCTTGAAAGTCCTATCCTTTTAAATTTAAATTTCCTTTTAAATACTGGTGGTGGCATTCAGGGGCAATTACAGAACCAAGGGCAATAAATAAGACTAAGCTTTAAAAAGTTGGTGTCAAAGGATGACAAAGCCTGTACTTATGGATATAGCAGGTTAATGATTCAAAAGGGAAAAGTCTCCTCAATTGGATATTTCAATCTAGGCTTGGAGTTTGGAAATGACACCAGTGCATTTTCTGGACCTATTAAAGCTTTCTGTATTAAGCAACTTGAGATAAAAAAAAAAAGATAAGTAGTTAGATTTTATTGGGTTGGCTAAAAAGTCCATATGTTTTTTTCCATAAAATAAAAGACAAGTTTTCATTTTCACCAAGAACTTTATTGATTTGGATATTTTGAATATGTTGGCTATCTCTCATATGGTATAACATTGACTGTTCTCAACGACTACCTTGCTTTGATTGCTATCAACCTCAATTGGTCTACCCAACTGTGGGGCATCTTCCAGCAAGAAATCTCCAGCATGAAACTTTGCACTTTTGATGTGTTCAATTACTCACCACACCTTCTACATACACTACACAAATCATTTTTGGGGTTTCAGTTGTGTTTTTACCTTTCTTGAAATAACAAAGCAGAATATGCTGAAAATGTTGCATATTTCCTTTCCTCTTCAATATTAAAATGGCTACACAAAAATTCACCAATTTTGATTTTTTTAAATGCACACTGATAATGACAACTGTCACTATACAATCTTACAATTGTTTTGAATGAAGTTAAAGACAGCTAAGCACTACTAGGGCCATTGTAGGGAAAAAAAACAAATGAACCAAACGAACTTTTTGGCCAGCCCAATTATGATTTAAAAGTGATAAAAATTTATAAAACTTACCTTGATAGCAATATATTTACAACACACTTCTGATACTTAATACCAAACCAGTTAAAAAAAACAAACATGAACACAAGTTAAAAGCAATTCCTTTCCCATGCTCTTGACAACAAAAGTCTTCCCATCTTTAGCTTCTGTGAGCTTTACTGGAAAAAAATTTAGAATAAACTGTGCCTAAATCATCTTTTTACATAGAATATTAATAATAATATATGCTATCTAAAGTTCTAACTGACCATAAATTAGGTGTTTTTGAAGCACAGTCCACTATCAAAAGCATTAAGGTAACATCAATCAAATATTAAGAGTTAATAATACACTTGTATTTGGTGCAAATGTAATTTTATTAAACCTTACAATGAATGTTGTGGCATATCATTTTCCATTGTGTGACAACTTATTGGCTGGCACCTGAATACAGTACTTCTTTTGAAAAATACACAATGGGAACTGACAAAAGGGAGAGAAACTAGTTATAAGGGCAAAAAAAAAAAGATGAGCAATTAATTTTAGTTTCCTTAGTATCTAACTCTAAAACGGTTCAAGTTCCAAGCAATAAAGCTGTTACACTGCACAAGAATATTATCTCATTCAGCCCCTAAAATTCTGATAAAATTAATTTACAAGGATTATTATACTTGTAAAATTCAACCTAAGGTTTCTGCTGGGTAATATGATTTTAAAGAGCTACTTCTTCAAATATAACTTGACACTTTTTCCAAGTCACTGTAGATGTGGCCGGGGGGGGGGGGGGGTGGGGGGTGGTCTCTAAAATATTATACATTAGGTAGCCACTTTACAAGTGAGCACTTACTTCAAAATCATACTGGGCACCAAATTATCTCTTGCTGACTTGGGCTTATGTGCCTGTCATATCTATGGGTAAGAAAATGCAATCTTTAAAATCTATAATCCACTTGTCTTTATAGAGTGGTACTGACTCTGAGTAAAGTGACCATCTCTTTTACAGAAATGATCACTAGTGGAACATCTAAAATGCAGCAGGCCTTAACAGGGCATTTTAACTGAAATGTAATCAGAATTTAGAGCTTAACTTCAGCCAACATCACCATGCTGCAGTGTAAAGTTTAGACTGACTCAAATGAGTACAATGAACTCATTAAGTATTAACTCACTCATCTTAGGTTTAAAAAATAACAAAAATTTTATTTTATTCTTTCTCCCAACAACTTTGATAATACTTTCTGACAAAGGCCTAAACAGTGTCTGTCCGAGGTCACATTTATTAACCAACCTCCTTTAAAATAAAATAACGGACAATGTTAAGCTAGTAAACTAATTTTTCAAGCACTCCTAATAGCATTTGCAGAGATGGCAAACAAGAGAATTGTATCCTAAATGAAATAAGGCATTTCAGTTATCAAGACTGAGGAACAATTTTAAGTTATCTATAACTGAGCAGTAGGAAAATGCTAAGTAAAGAAATCCTTATTTTATACTAGAGTTGCACAATTCAAGTTCACCTGTAAAACAGTGTGAGGTGTGCCTTAGTATAAGAGCATGTAAGTCCTCCTACTCCCTCCCCAAAGAGGAGGAGGAAATATTAAATCATTTAAATATCTAATTGCTCATCTTTTACCCAAAATTTATTGAGATCAACATATGTAGATTTACTCTACTTGCAAAGGTTTTCTTTTTTAAAAAGTAGCTCATATACAATTCTTATACCACAAGGTCAATGTCAATGATTTCAAAATACTGATGTCTGATACTTCTAGCTATTTGTCCAAATCACAAGTTATTCTTAATATATGTAGCAGTTCATATTTCATCAAATTTGCCCATGGTAAGATTAAAATTCCTTCATCAAAAGGCTGGAGAGTGATCATTTAAATTCAATTCACATTTGTCAACGGTGAAATTAAATTTACAACCTAGTAAAATAAGGATATCTTCTTAAAAATTAAACTTCAATTATTTAACCAGAAAGTCAAATGGTGTTTTGCTTATTTACTACTCTTCATTACAATCTTTTATTGAATAAAGGTGAAATAAACCTAATGTGGCTGTTTGCAATGATGACTCCCTAAATACCATTTCATCAACTCTCAGAATAAAATGTCAACACAAAAATCCAAGTAATACAGCTCATTAAGCTCACAGGTAAAAATGAGTTTTTCTCAAAACAATAAGAAGTTTTTTTTTATTCATAATAATTTTATTAAGACATTTGCAGGGCAAATATGCCATCATAAATTTTATTCTGAATAATAAAGTGCTGAATGATAATTACCTGAATCTTTTTTAGTACTCTCCACTTATCTTAAGTTAAAAGAGCCCTTTCTGTGGCATTGGCAAAGCTGTTTAAAAACACCAAAAAAAAAAAAAAAAAAAAAAAAAGAAGAAGAAAGAAAAAGAAAAGCTAACTTTCAGTAAGGGAAAAGGAAGCACTGCAACCTTTTGTGTTTAACTACAGTGACAAATAATTGAGACCAAAGTAATTCATGCAAGTTATCTTTAAAGGTATACTAAAAGTTGAAAAAAGAAAGAACACTTACTGACCGTTGTTACTATGGCAGTAAATTGCATACTTAAATACCTTAATTATCCTAGATGCCTAGATCTGGCTTGGCAAGCATCATGCCACTGACATGCTTTAGCTCTTTTTGTAACTAAAGGTGATTTGCAGTTCAATTACTGAATATTTCAATGTGACTCATTAAGCTTCGTGATAAACTTTAGGTTAAATTTAAGCAGATTCTCTATACCTAATCACATCATCAGCACAAGCAAGACAATGCTGGCATAGCATGAAAGGTGGGTCACTTTAAAAAGATTCTTCCTTTTATTGCATGATATATTAAGATGACAGACCTAAATTTCAACTGGGTTAATGAGTTAGAATAGATTTGTTTCCCAAATTTAGCACACAATAATTTCAGTGGATTAGAGAAAGAAATCTCAGATGTCGGGTTATACGGGGGAAGCTGGAGCTCAGGTAGCTAACCAATAGCTCTAAAAACTGTCATGCTACAAGAGTACTGTCATAAAATGAACTTTGTAACAAACTCAACAGTATTTTGAGTTGAAGTTGACCAACTGCTGCATAGAAAATATGCTATCATACAACAGTCAAGTTTAAGCCAGTGCGTAGAGAAGATAAAGCACTTATGGTAACTGCAAATGGTAACAAGTCCATCAAGTTTGTACGGCCTACCATGGGTCCATAGGGGGTGCGGGTAGAGGATGATAAGAAATGGTTAGGAAAAAAATGAAGTGGAAATGAGAGAAGCTTGGAGAAGAGAAGGAAGAAGCAAAAAAAAAAAAAAGACCTTCAATTATATAAAATTCACAAACCAGGAAACTATAGACACCACTGAAGAATGGTTAACTCGATCCTGAACACCCAACAGCAAGCAAAACCAGAATGAAAACCAGAATAAGCCTTTGGCAGACAATTTTAAAAATTTGAATATGACATTACATTTCTCAATAATTCACAAACAATATATTATATGGTATATTTATATTAAATACTGGGAAACCAATCCTGTAAATTTGATGCTTATAATGCTTTAGCTAATGAGAGCACAATAATATCAAGCTAAATGAATGCTGGTGTTATCACAACAGTGCTCATTTATGAAACAACTGTTAACAATTCGTGCTTTGACAGTGCTAAAATACAGTCAAATTATCATCTGTGAAGTGACACAAAGGTCTCTAGCTTTTCTGGAATATGCCCTTTGTAATATATTCTATGATTTACTATGACACGAGCAGCAAGACACTGCAATGTGGTATGATTTATGGGCTGGATCAAATTTTTGGCTATTTCCTTCTCGTCCAGTAAGTCACTAGCAGTTTGTTTGTGCAAGTTTGTGGCATCAAAATGTGCACCTGATTTGATAAGGAGATTCATGATGTCTGGATGGTTGTTTAGAGCAGCAATATGTAGGGGACTGTTGTCATCGGAGTCTCTGACGTTCACATCAGCACCACATTCTATCAGTATTGCAGTAACTTGCAGAGATGGAAATTTACAAACAGGGTACCGCCCTACACATGTAGTGTTCTTGTCCACAGCCAGATGAAGAGGGCTGAAGTTATTCTTTCCCCTTGGATGCAGCTTAAGAAACCTGTAAATAGTCTGTTTTTTGAAATGGTCCTGTTCTAGAGTGCAAGGAACTTTTTCTAACAAGCAAATTAAGTGCAAAATGATGGAAAGAGCCTTATTTAACTGCAAAGGGTCAGCTGGACACTGAGTCTGTTTGATAGCACGCTCTATTTCAAGGACACTTTTGCACAGTATGCCCATAAGATCATCAAAGGTAACAGTGGTGCCCAGCAGGCCTTTAGCTCTATCCTGTAGCATAAAAGAGAACAGTTCTGCAAAAGATAATAAGCTGCTAGCAGTCATTGGGCTTAAAGGGTCCAAATTGTTCTGCTGCATATCCAAAGCATATTTCCATAGGTTGATGCATCGTTTGAAATTTCCAGAGTCTGCATAGACAGCGCCTCTATATCTAATATAGTAAGAAGTATCAGGATGAGAAGGACCCAGAATACGTTCTCTAATTAATAGTGCCTGCATTCTCATCTCATCAGGATCAGCAATAAGACCTTCTAGCTCTTCTGAACTGTTTACCTCCTTGGCATAATCATAAGCCATTATTAGTGTCTGAGGTACTGGTTTACTAATTATATTAGTCCTATCACTGTATCTCATGTTCATTGCCTTTTTCCAGTATTTCAGAGCCCCAAGTAGATCTCTTTTTTTATCTACAAATGTAGCTCCCAGAAGCTCTAAAGCATTGATCCGCTCTGTCTTGCTGGTCTGTGCATGATGAGTCAGAAAATCCACAATATTTGTGTGACCCGTCACACTTGCTGAGAGAAGGGGAGTCATTCCATAACCATCCTTTTCCATCTTGGCACAATACATAAGAAGCATCTTCATGATGTCCAAACTTCCAGATTCTGCGCAATCATGCAGTGCAGTATTACCTTAAGGGGAGGGGGGGAAAAAGATAAAATATTGATACAGTGTAACACATGCATATACTTTAGAACCTAAAGAAACACAGGCAGCTCCAAACCACCCTTGATGTGACATTCTTTAATTTGGTTATAGAAAAGAAAAAAATGATCCCCAGCTCCTAAAACTAGTGCCTGATACATACTAGGGATTAAAGAAATACTTGTTATATTTGTTGAATAAGTGAAATAACCTAATTAGGCATGAAAAGATATCCAAAGATGAAATTCAAAACTAATCCATGGCCTCTTGGTATTTTAAAATAATGTTTTCAAGTGCATATTCTAAAACTAAAAACTGATTAAATTAATCAACTATTCACAAGTTTTGCTGATAGTCACTTAACTTTCTGAGTGAGCTTCCAAATTTGGAAATGAGAAACCTAATCTATAATATTTAAGATTACCCAATTTAATTCTAATAGTAGACAGAAACTATTTTTTTCCTTATTTTTGATTGCCAGGAGAACTTCAACTGTTTTAGTCAAAAAATGTTGGTAACAAAGTACTTTCCTCAAAAAGCTCCCAGAAGAAAAACAAGTCCAGTGAAATCTGAAAATATGTGGGTAGTTCAATATGAACTTCAAAAGGAGACATCTGAAGTGTCATTTCACAATAGATTATTTCCCACTGTAATTTAATTTTTAAACAATCTTTTTAGATGTACTAAATGTTCTAACACTGGCTTGTTCTTCCCACATATGGATTAAACTGACAACAGGCACTGGCACATTAGTGAAGACCTGTATGGAACACATTAAGACATTATAACCACCCAAGTATTTTAGCTATCTAAGTTTAATTATAAATATTTCACTAAGTACCAAAACAAAAATTATCACGCAGACCTTTGATATTCATACATTGTTTACAGAAAATTTTAACAGTGAGTCATTTTAGGCATGTGTACAGAAAAAGAGTTAACATAGCTGGCTGCAACAACTATCCTTAGAAAGACCTGACTGCAAGGCCACTGGCTGGCCATCTGGGAACCTGTCTGAGAAACAGTTTCAAGACATAAAACTTTTCCTAGATGATAAGGGTAGCTCACTATATAAACAATGCAATTTATGCTGAAAAATGTATTTTTAAAAATCTGTCTGGTGTCATGTAAGAGCTAACAAGAAGACAACAACTGGGAAAAGAAAGAAAATTAGAGAAGTAAAACCCACAATTTGGGGAAGGTTCTCCCAAAGGCCTCTATCAATTCTGGGAGAGGCAGGTGAAAAACTGAGCAGAGCTTCTGACAACCTTACGGGACTATGTAAGAAAACTGGAGTCTGGAGCCCACTAGGAAGGGAACTTTAAAATCCCCCTACACTTCGGGCTATAGCTCCAAAGGTCTAAACTCCAGAAGTTAAGGTGAACTGCAAATAGATTAGCCATCACAGGAATGAAAATCCAATTTAAAATCCTCTCAATATTAAAGTAATCCAGGATTGCTTATTTACATAACAAGAGCCAGAACCAAATACAAAAACTATTTAGAAGACATCATTACTAGGACTCAAATCACTTTTTTTTTTTTTTAAAGACTTTATTTATTTATTTTTAGAGAGGGAAGGGAGGGGGCAGAGAGAGAGAGAGAGAGAGAAACATCAATGTGCGGTTGCTGGGGGTTATGGCCTGCAACCGTGGCATGTACCCTGGCTGGGAATTGAACTTGGGACACTTTGATTCCCAGCCCGCACTCAATCCACTGAGCTACGCCAGCCAGGACAAATCACTTTTTACATTATTCACATATGATGTTTGGTATATAATAAAAAATAACAGAAAACAAGAAACCATAACACAAAAACCAAGAGAAATAAGACCTGATAGAAAAGCCCAACAGAATGTCCAGATAATACCCTTACCAGATACTGACTTTAAAATAACAACTTTGCTTAGCATGTTCAAAGCAATTAAAAAACAATTTTGATAATTAAAGAATCAGAAACTACAAAAGAAAAAAATCTCCACTCTAGAACTGAAAGACTCAGTGGGCGGCTTTAAAAGCAGATGACATACAGCTGAACAGAGAACCAGGAACGAGAAAATAAAAGCACAGAGATGAAGGGATGCCAAAGCAAGAGTCTGTGAGAAAAAGACGGAATGTTGTCAGAAGGGCTAATGTAAAATCAGAATTCTAGTGGAAGAACATGCCCCAAAGCCAATATCTAAAAAGATAAAGTGTGAGAATTTTCTGAAGCTGATCAAAGATTAAACTATAAATTTATTACATTTTAAAAAAACACCAAAAGAGATAAATTTTTAAAAATCACCTTTGAGGCGCACTACAGCAAAACTGCTGAAAACAAAGAAAAGAGAAGAATCTTAAAATCAGATAATAGGTAGGTAGATAGGACCTACAAAAGACCAACAGTTAGATAGACAGGAAAGTTTTCATCAGGAAAAACAGAAGCCAGGAATCAACAGAATGTCTTAAAATAAAGGAACATAACTGCTAAGTTAGAGTTCTATACCCACATCAAGAATAAATGTAAAACAAAGGACCATTTCAGGTGAGAAAGGCAAAAAAAAATAAGACATTTATTACCAGCAGACATAAATTAAATACTATAGGGTGTCATTTAGGGTAAAGGAAGATAAGCTACACAGAAGCCTGGAGATATGGGCATAAACATCCAAGAGTAATTTGTGAGAATTCTAAATAAATATTGTCTTTAAAAATAATGTTTTTATTAACTTTAATAACTTTAAAAATAATGTCTCAAAGGGCTTGAAATACATATAGAAGCAAAATACCTGACAGCAATAGTATAAAAATAAGAAAGGTATTTGGAGATAAATTACAGAGTGGGGAAAATATTAACTTACTAAGTTGTGAGTACACAAAACACAGAGTTTACTCTTGTACTATTAGGTATTATCACATTATTTTACACTTAAACAACTGTAAACCTACTTTTGCCCCACGTTTTCTAAGATTTCTACATTTCTTGTAAAGAGGTAATGTTAGAAATTTATGTTAGCCTTTGATAAGTCAAAGTAGTACTATCTAGGGAAGAGGTGTCAAACTCATTTTCACTGGGGGCCACATTAGCCTCTGAGGTTGCCTTCAAAGGGCAGGATGTAGAGCTCCTTGCGCCTAGTTAAGGAGTAGTTACATTTATACAGTCCTAAAATCACATTCAGCTCTTTGAAGGCAACCACAAGGCTGATGCCTTCCCGGTGAAAATGAGTTTGACACCCCTGATATAGGGTAGCCACTAACAGAGAATATACAAATAATTACTATATATTTTCTAATATGGAGAAAGAAATAACAAAAAATAATCAAAACAAAGGCAAAAAAAAGAAGCAAAGAATACAAAACAGGTAGGGCAAATAAAACCCAAAAAGTAGTTAGGAGATTAAAAACAAAATTTATCAGTAATTATATTAAATGCAAGTAAACTAAATGTTCCCATTACAAGACTGAAACTGTCAGACTAAGAAGACAAACACGTAAAACGCAACTGCATGCTGCTTGTAAGAAACACACCCTAAATATAAGAGGAAAAAAGGCTGAAGTGAAAAGATAAAAAAAAAAAATATTTACTTGTACTCTATGCAAAAACTAACCATAAGAAAGCTGTCTGATATTATAATAAATTATTAGATTAAGTAGATTTTAAAGTAAAGCATATGATTAGAGATAGAGGAAAAACATTTTATAGTGATATAGAATTCAAAACAACATAAAGATAAAATTCCAGATTTGTTTTCATCTGAAAACACAGGTTTGAATTATATAAAGCAAAAATCAACAGAACTACGAGGAAAATCAGACAAATCCACAATCATAGGACATCCGAACACACTGTTCTTACTCAGTATAAAAGACCAAAACCAACAGGCTATAGAAGACCTGAACACAATTAACAAACAATTTAACTAACATATAAATGAACACTAAATTCAAAACCTGTAAAATACCATTTTTTTCCCAAGGATACATGGAATGTGCACAAATACTGATCATATATTCTATGCCATAAAGTGAGTCTCACGCAAATGTCAAGAGATTGAAATCAGAGTATGTTTCAAATTCACAACACAAATTAAGATATCAAAAACAAACAAAAAACTAGAAAAAATATCCATATATATGAAATTTTAAAATATGCTTCTAAATAACCCATGGGTCAAAGAAGAAATCCCAATGAAAAATAGAAAATATTTTTCACTGGATAATAGTGAAAACATTAAGTAACAAATCTTACAGAATATGGCTGAAACTGTACTTAAAGGTACATTAGAAAAGAGGAAAGGCTCTTTAAAAATTACCTAAGTTTCCATCTCAAGAAGTTATAGGGGAAAAGCAGCAAATTAAAACCAGAAGAAGTAAAAGCAAAGAAGAAAAAGGGATCAGTAGGCTGGCACACCATTTTTTATTTTCCTAAGTTTTATATAACCTTTGCCCCTTTGTAATCTTATATTAATAACTATGCAAGGTAGAGAAAATAAACTTACTCTAAAAGTAGAAAACAGAGTAAACATTAGTAGTAAAACAAACCCATGTTTCTCAATTGCCATTTCAGGGTACTGGTCATTTCTGAGCACTGGTCATATTTTAAATGCCAATCATACTAAAATCCAATGAATAAGTTATACCTAATACAAACCCAACCTCATAGTAAAACTCTTACCAGTCACAACTTTCCAACTCAAAAGCTTTCATGCTTCCTCTAAGGAAACAGCTGAAAATCGTTAAGATGGCTTTCAGAATTCTACTGCACTGATTCTCCAAACACCATTTATGTGGGGGTGGGAGGGCAATGAGAAAGAAATCTATAGTTTAGACATCATGGTACATGAAGTAAAGCTTAATTGTGGTTAGTGGGAATACATTATGGGAAATGGATTGTAATGACAAATATTTCCCTACCCTACCTCTCCAGCCTCATTTCTTATCACCTCCAATATGAATACTGTACTGTGAATCTAGCCCAGGAGATGGCAAACTTTTTTTTGTAAAGGGCTAAAGTAGTGTTTTAGGTTTTGCAGGCCATAAGGTCAACTGACTTATAGTAAAAGGGATCCATAGGCAATAATAGCAGTTCCCCCTTATATGCAAGGGATACATTCCAAGACCTCAGTGGATGCATGAAACCAAGGATGGTACAAAACCCTCTATGTATATGATTTTTCCTATACATATATATCTATGATAAAGTGTAAACTACCCTTGCACTTACAAGCCATTTAAGTAAAATAAGGGCCACCTGAACACAAGCATTGAGATACAGCAACAATATGCTTATCAAGGTCTATTAAGTGACCAAAAGATGAGTAGTATATACAGGGTGGACACACTAGACAAAGAAATGATTCACACTCCAGGAAGGACAGTGAAAGATTTCATCTCACTACTCAGAATAGTGAGCAATTTAAAATTTATGAATTGTCCCTTCTTGAATTTTCCATTTAATATTTTCGGACCATCGCTGACCTTGGATAACAAACTGTGGAAAGTAAAACTGTGGATGAGAGGGAAACTACTGTATGTTAAATTAATGCACATGGTTGTTTTCTAAGAAAACTTTGCTTATGGACAATGAAATGTGATTTTCCTGTAATTTTAACATCATGAAATAGTATTATTCTTCATTTGACTTTTTTTTAAACCATTAAAAATACAAAAACCATTTCTTGGCGCTCAGGCAATCCAAAAGCAGGGAGTGGGCAGGATATGACAACCCCTGAGCCATAGTTTACCAACACCTACCCTAATCCAAAAGACATTACCAATACCTGCCATACATAGGCAGATACTCCACATCATTCTATCCTAAGTATCTCTCCCAGCACCAGGAACAGTCTGCTCACTTCCACCTCCAAGTCTCTGCTCTAAATATTCCTGTAATGCACTCTTTCTTCTTTACCTTTTTAACTTCTCGTCCTTCAAGTCTCACCAGGAATTTTAGTTGCTCAAAGAGGCCTCCTTAGTTATACCATATCAATTTGCCATCTTGAGAATGCCTGGTGAATAAATGTATCACTCATTGCAGTAGGTCTTCATATTGCATCTACAATTATATTACGTAGTACCTTACAATAGTATAATGTTACTGCCTCAGAAAGTTTTTTTTTACCTAAACTGTTAATATTCTTAAAGTACACAGATCCTGTATTTCCTTTCTATCCCAGATAGCAATTAGCACACTGTGAAAGTTTAGGTAGATTCTTAAATTTTTAAACTTGATATCACAAAAAAGTGATTCAAACAGCCTCTTTGGATAAATAAGTTAAAAAAACAAAATCTTGGAAGAAGGGGATTTCTTAACTGAGGGAATCTTGTTAATACTCTAACAACCTAAGTATATCCAACCACAACTTTTAAGCCCTGGAAACACTAAATATATATTCTGAATTATAGTCTACAGCACTAATTAAAAGTTTAGAAAACAGAGGCTTTTAAATAAAAGTCTCATTTCAAAGCAACTATAATTTTTGTGTCATGTCTCCAAGTCTCTTTTACATAATATGTTTTGATAAAGTTGTAATCGGTAATGTACAACTGTGGCTGCTTTTCACTTACATCTTGGTCATTTTGTCATGTTATGTTACCACATGGTCTACATGAAAATCATTCTCTTCCCTGGCTGGAGTAGCTCAGTGGATTGAGCGTCGGCTGGGAACCAAAGTGTCCCAGGTTCGATTCCCAGCCAGGGTACATTCCTGGGTTGCAGGCCATAACCCCCAGCAACCGTACATTGATGTTTCTCTCTCTCTCTATCTCCCTCCCTTCCGTCTCTAAAAAATAAATAAATAAAATATTTAAAAAAAAAAAAAAAAGAAAGAAAATCATTCTCTTTATGGTGAAGGTTCAAGTAAGCAGGCATGTCATAATTTACATAAACACTTCCCTGTTAATGGACATTCATAGTTTCAGAGTTTCACTATTAGAATTAGTGCTTAAAAAACTATAAGAACATTGGGGTGCAAAGGTTCATTTGGACTGGTGTCATTATACTAAGTGAAAATAGCCAGGCGGTGAGGGACAAATACCATATGATCTCACCTTTAACTGGAACATAATCAACAAAAGAAAAAAAGCAAACAAAATATAACCAGATACATTGAAATTAAGAACAATCTAACAATAACAAGAGGGGGGAGGGAGGGGACAGTGGGGAGAAGGGTTTTCAGGAACTACTATAAAGGACACATGGACAAAACCAAGGAGGAGGGTGGAAGCAAGGGAGGGAGGTGGGTTTGGCTAGGGTGAGGGGGGAAGTGGTCGGGAGAAAATGCAGACAACTGTAATTGAACAATAATAAAGTAATTTATTTTAAAAAAAAACCTTAAGGATACATAACAGATCAGTGATTGCTGGGGCAGGGCGAGGGGGTGGTGCTGGAAGATGGGCTGACTGAAAAGGGGTATGAGGGAAGCTTTTGTTTTATCTTTATTGCAGTAGTAGTTAAATTACAGCATATAACTGTCAAAAGTTACAGAACTGTACACTAAAAAAGGTGGATTTTATTATACATAAATTACACTCTATAAACAAATGACAAAAAAGTTAATGCCTACCTTAAAACAATCACAAATGTGTAATAACACATTTTTAATTTATTTTCAAAGGAATTACAAAGTATTTCAGAAGTTCCACTTTTATAGTATTCTAAGACTGGAATCAATCTTTGAATTTTGATTTGTATTACCTTTATACCTAGTTATACAGAACATTTTTCCATGTCTGTTCACAAACTTTATTTTCTTTCATGAAATGTCTCTTTATATTCCAGTTTCTGGGATTTGTCTGACTTACTATATGTAAATAATTTTTAAAATGATAAACAGTTGTCTTCTATATTTACTATATACAGGTATACCTTGAAGATATTGCAGGTTCAGTTCCAGACCACTGCAATAAAGCAAATACCACAATAAAGCAGTTACATGATTTTTTTGGTTCCCAGTGAATATAAAAATTATGTTTACACTATATTAAGTGGTCTATTAAGTATGCAATAGCATTATGTCTATAAGAACAATGTACATACCTTAACTTAAAAATACATTCTTGCTAAAAATAATGCTAACCATCATCTGAGCTGTCAGCAAGTTGTAATCTTTTTGCTTTAAAGATTAATCTTTTTGCTTTAATCTTTAAAGGGGGTCTTTAAAGCCTTGATGTTGATGGCTGCTAATTAATAAGGGTGGTAGGTGCTGAAGGTTGGGGTGGCTGTAGCAATTTCTTAAAATAAAAGCAACAGGCATTGAATTTTCTCTAGCTCTTAAAAGTCCTAGATGGCATCTTCTTTCAGTATAAGGTTGTTTTGTCTGCACTGAAAATCTGTTGTTTAGTGTAGTGACCTTAGTCATCTTAACTAGGTCTTCTGGGTAACTTGCATCTTCTACATCAGCACTTGGCTGGTTCACTTTGCACCTTATTCTTTCCTTAAACCTATAAGCCAACTTCAGGTAACTTCAGACTTTTCTTCCTCAGTTTCTTCACCTCTCTCTCCCTTCAATTAAAGAGAGTTAAGGCCTTGCTCTAAATTAAGCTGTGGCTTAAGGGAGCATTGTGGCTGGTGTGATCTTTTATCCAGACCACTGAAACTTTCTCCATATCAGTAATTAAGGCTGTTTCGCTTTCTTATCATTTGTGTTCACTGGTGTATAACTTTTGATTTCTTTCAAGAACTTTTCCTTTGCACTCACTGAGTGCTAAGTGACACAAGAGATCTAGCTTTTGGCTAGAAATCTAGCATGCCTTCTGCACTAAGCTTGATCATTTCTAGCTTCTGATTTAAAGTGAGGGACTTGTGACTGTTCCTTTCTGTGAACACTTACAGCCATTAGAGGGTTATTAACTGGCCTAATTTCAATATTATTGTGTCTCAGGAAATAAATTGGGAGGCTTGAGGAGAGGGAAAGAGATGATGGAACAACCAGGTGGTGGAATAGTCAGAACACATAGAACATTTACAGATTAAATTCATCACCACATGGGCATGATTTACGGTACTCCAAAACAACAACAACAGTAATATCAAAAATCACTGATCACAGATCACCATAACAAATAATGGAAAAGTTTGAAACACTGAATTATCAAAAAATGACACAGAGACACAAAGTGAGCAAATGCTGTTGGAAAAATGGCACCAACAGACTTGTTTGATGCAGGGTTGCCACAAACTTTCAATTGGTAAAAAACATCAGTATCTGCAAAGTACAATAAAGTGAAATGTAATAGAACAAAATATGGCTATATATTTTTACTTTATCACTTGTTTCATTCAAGAGCTTTAGCAATGCTGTAAGTATTAAATGCAAGTTCTTGTGAAAAATGTAAGAGGTTGAATTTAAAAACTGAGTTACTATTTTGTGACTAGTCTATGCTAAGTTAGTTACATGCTGAAGACCAATAAAATCATATTTAATTTTTGCTAGGTAACTTTATTGATTTAAACTTTTGTTAAATAATAACATATACCAACACTTGAAAATTCAACTCAACACTTTTTCTGATTTATATGTTTCTTGAAAACAGTTCCATAATATAATAATTACACTTTCAAAAATTTTGTATCTCTGCCCTGGCCAGGTGACTCAGCTGGGTGGAGCACTGTCCCATACACCAAAAGGTTACGAGTTCCATCCCTGGTCAGGACACATACCTAGGTTGTGGGTTCTATCCACGGTCAGGGTGCTTCTCTCACACTGATGTTTTTCTCTATCACCCTTCCTTCCCCTCTACAATCAATGAAAACATATGCTCAGGTGAGGATTAAAAAAAAAAAACTTTAAAAAAACTTGTATCTCCACCCCTTAATGTTATTTTGGTCCTCAGAGTGAGCAAGACAATGAAAATAGAACACAGAGTTCAAAAATACTACCAGGCATCTCAGATAAAATTAAGGATGTTAAGAAATAAAATTAAATGAAGTTACCTTTAGCTAAAGAAAAACGGGAAGCATTGCATTATATAATTCTCAATGCGCAATTAAGAAAAATTTAATTTGCAGAAAAAATTAAAATTTCTGAAAATGAATTCATAATGGAATATTTTTATGACTTCCCAAAAGACGTATCTGTTAAATAGACAATTCTTAAAACTCAAGATAATAGTACCCTAAGTATTAATTCAGTTAAAGTATTGTTGCAGAAGTTAAAATAGTATGATCCAAATACATTAGTTTTCATCTATCTAACTTAAATAGTGCTAAAAAAGTTTAGAGGAATAAAAAGTAGTCATATTCATTGGGATGCTTCTGAGATGGCTATTAAGGAAAAGAAATTATGGGAAGTACTCAGGCACTGAAGCAGGTAGGTACTAGTCATTAAAAGACCAGAAGTGCTAATCTTAGTTGCTGTAAAGAGACCTGTAATATTTTGATGGTAGGGACTTAAGAGATAGGAATTCACACTCAGCTGTGATAGTTTAGGGGCACAGCAATGGGGTCAAGATTTTTTTAAAGTAAGCAATCTGAAACAGACTAGTATTTTGAGTAAAAACTATATTGAGCCCCAACAGTTTCCTGGTTCCAAACCAGATAGCTTGGGTTTGATGGAATGTTATCAATCAACCACTTAAATCATAAAAAAATTTCAAAGCATCTATAAATATCTCAGTTTTGGTGAGATTATATAGACTCACCAGATTTGGAATTAAGTCAGCTTCTAAACCACTCCCAAACAGTAAACAGAATTAATTCATCTTTTTAATGAAACAAAACTATCCTCATAAGGGCAGTAAAATATTTAACAAATACAAAGTGTTTGTTATAAATTACCGTAGTATTTCTAACATCAATTCAATAGATTCCACTGTGTGGAAAATCCTCACATAGTTCAAGCTTTGTGTTTGTGTTTTTTCAGTGTAAGTCAGATAAATTTGTGCTTCTCAAATTTTTGTGTGCAAAATCACCAAAGGATCACAATAAAATGCATATCTGACTCAGCTGACCTAAGGGTGGCTCCAAGTGGTGCCTTTGCTGCCGGCCTTTACTATTTTAGAAGCAAGGAAATAGAGGAAGAATCTTTTTGTTTGTTTGCTATAAAGCAGATTCGCAAATAATGTCATTTTATTCAGCGTTGTTTAGTTACAATGTTGATGAGATGTCACAGGAACTTAACTCTTGTATATAACAATTAGCCTATAGTAAAATTGGTTTCATCATATATCCTTTCACTTAAAGTCACTATCAAAACGTTTAGTGAGGACTTACTATATAGATACCGTATTTTGCTGTGTATAGCACACTCCCATGTATAATGCTCTTTCATTTTAAATGTTTAATTCAATTTTTTATTTATTTATACTTAGAAACAAAACCGATTATTATATTCCAGGGTATTATTTTGCATACAGGTATCATTACTGCTTTCTAGAGTTATACTTTTAATGCATAATTATAAATAAAAGAATTAAAACATTTATATAGATATGAAATTAGTACTACCCATGTATAATGCACATCCTTATTTTTCCCTCAAAAATTTTGGCTAAAAAGTTTAGCCATGAAATTTTGCCTATGAAAAGATCAGCATCATTAATATACTGCAGTGTACATTATATACTGCAGTATACCATGGTATACTACACCATGGTATTTGCCATATAGTTAAGATGTCTAACAGCTATATCAAGTGATAATGAGTATGAATTCAAAAGGAGAATTAGGCCACAGCCCTATTTTATACCATACAGAAACAAAACTTCACTATCCCTCTTTAAATTCAAACACTGATATGCCATAGCAGAAATAGGGTGTTTTACAACTAGATTGCACAGCTGATCCATAGAAAAGTTCCTGTCTACGTAGTAACGGGTATCAGTAAATCTAGACCCTACTGCTATGCACAGAAACTATCACAGTTGAGCACGAATTCCTATCTTTTTTGTGCCTGCTATCAAAAAATTACAGGCCTCTTTAAAACTATAGCAACTAAGATTAGCACTTCAGGTCTTTTAACGAATACTACTGATGCCTATTCCTAAAAGCTTTCTTGTTTAAGTCGAATCTAAGTAAGTGATTCCCAGTACAATTTTTAAAAATTGGTTTGTAAAATGTAATTGAAATTGCTGTAAATAACACCATCATCAAAAGAATGAGAAACAATTCAAAAAATGTAAGAAAAGATTTGCAGCCCTGGCTGGCGTAGCTCAGTGGATTGAGTGCGGGCTGTGAACCAAAGCATCACAGGTTCGATTCCCAGTCAGGGCACATGCCTCCGTTGCAAGCCAGGTCCCCAGTGGGGGCCATGTGAGAGGCAACCACACATTGGTTCTCTCTCTTTCTCCCTTCCTTCCCTTCTCTAAAAATAAATAAATAAAATCTTTTTAAAAACTTTCATTATTAAAAAAAAAGATTTGCAAGTCATATATCTGATAAAGGACTTGTATTCAGAATATATACATTATTCTTACAACTCAGCGATAAAAAAATAACACAATTTAAAAAGGTGTAAAGGCTATGCAGACACATCCCCAAAGAAGATATACAAACGGCCAATAGGAACTATGAAAGGATGAGCATCATTAGCCATTGGAGAAATAAAAACCAAAACCACAATGAAATACAACTTCACACCCACTAAGATGGCTACCTACAAAAGAAGGGTAATAACAAATGTCGGTACATTGCTAACAGAAACATAAAATGGTCAGCTGCTTTGAACGGTTTGGAAGTTCCTCAAAAGGTTAAACAGAGTTACCACTGATCTAGCAATTCCATCCCTACCTGTGCTCAAAAGAAAACATACATTCTCAGAACTTCTACACAATCATTCATAGCAGCCTTACTCCTAATAGCTAAAAAGTAGAAACAACCTAAATGTCCATCAAGTAATAAACGAATAAAAGTCGTGTATCTGTACAGTGGATTATTCAACAAAAATAAAGTATTGACATGCTATAAAATGAATGAGCCTTGAAAACATGCTAAATGAAAGAAGTTACAAAAGACCTATATTATGATTCCATTTATATGAAATGTCCAGAACAGACAAATTGATAAGAAACAGAAAGATTACTGGTTGTCTAAAACTAGTCTATTTGGGGATGAGGGAGGAGGGGGGAATGGGAGTGATTATTAATGGATGTGGAGTTGTTTTTGCCAGGGGTATAGGTGGGGATGAAAAGGTGATTGTGGTGATGGTTGCACAAGTCTGTGAACATACTAAAACCACTGATTTGTACACTTTAAATCGGTGAATGGGTATGTGAAAGCTGCTTTAAAATCAAAGTACTTGTGTTTTTGGTAAAAGTGTAAATTTTGACTGATATCAGCAACAATTAAAGGGCCTTTTATTATAACAGATTTGTCTGGAAATGCCCAAATCTGCTACAATAGGACCTCTTTAGCTTACTGTGCTTGGCATCACTCCTCTTCAACTTTGAATCTGGGACTAAGCTGAGTCCATAAGAGGTCCATTTATAAAGATGAGGAAAGGGTGAGCAGTTCAACTGTAAAACAATGCTGATTCCAATAGTTCATTCCTGGAATAAATAACTGGTATGTATTGAGGGAGGAAGTGAGAAGTAGAAACACTTTAGGATATCAAAGGAGCAGCAGAAGATTCCTCTGCTTAGACTGTCTCACTCCCCCATGCATATTCTAAGATACTCAAGGACAGGAGTTTGAGGTGAAAAATGAAACAAAATAGAATCAAAGGCTAACTGTACTTAAGATTATTATGTGCCTTCCCTTCATTAGTTTTTTGCATAAGGCACTGAGTTAGGAACATACAGAAGTTGAACAATACAAGTCCTTGAGCTCATGACAAAGTTAAATGCTAAAAAATATATGCATCTGTAGAGGTAAGATGCATTGTTATCTCTGAGTAGGAGGATGAAAAACTGCCTTTGAAATGGGTCTTGATATTAACTAGAATTTTCAAGGCTAAGAGTATGTGAACTAAGGAATCAGGACTAAAACAACTAATATTAGTGTAATTTGATGAAAATGGCACAATATAAAGTTGATGAAAACATCAACATTACAATTCAGATTTCATTAAAATTTCCTTTCTGGCCTCTCTACCTCACTCTATTTAACAATAGCTCTTCCCAAAAGGAGAGAAAAAGATGTTTCAATCAAATTTGCATCCTTGTGACTCCTTTACTTGGGACTCTCCCCACCACTTCCACCTTGATCTTCCATCACATACATTCCTGATGTTTTAATAGCATAAATCTTAAGAATGCCAAGGGCTTCCTGAATTTTGTCTTAATCAAACAAATTTAATTAATCATTCTTGGAAAATATGATATAGATGAACTCAGTGAGAGAACCACATCTACCCATAGGTCATTAAGTAAAACTTCGTATCTGCCTTAAGTGCCTGGTGCTGCCTACAGCTCTTGAAATAGTGGCAGTACTAAGGATTTATTCATTTTGATTCAACTTCAATCCAATTCACATTTCAAAATCCAATCTCCAGGGATAGAGGAATGCACTACTTTCCTACTGAAATAAATTTACAAGTCATCTACAGCTTAGCTTCTTCAATTAGGCCATATTCCCTGGGATTACAGAAACATGTACAGGAAGAAACAAAAGGGAAAACAATGAACACAGAACAACTTGCGGGAGCAACTTGATAATCTGGGATCAAAATATTAATAAATTCAACCTGTCAGTTGTTTAAACATTTTAAATCCAAATAAATACAGACGTTACAGGGTAAATAAAAGTGTAAGTCTCTCCCTTTTACTCTTCTCTACAAGTACATATGTTGAAGTAACCAACAGGTGAGAAGTCAGGAAGGAAAAGAAAACATCTTCCAACACTCTCAGATAGTCCTGTAGTACAATGAAATAACTTACCTGTATGATAACAATCATCTTTGTCCATTATCTTAATACTAACAGTTCATTTATAGGGTAGATTTTTAGTTGAAATTCCTTTGTGTTAACAGTAACATTATGTAATTTCTTTCTTTCTTTTACATTTTCTTGACTGAGATACATCTATACCCTCAAATACCAACAGTGTGGGAAAGAATATAATGCCTGGGGCAAACTTTGCTTTAAACTACTGCAGGAAACAAAAGGAGAGGAGAAATATATTTTTTAAAACTTTGGAAAACGTGGGTAATTGGTGATGCAAGTTTATAAATACATTGTGGTTCCATGTATTCTTCTCTATTCTTACATAAGAGTTAGAAAATATCCATAACAAAAAGGCAAATAAACTGCTCAAACTAGCTGTCTCAAAACCTTATCTACTAGCTATATTTAACATGAGCCTAAATGAATTTGTCCCTTTTCTAAACCTGTACAGAATTCTATCTGTGACGCTCATTTTTCACAATTACTGTCAATTTTTCATGTATTTATTCCCATACTGGAAGGACTATAAAACACAGTCCTTGCTAGCAAAGATCTTATAATCTTTCCTCTTAAATCCATAACATTCATTTAACAAGCCCATTTCCCAAATAGCCACTATGGGCCAGATACTCTTTCTAATGCATGCATAGAAACACTAGGTCTCTAGCTTCAAAGAGCTAAGCAGAAATGTACTGGATTGGCCAAAAAGTCAGTATGCTTTTTCCATAAAATAAGAGACACATTCTTCTTTTTCACCAATAACTTTATTGATTTTGTATTTTGAGTATGTTGGCTATCTCCCATGTGGTATATATAACATTGTTCTCAATTAATGTCTCTATTTGATCACTATCAACTTCAACTGGTCTACCTGACTGTGGAGAACATCCATCATCCCACAAGAAATCTCCAGCATGAAACTTTGCAAACAACTTTCCACATTTTCGATCAGTCACAGCACTTTCTCCATAAACTGCACAAATCTTTTTTTGTATTTCAGTTGCATTTTTACCTTTCTTGAAATAATAAAGCATAATACACTGAAAATGTTGCATATTTTCTTCCATCTTCAGTACTAAAAAGGCTACACAAAAATTCACCGATTTTGATTTTTTTTAATGCATAGTGATATGACAGCTGTGACAATGAAATCTAATAAAATTGTTTCAAATGAAGTTAAAGACAACTAAGCACTACTAGGGCCACAGTACAGACTTTTTGGCCAACTCAGTAATTTAGCTGAGTGCCCTTTGGTTTAAACAGCATACCTACTTCCCAGTTCTTGGACCCCCCAAGCACATTTCTCAATGTGGCTTTCCTTATGCCATTTCCTAAGCGTTAAAAACTGTATCAAATGCCTTTTGTAGATTTGAACCCTAACAAGCCTTTCAAGGCCCAGTTCAACTTCTCCATGGAAGCCTTTCTAGTCTGTACACTTTTATGAAATCCTACAACGTAGATTTACACCGTTCCTTTAGCAATTAACAAATGCGATGTCCTGAACCTTCTCATAGCCTCCACAATGTCCAACACAATGCCTTGCCTACAGAAGATGTACAATAATTATATTATTACCAATTTACATAATTACATGCGTATCTAAAATGAGTGGCATGAGGATAACGTGTCCTCTAAGGCAAAGGTCCCCAACCTCTGAGTCACAGACTGATACAGGTCCTATTAGAAACCGGATCACACAGCAATGACCTTGAATGCAATGCACCTGAATCATCCCAAACCATCTCTCCCCCTGACCCCTCAGCCCCATCCGTGGAAAAATTGTCTTCCACGAAGCCAGTCCCTGGTGCCAAAAAGATTGAGGACTACTGCTCTAGGGTCAGCCTCCCCAATCCCAACTCAGAGCTCTTCCATTGGTCTATAGTGCCCAATCACTTTCAACTGCTCAATTACTAGTTGAATTTTGGTATAAAAGCATAATTGAAGGGCTTTAATTAACTTTACCATACATCTGCAAAGTCCTATTCTAAGTTTTAAAAGAAATAATAATAAAGAAAAGAAAACCAAAGATGACTAAAACCATAAAGTGCTGAGATCAATGTGATAGTTCTAAGACTGGCTTGTGTAATCACTTCTGATTTGAGATCTATATTGTTTTAAATAGCAATCAACTCTCCTGTCTCAAAATCAACTGTTAAACTGGAGAAGTTATTTCTAAATATCTCAAAGATTCCTCCCCCCCTTTTGAATGCCATGGGACAAAAAGTACTGTAATCCACTGTCCCGTCAGGTAATAAGTTGTTTAGGGATAAAAGTATTTCCAAATATCTAATAGGAGAAAGAACTACTGTTCCAATTACCATACTGTGGTTTAAGTATCTGCTTATGAACCTGGCTCTCTGATCAAACCATGAGCTCAAGGGCAGGGAATCAAGGACTGGATATCTTGTCTTACTCATCTTTGTATAACCTAAGTCTAACAGCCTGGCACACTGAGGCAATTCAATGAATGACCTCTCCATTAATGAATGAACTCCACCTTAGGTTAAAACATGTTCAAAATGCCAACAGCCTGTTAAAAAGTAATGGATAGAGGTAAAACATATTCAAATGCCAACTATCTATTAAAAAGTAATGGAATGTAGAAGTTACATACATTTTATATTTAAGCAGATCAAGCATAGTCTATTTGCATTTTCTTCCTTCAAAAACATTTCCAATGGCTGACATAAAGTTTCCTGAGAAATTATTCCATTTTATCCCTAGTATTATCGGTCTTTTTCTTTTTTTTTGGATGGGGGTAAAAACGTGAGAAAGATTCTTCTGAATGCTCTCTATCAGATCCTTATCCAGTGTTCCTGCCTCAGTTTCAATTGGTTCCTGCATTTTGTGGTCCCTTTCCAGAGCTGTCCAACCCGTGGCCCACAGGCTGCATGTGGTCCAGGATGGCTATGAATGTGGGCCAACACAAAACTGTAAATTTACTTAAAATGTTACGAGATTTTTTTGTTTTCATCAGTGTTTGCGTATTTAATGTGTGGCCCAAGACAACTCTTCTTCTTCCAGTGTGGCCCAGTGATACCAAAAAGCTGGATACCACTGCACAGCTTAAAAAAAAAAATTCGAGTCAATGAGAGTGATTATCAAAGAATGGAAGCTTCAGGATCAGAACAGGGTAGTGTACACTAATCTGTCCCAACAATCATTAAAAATCATTGTCAAAATTAAAATGCACCATGCAAAGGTAAGACTACTACCCACAAAGTGATATAGAGGCTATGTATATTTTTGGAAGACACAAATATTTGATATTGACACGGGAAAAAAATGACTAGAATAAGCAGACCACTGGCCAAAAGAGGGAGTATACATGTGCTCATATACACAGCTATATGAGATTAGTGATTAAAAGGAATATTCTTCTAAAATATCAAAGGTAATCAAGTTAAATACTGTTTACAGTTTATTAAGGAAAATGCTCACAAAATAATGAATTATTTATAGTATAGTTCTCTCAAATATTATATCTCTAGGAGTATATAAAGCACTTTTGAAAAACACACAGGAGAGCACTGGGGGGTTGGGCTGGGATGGGAGTAAAAGACAAAAAACTGTACTTTAACAATAATTAAAAAAAAAAAAGAAAAACACACAGGAAACAGTACCAGTAACTCACCTCTACAATGACATAAGAGTTTAAAACATACCCCAATTTGACTTAAAATACATGAGTTCATCAGTAGTCTGTCCATCATTAGGCTGATCAATAAAAAGCCCAAAACAAAGAAACAAAAAAATCCCACAAGTCTAAACAAGTAACCATACTTTTTAACCCTTTCTCTTTTAGTTATGATTTCAAAGCACTCCCAGTATTAACATGGTCACTTAAGCAGTCATCTGTTCTCTTAAAATAAGTGTTCTTAAAAACAATAATTGTTTAAAAAAAATCATGCTATCTATTGACCCAACAACCCGTATCAAAAATTGTCAGGAACAGCCGACCAAGATGGAGATGTAGGTAGACACACTGTGCCTCCTTGCACAACCAAAAGAAGGACGACGACAATTTAAAAACAAAAAACAACCAGAACTGACAGAAAATCAAACTATATGGAAGTCTGACAACCAATGAGTTAAAGAAGAAACATTCATCCAGACCAGTAGCAGCGGCGGAGTCAGGCAGCCGGGGCAGAGAGGAGTCGTGGCAAGGCAGCAGCTGGCCGACCCAGTGGGGCGGCAGATTGTGGAACAGGGTGCACAAGGCTGCAGCTGGCCGGCAAGGCAGCGGCTGGTGGACCGGGCAGTCCCACATTCGTGTGCCGATAAACCAGGCGAAACAAAGGGGGAGCTCGGGACAGACTGCACAACCCAAGGTCCCAGCACGGGGAAATAAAGCCTCAAACCACTGATTGAAAACACCTGTGGGGGTTGAGGCAGCAGTGGGAGAAACTCTCAGCCTTACAGGAGAGTTCGTTGGAGAGACCCACAGGCTCCTAGATCGTACACAAACCAACCTACATGGGAATCAGCACCACAAGGGCCCAATTTGCTTGTGGGAAGTGGGGCAAGTGACTGAAATCTGACAGAGCAGAGCAAGCACCATTGTTCCCTCCCGGACCCCTTCCCCACGTATAGCGTCACAACCCAGCAACTTGGGTACCCAGCCTTGGTGAACACCTAAGGCTCCGCCTTTTACTACTTAACAGGCGCATCAAGACAAAGGAAAAAAAAAAGGCTCAAACAAAAGAACAGATCTAAGCTCCAGAAAAATACAACTAAGTGACAAAGAGGTAGCCAACCTATCAGATGAACAGTTCAAAACACTGGTAATCAGGATGCTCACAGAATTGGTTGAATTTGGTCACAAATTAGATGAAAAAATGAAGGCCATGCTAAGTGAAATAAAGGAAAATGTACAGGAAATCAATAGTGATGGGAAGGAAACTGGGACTCAAATCAATAGTGCGGACCAGAAGAAATAAACATCCAATCAGAAAAGAATGAAGAAACAAGAATTCAAAAAAATGAAGAGGCTTGGGAACCTCCAGGACATCTTTAAACATTTAAAAATTTGAATTATAGGGGTGCCAGAAGGAGAACAGGAAAAGAAACAAGTGGAAAAATTATTTGAACAAATAATAAAGGAGAACTTCCCCAATCTGGCTGAGGAAATAGACTTCCAGGAAGTCCAGGAAGCTCAGAGAGTCCCAAAGAAGTTGGACCCAAGGAGGAACACACCAAGGCACATCATAATTATATTACCCAAGATTAAAATAAAGGAGAGAATCCTAGAAGCAGCAAGAGATAAGGAGGCAGTTACCTACAAAGGAGTTCCCATAAGACTGTCAGCTGATTTCTCAAAAGAGACCTTATAGGCAAGAAGGGGCTGGAAAGAAGTATTCCAAATCATGAAAAGCAAGGACCTACATCCAAGATTGCTATCTTCAGCAAAGCTTTCATTTAGAATGGAAGGGCAGATAAAGTACTTCTCAGATAAGGTCAAGTTAAAGGAGTTCATCATCACCAAGCCCTTATTATATGAAATATTAAAGGGATTTATATAAGAAAAAAAAGATAAAAAATATGAACAGTAAAATGACAGCAAATTCACAATTATTAACAACCACACCTAAAACAAAAACAAAAGCAAACTAAGCAAACAACTAGAACAGAAACAGAACCACAGAAATGGAGATCACATGGAGGGTTAGCAACAGGGGAGTGGGAGGGGGAGAGAGGGGAAAAGGTACAGAGAATAAGTACCATAGATGGTAGGTAGAAAACAGACAGGGGTAGGGCGAGAATAGTATGGGAAATGTAGAAGCCAAAGAACTTATACGTATGACACATGGACATGAACTAAAGCGGGGGAATGTGAGTGGGAGGGGGTGTGCAAGGTGGAGAGGAGTAAAGGGGGGGAAAATGGGACAACTGTAATAGCATAATTAATAAAATAGATTAAAAAATAAAAAATTAAAAAATTAAATAAAAAATAAAAAATTATTAAAAAATACTCAGGAATAGTTGAAAACATTGATAAGAAAGAATGCTTACTGAAAAGCCAGAAGCAACATAAAACTCCATTAACAGAGGAGTATGTAGCTACTGAAATCAAAGAGCTAAAATTAATGACATTAAAGATAACATTTATTAAGCTAAAAATAGGTTATAGAAGAGCATATAAAATAAAATTGCATACATATATCTATGTATAAATTCAGAAACATCTTTAAAAGGGTTATCTCTAAGTGTTTGGATTTTGTGATATTTTTACATTTCCTCTGGGGGGAAAATATTTTCAGAAAAATCATAATGAGCAAGTTGCATTTTTATAACAACTCCTTTTTTTTTCAAGTTAGTAACTTTAATAAATATATTCAGTAACTGTATGCCCCATAACTGTGGTTTAGCATCTCTGAAAGGCAATCAGACACTACCAAAATGATAAACGCACATTTACTGATTCAGCAATTCCACTTATAAGTATTTATAATATAGATATTCTCACACAAGAGTGCAAAGACACACGTTTGTTCAAGAATATTTGCAGCGGCATTGTTTGTACAGGATATGACCGAAATGTCCATCAATAGAGACCAGATAAATAACTTACATACAATAAAGTACTGCGTAGCCATGAAACAGATTGAGGTAGCTATGTGTATTGGAGTTGAATGACATCCAAGGTAAATTAAGATTTTTTATAAAACAGTATGTATCAACTAACAGATAAATGGTGAGAATAATAGATAAGTATACTTGTATTAGCTCTAGGACACACACACACACACACACACACACACACAAACTGTAAATAGTCATTGCCAGAGGGTGATAAGACCTACTTTTCATTATAAACATTGTAAACCAATATGTACTGTTGAATATTTTTTACCATGTATGTATGTTGCTTTGAAGTTTTAAAACAATAGGTTTTTTTTAATTAAGCAGTGAAATATTTTGCTGCTGTATAAGTAAATGTTTAAGAAAAATAGGTTTTCAAGTATCAAAATTATACTACCAGTTGTTTTTTAAGGGTTTAAAATAATTCTAAACTATCATTTGCTGCTTTAAATTCATTACAATTGCTGGAAATTATACACAATTGTAAACCTGAACTCTTCTGGACAAAGGTTGTTTACGTTGTTGCTAGCCAACAAGTCCACATTTGTTTAACCTAATCCTTGTTTTGCTCTCAGTATCGTTAGCAGTTTTTAAAAATCTGTTTTCTTTCTTACTATATTTAATATATGTTCAATACAAAAAAATTTTCTACTAGCCACACAATAAACAGGGAATAAGAGAACAGATTTTTCTCCTTTTCCATTTATATTAATCCCTCCAGGTCAGTCTGGCCTAGCCTTCCCTGACAGAACAACAAAAGAAATGCCTACCTAAGATAAACAAAAAAAATGACTAACTAAATATAGTAGTTTCTACTCCAAGGGTGTTCTAAAAAACATTAAAGCTAAGAAAAATACATTACATTGAAGTATATTTTCAAAAAGATTAAATACAACCTAAGGCCTCAGATCCAACTGCCACTAACATGCCCTGTAACTTTGAAGAACCCATTTCCCAGCAATTAGAAGTTACTCCAAGTTAAGGGACAGAAAATGCTGCTTAACATAGCGATAGAGATCTTTTTTATAACATTTGTACAAGGTTATCAAGTGTCACAGAAACAGTATAACAATCAACAAGGTTATACTGGAAGGTATACATAATCAAAACAATTCTGTCAGTTCTGGCTTATTCAATCAACACCACTGCTTATACTTATGCATCAAGTTTCCAGAAAATAAGTGGCAGACAATTAAAAAAAATTAAAAAGGAAGCGGAACTCACCTTTAACACTTTTTCTATTAACATCTGCCCCCTTTTCAAGCAAATACTGAGCAATCTCTTTGTGTCCTTTGTAACATGAAATCATCAAGCAGGTATGCCCATGTCGGTTAGACACTTCTAAATCAGCTTTGTGTTCTACAAGGTACTTCACGATTTCCAAATGGCCATCGAAACAGGCAGCTCTAAGAGGAGTTGAATTGGTTAAAGTTGTGTTGTTGACAGACGCTCCATGATTTAACAAAGACTGAACCACCTTCAGATGTCCTGCTGCAGAAGCGGCCCATAATGGGGGGGCCCCCTCTATGGTTTCACCATCAAAATTGACTGAGCCCCCAATTTCGATGGAGGCACTGCACTGCTCTAGGAGGAATTCCACCATGTCAAGGTGACCATACCTGGCCGCCATCAAGAGTGGCGTGGCCCCATTTGTTTTTTCAGAGATCAAGGAGGAAATCTCCTCTTTGGATTTGCTTGCCAACAACTTGGTGAGAAGCCGGAGTTTGCCATCACGAGCTGCATTAAATACTGCTGTCTTTAGATCCATTTATGTCCAGTTCAGAGGCTGTGCGTTCTTTATCCTTCAAAGCAAAGCTCCAGCTTAACTCTATGGACACAGGCAAGAGTTACAGGAACCAAAGTTCGCTGTTAATCACTGCTCCCCAGGACGGATATAAGACCGCGGTGAGTATGTTCTGTCCTATTGCCTTCCGACAACATCTGACAACCAGAGCACCAAACTAGAGGGGAGAAAGAGTAGTTTTGAATTTTCCATAGGCAAAGGCAAAAACATTTTGGTTTTTCTTAATTTCTACTGTGGGAAGGGAGGGAAAGCCATACCTTAGGGACTACCCCCTCCAACACTCCACCCCAAAAAGTAAAAAAAGAGACTACAAAAAGGTACACAGGGACCCCAATGTTTTGGTGAGAGGTGGTCTCTTCTCTATACACAGTAAATTTAAACACTACAGGCAACCGGTTTTCTCGCCTCCTAACCAACCACGCTTTAGTTCTAGTTTTGTTCCACACTAGCCCAGGGAGAGTACAACCGAAAGAGGCAGGAGACGCGGGTTCAGAACTCTTTCCCTTACATCTGCAGAGAGCGGACCAAGGGCACGAGGCTGGAAGGCCTCTTTGTGGCCAGAAGGGATTTCGTGGAGGCACAAAAAAGTCAGACACAACCAACCTCGGCCAGCTAGGGCCGAACCCCCTCACCCAAAACGTTTTCTCTAAGCCTACTTGAGGTTCTCAGGAAATCCGGTTGCCTTTTAGCTAATTTCGCCCGCCCCGTTTTGATCCCTCCGCCCCCAAGGGATTCGCCGCTCCACGGACCACAGCCACCCCTACAGAACCTTCACCTCTACCTTTTCCAGACACGAGCAGACCCTCCCCAAGGTCCTCCATCGACCAGGACCACTCCCGGCGGGGCTACAAGCCTGTGGCCTCCGGCCCGCTGCCACCTTCAGCTGCCCCGGGCGCCCTCCTTACCCTTCCCGCCCAGGCCTCCCCGCGGGCGCCTCAGGCCAGGGCCCGGGATCCCGCAGGCCGCTGCCACTGCTACCTGCCCGTAGGCCAGTCCTTCCAGCCGCCGCTGGCCGCTCGGGCTATGGCCGCTCTCTTCAAATTCAAACCGTTGTCCTCACCACCGCCGCCCCACTCCGCCTACGGCCGCACAGTTCCTCCATGCCCCGCGCCCCACAGGAATGAGTCCGGCCGCGCTGCTCGCCCCGCCCCGCCACGCTGAGCTGCCTCCCGCCCTCCCAGTCAACGCTGGCTTCAGCGGCTACCGCGACTGCCGCGGCGGATGGTGTAATGGGCTACGAGCCTGGGGCCGGGCGAGCCAGAGCACTGCTTCACATCACTGACGAGGCAGCCGCGCCATTGGGCCGGGGGAGGGCGGCGGCCGCCAGGAGCAACAGCCTAGGGGCGGGGCGGCCGGCCCAGGCGGACCAGCGCGGAGGGGGCGGGGCCACGAGCCCGACGAAGGAAGTGCCTGCGCGCGGCGCACCGGGGGAGGGTTAGGGGGCAGCAGAGTGCTAAGAGGGGGCAGGGTCACGCAGTGCCGTGCTAGTCGGAAGCCAGTGTAGATCCTGAGGATATGTCGGGGGTCTTCCGGTCTTCTGCTTTACGGGACGCTTGTATTGTGAGGCTTGTTTTCGTGAGGCTTGTTTCGGGAAACTATTGGGCCCCACTGTCATGAACTCCACAGTGGTGGTAACCATGATTACTCTCTCTCTCACACACAGAAATTTTCTCAGGCTAGCCTGTTCTCCCCTTCCTTTAATGGGCCCTGAAATACACCGTGCTCATAGATCTCAAAGAAAGGAAGAAAAGAAAAACACAAGAAACAAATTTGAGAAAAAGATTAGTTTTGGAGACTGCCAAACATAGCTAATATTTTTTAATGCGGACTCTAAAAAATACACAGGCTACAAGGAATAGTAAAACTTAAGAACAGTACAAGTAAGCAAGGTTGATTTCTTGAACTCTGAACAACCAGGAAATGAAAGAAAGCTAAAAAGTTAATATGAATGAGAAGATTACTACTTCATACAGCAGGAAATAAACTCCTGGAATTTGTCATATTAACACATGGAATGTATTAAACTAGATTGAAGAAGAGTTTAACTATATTTGGGGAATAACACCTATAATGAGTCATGATTAGAAGTCAGTTTTTGAAAAAACGGATCTTCTGATGAGGGTCCTGGCTCGTGGGTTCTGCGACATTGTTGATGAGACACGAAACAAATTCGCATGAACTACCAAGTCCTGTGTAAGAAAAGGGACTGCATGGCCATTCCCTCAAGGGGAGAGCGCCTGGACCCTTGCCTTGATAAGCTTTTATTGCTTTCTTGGGGCACATTACATGATGGTTCCCATTTACTATGTAGAGGTTCATTTTAGGTGGTTACCTTTTACAGAAAACAAAGGAGAGGATGCCGCTAATCACATCACAGAAGAAGGGTATCTGCAAATGCAAAGGGAAAAGTGGTTGAACTGGTTACACTCTTCCTTGGAAGGTTTAGCATAGATTTTAGGAAGTTACCCTAAGCACTTGCTGCCTCAATTCAGGGTGAGGGAGTTTTAGCAAAAGCAAGTCTCAAAGCGACCTAGGTATAAGGCAGGCCTGATTCCCCACTGGAGAACCTATTCATGGGCATGGGTCCTGTGCACTGGAGCTCATTGTCCACTGGTCTTTCTAAGTGGGAGCTGGGCCCATGCCACGCAGAATGGTCTCCTGTAATCTTCAGTCTCTTGAACACTTTATTTTGGGGAATTTAAACTCTCACACATAGTTTCTTAGTACCACTGGGAGAACAGAAAAGTTACAGTTGACATTATCTGACCCATAGCATCATAAATTTAATCATCATCATTATTTTAAAACAATGATTAAAGACATGCAACATTAATGATATTTTATAAAATAATTAATTTTTGCATATTTTTACAGTGTTGTCCAAAAATTTATGTAATTTTGCATAATCAAAATTGTAATTTTCATGCAACTATATGAGGTCTGTCCAGAAAAAGTCCAGCCATTGTTAATATAAAAACAGTTTGCATGATGTAACCTGGCAGCCAGGGAGAGTGGGCTGGAATGCACAGGTGTAAACAATGACCACTTCACTGTAGTCAGTGAGGGTGGTAGATGCCGTTGAGTGAACATGTGTGCTGTGTGGTCAGTGCATTCAAAATGACTGAGCGAGTAGAGGAATAAATCTGCAGCAAATTTTGCATTAACCTTAAACATTCCTCTGTAGAAACTATTCGGATGATTCAGAAGGCTGCAGCTATGGGCAACTGGTGAATGGCAGCTTCATCAAGACCATGTGCCTGCTCACGCATCACGTCTCATGTACAGTTTTTTGGTGAAACATCAAATCACCCAGGTGGCTCAGACCCCTGCAGCCCAGATTTGGTGCTCTGTGACTTCCGACTGTTCTCAAAACTAAAATCACCTTTTAAAGAGAAGAGATTTCAAACTGTCAATGAAACTGAGGAAAATACAAGGGGCAGCTGGTGGCAATTGGGAGAACTGTGTGAGGTCCCAATGTGCCTACTTTGAAAGGGACTCAGGTGTCATTGTCATATGTACAATATTTCTTGTATCTTCTTAAATAAATGTCTCTATTTTTCATATTACATGTCTGGGTAGCCTCTGGACAGACCTTGTATTTTGCTTATATCCCTTAACATACTCTAAATATTTCTCATCTTTTCAGTGGTAATAATTGTGAACCCTGAGAGAAAAAAAAAACACACCTACTAAGAAGGGCTCTTGGTGGTCACTGGGCTCAAATTAAAAAAAAAAAAACAAAAAAAACAGAGACTAGCAGCCATTTCTATGCAGGGGCCTCTTATGCAAACTGCATTTCATGGAGAAGCCTGCACTGAACTGCCTGCCTACCCTGTATTTCTGCCATCAGAGCCAGCCATATAAAAGTGTTCCTGGAATGCTATTGCAACCAATCAGATTGAGGTTTTTCCAACCAATCAGTGCAGTGAAGCTTCCACCAATCAGAGCTATTCTGACCAATCAGGATAATGCCTTTGGACCTATCAAACTGTGAGGATTATGAGTCCTCATTTGCATAAGGATGGACCAGTCAGAGACCAGGGCTGGGAAATGCTGTTTATGTACCACAGCTCTTATCTGGCTCAGAGAGCATACTTTTCCTTTTCACTGAAGACTGGGGACTGGCTAAGCTGAAACACTGACAGACTGGGGATTCTTGTTGATGGTGCATTGGCACCAATGTTATTCCATTGACATAATCATTTTTAAGTGGGATATAATATTTCCCTTAGGTAGCCAGTACATAGACTCAACATAAGTACTCCAAAATCGAAGTTAAGGTTACTACCACTGACAAGAACACAGAAACTAGAATATAAAGGATGACAACAGCCATCTATAAGACTGAAAAAATCAAGAGCACTGGCTGTTTTGTTACTAGTGTACAGGTCACAGTTCTATACTCCCAAGATATAGACACCAGTGTAGTGTCCCAACTGAAGCCTAACCTAAGCTGACCTCTCACATCAAATTCAATAAGATGACGTAAAAATTTACATCAGTGGTCTTCAAACTGAGATGTGCATCCCTGAGGGGATTTTGGAGGAGTAGATGCACACTTAGTTTTAAGGCCACTGGTTTCTGAATCCTCAGCTTGCATTGGTATATAATATTTTCTAAAACTAACTTACTGGTGAAGGAATGCAGTTAAGGTTTCTCCCTGTTTCATTTTCCAACTCTTTCACAATAGCCATATATTTGCCAAATTGCAAAAACAAAGAGCATAACTCTCCTTCACTGAGAATCTTTAAATGGTGCTTTTTTTTAAAAGATATTTTATTTATTTATTTTTTAGAGAGGGAAGGGAGGGAGATAGAGAGAGACAGACAGACAGACAGACATCAATGTGCGGTTGCTGGGGGTTATGGCCTACAACCCAAGAATGTACCCTGGCTGGGAATCGAACCTGGGACACTTTGGTTCCCAGCCCGCACTCAATCCACTGAGCTACGCCAGCCAGGGCTAAATGGTGCTTTGATCCAAGGTTTAAAAATCTCAGGCAATTCACGTCAGTTCTTTCTCATTTTAAAATATGGGCTATATTGAGAAAATTATATTTCTAATGACTGGGTAACAAATACTTTTATAAGTCAGATGATTTACACATAATTGCTTTCATCAAAGTATGATCTTAAAATCACTAAGTGAGTTTATAAACTGGAAGGCATTCAAAGAATTAAGTGACAGTGATATGACAAACTCCTTACAGCCCCATCTACTTATGAACATAAAGACATTTTCTTAGAATTTATAAACATGAAAAATTGAGAAAACATTAATGCTAACCTCTCATTCTAGCAAGAAGTAGTATTTAACAATGAATTCATGCACTAATTGTAAAAAATTACATGTCTAATAACTAAATATTTGTAATATTTTTATATTGTTTTGAATACTTGCTTCTTAGTAATAAATATAATGGTGTCTCCATGTAGAAGAAAATGTATCAGCACCTACAGTCTTTCAGTCATAGTAAGTTTCAATTTCTTAATTTAAATGTATATATATTTTCATTACAGAGAAATATAGTTGATCACATTCAAACATAAAAATACAATAAATTAGGATATACTGCTGAGGGGTAGAGAAATGGGATGGAGTTATAAGTGTAAGAGAAAAATAAATTATGTAAAATATACTGTAGGTGAGAAAGTTTGATCATATAGTTTTTAAATGGGTGACAGTAGGCATAATTACTATGGTATTTAGATTTCATTGAATTTATTTAAAAGAGTGCCTATTCTATTTTAAAATGTCAATATTTACAGTAAGCAGGAAATTGCATCCTTCAAAAATAGACTTTTGAAAAAATTTAGCTGTTAACCTGGAAATGTGTAAGAGGATAAACAGTATTTGATGTATGTGGGCAAAATGTTTGAAGACCATGGATTTACTCATCAACCCCCTATTGGAGATTGTCTCCATTTCTAAAGATTTTGGCAATATTTGTTCTTCTAATCTTTTGTTTAATTTTTTTGTTTTCTTAAAAGAAACTCAATGAAAATTCCTCTTTTCTTTTTTTTACTGAAAGGCCTTATGTTGTTTTCTAAACACCTACCTCCTCCCCACCCTCTGTGAATAGTAAGAAAAAGTTTTTGTTTGGCATGGTTGGTTTGGTTTGCACTGGTTTGGTAGCTAAGACTTTGGACTCTGGTTAAATCAGCAATTACTGTCTTCTGGAAAGCCTCAGAATACTTTTGGGGGCAAAACAAAAAGAACCGTGGACTCTGCAGATGGTCCAGGTGGGAACCTGGAAAAGGAGAAAGGGGGCAGAGGGAGCCTCTGAATGACACACTCTAGTCAGTGCCTGGGGATGGCAGGCAAAAAGAGGAACCATGGCAAGGAGCCAAGGCAAACAGCCAGTCTACCCTTAAGGGGAAGCTTTGTGTCATTGCGTCCACAGCTCTGACTCATCTGCCTTGCCTGACACCTAAAGCTTCACAACTGCCTGTTGGGGTACATCCTAGCAAGGCCCCTAGAAGGGACTTGTAAGCCCAAAAGTGACACTACCCCATACCTAAAAAGGTGATGGGGAGGAAAGAGACTAGCAGAGAGGAGGCACACTTATTACTAGAAAAATGTACATTTTCAAGCGTATAAATTGTTTTCTTCTTTTTATCTATTGCTTTTGCATAAATTTCCAGGAGTTGGATTATGGAACAACTTTCTGACTTCTCATACATATTGTCATATTGCTTTCCCACAAAGGCCAATTTGCTATACTAGTGACAAGGGAGTATATTGAATTCACCAAACCTTGTCCCCACTGGATATTTTTTTTAATTCTTGCTAAGTTAGTGGTATGTGTAAAATGATACATCAAATTTTCCCAGATTTGCCTGGCCACTCTTGCTATTTTTTTGGTCCATATAATCTCCTATAAAGTTTTCCTTCTGGGGATTTTCAAATGTTTAGTTCTTACTAGGGTCTATTTAAACCAGAAACCTCAATGAAACAGCTGGCATGGTTTTGGTAAACTTTGCAACTTGGTCTAATTTGGGGAGAGGCCAGGATAAATGAAAAACAAAAACAAAAACAACCTTCTGTTTCTAGTACTAACTGGGCAACAGCTTAACTTTAAAAAGTATAAAAGGAAATTACTTAAATGAATATAAAAGTTACACAAAAAATAGCATAACAATACACATGCTTCCCACACTATTTAGAAGTGCCTTTCTTATGTAAGGAATTTTTTATTAACACTGACAATTTGTTTAGCCAAGGTGAAGTATTTTAATTGTCGTAAGTTTATTCATCGTATCAATAGTTATTGAATCCTATTGTTACTACATTAAATACTAAATTAATATGACCCTTGATTTTAAGGAATTTATGGTCTGTGGGAGAACTCTAACTGTAAATAGATGAGAGCCATATGGGTACATAAACAACTGTGAGAGCCCAAAGGATGGAGCTTCTAATAAGTCTGGGGAGGAGATAATGGTTAAACTGGATCTTAAAGGATTAGAGGGAGTGGGAGAAGGGAGGGAGTCCTATGGAGAAAGCAGGGGCTGAGAGAATATAGGAGATGGCCCCTTTTCTCTTCTCCACTTACCTCCCAGGCCTAGGGTGGTACCCTAGGTGACCTCCTAAAGATACAAAATCCCCCACTCCCCTCCCTCAAAGTGCATCATCATTCACCATTTCCCATTTCTGCAGCTTAACCAGAATTCACATCCTCTCTGTGCAGCTGCTCTCCTAGAGGTTTTAGAACACATGTGGCTCAGTCAAAGTAATCTACCTAAAGCAAGAATACGTCCTTGGGGTACTAGCATTTTAAAAAGGAAATTTGTGAGCTCGAATGTTAAACTTGTAGAAGTATGCAGGGAAGAATTCTTTTAGCAGGGAAATTTCCAGATTCCCCTTGTGTATTTTGATCTAACCTCTCTCTACTTCCCTAACTAATATAAGATAAGGCAGCAACTCAGTCACCAAATTCTGATAATTTTCTCTTGACTCAGTCACCCACTTTGGTATGGTGCTATAATTTTACTCATCACATTATCACAAGTTACAAATCTTATGTTATAAGAATATCTGTTTCTTTTCTTATCTCATTTCCTGAAGTTTTCAGGGCCCTGACTCTAGCTCTCTCTGTAAGAACAATGAATGAGAAAGATTTTGAAGAGTCTTAAGAATCAGCTTCCACCCTTTGGTAGCCTCCCCCCTCACATCCCAAACCGGCCCACCCAATGTTGTCCAGCATTTCCAGCATAGAAACCCAAGAGTCTTGGAAAGACGAGGATGTACTTGGTAACTCAGAGCAGGGATCTGTTCTGAGGAATTTTTTATAGCTTAAGAGAATCTCCTAGCTGTGGAGCAGATGAAGGAGACAAGTCATCTCAGATATGAGACCACTGTCAGCAGTATCCTCCTGTCAGAACATCCGGACAAGCTGGAAATGATCCCTATGTGTTGATGATATTGGCTGCAGCTTCAGTCTCAGTCCTTCTTCTTGCCCTCACCTGTGTCCATGCCTCTGACTGGCTGCCTGTGCGTGTGTGGGTGTCCAACCAATCACCAGGGAATAGCTCCAACCTCAGCAGTAATTCCTTGGCCTCAGTCCCAGTCAGCCTGATAAGTCCAGGAATTACCCATTCTCAACATATATCTGTCTTATATAATTTTTATCAAATATCGCACAGTCTGATGGCCACATCTCTCCCAAACTCCTTACAGCCTCATCTTGGCCATCATGAATAAGCCCAATCTGGGCAGTTTTCATTGAATCCCCACAGAATGAAAAATCCATCTCTACTTACTACAGCAGCATGGGCCTCCACAGAAGTGTTTCTTCGAATATGGTCCATAAGATCCACCTAGGAAACTTGTTTAAAATGAAGATTTCTGGAACACACTCTTAGGAATTAAGGTTCACTAGTTTTGATGTGACACATGAGTCTGCATTTTTTATAAATCCTAGAGATGATTCTTATGCCCATAAGAACCATGGTCTTAAAGGTTCTTGTGCTCAACTTCCTAAAGAGAAGGTGACATCATAGCTGTGTATCCTGGCCATGTTTCCTCCAGTTATTTCCTCCAGTTACATTAGTGTTTGCTCAGTAGGACGTGAGCAGACAACCCAAGGCTGCTATAGAGCAGTTTAGCCTGAGGATATGGCTTTATGGCTGATGGGCCACCCGACTAAGCTTGTGAGATTTGCTTATTGGGGATTTACCAACCTGGCTGACAGCCTGGTGAGTCACACCCCAAGTGAGGAATGGTGATACCGAATTCTCTGGCACAGCCCTGTCTCTGATGTGAGGCAGAGCAGGCTCTTGTCAGTTACAAACATATGAGACCCCACCCAAAGTCTTAGGAGTCACACTTATTAGCAGGAGTCAGATCACTTCTAACCCAGTAGTCCATCTAGGTCCTCTATTGCCACTCCAACCTAGATCGAGGGCACTCCTACCCCCTCTCCCAGCCCTGGGGACAATGCCTCTGATATCAATCCAAAGCCCCTGTTGGCCAGGTGCTTTCATATGATCTTCTGGTGCCTTACTTTTTACAGAGCCCAGGAAAGAAATTTTGCTTTTCCAACCCTCACTCCTTTTGTGTTTTCACATCCTGCCTCAGTTCCAGACTCTACTTCAGTTTCCTACTCTCACACCCACCTGTTCATCCCCACAAAGGAGCAGCCAGCCACCTCGTGGGGCCCTCAGCTTGGAAACCTCCCTTCTTCCTGAATAGGGATGAATCACCATTAATGATTCTATCTCTGCCAAGGTGACCACCCCGTATTCCAGAGCTGCTTCAACACCTCCCAGGTGCTGAAGCTCTAGGAAACTTATGCCATTCATCTTCCCAGTGAAATTCACTATGTCCTAGTGTGGAATTCTGTAAGGTGATTCAGGTCCACCTCATTTCCCATCCACCTGACTTCCTCAGCATCTAGTGACTATATCCACTGACTTTGTGCCTCCCACTCTTTCTTTAGGTCCTTTCTACATGGCCCCTTGTGTGTTTCACTGCTGACCCCTCTCTGAAAAGGCCAGTGCCGCAGCAGACTAACTTCCCCTGACCCCAATCCTGCTGGCTTCTGACTTCTTTTCCTTGCCACCAACGGGCAGTTCCAATATGTCCTGTGTCTACTCTTGCTCTGAACTCAACCATAATGGTGAGGATGCTGTCATGTTGACTCTTTCTTGCTGGAACCCCCCATGCCAGCTGTTGGTTGTAAGTTGTGACTGAGGCTGCTTCATTTCTTGATAATAGTGGCTTCTGTGTGACTCTTCTACTGGCATTATTCTCTGTAACTAAGTTAGTCCTTTAAAACCCATGCCAAGTAGTCCCATGCCAGTAGGTAGGTCTCATGCTAAGTCTCAAGCTCTCTTCCTGCCCTATAAGGCCAGAGTAGCCCACCATACTTACAATCCAGTCCCAACTTACGATTCCCCTTTGGAAGGGGATAAGTCCCATAGTGTCAGTTTTGTGAGGGCAGTATTCTTGGGGAGTGCCCCTGAGGAACTATTTGAAGACTTACATTGGTGGCAGATTTATGGTATAGGCATAAGGTTCTCCCCTTGAGAAGTATAGATCAGTTCCTCAGAAGCAGACTGGCATATCTATCTGCAGAGCTGAGTACTGCTGTGCTCAGTACAACCCTGTGTAAGCTCAGTACAATCTGTTTACCATGATTTATTTTATTTTGGCTGTATCAGTTTACTATTTTATTTATTTATTATTTTACCTAAGTGTTTTTCATGCCTTTTGGGTAGGCTTCAATTCAACAGTTTAGGGCACCCAATCCAAGAACACCAGAAAAATCCCTCATCTTCTAGGCCTCTATTCAAAGGAAGCTTCTGATTGATCATTTGCGATTGAGGCATATTCCTTCCATCCATTCATTTACTTATTCATTCAGCCACTCATTCTTTCAACGCATGTTTTTGCTGACTCTGTGCTATGCCTAGTGATGAGGCCTGGGAATGGAGTATGTGTGAGCAAGGTATGTTGAACATGCATTTCTGGAGCAGCTGAAGCACCTCACTGGGGCTGGGCAATGGAGTGGGGTGGGGGCTTTCCAGAGGCAGTGATGATTATGCAGAAGTCTGCACAGGTGAAGAGGTGATATGAAGAAAGTTCCAGGCAGAGGGAAAGACTCAGAGTCAAGAGAGTGCCTGGCAGTAAAAGAAGTAAAAGAAGTTCCATATGGCTGAGCAACAACATGCAACAAGAAGTAGTGGGAAATAAAGGCCAAGTTTTGAAGGAGTCAGGTCACGGAGCATCTTAGGAAGCCAGGTAAAATAATTTGAACTTGATGTTATACAGCTTTGCTCAGGTGGAATTCAAACCTGAGCAAGTAGGGCAGAGCCAGGTGTAGCTTCCACTGCCCTAAAGAGTGCAAGTAAAAAATCAGCTCCTGCTTTTACATGATGCTGGAAACTGGCTCAGTCACTGGCTATATAGCCAAGCAGCCTCCCCAAGGGCAATTCTTTACTTAGATCTCCAGGTCTGCCTTCTGGTTCAGTGAGTAAAAGAAAAACAATATTTCCATGTTCCATTTCCCTCTCAAACAACAACAGCAAAAGAAACTAACAACAGCACACACCAAAACTCTAATGCAGTGCCTTTATTCAGTGGGTTCTAGCACTAGAATCTCATATATTCTCTGCCCAGAAGAGCCCTAACTTTTAAAATTCTGCCTCAAATGCCCTCCAAATAAACAATAATATCCAGGGTGGGTTTCTTTAAAAAACTAAAACCATCAATCTGGGTCCCGTACGTATAATAATATAACTCATCTCTGAATCTGAGTCTACTTCGATGTCAGGTACTTAGCTGATCTGATCCTGGGCAGAAAGACAGCCTCTGCCCTACTTCCCAGGCCAAACTAGACACAAGCAGGCAAGCCCAAATGTTCTTGAGCTCACCAGAACAGCAGGAGCCCCCCACCTTGAGAAAGGGATGTCTGAGCTGAGACCTGAAGAAGGTAGGGAAGTCGTAGCTAGACATAAGGGAGGGAGATGAGGTCCCAGGAATGTGGAATATCTTATGCAAAGCCCTGAAGTAAAAGAGGAGCATGGCAATTCAAAGGTAGCATCTGAGGGTTTCAGTGTTGTTCATGGGTTTTCTAACTAGTACTTGCTGTGGCTGGCAATACCAGTGAGCATTTATTTAGTGTTTCTCTGTGTGCATAAAAGCTTGAGGATTGTTACTGTATTGCTTTTTCCTAAAAGTACTGTTAAGTACTATTACACAGATGGGGAAACCAAGGGATCACAAGGTTGAGTAACTTGAGGAAAATTGCATGGTCATTTAGTGACAGGCAGAGTTGGTATCTAGATAGTTTGACTCTAGAACTTGTCATCACCTATTGTGATACACTGCTTCCCCAGTACATTTCTTCAGTAATGGGTGTTTTCTTTCCATGCTGTCACAATCCCTAAGTCCCCAGGCACTGGAAGTTGAGCTTCTGCTTATAGTTGTCTCCTTGAAAGGTTCCCACACATCTGAGACCTGCCCCACAGCCTTCAGCTGGAAGGACTGCCCCTCTACCACTGGGGAAATACCAGTGGGAAAAGGCCTTCCACCTTGGTCCTGCTCATAGTTTATATCCTCAGCTATTTCCCTTAATTTTTTCCTACCTGCCTTCTCACTATTCCTGACCCCTAGACCCATGCTTCCTGAATTCACTGCTCATTTGTAGACTTTAGATCAGCTGTGTGACCATGTTTCACTGCAGCAAACATGGATGGCTCATATCGATTATGGTTTGTACTTACCCCTTCCATACTGCTGTTTCTGGCTTCTTAGAGTAAACACTTCATCCAGGAAACTTTACTTTCTGAACCTCATCCCCTATGATAGGCTCCATGAGGATGTCCATGCTGGTGTGGGGCCTAGATGTCAGGCCTCGGTCTGTGGTCAGTATAAATCTGGAATATTTTTGTGCCCAGTTCACTTTATCCACAGGGTGAAAAGGGCCTGAGGGTATTAGCCCCAGGGGCCAGATGGCAAAGGTTATGGTAGAGGTATGTACTTAACCTATTTTGTGCTTTGTAACCCATTCACCAATTCTTTATTGAGCATCTCCTTATAATAGCATAGTGCTAGGTGTTAGAGATTTAGTCTCTGCTCACATGGAGGGTAATGAACATTCATTGGCCACCTACCCAATAATTGTTCTTCCCTCTCTCCACTCCCTAACAGCACCCAGACCTCACTATTAAGAATTCTCCTTCTCTCATTTTGTATTAGCCTTGCAGTTTCCATGGAGCGGACACCATCCCAGCCTTCTGAAGGTGGGGAAACAGTGACTGCCCAATTGGTCTATGACAATAGGAGCAGTTGCAAGACACAGTCCTTCTGCTGTGATGTAGTCCTTCTGCAGATGCAAAGTCTGGAAATGCTGTCACCATTTGCCATGATAAAGAAAGCCAGATGAGAACGGATCTTACACAAAATCATAAACCCAACCAACAGATCACAGAGCCTAATCAAATACTGCTGAAGTTCACTCTCCTTCTGGAATTTTCAGTTCCATAATTCAATAAATCTTCTTTAAGTTTACAAAAATTTGAGTTGAATTTTCCATTACACAAAAACTTAAAATCTAGCTGATGCATGGAGCTTAGATCTCAAGACCCAGTGGCCATTTTCCTTCCTTTGGATAACAGCACTTATTTTCTTTTGTGAGATACTTCTGCCAGTTCCCTAGTTTTCTAGCAAATTACAGAAGAGGACTTAATGACAAAGAAGTTAGTTGTTATCCAATATTCATTCACTTTCTTTGTTAGTATAACAAAGACACACAACTAACACTTAGTTGTGTTAGTACTAACACAACTCCCAGTATTAGATGGGCACAGCTTCTCTTGCAATTATGTGTGGTCATGTGATTAAGATTTAGCCAGTGGTTTCAGGAGGAGATTTGGAGGGGCAGCTTTCTCCCAGACAAAAGTGCTGGCAGAGGCCATTGTTCATTTGCTGAGTCCATCCCTTACAGAGCTGGAAAGCAGGCATCATATCTGAGCTCCTATCAACCCGGCCAACATGGTTTGCCCCACCCTAGTGATTGCTTGAGACCCTGTGCTGCACAAGTTTCAGGCCTGCCCAAGCCTCATCCAGTGGCTTTTTTATACAAATGACCTCTTTTGGCTCATGTTTCCGATTTTCCTAATATCTTCCAAATAAGCAGCATCTAGCCTTGCATACCCTGCACCTCTTGCTAAGTGGCCCCAGGCCTGACACTAGCAGCAGTGAGCTTCAGTTAGCAGCATGGCCTCTGCTGAGCACCTCCAAGTCCAGCACAAGTAGCAGATGTCTTCAGATTGCTTTGTAGATCATGCCAGGTGACCCCTGGCAGGGGACAGGCTGTGGATTACCTTGTACCTCCTGGTTGGCTCCAGAGCCAGTGCACCAGGCCAGTGGACACCTTTAGACTATGGAAGGTTACAACCCAATCACCTCCACAAATGACACACTCACTAGGCAGACTCAGCAGGCACCAAAACCCCACTGAAACAAGTTTTGCTCTGAGGGGTGGGCCCCTGAACTTCAGTTCCTTCTCTGTAGTCATAGTTGGTCCTTGCAGCTGATAAGTCTGTGGGTTAGTCCCTCCCAGTGATGTGCAACAGCAATTGAGGCTCAGCTGCAACAGGACAGTGCAAACAGCCCACAGAGGGGCACACCTGGAGAGCCCAGCTCGGGTTACTGGGGAGGCTGCACCTGGGCCCTACAGAGCACCTGCACTACACAAGGCCATTCTACAAGTCTGAGATAGGAGCTGCTTTACCTAATACACAGAAACAAATGCAGGGAAGAGGCCAAGATGAGGAGACAAAAAAACAGGTTCCAAATCAAAGACCAGTAGAAATCTCAGGAAAAAAGAACTAAATGAAACGTAGGCAAGCAAACTACCAAATACAGAGTTCAAAACAATGGTTATAAAGATGCTCAAGGAACTCAGTGAGAACTTCAACAGCATAAAAAAGGATGTGGAAGCCATAAAAAGGAACCAGTAAGAAATGAAAAATGCACTAACTGAAATGAATAAGTTAGAGGGAAGCAACAGTACAGTAGATGAAGCAGAGGATCATATCAGCTATTATGAGGAAGCAGAAAATACCCAATTAGAACAGCAAAACAAAACAAAAAAAGCCCCCAAAAATGAAGATGGTGTAAGCAGCCTCTAGGACAACTTCAAACATACCGACATTTACATTTGGGGGTGCTGGAAGGAGAAGAAAGAGAGAACAAAATGAAAAACCTATTTGAAAAAATAATAAAGACAACTTCCCTAACTTGGTGAAGGAAATAGACATACAAGTCCCGGAAGCACAGATACCCAAACAAGATGAACCCAAAGAGGCCCACTCCAAAACACACCATAATTTAATGCCAAAGTTTAAAGACAAAGGGAGAACATTAAAATCGGTAAGAAAAAAGCTGTTAGTTACCAACAAGGGAGCTCCCATAAGACTGTCAGAAGATTTCTCAACAGAAATTTTGCAGGCCAGAAGGAATTGACAAGAAATATTCAAAGTAATGGAAAGCAGGATGTACAACCCAGATTACTCTACCCAGCAAGGTTATCATTTAGAATCAAAGGACAAGTAAAGAGCTTCCCAGACAAGAAAAAGCTAAAGGAGTTCATCACCACCAAACGAGTATTATAAGAAATGTTAGAGAGTCTTCTTTAAGAAAAAGAAGTAAAAAAGAATAAAAATATGAATAATAAGATGGCAATAAATATATATCTATCAACAATTACTTTAAATGGAAATAGATTAAATGCTCCAATCAAAAGACTACAGTAAATGGATAGATAACAAGATGTTACATATGCTATCTTTCACTTTAGATCGAAAGACACACAAAGGCAAATTATAGGAGTAGAAAAAGATATTTCATGAAAATGGAAACAAAACAAAGAAAAGCTGGGGTAGCAATACTTACACCAGACAAAAGAGACTTTAAAACAAAGACTATAACAAGAGACTAAGGACCCAGCAATTCCATTTCTGGGTATTTATCCAAAGAAACCCAAAACATTAAATTGAAAAGACAATATACAACCATATGTTTATTGCAGCATTAATTATAACAGCCAAGATATGGTTGTAATGTAAATGTCCATCAATAGATGAATGAATAATGAAGAAGTGGTGCATATATCCAACAAAATATGTTTCAGCCATAAAAAAAAGAATATTTTGCCATCTGCAACAACATGGATGGACCTAGAGGGTATTATGCTAAGTGAAATAAGTCAGACAATGAAAGACAAATGCCAGATGATTTCACTTTATTGTGGAATCTAAAAAACAAAATAAACAAACAAGTAAAATAGAAACAGACTCATAAATACAGAGAACATTTTGACACTTGCCAGATACGAGAAGGGTTGGGGGAATGGGTGAAAAAACTGAAGGAATTTAGAAGTACAAATTGGTAGTTACAGAATAGTCATGGGGATCTAAAGTGCAGCATAGGAAATAGAGTATTCAAAGAGCATATATGCAGGACCCAGGGACATGGACAAAGAAGGGTATGGGGGTTGCCTGAGGGAGTTGGGGAGGGGCAACTTGGTGCAAGGGGGCTCGGGGAAAATTGAGACAACTGTAATAGCATAAATAATAAAATATAGTTTAAAATATAAAATCATTAAAAAATAAAATTTTTAAAAAAGAATAGTCTTGGGAACATAAAGTACAACGTAGGGAATATGGTCCATAATACTGTAATAACTATATTCAGTACCAGGTGCGTAGTAGATTTATTGGGGTGATTGCTTTGTAAGTTATAGAAATATCTAATCACATGTTGTACACCTGAAACTGATATAATATTGTACATCAACTGCAACTCAAAAATAAAGAAATTTACAAAACAAGATTTGGCCAATGGTATATAGACAGAGTGCTGTGTTCAACTTCAGGAAGATGTTTTTAAGGACAGACATTGTGTCCTTCCTCTCATGTCTGGCTGAAATACAGTCTGGTGGCTGAGGCTGGAGCTGCTATATTGGACCATAAAGTTGAAGTGGACTGAGGAAAAGGTAGTGTTTGGGCCCCAGGCACTGAAGAGAAACACACAAGCCAGAGACCACTTAATTCTGGATTTCTTTCACCTGAGAGAGAAATAAACTTCCTTTTATACCACACTGTGATTTTGGAAATCAATTTGGGGACTTCCTGTGAATCTGGTGATAAAAAAGAAACTTTTCCCAAGGGGTCTGCAGCTGGGAGAATAGGAGCCTGAAGCTGCTGGCTGCCACCACATGAGGCAAGCCTACCAGAAACTGACATCAACATATGCGAAGGATACATGGACAGACACCAAGGCTCACTGGATGGCACTGTCCAAGCCCTTGGATCTCACCACTTCCACTGTGTTGCTTACCTTCAGAGTTGTTGAATGGTGCTACCTGGAGTTAGACAACATGCTAATCCTGGCCCAGGTGCTCAGTTATGTGGGCCAGTACATCCTTCCTCCTACTTCTTTTGGTTTTTGCTTCAGCCAGTTTGAGCAGGGTTTCATTCATTTGCCAGCAGAAGATTTCTGAAAAATAATAACAAATAAGCAATATATACAAGCTGAGATGGGCACTAGGAAGGAAAAACACAGGGTGTTTTTGAGACAGTATAACAGGGGGCCTGATCTACTCTTAGGAGTCTGGGTAGGCTTCTCTGAGGAAACGACGGTTGGTAAGAAAGGTAGAGGAGAAGAGTTAACTAGAGAAAGCAAATGGAGCAGGGAGAAGGAGTGGTCCAGGTGGAAATAAATACCATTTACTAAGGGCCCAGTGTGAGGTGAAAAAAGAACTCCGTGCGCTTGCGAAAGTAAAAGAAAGCCAAAACATGCATAGTGTAGTAGATGAGAGCATCCGAACTGGACACGCTGCAGAGGGAGGCAGAGCCACACCGAGCAGCCACACGACTTTGCCCTCATGCAGTAAGCAGCCAGGCTCATGGTGGGTGCAGAGTAGGTTTCAACTGGCAGAGAAATATCTTGGTGGTGCATGCAGTAGTGGTGCTGCCAGGGGACAGAATAGTTTGAAGACTGTCCCACTAACCCTCCCAGACTGAGGCATTCATCTTCTCACAATTGTTCTTGCCTCCTCCAACTAATTTTCCACTCAACTACCCAGAGAGAAAAGCAGCCATATCATGCCACCCCTCTAAATTCAGTCAGTGGCTTCTCACTGCTCTTAGGAAGAAATCTATACATTTGAACGTGGTTTAAAGGCCCTCCAGGATCTGGCCTGTACCTGCCTTACATCCTCATTCCTACCATTGTCCTCCATGCCTCCTCACCTGCCGTCATGGTATTGCAGTTCTGTCTCTGTGTCCCACTCTTGCTCATTACTTGGCTTCAGGCTTCACACATAATCCTCTTCCAGTTAATGCTTACTTAACTATGCTACCTCAGGCCTTCACTTAAATATCCTTCACACGTTCTCAAACCCTGAAGACTAACTTGGGTTAATATCTATTCTCATGGGTCCTTGTTCCTTACCATTGTCCAGCCTTGGTTACTGTCTGCTGATCTGTGAGCTCCATGGGCCTGTGCCCTGTCCCTTTCTGTTCCCTAGTGACAAGCAGTAGTGCCAGGAACATAGGAAACATACAATAATTATCTGTTCAATATTCTGTGTGCTCTGGGAGGTGGGATAGGGGTGGAGGTGGAGAGGAAGTTAAAGGAAGAAAGAATTCCTACCACAGTTTTCTATGAGGGGGGACCTAAAAAAACAGGTTGTATTTGTAAAAAAATGGTGTATTTATTCTTACATGTTTAAACTTCAGTCACCTTCAAAGTATTCTCCATTGATGCAATACACCTATCACGATGCTTTTTCCACTGTTCAATAGTTTTTGAACTCGCATTGATTTTGATGCTTTTCCGTGTTTCTGCTATTCTTTGTTTCACCTCTTTCACATCGGCAAAATGTTTCCCTTTGAGGACTTCTTTCATCCAGGGAAACAAAAAGAAATGTTGCTCAGGGTGAGATTGAGTGAAAAGGGAGGGTGGAGCACAGGAGTTACGCTGTTTTTGATCAAAAACTGCTGAACACTCAGCACGGTGTGGACAGGTGTGCTCATAAATCACCCATCATGAAATGGGCAAATGCATTGAAAGAGTTAAAAAAAAAATCACTGAGGCTGAATGCAGCCTCTAGCAACAATGCCAGCTGGTACACTGATACAGATGGGTTCCTAGAACCCTCACCTGGCAGGGGAAGCCTGTACTATCTGGGGCCCACCCTTCAGAAGATAATTTCAGTGTTTTGGGGTCCCCTTTGGTATGTGTTGTCATGAAGTGCAGTTCTCATCATCAAAAGGAACTTGCATGAATGAAGAATTTTGAGAATGAATTCTTCTAAAGAGAAGGACATACACCATTTTTAGAAGGTCTTCTAATGCTAAAACTCTGCCCTCTCCTTGCCTGCAGGCCTTAATTGTGTCTCTGCCACATTTTTATAATATTCTTACAGCTACTAAGCTTGGGCAGTTAGCACATCATGCCAGATGATAAGAGCACAGGCTTTAGTGGTAGACAATTCAGTTCAACACACATGTATTGCCTGCACTAGGTTCAAAACAAGACAGAGTCACTCTCCTAGCAACCTTACCATCTGGTGTGGGCAAAAGACACATATGCAGTTCATTTCAATTTAATGTGAAAGCTATGAGAAAAGTATGCAGGGTGCTTCAGAGGCAACTACCACTTATAATTGTGTCCTTGGGCAAACAGCAACCTCCCTCAGAGCCCCAGTTTCCCCAAGTGTAAAATGGGTCTACAGTTCCTACTGCCAAAGGATTGCTTTGAGAAATAAGTGAGGTAACATTCATAAAACACAGAGCACAGTGTTCTACACCCAGGAGGCACTCAATAAATTGTATCCCTTATTTATGTACTAAGGCCAGAATCCAGAACTCCTGTTCTATCTGTGCTAACAAAATGTGTGCGATTCTCCTACCACAAACGGAATTTCCACATAACCCTGTGCACTGTAGTAATTTTACCAATAACATACTATAATACTTGTCCTTGTTCATAGTAGAGTCTGGACGAGAAATGATGGCTATATTAGTACAAATCTATGACTGCTACTCAAACAACACCTCAGAGAAGATCCTGTGCCGAGAGTGAGTCTGAAGGGTTGTTTAAATACGTGAAGAATGGAATGTCCATGTTATCACTGTAACTACTTTCCCCATCTGCTTCTCACCTCTCCCACTAGTCCACTTTTTATTCTGGTGCCAACATTAATCCTATTCCCTCTACTTAGAAACCTCAAAGATTCCCCTTACATCCAAATTAGATTATGTTCTAGGCTTCCCCCTTTAAATTTTAACATAGTTCTTAGCTTTCCCCTGTCTGCTACAAATCATTAAACTAAGGATTTGTCGTTTGCCCATGTCATCCTTCTCATGGCTTTGTCCAAGTGTCCCACTCAGGACAGCCTTGCATGGAAGTGGTCTCCAAGGTTGTATGATTGAAATGCCACTTCCAAAATTCTACCAAAAGTCTTCCATATGCTGGTCACTGTGCTGTAGATTAGGTACTGGAGATGACCCACATGCAAATTAGACCTGGTTAGCTTTTTTCCTTTAAAATATATTTTATTGATTATACTGTTACAGTTGTCTCAATTTTTCTCCCTTGCCCCCTGCACCCAGCACCCCACCCTCCCTCACCATCCCCACACCATTGTTCATGCCCATGGGTCACATATATAAGTTCTTCAGCTATTCCATTCTTTATACTGTACTTCACATCCCCATGGCTATTCTGTAACTACCTATTTGTACTTCTTAGTCCCCTCACCTCTTCACCCATTTCCCCACACCCCCCTCCCATCTGGCAACCATCCAAACCCTCTCTGTGTCCATGATTCTGTCTCTGTTCTTCTTGTTTGCTTAGTTTGTTTTTTAGATTCAGTTGTTGATAGATTTGTATTTATTGCCCTTTTATTGTTCATAGTTTTGATCTTCTTTTTCTTAAATAAGTCCCTTTAATGTTTCATATAATAATGGCTTGGTGATGATGAACTCCTTTAGTATTTTTCTTGGCTGGGAAGCTCTTTATCTGCTCTTCGATTCTAAATAATTCTAAATGATTTGATTCTTGGCTTCATCTATTTTATGGTTGTTTCCCTGTAAATTGTTCATTATTTCAATTAGTGTATCCTTCATCTCTGACTGGATCTTTTTATGCTGTTGAGGTCCTCACTAAGTTCCTTGAGCATCCTTATAACCAGTGTTTTGAACTGTTGGGAACCACCCTGCCTCATTTCAGAAGCTGTAACCCCTCCATGACTAAGGCTGAGTGAGCAACCTTTGGACCTTAAGCCACTAAGGAGACAAAGGTTATCTCCCTGGCAGGGGTGCCACCTCTCCCCCTTTTACTTTACCCTGCCTGGCCCCCAATGTTTGATCCATTAGCCAATGACGGGTAAGATTCCTCAAGGGAGGGATGACCTAAGACAGGCATGATTATGGGGGGCCCCCAGGGAAGGACTTGGGGGGCTACAGCAAAAGGGGGTGATGGACCCTCACCTCTTGGCTTTGACAAAGCCTGAGTCCTCATTCTGCCTGCAAGAAGTCTCCTAACCTCTTGACTGACTTACTTCCCCTGCCTGACTTAAGCCCGAAACAATGACAGAGGGCGGTGCAACCCTGTGCTGGAAAGGGCGGGTTCCCCAAGGTGATCAGGCCTAAGAAAGAATGCATAAAATCCTGTGAAACCTGCTTTGTTAAGAATGCTCCCAATTAAATGATGAGGGTATGAGCAGGAAATGAGTTTGTTTCCCAAAGTTTTGTAGCCTTTTAGCTAACAGACCCTGACTCTGAATAAGCCCTCATAGTTCTTTGAATGTTATCTATTCTTTGATTCTTACTACCTGACAATGATTAATGAGCTTTACCTGTATTCCTGTGCAAAATGAACCCAGTAAAAGCCCATTGAGGAAAAGGCTCTTGGCCTTTCTCCTTTGAGAGATTGGCCACCTTTCCTCCCTAAGCAGATAATGTTTTGGTAGACTTATTCTCATCTATGGCAGCCCAGGGTGGGGGCCCTGTTGGGGTAGAACCCCCACATTGAACTCTACATCTGCTAGATCACTTATCTCCATTTTGTTTTGTTCTTTTCCTGGAGTTTTGATCTGTTCTTTCATTTGGCTATGTTTCTTTGTCTCCTCATTTTGGCAGCCTCCCTGTGTTTGTTTCTGTGTATTAGGTAAAGCTGCTATGACTCCCTGTCTTGGTAGTGTGGCCTAATGTAGGTGTCCTATAGACTCCAGTGGCACAGCCTTTCCTAACACCCAAGCTGGGTACTCAAGGAGCATCCTCTGTGTGGGCTGAGTAAACCCTCCTCTTTAGCTGAGTCTTGATTACTGTTGGCAGGTCAATTGGAAGGATTCACCCAGGCTAGTCAGCTACATAGACTGGCTGTGACCACTGACCACCAACCTCCACTCTCCATGGAGGATCAGCTCTACAGGGGCAGGGTGGTGGTGCTCCAACATGGTCTGTAGCTATGCACTGGGTATGCAGGCTCTGGGGTTTCCTGGGTGGTGTAGGCCAAAATCAGCCCCCACCTGTGTTGTACCTAGGGCACCGTCCCTGATTGACCTCTAAAGCAATCTGAGGTGGCTGCTACTTGTGCTGGGTTTAGAGATTCCTAGGTAAAGCCAAGCTGTGAACCTAGGCTGATGGCTGCTAGTACCAGGCCTGGATCACTTAGGAAGAGGTATGGGGGCTGGGGGCTCATTGGGGCTGCTGTGGCTTGTTTGATAGGATTTAGAAAGCTGTGAAGCATGAACCAAGACCAGCCATTCATACAGAAATGTCATGGTTAACAGTTTAGGTGGGTCCATAAGTTGGGTGGGATGGAGTCTCTGGGGATCCCCAGGGCAGGGCAAATAGATTCCGCCAGGTTGGTGGAATCTTAGATATGTCACCTGCCTGCTGGCTCTGTGGCTCTGTGGGGGGAGGGCTCAGCAAAGGGACATGGTCTCTTCTAGCCTTTCTGTCTGAGAGAAAACTGCCAGACTTTCCGTCTCTCCCTGTATGCCTCTGGTGCCTTTCAAGCTGCTACCCTGGTGCTGGAGCTCAGAGGGAGTAAGTTTGAGTAAGTCTGTGTGTTGGTTCTTTAAGAGGAACTCCAGAAGTTTGGACTCCAGAAGTTTCCTCCACTGACTGAATTCCCACTGGTTTCTTCAGCCAGAAGTTGTGGGGACTTATCTTCCTGACACTGGAACCCTGGGCTGGGGGACCTGGTGTGGAGTTGGGACTCCTCACTCCAAAGATATCCCCCCCAAATTTTTACCCACCACATATGGTGTGGGTCTAGCCCATTCCATGTCTCTGCCCCTCCTACCAATCTGGATGGATGTGGTTTATTGAATTTCATAGTTGTCGGACTTCCATTCAACTCAATTTCTGATGGCTCTGAGTGATGGTTGTTCTATATGTTAGTTGTCATTTTGATGTGGTTGTGCAAGGAGGCAAGCTGTGTTTACCTATTCTGCCATCTTTACTGGTAGTCTGGTTGGCTTTTTCTTGTTGATGATATTTGACTATTCCAGAGAAAGCTTGGCTTAAAGAAATGCTAGTGGACTTTGTTTAAAGTATTTTGTGAACTTTTTTCTCAGTTCTTTAATTTCCTCATACTCCATTATCGAGACAATTGCCTATCAAATAACCATTCCCAGGGAGTGCTCCTTTCTTTAAGAAGTCATCATCTTGTAAGTATGAGATCACTCCTGGGGATATTACCCATGGTTTGGTATATAGTGGTTAATACCATTGTGCTTAAAAATCGGGATGCCATTTTATCAGCTTTATAAACACTGAGGTTGTGCTTATCATTAGAGCATGTGTTCACATAGATTCCTATGTATCAGCCATGAATTCCTCAAGATACCTGAAATGTGAGCTACAGAAAAAAATAAAATAATTGCTACAGTAGCATTATTCTAATGATGATCTTCACCCAGAGGGCAGAACTGAAAGCCAGGAGAGAGAAGCCAAGAGCCTATGAAGTAGCCGAGAGAGAAGGAGAAATATTCCCAAGCCTTGAAACATATTAGAGTTGGCCCAGCTGGATGTCAAAACTGCTTTGGACTGATAACTCCTTCGTACCTTCTATTTACTCTCTCTTTGAACTCAAATGCTTGTGACTTTTATCTTATGCCAGTCCCACCGTTGTATATTGGATGTACGGGGACAGATAACTTGTCTCTAGTTTCACAGGTCCACAAATATAGAGGAATTGGGCCCAGAACTAATTATACCCAGGAGCCTCATCAAACTCATCAATATCTGATTTATATGATGATATTTTATACTTTTGAGCTGATGATATTTAGATAGATTTTGGACTTCGATGCTATACAGGGATAAGTCCCTTGAGAAGCTTTGGAAGAAGGTACATGTATTTTGCCTCTGGAATAGACAGGAATGATTGGTGTCAGAAGTTGTACTGAAATAGTCAGAAGCCTACCCCAGTGCTCCTCAGTCCTGTATAATCACCTCCACTTTGAATGTGGGTGGAACCTGTGAACATGATCAGATATCACTCACAGGATTATGTAACATCCAATGTCAAAGGGAGATTATCCAGCTAGGCTTAATCTCATTATGTGAGCCCTACAAAGGAGACAGTTTTTTCTGGCTGGTGGAAGCAGAAGAAGTCAGAGATTCAAAGCATGGAGGATTCTATGCAAGCAGATTCTGCCACTGGCCACTTGCTGCCACGTTGTAAGATAGCCTGTGAAAAAAGAATGTCAGTGATCTTTGAGAGTGGAGAGTGGTTCCCGGCTGACAGTCAGCAAGAAAACAAGGACCTTAGTTCTACCATCTCAAGGAACTGACTTCTGCCAGCAACCCAAATGAGGTAGGAAGCAGACTCTTCCTCAATCAAGCCTCCAGAGGAGAATACGGCCAGTTGACACTGATTTCGGCCCTCTGTAGCATCAAGTAGTGAACCTGACTCTTGCTTTCCAGATTTCTGACAGATAGAACTGTGAGCTAATAAATGGGTGTGATTTTAAGTCACTAAGTTTGTGGCAATTTTATTATGCAGCAAGAGAAAACTAACAATTCTTAAATATATATTGCCTATGTTCAGTGTAGTTTACCTTGTATAATTGAAGTCAGTTATTATTCAAATAAATTGCTCATTCTCTTTTCAGTTATCATAACCCAGCAGCTAAAAATCACATAGTCCTACTTTCAAATTCAATCAAGTCATACATTTCTATTTCCCTTAAATCCCTACAAAATTCTAATTCATTATATTAATCACAGCAATGGAACTGTACTAGATCAAAATTCTGTAGGTGGTAAGTTTTACAAAGGATTTGGGTGATAACAGAATATGTCAGGCCAAGAATGGCTGATGCAGGCAGAAGAGGGGTTGGCAGGCACTGCAAAAGACATGGGTGTGGGGGGCAGGCTGGAGGTGAGGCCAAGAGATGTTTTAAGGATGCAGAGCCCAGGCTAAGATATTGGAGAAAATGGTGTCTTGTCTTGGAAGACTAGGATCCAAGACTCAGGCTCTGAACAAGAGTCCAGGAAAGAGACTTGGGGACTAGCAGCAAGAGGAGACTTGAGACTGGGCTACCCTGAACTGATCTCAGCATGTTGAAACGTAAATTTTCAAAAAGGAACATATAACCCACACCACTAGGGGTTCAACAGATAGAAATATACTCATAGAGCAAAGGTTTTTCAAGTGTGGCTTTTATATCAGCAATATTAGCATCAGCTGGGAACTCACTGGAACTGCAAATTCTCCAGCCCTACCTGAGACCTCAGCAATCAGAAATTCTTGGAGGTAGGGCTCAGCAATTGCTGTTTTAAAACACCCTCTGGATCATTCTGGTGTGCAGTAAAGTTTGAGAACCACAATAACAGTGTCTTCACCCTTACCTTCCACTGACAAGCATCTTGAGAACTGCAGAACCAAGCCATTAGCCTAGTTTCCTCTTTCCTCATTAGCCTGCTTCCTCTGTTTTCACACTAGAGCCTTTCGGTCAGCACATGTGGAGGGGAAGTTACAGTCAAAAGGCTGTCCATTTTGCTTTTCACTTTGGGACTATCATAAAGTAGATTATTGTTGAGCTGCATGTATGTGTATTAATTCAAAACAGATTTATAATAGATTATAAATACAGAGTATGGGAAAAGTAGGTTTACAGTTGTGAGTGTGTGTAACAGGGTTTATTCTTGTATTATTATTTATTGTATTATTTTCCATATGAACAACTGTAAACCTACTTTTGTACTTTTGCCCACCCTATATTACCACAGGAATAAGTCTATGTGGACTATGATTCAGAAGAGCAGGGGGAAAAAACAAACAGTAGCTTACAATAACCAGGCATGTAAGGGGGGAAAAAAAGCAGTAAGAAAGGTTGAAGGTAATCCTTACCCTTGATATTCCTCACATGAAAAACAAAAAGATTTTAGAATATGGGTGTTTACAAGAGAAGATGCCAGAAAACCTGGAATTATCTTCTGGAGGGCAAGCCCTTTATACTACAGGCTTCCCCCACTAGGTGAGTGTCCTAGGAACCCGTCTGTATCAGTGTACCAGCTGGCGTTGTTCTGAGAGGTCTTGTTCAGCTTCAGTGAATTTTTTTTGAAGACTCTTTCAACATACTTGCCCATTTCATGGTGGGTGATTTATTAGCACACCTGCCCACGGTGCTGAGTATTCATCAGTTTTTGACCAAAACAGCATGTCCCTCTTCCCCCATCCTCCTTATTCACTCAATCTGGCCCAGAGCGATTTTTTTTGTTTCCCTGGATGAAAAAAGTCCTCGAAGGGAAATGTTTTGCTGATGTAGAAGAGGGAGATGAAACAAAAAACCTGCAGAAACACAAAAAGGCATCAAAGTCGATGAGTTCAAAAACTGTTTTGAGAAGTGGAAAAAATATCTTGATAGGTACATTGCATCAAATAGAGAGTACTTTGAAGGTGACTGAAGTTTAAACATGTAAGAATAAACCCACAACTTTTTAGTAAATAAATTCTGGAGTGGGGGGTTGGGTCCCTTTCATATACAAGGTCTGTCTGGAAAAAGTCCAACCATTGTTAATTCTTGTATAGTTTTTTGGAATGAAAAAAACTGGGTTTTGAAACAAAAATGGAGGATATTAATATAATACCCCTAGAGCATATTTTGCTAAGTGAAATTAGAGAAAGACAAATACCATATAATCTCACTTACATGTGGAATCTAAAAATCAAACAAATAAATAGATAAAACAAAACAGAAACAGGGCCATAGATAGAGAGAACAAGCTGATGATTGCCAAAGGGGAGGAGAGGTGGGGTGGGTGAATGAAATGAATGAATGAATGAAATAAGAAATAAAATCCCATCTACGTTAAGATCATATACACTCACAACTAGATCATGTTAATCTCCTATTGCACATAAATCATCTTACAGTGCTGTGTGTGAAAGAGAGACAGAGAGTTTTGTGCTTATTTTGGGTCATTTTATAATCCAAGTACTATCATTTAAAAAACATTTAGGAAATGACACTTACTAAAATGTTTTTTGTTGTTTCCTTGGCTTTTTCTTATGTAATATATTTTCCAGCTTGTAATCTGGAATCTATTTGCAGCTTTTATCATTTTCCCTACCCTATGTCTTCATGATTTATTATTAGTGTGCCACTGGCCACATGGCATTACAATATTTCTAGAATGAGAATCCATCAACTGAAACTAATATATGACTTCTAATACCATTCCCTGTCCATTAATTAACAAGTTATTACCATGATGTTCTGTAATCTTTTGTTAACTATATAAACAAAAATAGATAAAACGAGTCCAGTCAAAGGATTTTTTAAAAATAAACACTAGATTTTTTTAAACTAAGAATGATTACAGGAATTTGATTACCAAAAATATAAAACTGTGGATGAATAAAACAAAGTAGAAACTTTCTTTCTTAAAAATTTTTTGTACCAAGGTGAAGGACATGGTCCATCTGAGACACACCCTTCTGAGGAAATATTTTCATGCTATTACTGGGATATTCCCAGTCCAACTTCCTTAAAGCAGCCAAAGAGAATTATACAACTTTCCAAAATGAACCATTAAGAGGAGCAACAGCATTTTTATCCCTTAATATTAAAGCACTATCACCTTATTAACTTTGATTCTGAATTTCAAAACAGCGTTACATATAGAAAATCATGTGTGCATCTTATATTGTTGCACTTTGCATTAAGAAAATAAAAATGATAGTTTTTGTTTTCAAAACATTCAGAAGCTTGCCTTACACTCACAACTAGATCATGTTAATCTCCTATTACACATAAATCATCTTACAGAACATGAACCTCAGACAAGGTTATTCTAAGACCATGATAAAATGAGACAAAATAAGGCCCCTCCATAATTTAGCCTAAGCATAGTCAAAAACAGAAGCAGCATGATGCCTACATAATACCAAATAGCTCTTACCTTAGCCAAGATGATTGCTACTTATGAGTCATTTACTTTGTCCTTGTTCTAATTTCCCCTCTCTACGGATGTCACTTATTGATACTCAGTTGTAGAATTGCCCCTGCTTTCTTATAGCATTTGATCTAGAGCAAACCCCTGCCTCCTTAGACCCTCCTAAAATTATCCAGCCAAAGCCCCAACCCAATAATCCATTCTTTCTAATTCCCTTTTACTGAGATGCTTCATAAATTCTGTTGATGTATGATCTCCCTGTCTGCCACAAGTAATAAACCCAACTTGTTAACTATAGGCACATTCTCTTTTTTTGCTCATAAACAACAGAAATGTATTTCTCACAGTCCTGGTGGCTGGAAATCTGAAATGAGGGTGATAGAATGATCAAGTTCAGGCATGAGCCCTCTTCTCAGCTGCAGACTGATGACCTCCAGTTGTATCGTTACACGTCAAAGCACAGAGCTACATGTGTGTGATTGATGGTCAATTGCATGTTATTTTCATTTTAAAAAATGAAAGTCTCTTTCATGAGGATCCTTTAACAAAACTTACAGAATGAATTTGGAAAGTAATTGATTGATCCAGAAACTCATCTGATAGTTCAATGTTCTGTGCCAACTCACCTAATTGCTACTTTGCACTATGTTTAATCCTTTAAGATGTCAAACAACATGAACTATTTGGTTTATATGTAACTTGTATGCTTAGATTTGGTCAATCTAGAAATGGTTGGTAAAATAGAAAATAAAAATCCATGTTTCTAATGATCAAAAGCTAAAAAATAAAATCATATTTAGATACTTTTGACCAAGAAGACTATTACTAACATAAAAATTCCCATTGTAATTGTCCATCCATGCTGTCACTATTGTTGTGACCTGGACAACATTATGATAAATGAAATAAGCCAGTCAGAGAAAGACAAATACCATATGATTTCATTCGTATGTGAAATCTAATGAACAAACTGAATTAACAAGCAACATAGAGACAGACTCATAGAAAGCAGGCTGACAGCTCAGCAGGGTGGCGGTTAGGAGGTAGAATCAAGAAAAAAAAAGAAAAAGGACTCATGGACATGAACAATAGTGTGATGATTGCAGGGAGAAGAGGAATAGGGGAGGTGGAAAAGGGTATTAAGGGGATAAATGGTAAAAGAAAAAAAACACAATTAAAAATGTCCAAAAGAGTTAGATAAAAAAATAAAAGAAAAACCACCACTTCCCAGAAAAACAATGGAGTATGAATATCTTACACAGGAAGGTCTAAATAATAGTCTCAGCACTGAACAAAACCACATATTTTCCAAAAAAAATTTATTCATCCCAATCCACAAAATGAATGGCTGCTATTATAAAAATCTTCTTTCATTTTAAACCTTGACATATTTTCATTGTTTGAAATTTATAGTAATGCAGCAACAAAATTTTAGCTCCAAGTAGTTTATTATCCAAGTCAGAAAAATCTATATATATATAAATTAAAGTCCTTAGGAAATTCAAATAACATTTAAAAATTCAGCAATAAAATATTTTTTGGAATAAGAAGAAAATTCAATCCAGAAATATTTCAAATAATCAGGAGAAATGTCCCTTTCTTAGAGTTGAGTTCAACTTCCCACATTTCCTTGTGTCTGAGAATAGTAAACACAAGTCCTCAGCACAGGATTAGTAGCAGACAGTTTATAACACTCACCCTGAGAGCATATGAACACACCATGGGAAAAAGATGCTCCACATAAAATAGGTATCTCAATGGTAGTACAACAGGGCAGCTGTATTGGTATCCTCACCTACTCATGATCTACTTCCCAATTATGTTATTAGAGCCTTTTTTCTTCTTATTAATTCATAAATGGTTAAATTTTCTTTTGACAGTAAAATTGTAACATGGGTTGATTTTGTTTTGTTTTATAAAAAGTGTGTAGCAAACTACTGGTAAATAATAAAGTTGTCTAATGATTACTATTTATCTAATTATGTGCAATTAATTTTCCTACTGTGTTGCTTTAAAAATTTTTTCCTGCATATAAAATTTAAAAAAATTTATATACAGGAGTGCATATAAAAAAAAGATATATGCACCCCTGTGTCCATTTCAGCATCACTTACAATAGCTAAGATATGGAAGCAACCTAGGTGTCCATTGACAGGTGCATGGATAAAGATGTGGTATTTATACAATGGAATATTACTTAGCAGTAAAAAAGAATTAAATCTTGCTATTTGCAAAAACATGTATGGACCTAGGAGGTATTATGCTAAGCGAAGTAAGTCGAGAGAGAAAGACAAATACCATATGATTTCACCTGTATGTGGAATCTAACAAAACAAAACAGAAACAGGCCTATGGGTGTAGACAATAAGCAGATGGTTGCCAAAGGGGTGGTGGGATAGGGAAAAGAAGAAGAAAACAAACCTGCAATTACTGTGGGAGACTTAACCACACTTGTTATGATAGAGGTAGATAAAATAGACTAATAAATAAGGATATTGAAAAGACAAATTAAAATGCTTGCTATTAGTTTTAAAGACATAATCACAACACAGAGAGTCTAAATATTTTGCCCAAGTCCTAAGTAAAAATGTTGATGCTCCAGTGCAAAGCCCACTTTAAGCCCTTAGCACACATAGTGCATACAAAAGTTTGGCATTTTTGTTCAAAGCTTCCAGGATGGCATATCCAAGTTACTCTTTGGCATAAAATATTCTTAGATGGAAAGATACACATCATCAAGATATCAAGTTTCCTAAACTAAGCCAGAAATGTAAGGCAGTCCTAATAATAGTAATAGAAGAATTTTTACAGCAATATGAGCACATTTTAATATTGGTATATTAAAACTAGTATTTCACATTCATATGAAATATTAAATAAGCAAATATATAAGAAAATTCTGAAATTGAAGAGTAATAAGGTTGGGCTAGCTTTCTCAGATTTTAAAGCATATTATAAGGTGACAATAAGTTAAAAAGTATGATAAAGATATAGGAATAGATTGACAGCTTAACAGGAAACACTATGGAGTCTAGCAATAGACCTAAAATACATATGTGAATATTTAATAGATGATAATGTGGCATTTAAAATTATTGGAGAAAGACAGATTATCAAAAAAGGGTGTTACAGCAACTGGAAAAAATAATTACACCAACATCTCTCACTTTACACCAAAATGAATTCCATAGAGGTCTAAGACTTTAAAGTGAACAATAAAACCACAAAGGATCTAGAAGAAACTAAAGGATAATTTTTTTAAAAAGATTTTATTTACTTTTAGAGAGAAGGGAAGTGAGAGAGAAAGAAAAGGAAACATCGATGCATGAGACAGACATGATTGGTTGCTTCTTGCAGGCCCCCATCTGGGGCCTGCCCTCGACCCAGGCACATGCCCTGACTGGGAATTGAACCGATGACCTTTCAGTTCACAGGCCAGTGCTCAATCCACACCAGCCAGGGCTAGAGGATAATTTTCTTTACATGAGGAAGTCCTTTCTAATCTTGAAAAAAACTAGAAAAAATAAAAAACTCAGATAAAAGAAAAATTAACAAATTATGTTATTTACAATTTAAAAAAAAGTTTTGCATGGAAAAAACTACAAGCCAAGTCAAAACCTATGATGATAAAAATATTTGCAACTGAAACCTGAGTCGGGGCTAATTTATCCCACACATAAAAAACTCCTACAAATCGCCCTGGCTGGCGTAGCTCAATGGATTGAGCCCGGGCTGCAAACCAAAGTGTCGCAGGTTCGATTCCCAGTCAAGGTACATGCCTGGGTTGCAGGCCATGACTCCCAGCAACCACACATTGATGTTTTTCTCTCTCTCTCTCTCTCCCTCTTTCTCCCTCCCTCCCATCTCTGAAAATAAATAAATAAAATCTTAAAGAACAAAACAAAACTTAAAAAAAAAACTCCTACAAATCAATACAAAAAGATAAATAACCCAATAGAAACTTGGGCAAAAGGCATACATACATAGTTTACAGAAAAGGGAACACCAAAGGCTCTTAAATATATGAAAAGATGTTCAACTTTACTTTTTAAAGGATTCAAATTAAAACTTTAATGAGATACTATTTTTGAGAAGCTATTTTTTTTTTTAATCTAATAGATTGGCAAAGATCAAAAAGTTTGGTGACACTCTTGGAAGGATCTGGGGGAACAGTCACTCTTATATAACATTGGTGGGAGTATAAATTGATACAAACTTTGTGGAGAGCACTTTGCTAGTATCTATAAAAATTTCACATGCTCATGCTCATTAATGCAGCAAGTCCACTACTGGGCTTTTTATCTTACTGACATAATCATTCATACATGCACAAAATGTCACACATATAAGTTTATTTTTTATAGGAGCACTGAAATGGCAGATTGGAAACAACTGAAAAGCCCACCATTTGGAACTGATTCAAATAAATCATGATGCATTGAAACAATGAAATATTAGATAGTCAAGAAAAATGAAACGAGGAAGCTCTTCATGTACTGATATGGCCTCTGAGATAGATTTAATATATGTACATGCACACATGTATAAAAAAGACAGGTATTCAAGTGGTGATGTGACCCTAGGGTTTTCTTTCCTTTCTTGGTATCAATCTCATGGGCTAAACTTAGAGTCTGGTGATTGCTCACACAGAGAAGGACAGCAGGTGAGTGGCTTGTAACTGGTATTGATCATCTAAGCCCTGATACACAATAAAGATGCAACCCCCCCCAGAATATGCATAGAGTATTTTTGGAAGAAAAACCAAGGAGTTGTTAATTGGCTTTGGGAATAGAAACTGGATTGCTTCTTTGTCCCCTTTGAATTTTGAAGCATTTGAATATATTATCTGTTTTTAAAATTAAATAGAAATAAATTAAATTTTTAAAAATTGAGTAGGCCTTGGTAACCACTGATAATAGCTTGGACCCTAAGGAGGCAGTCTAAGAAAGAGTAAGAAAAATATCTCTGCAGAGCATAATATTCAGGACCTGTTGTTTCCCTAAGTCCCCAGTTGTCCGGTAGTCTGAATTATCTATTTCCCATGACAACCAGGTAGCAGAGCACTAACTGTGCCAGAATTTCCTTGGTGGCTGAAATCAGGGCTACTGCTGCCCTCTCCTTCCTCTCCTTGCTTGCTAGCAATGGAGAAGCCACTACAGCACACACTTAGACTGACCAATGAAAAAATGGCTGGAGCCTTCCAGTTCTTTAGCTGATATTAAACTCAGTGAAACAAAGAAAGTATTGGGAGTCACTGAGACCAGTGACTACTGATCCTTATGTCACCTCCTCTTTACAGCACAGTCTTTGAGTTCTCCCCCTTGGATCTGCTCCAATGACGGGATGTCTGACTACATCAGCCACTCAGCCTTGGCTAGATGGAGGCAGTGCAGATGAGGCCCACCGAAAGGTGGAGCTCATCTTTCTAGGCATTCTTTTTAAAGTTAAATGCAACAAATCTGCTTTTGTTTAAGTAGCAGATGGATTGTTCTTTGGCTTTAGGAAACCTTATGTGAGGAAAGTAAACCCATACGGTCTGGAAGGGAAAAAAACAGGGCAACTATCCAGATCTGGATCTAACTATTTAGCCAATCGCCTAGCAGTCAGCCATGATTAATGGGCAAGGTCGCGATGAAAAGGGCTTTCTAGAATGCCTTACTCCCCCCCTTAAGCAATTTACTTGCATTAACTCCTTCACTTTTAAAAACAACTCTAAGAGGTAGTCATTACTATGATTTCTATTTTACAAATAAGGCAACTGAAGCATGAAAAATTTAATTGGCCCAAAGTTACCCAAGGAGCAAAAAGCAGAACTAGGATTGATCCCACATAATGTGGCTGCACTCTCATCAAAACATATGGCATTCCGTCATAGCAATTTTACCTATAGTATGATCTAAGTATGAAAAGTAATAATTTTTGTTTGAACCAGCTCCTCCTGAAACTCATAGATCAGAGTGTATGTGGACATCTATATTTATTTCCTTTAGTCAGTGTTTCATACATGGTTGAACCTTGTTGTTATGAAGACATAAAAAACCACAGTTGTATGTACCCAGGAGCTTTGCAACACTAATTTTCTTGAAATAAACACAATTCTCTCTCATCCTGTCCCCCTTACTTTTCTTCTTCCCTCTAAATCAAAGCAACATTTCATTTAATATACACGTCATGTAGCATGAGCAAAGGAAGCAAATAAAACAAAATAGGAGTCCTAAGCAAAATTTAGGACAAAACTTCAGTCTTATATTATCTCACCTACAAGTGGAACCTAATCAACAAAACGAATAAGCAAGCAAAATATAACCAGAGACGCTAAAACAAAGAACAAACTGACCATAACCAGAGGGGAGGGAAGAGGGGATACAGGGGAGAAAAGGGAAGGGTCATCAAGGAACAGGTATCAAGGACCCATGGACAAAGCCAAACGGGAGTAGGATTGAGGGTCAGAGGTGGGGATGGGTGGGGTAGGGGCAGTGGTGGGAGGAAAATGGAGACAACTGTACTTGAACAACAATAAAAATCAATTAAAATTTTTTTTAAAAGACTGAAGACTAGAAATGTTACTAGATGGTGGCACAATGGAGTGGGGACATGTATCTCTTGACTCCCAGTCATGGGTTATTCATACTAGGCAAAGGCTGAAAATAGGGTACCTTCACCCCACCATGCCATTTATTGATTTTACTTAGGAATTCCTATGGTTTTCTCCTTGCGCTACCAACCTCTCCTAAAATTCTCCACCATGGGAGGAGCAGACAGGTCCATTGAGAAGCAACATTGTGAAGCCAAAGAACCACCAGCCTTAGAGCCAGATCATTTGATATTCTAATGACTCCATCATCTGCCAGCCTGTGATTTTGGGCTTATTACTTATGTCTCCAGCTTCATTATGCAGGGATTAATAAGACTAATCATGTTGAACATGGAGATGATGTAAAGTTAGTGCCCATCACATTAGGTGATAAAGAACAAAATCAATTATTACCAGCATGGATTTCTCTAATTTATGTATCCACTGAGTCTTCCTCATTTTTTCATTCCTCAACTTATCACATCTGTAATTAATTTTTAAAAAGCTTTTATTTATTTATTTTTAGAGAGGGGAAGGGAAGGAGAAAGAGAGAGAAACATCAATGCGTGGTTGCCTCTCAAGTGCCCCCTACTAGGGACCTGGCCTGCAGCCCAGGCATGTGCCATAGACTGGGAATCAAACCGGCAACCCTTTGGTTTACAGGATGACACTCAGTCCACTGAGCTATACCAGCCAGGGCTTAAACTTCTTTAGCACTTAACATGACTGTGCTTAGAAAATGACTATGAATCACTTCAAACATACAGAAAATAATATACCATCACTTATGTAAGTATCCATTAAAAATATATGCTGTCTTACATGTTTTAAAACTTTATATAAATTATATATATTATGCTGCAACTTGCTCCACTGTCCCCAGTTTCATGTTTTTTGAGATTTACCCAGGTTGATATATGCAGCTTTGTCAGTTATTTTAAATGCTCTACAGTGTTCAATTGTATGTGCCTAACAACGTATTTCTGCATTTTCCTACTGGTGGACATTTAGATTTTTTCCAGTTTTTCCTCGCTTACAAAGAATGTTGCAATAGACATCCTCCTCACAATTGCTTCTTTGGGTATTCACAGGACAATTTCTCTAGGGTACAAATCCAGAGGAGGAATTGCTAGGTTTCAAATGGGCAAATATGCCCATTTTCAACATTACTAACTATTGTCAAATTATGTTCCAAATCACAATAGCAGTTTGTTGTTGCAGTTTGTGGAATTTTTGTTTGTTTATTCTTCATTGAGGTATATTTTACATGCCATAAACTTACCCATTTAAAATGTACAATAGTTTTTATGTTTTCTGAACTGTACAACTGTTACCACGATATAATTTTAGATTCATGTATAATGTTTTTATTTATAAATATACTTAAGACATCTATCTTTAAAGCTGGTTACATGTTCTGTCCAATGTATCCATGGAAATCCCCTGGGAGGAGCTACTTTGTACAGATTTCCTTGTTTTTAAACCTGTTGTTTGAGTAGGTGGCTGAAAGGAGCATACCTAATTAGATTATGAAACTGCTTAAATGCAGGTTCCTGTTATATGCTATAAAAAGCATTCCTATTTATCCACCTCAGAGTAAAATGACTCAGAACTAACTCTATTTGAAGAGAATGGGAGGAGTGGTAAACTAAGGAGCTATTTTTCCCCAGAAAAATTCTTGCTGAAGCCAGAAAGGGAGGAAGGTGTGAACCAGCACAGGTGCTGGAGTAAACAGTCGTGAAAGCCAGGGCATTGGCAGAGGAGGAGAGAGAGCAATGTCCCCCACCCCCCACCCCCGCCACACACACACACACACACACACACACACACACACGTTAACTTGGTGAGCTTTTAATCAAATAATGTTCATGCTCTGAGTTATTAATTAATGGCACTTTCAAACACTATAATGTTTACTCCAATTCAAACTTAATGTCTTGACAATGTGGATTGCCAAGTGTGACTTAAAATAAAAATTCATATTATTATTCTTATCCAGCTACTAAATGTTCCAAATCTAGTACAATTTTTTTCACTTGGAATCTCATAAAAACATCAGGTTCGTGGATAACACTGGTCCTCTTGTATTAGTTTTTTCCTTTTAGTCATTGGCTTAGGGTCCTCAATTTTCAGATGCTAAGGTTTCATATCATCAGGTGCTCAACAGCTTTCTGAAACTTCTTGTCTTTCAGCCTTTCCTACAAGTACAGAGGGTACAGTCACATTCTGTGACTTGCCCAGCAGGTGACATTAAGACCTGGCAATGAGGACGAAAGGAACAGTGTTGAATGCCCAAGGCAAATACACTGTACCTCACCTTGCTGGCAATGCAGCTGTGGCAACAGCTTCTCAGCCTGGGGCCAGCCCCACCCTAATCATGGGTCAAGAGGCTTTACCTGAGGTAGGTAACAGCCTGACTCAACAGTGAAGTGTGGCATATGGACTGAGACGATTCTGAATTGGATGCTTATACGGAGCCACCCTAAGTCCTCAGCAACCTTGGTGCCTAGTCAGATTGCCCCATGAGTCTGTGAAAATCACCTTGACCTCTATCCTACAGCATCCTCTCATGAGCAAGGAGATGGCTCTGCAAGATGTTGTTTACATGCCAATTTAGCCTTTACTACTTGTAGCTGAAGTGATTGGGCTTTTCAGGCTTTGGACACTGTTCACAGTCAGCAACCAGGCGTGGGGTTTAAGAATGAGCTGCAGTCAATGTGAGGACCCAAGGAGCTGCTTCTGTAACTGGCTGTGTCACTTCCTATGCATTGAGGCCTGGCCCTTATGGCAGGTTTTGGGTCCACTCCAAGGCCCAATTAATGTCTTAGGATCTGCAAAGGGACAGGACAAGGGAATTAAATGGAAAACAGCCACAACTTGCACTGGAAGGGATTAAGCCCAGCAACCTTGAATTCAGGGTAGAAACCCAGTTCACCAGGACAGGAAAGAGCCAACGGGTGAATGCTTCTCTCACTAGCCCCTCTGCCCACCCTAGGAGGGAACAGTCTAATTACACTTCATCCAACCTGTGTTCCCAAACAAGGTAAACTTATCTAGAAGTTGCTCAGACCCAGAAACGGGCTGAGTTAAATGAGCCCTGCCCCCAGCTGAAATGCAAGCTACATTTATCTGCTGCTTCTGAGTATGAAGAGCAAGACAGCTGAGGCATCCACACCTGGGTCATTCTCCTGAACTGGCTTCAGGGCTGGCATTCCTGGACTCCACCTTCCTGCTCTTATGGTCTATGGACTCACGTCTGTGACTTGTCACAGTCCTGGGGCCATGCTTTCATCCTCCCGGCCGCTGTTCCCTCCACACTCACACCTACTATCAACAGCTGGCATATCTCTTCCGATTCAGGGGGCTCCTCTCAGTTTTCAGTGTCCAGACGGGAACTGTCTGCACACGGAAACAAGGCCCCGCATCTTTCCTTCTGTTTAAAACCTATCTTCTACAAGTTGCAAGGGTTCCAAGAGGTGGGGTGTGGGTAGGTAAAAACTCACATTTGCCCTCTCCCTCATCCCATGGTACAGATTAAATGTGGGTAGGCAACAGTAATAGTTCTACTAGCATAGAACTGGTATAGTAGCTATGTGTCAGGAACTATTTGAGTGCTTCATACATATTATTTAATCCTCAAAACAACCCTATCAAGGAGGTATTATTATCTTTATTTGTTGGGTAAGGGCTCTGAAACCCAGAAAGGCTAGGTATCTTGATTAAGATCACATTTTACAGAGGATGGGGTGGGATTCACACCCAGATGAGCTGACTCCAGAGCAGAGGCACTGGAGGGGACAAGGGAAGGGGAGGCAGTGGGAGGCATCCACTAGGGTGCAGGTGGAGAGAATTTTAAAATAATAATGAAACCAATCAAATTATTGTCCCACGTATAAGCACTTTTCAGTAAAGCAGTAACGACAATATCTTCCTTACTTGGGTGGACCCCTCCCGTCATCTTCTTAGGCTGGACGTGCCGTGTCTGTACTTGGCACCTGACAAAGGAACAACTGGGGTGACTGGGGTGCAACCGACAGGAGCCTGACTGCAACTCTGAGGGTGGCTGAGCAAAAGTATGGAAAGAACCTGGGGCTTTAAAATTATTTTGGTAAAATACATGCAAAATTGGCCACTTTAACCATTCGATTAGGTGGCATCAAGGACATTCACAATGTTGTGCAACCACCACCACTATCCACTTCCAGAACTTCATCCCCCTCAAAAGAAACTCTCAGCACTCATGAAACAGGACTCTATTCTTCCCTCCCCCAGCATCTGGTCACTTCTCTTCTTCTTTCTGTCTCTATGAATTTGCCTATTTTAGGTACACAGAATATTTCTCCTTTTGTGCCTGGTTTCTTTTCACTTAGCATAATGTTTTCAAGGTTATTATCTATGTTGTAGCATGTATCAAAGTTCCTACATTACACTGTAGGAACTTTTTGAGGCACCATATGTTAGGAGACCTCGTGTTAAGGTGGAGGACGAGTTTACCCTGTGGTGCAGGTCGTGTGCATTGGTTTCCTGTTTCTTACAGCTGAAAGAATCCCAGCTGCATAAGGCACAACTCAGATTCTTCTGTGAAGCTGCAGGGTGGGCAACGGGCCCACAGAGGACTCAACATGAAAGCTCTCCAGCATGTGGCATAATTCTCCAGAACTTCCCCATGGGCTGTGTGTGTAAATCTAAATCTATGTGCATGTACATATGTATATGCACACAAACACGTGACTAAGCCCATACCTTTACCTCTTTCCATCCTCAGTTTAAGCTATTTTGATAATCCCTTGTTACAACTGTGAAGTTCAACATATACAGTTATTTGGCACTTAACATTTTTCATCATAAAAATGCCACAAAGAGAGAGACATTGTGCTTGGTGCTCTACAGAGGAGCACAGATTAGTGCCTCTTTTCACAATACTTCTCCACAATCTTCAACAGAGTTAGTCATAATCAAGTTTAGTCAAGGGTAAAGAATAAAAACATTTATTTAAGAAATATCATCCACCATCAATAAATTTGAGTTTGGTAGGCACAAAGAATGGGTAATTAATGTTTTGTTGGTGTATGAAATTTGAGATACAGGAAGCAGTATGGCAAAAAAAATACTATTAAAACTGAAAAAGAAAAGGTAGTAAGCTACTATGATGGAAAGGGACTGAGGTTAAGAAAACGTCACCAAGGAATGAAAACAATCTCCTCTTTAAGTACTCACTAGCAGAGAAGGAAGTTAGATTTACTTGCACGATCTCAGGGGTACGTTCCTTATGGAACATTTTGGTTCCTGGCTATGAAGAGTTGAATGCAGACTGTTGTGAGCAGACCCCAGGAGCAGAAGATTTGGAGAAGTGGGATAAGGAGAAAGAAAAATCAGGCATAATGTTTTTGCTCAAGGGTCCTTATAAAAAGATATATATTTTAAAATCTGAATAAACATGTATTACAATTTTTTTCTGTGACTATAAAAGTATAATGGGCAGCATGAGAAAAGCTGTAAACGTATAATACCCTTTCCTTGTAAACTGGCATGCCTCCTGAAGCTATATTATATATCAGCATTACAAAATTCTATTTTTTTTTTTTGCTTGTTCCCTTTTCTGGTTCCTAGTTGTTCACATTCTTGGAGAGAACAAAGGCCTTTATAGGCCCATCAATCCAGTCCTTTTATTTCACAGATAAAGAGTAAGCAGCTTGCAATGGCCACATTCATCCTCAGTAGCAAAGACTGAACTAGAACAAGGTCTCTTGATCTCCCATCAGGTGCTTTTTGCATTATAACACGGCATGATTCATACCACCCTCCATCCTGGTCTGTACTTGACAATCCCCATCTCAGCTGGGGCAGAAGGGCTGTGAGGGAAAGGGATAGGTCTGTTTGGGGCTTCTCTGGCTTGGTATGAGCATGGGACATTAGAAGAGGAGGCGATAAATTAACACATCTCCTACTTCTATCCCAACTCTGAACATTGAGAGAGACAGAGAAGTGGGGGCAGACAGAGAGAGACACCTGAGAACACCTGGTGCATAAGAGAAATTTTTTACATGTTAGAATGAGAGGTAATTGATTAAAGAATATCTGGCCGAGGACACACAATCATAAACCTCTCAGAAGCTCTGCAAATAAAGCTCTGGGTGTAGGAGATGACCAATATGGGGAGCCTCAGACTCCATTTGACACCTCCACCCTACTCCGTGGAGTCTTTAACCACCACACTATCAATTGAGCTACTAATTCCTGGTGGTACTTGCCTCCAAATGTGCAAATTCCAGCAGAAAGGAAAATACATTTGACTGGATTCTTTTTCAAAGTCCCACCATTCTCACATCTATTTCTGATTTCACATTCATCAGCACTCAACACTCCACATGTTCTATCCTGGCTAACCAGATCTCTGGGTGACAATATGGGGGTGCTTTATCACAACACTCATGAGGGGCGTCTCAAGAGGGAGGGCGATCAGATCTCTCAGGGCCATTCTTATGTGTGTCTTTTAAGTACAAAATTCAGTGAAAGTGTCATATATATATATATATATATATATATATATATATATTTAAAACCTCACCTGAGGATATGTTTATTGATTTTTTTTAAGAGAAAGGAAGGGAGGAGAGAGAGAAACACTGACGTGAGAAACATCAACCCATTGCCTTACATACATGCCCCAACCAGGAATCAAACCCACAACCTAGGTATGTACCCTGGCTAGGGAATGAACCCACAGTCTTTTGGTGTATAGGACAATATTCCAACTAACTGAGTCACCTGGCCAGGGTGAAAAGTGTTATATTTTTAAAATGTCTATCATATAATTTTTTTTGTTCAAAGTGCAACACAAGGACTATGAATTGAAAATATCCTTTGTCATATTCATGAACTAGGAAAACTGTGACAGAAAAGTTCTTGAAACTCTGACATTCTCAAGTTTACTGAAACATCAAAAAATACCACAATTCTTTGATTGTCTGGCAGGAATTCATTTTCCTTGTGCTCCACGGGTTCCTATAGAACAGGATCTCTTTTATTTAACCTTTTCCTGGAAATTGCTTTCTGAAGTGAAGATAAATCCTTTGTTTTATAAGAGCCAGCCATGTGTTCTGTGCACCATCTCAGGCAATAAATTGCATTTGTACCATTTTTCTCGTTTCTTTCCATATAGCTTGTTGTGTCTTATACACAGACTCCTGAAAAATTCTTTCAACTTGTATATGGAAGCCACGACTGTCTTCCTCCAGGGCATTGATGGTCCGAAGAGCAAAGGGAGTCCTATCCCGGGGCAGGGGATTGTTTAGGGGCCGCATGGGTATGACAGAGTTGTATTTGTGCTGTCTGTTAACAGAGTTCATTAGGGATGTGTAGAACTGGAACTTACACCAGGTATCTCTTAAAAAGTTTTCAGTCAACAATAAGATTGTCCACGCAGACCCATTTACAGCATCATCTAAATTCTGTAAATGCTGCCTGCCACCTGGCATCTCAGCAAAAATTATTCCAGGTTTGATGCCAAACCCATTTTGGAGCAGATCCTGGACTCTGAGAGCTTCGCTTATGTCATCTTCTGCATGCAATATCACAAATTTGAAGAACACCTCTTCTTCTGCTTCATCGTCAGACATCCCGTCCACTCCCTCAGCTCCCTGCTGCTCTCCTGTTGTCATCTCTGCTGTACTGCTATGCCCAGCAACATCACACAGGGGGATTTTAGAGTTCCTAGGATCTGACTCATGATGTCTTTGACTTGTATCCACACTGCGGCTTTTACCCAAAGAGAGAGAAAGAGGGCAAGGATCTATTTTAGACTTCCCAACACCCATTATAAATATCCAAGTCGGAAGAGAAAAGCTTTAATTCTTGGCATTTCTTTTCATTCTAAAAGAAGAAATAACAAAGAGAAGAACATTGTAAATTTAATCAAAACATTAAAAATAGAAACTTGCATTCAACCTGGGAAGCTCAAAAACATGACAATACATAGGTCCTAAGAAAGAAATGCCAAACATATCACTGGGAAACAAAATCACTTGTCTTTTGTGAGCTTCTAAGGGCTACTACAGATAGTTCAGGGTAAGTTAAACTGAGGTGTCCAGGGAAATGTAATAGGAGACATTTGGAAATATTAAATGGCATTATATTAGTACTATAAACCTCCAGATTAAAATGAATTACTTTGGTATTGTAGTGAAGAGGTACCATAGCACCCTATCAATTTAGAGTTAAAATATAACTTTTCCATTATCAAATTATTATGTGGAGTAGAAATATGAAAATCTAAAGAAACAATATTCAAATATTAAGTATGGAATTTATTTTTGTATCAAACACAAATACAAAACAGAGTACAAATATCCTAAAGTTGGCTAGCAGGCAGCTCCTACTGACTCAGCATAGAAAAATTGAAAATGTCAAACATCACTGGTTTAGAGCTTTTTTATTTGTCTAAGGTCAGGCATTACTGCTGTAGTGGGGCTGGTGGAGAAATTATAATGAAATTATAATAAGGGTTGTGAAAAGTAAGACATACTTTCTTCCAGCTAATCCTGGGAATACTGAATAAAACACATTTATTCACCTAGGGAAAAATTAACATCTTGGTTTGGAAGTGAAATCTAGAAACAAAGATTTGTGATTTTGTCCAGTGAAATCAACAAAGATCATTATTGTCTAAACTCATTTTTTTTTATTTTAAAAATTCTAAGAGTGGAAGAATTTGATCAGCCATGAAAGAAAGGTATTCCATGTGAATCTAATTTAAATAAATACTCAGATAATGCTGGTAATGTTAATGGAACTCCAAAATAGGCAGTTATATAGTGTATTCTTTTATCAAAAGAAAATTTAGGATACATAAATATAGGCTTCATATTTTCAAACATGGCCCACATTGTTTATTTTCCAGAGCATTTTATTTATTGTTCATGGACAAAGACCAGAGTTCAGTAAGAAATCAGAATTACATTCATAATAATGTAAGTAACACAGCTCCATATGTCAAAATAATTCAGGTTTAGAAATCATTCAGCAAAAATGATGGAAAATAGTTATGAGAAAAGAAAATAAAAAAGAAACACAGGGAACTTCTTTCTAATATATATAGAGAGTGAAAGGGTTTGCTACTGCCTCTGAATAGGGAAGGTATCACTGCTACTGTCTGCCATTTATTGTATCTGTACCTCAGGTTCTGACTCCACAGTGTAGTATGCCAATTACCAAGAGGCATTCTAGGCATAATAACTCCAAACTGCTGCTACATACGTACAGACATATATACATACATCCCAAATAAAAAAAACAAGTGAACTTGAACCCTTTTCATTGTTTAGGGTTAACTGCTGACTTTGTTACTGCATTATGAAAAAAGGTTTTACTATGCAAAGTTGCAGAAACAAGCATCCTCTGCATGATGACATAATTGTTAAACCACTCAGAGACATCTGTTTTCTGTGCCTGTTAAAATGATGTTCATTTATTTGTTGAGATAGGTTTGTTAAAGCAACTTAACATCATTGTTTTGATCATGAGTTGCTACAGAGAAGTGCACTTGAAGTAATACAAGATAATCACAAAAATGTCAAAAATTTCCAAGGTAAAATGGTGTGTCAAGCCAATTGCAATATTTTTTGAATTTCTAAAAAAGAATTACAACTTTATCTTATTTTTCCAAAATACCAGTCAGAAAAACAGCAAAACACTCCAGAAATCTATGGTATACTCTTGAACTTTCAAGCCCTCCCACCCACCCTGACCCTAAGTAGACCAGAGAGAAAAAATTTAATGACAATGTCTGAAAAACTTCACTATGACCTTCTAATTTGGAAGGAGAGAGGGAGGAGATAGCCAAGGTGGGAGGATGTGGAAAGCCATGTGCTGGAGACCTTTCTCATCACCAGTGACTCCACACGGGGGATGGTCCTGATCAATCACTGGGGTTGGTTCTCAAGGCTAGAAGAAGGAGAGAACTCAACTGTGCTCTCTGAGCCAATGAACTCCATCAGTAAAGAGGGCTCTACTGGAACAGAAGGAAGGAATGGAATGCCGATGGACATGGGTGGAGGGGAGGAGGCTCACAACAAGAATCCTGGAAAGCTTCCTTTCAAGTTCTCCTTGCCCATCAGGCATGGTCAGCACCAGGTCTGAAGCACTTAGGTTTCATCTCCTTCCCTCAGTGAAATGGGAGGAGAGTGAGGGTGGCCGCTGGGGAGAGACACATGAGATGACATTCACAGGAATGAAAACATGTGTGCGTCACTTTTTAATTTACTTTTTAAAGAAAAGGTAGTGGTTGAAATACCTAATGACACTGAAAACATTTGTGTTGAAGAGTCTCACGCCCACCATTATCCATCCAGTTACCCTATGGCCTCCCACTGGTCAATTTTATGAGTTTCTCCTACATTTTTCTACTGTTTCTTTATAAATATAGTATATTCTTTTTTCTTTTTCAAAAAAGTATTATATATAATATATATGCATTACACATATGTATTATATGCAACACACATGTACTAGATGTAGACACACATGTGTTGTAGGCATGTACATATACTACATGCATGTACATATGTGTGTATTACATATATTTTTTATTTTTTGGAAAAAATATTATATACATTCACATACACAAATAGCCAAATACTAGTACATACATAGATTGATTTTATCATTAATACTGTGACCTCAGAGCTTTCCACACCAGCACATAGAGAACTTCTTCACTCTTCTTCACAATGACATAATCTTCCAGCATGTGGATGTACTACAACTGTCCCTGTTCCTGGATATGTGAGTTGTTTCCAGTCTACTACTATTATGAACAGTGCTGCAATAATAACTTCAGGCAACAGTCATTTCATATGTGTGCAAGTTCATCTGTACAATAATTCTACCAAATTGAGTTTTTGTATGAAAGGACAAATGCATTTGTGATAACAATGATTTGGCCAAATCACTCTCTGTAAGATTGAACCTTTTTTTTGTTTGTTTGTTTTTATCATGATACAATGACACACCCACTTCCCCCTCCCTTGCCACAGCAAAGATCCAAGACCACCACAGCTACCAATTATTATTGCCCCACAGTCCAACAGAGCTAATCACATCCCCTTAGGCAAGAGAAAAGTGGAAAAATATAACCCATCAGAATGAAGCCCTGAAACTGAGATTCTGAAGGGAAGATCAGAACAGCTCTGAGATGTGAAGGATGATGGTCCGGAATGTATCCACTCTGTATCTAGGCAAAAGATATAGAACAGAATCCTCCACTTCCTAAGATGGAAAGAACAGCTTGGCAAATATCCAAAAATATTATAGGAAATAAAAAAGAACATAAAAAAGAATCATAGCATACAAAAACTACATGCTCCAGAATCAGACTATGAATGCAAATCCCAGTTCTGCTGTAAAAAAACTGGGAGACTTTGTACAAATTACCAAATATATTTGTGCTTTGATTTTATGTGTAAAATGGTAATAATTATAGGACCCACATTTAGGGGTCTTAGTATATAATTACAGTACCTATAAAGATCAAAAGGACTTATGGCAATGCCTCCCAATCTTTAGCAGCTATTACTGTTATTAAATACGCACCACAGAAACTGAAGAAAAACCGACACAACAAACACTTATGCTCTGGGGCAGTGCTACTCAAAGTGCAGTCCACAGACAAGCTGCCTCTCTGAACGTTCTGGTGCCGGCCTACAACAAGGCAAGGAGATTGTGCCAGGATGTCAATCAACTACATCACTTAAGTATGCTGTTCAGTTCAGCTGACTTTTTTTCACAGTAAGATAATTTTCAGTGAAGAAACCAGAATGGTTTACATTGGGTGTGTGCTTCTTATATTACAGATAAGCACTTTGATTAATATTGCTCTAGGAGACAATAAAGAGAATATGTTACCAATAAAACAAAAATATTAGTCCTGGCCGGGTAGCTCAGTTGGTTAGAGCATTGTCCCCATGCACCAAGGTTGTGGGTTACATCACTCGTCAGGGCACATACAGGAAACAACCAATGAATGCATAAACAGGTGAAACAACAAAGCAATGTTTCTCTCTCCCTCCCCCACTTCCTCTCTTTCTAAAATCAATCAATAAAAATATTTTTAAAATATTGAAGATGAGACAACACAATTAGATGAAAAGAGAGACTATAGACAAATCAAGGAGCAAACACCATGAAATGAATATGAAATCAAAACCATATCAGTTAAAATGGCAAAAAGGCTTGAAAAAAAAATCACAGAATACAGAAAGGAAAAAAGATAAAAAATATAGCAATTTGAAAAAAAGATATAGCTATGGAGATTTCTTTTAAACAGCAACTGATATAATGAAAACAAATGCATCTGAAATAGAAAATCTAATAATACAACAAAAAAATTCAGAGATATAACAGATTCACCACCCTAATCCAAATGATCCATCTTACTGATGACAACCAGACATTATGTGCCTCCTGATGTAATCAGTTTAATGTGCACAATACAGTGTATGACAAGATTTGCTAATGATGTTGAGCAGGCATAGAATATAGAGTTTGGAATTTGGAATTTGGAAGAGAAGTCCAGCCAGAAGATGTATATTTGGTATTTATCTGTGTATAGATTATATTTAAAACATAAAAACTATATGAAATTATTGAGAGTGAGTCTAGATAGTAAAAGAAAAGTGGATTTCTGACTTGCCAGCCCCCACCATCACGGGAGCCCTTTCCTAAAATAAATCTCCCTTCCTCCTTCCATCTCTCCCACTCTCTCTCTCTAACCTATTAGCCCTGTTTCCCTGGAGAACTCTATTACGGACTTCTTTAAAAGTTTGTTGCCCTAAAATTAAGATTTAATGTTTGCATTTTTAAAACATTATGACCACTTGGGAAGAGAGGCTCCCAAACAGTAAGTAAAATAATAATAATAATTTGATAAGACTGTCAGCTGATTTCTCAAGAGACCTTATAGGCAAGAAGGGGCTGGAAAGAAGTATTCCAAATCATGAAAAGCAAGGACCTACATCCAAGATTGCTGTATTCAGCAAAGCTTTCATTTAGACTGGAAGGGCAGATAAAGTACTTCTCAGATAAGGTCAAGTTAAAGGAGTTCATCATCACCAAGCCCTTATTACATGAAATGTTAAAGGGATTTATCTAAGGAAAAAAAGATAAAAAATATGAACAGTAAAATGACAGCAAATTCACAATTATTAACAACCACACCTAAAACAAAAACAAAAGCAAACTAAGCAAACAACTAGAACAGAAACAGAACCACAGAAATGGAGATCACATGGAGGGTTAGCAACAGGGGAGTGGGAGGGGGAGTAAGGGTAAAAGGTACAGAGAGTAAGTAGCATAGATGGTAGATAGAAAATAGACAGGGGGAGGGTAAGAATAGTATGGGAAATGTAGAAGCCAAAGAACTTATATGTACAACCCATGGACATGAACTAAAGTGGGGGAATGTGGGTGGGAGGGGGTGTGCAGGGTGGAGGGGAGTGAAGGGAGGAAAAGGGGACAACTGAAATAGCATAATTAATAAAATATATTAAAAATAATTAGATAATAAAATGTTTGCACATATACAATTTTTAAACTTGCCCATGTGTTTACTACAGAAAAAGCTTTGTGTTTAAATCATTGCCTCTGAAATTTAACACATTTAAAATTAAGGAATCTAGTACTGTACTAGACTCCTTCAGCCTTTAAGTTCTTTCCTATCTAAACAGCACCATCTTCTGGCAAATACATGTAAAATCAATAGTTTCTTGTTTTTTTATCACCAACTTAATTTTTTTAAGTAATTTTGTTGATTATGCTATTCGAGTTGTCCCAATTTTCCCCTTTTTGTCCCCCTCCACCCAATAACGCCCTTACCTCCAGCAATATCCCCACCCCAGTTCATGTCCATGGGTTGTGCAAGTAAGTTCTTTGGCTTCTCTCTTCCTATACTGTTCTTAACAACCCACCCTTCCTATCTATTTTGTACCTACCAATTATGCTTCTTAATCCCTGCATCTTTTCCCCCATTCTCCCCTTTTCTCCTCCCAGCTGATAACCCTCCAAAATAGCTAGGATTCTCTATAGCTAGGATTCTGTTCCTATTCTGCTTGTTTGCTTAGTTTGTTGGTTTTTTCTTTTTAGATTCAGTTGATAGTTGTGAGTATGGTGTCATTTTAATGCTAATAGTTTCAATCTTCTTTGTCTTAAATAAATCCCTTTAAAATTTAATGTAATGGCTTGGTGATGATGAACTCATTTAGCTTTACCTTGTCTGGGAAGCACTTTATCTGCCCTTTGATTCTAAATGATAGTTTTGCCGAACAGAGTAATCTAGGTTGAAGTTCCTTGCTTTTCATCACTTTGAATACTTCTTGCCAATCCCTTCTTGCCTGCATTTTTTTTTGTTTTTGTTTTTTTTGAGATATCAGCTCACATCAGCTGATAAGTTCCTTATGGGAACTCCTTTGCAGGTAACTTTCTCTTTCTGCTTTTAAGATTCTTTCTTTATCTTTAACCTTTAGCATTTTAATTATGATGTGTCTTGGTGTGGTCTTCTTTGGGTCCAACTTATTTAGGATTCTCTGTGCTTCTTGGACTTATATGTTTATTTCCTTCACCAAATTAGGGAAGTTTTCTTTCATTATTTTTTCAAGTAAGTTTTCAGTTTCTTGCTCTTCCTCTTCTTGGGCATCCCTAAGATTTGGATGTTGGCACTTTTGGAGATGTCCCAGAGTCTTCTTATACTATCCTCGTTTTTTTCATTCTTACTTCTTCCTTCTGTTCTGATTGAATGTTTATTTCTTCCTTATGTTCCAAATCATTGATTTGAATCGCAGCCTTCTTCCTTTTGATGTGGATTTTTATTTCACTTAGTGTAACCTTCATTTCTTCCTTTATGATGTTGCCATATTCAACAAGTTCTCTGAGCATCCTGATCACCAGTGTTTTGAACTGTGCATCTGGTAGGCTGGCTATCTCCATTTTGCTTAGTTCTTTTTCTGGGACTTTGTTCTGTTCTTTCATTTGAGCCACATTTCTTTGTGTCTCCTCAATTTGGCAGCCTCCTTGTGTTGGTTTCTGCGTATTAGGTAGAGCTGTTTTGACTCCCTGTCTTAGCACACCTGTTAAGTTGTATGGGGTGGAGCCATAGGTATTCACTGGTGGGGGGGGACGGACTTCACCGAGTTGTGGCTCTGTGTTGAGGGAGGGCTCAGGGAGGGGATAATGCCACTGCCTTGCTGCTGGAGGTTTGCCGAGCACTTGCCCTGTTTCCAGTCGCTTCACCAACTTCCCACATGCAACTGGCATCCTTCCAGCTGTTGCCCTGGCATTGTATCCCTGAGTGGGTGGGTTTGCATGTGTTCTAAGTCCATATGGGCCCTTTAAACTGACTCTCCTGAGAAACCAGAAAGTTCTTCCACTACCCCAGCCCTCACTGGGTTTTATAGCCAGAAGTTATGGGGCTTTATCTTCTCAGTGCTGGAACCCTGGGCTGTGCAGTCTGGCCTGGGGCTGGGATTGCTTGTTCCCAAGGTATCCCTCTGGATTTTTATCAACCACACGTGAATGTTGGACCACTCGTTCCACCACTGCTGCTACCTCTCCACATCATACTCCATCTCCTTGTCTCTCCACTCCAACTCTGAGTCTCTGCCCCTCCCTACCTGTCTGGGTAAACATGGCTTCTTTAAATCCTTGGTTGTTGAACTTCCATACAGTGCAATTTTTCTGGAAGTTCTGGGTGTTATTTGTTTTGAGGTTAGTTGTAATTCTTCTTGTGGTTGTATGAGGAGGCAAAGTGAGTCTACCCACGCCTCCATCTTGACTAGAAGTCAATGAATAAATTTTGATGTTAAAAACTTACTCTGTACTAAGACCTGCTAGGTTTAAGGGCTGTGAAGCCAGAATAAGTACAAAACTAGGTGTTTCATTCAGGACTACAGGTGCTAGAAAAGATACCTGCAGCACAGAATACTACGTATTAATAGGGCTGAGAGAGCTGGACATTTTCCATGCAATAGAACCAACATTTACAAAAACAATGAGGCACCAGAGGGCAAATTCTGTTAGGATAATTTTACAGTATGTGTTTATATGGTTCATGTGTATTAATATAAAGGCAAGAGGAAGGTAGTGGTAAGAGATAAGAAGAGAGATAAATAGGATTAGAGAGCATAAGGATTCTAATCTATTATGTTCAAGACTTTGAATTTGATCCTGTTGACAGACAGAGGGTCCCTGGTAGGTATAAGTCAGGAAGTGACATGATCTGACTTGTTTAGACAGGGAAAAATAGCTGCAGTAAGGAGACTAGGCTAGAAGCCTGGAAGGCCTTACACTGGGAGAACAATTAGTTGAGAGGCAATAACCCGAGTGAGAAAGCAGAGTCCAGACCTAAGGAAGTAATAATGGACACAAAGACGTGTAGTAGGTAACAAAGGCAAGAGGTGCCAGAAAGAAGAATCAAGTGTGCCTCCCAAGCCTTATCCTTGTGTAACTTGGTGATGTTGCCATTTGCCAAGATGAATGGGGTGGGGGTGAAGGTGGGTATGACCAGTTAATCCAGCTGGGGATATAAGGAGGTTGGGGTCCCCATAACCTAGAAGACAAGCTGTCCAATAGGCAGTGACACAGATAGGCTCAATGTTTGGGAGAGCATCTTCATGGAGGATAAAAGTTTGGCACTAGTTCAAATTTGTGAGTAACTAAGAATAGGTAGAAAGAAAGAACAGAGACAGAACTAATGCTTGCAAGGGATTCAGAGGAGAAGCAGCCCACAAAGGAAGGGGAGGAGTGACCCTGGAGCAGGAGGAGAATCAGATGCAGATGGGTATCTGGAACCAAGGGAAGAGAGTGCTTGGAGCAGTGGTCAGTCCCCTGCATTTAGCACCTGGATGAATGGTGGGAGTCACATCAGACTGCAGTATGCTGAAGAGTCTACAGGAAGTGAGGGCCTAAAGAGAAGGGAAAGCTTAGCTGAGAAAGAAGGGAAAAGCAGGCCAATAGCTACAAATGAGCATAGGGTCAGGAGAGGATTTCATTGAGAAGTAATACTTGGACTGCCTAGAAACTGAGGAAATTTGCTAGTAGAAAAAATAAACAATATGGGCGGGAACATCTTAGAGCTGAGCTGTTACCCTCTTGGTCATGGGGCAGTCTGTTTCTAATCAACTTCCCTCTTTCCCTAGGAGGGCAGAGAAAATTTGCCACTTAACTCCTGAGTGTACTGTGTTGTATGATATGTCTGTGATGAACACTGGGTAATGTGGTGACATACAGGACTTTGGGGTTTACCTTCTGGGAAGATTAGTGCACTTTTGTTTGTATGAAGTATAGTTGCATTATCTTGAAAGAGAGCATATTGCTATTACTATTGTTTCCTGGCAGTTTAGATGTGGAAAGAAGTGGGGTATGATGTGAAGTAGACAAAGGAGTATTCTGCAGCAGGTACTGCAGGTCTGCTCATCCCAAATTTATTCCAACTTCCTTTTAGTGTGCCTTCCTGAACTCCCTGTACCACAAGTACTAAGAGCTGTATTTCCTAGACTCCCTTGAAGCGAGGGTTCAAGATGTAATTTAAATTCTACCAATCAGATGTACTTACATGTCTGAGTTAAATATGAAGGCAGGCAGAACACGAGGCACCTACTTTGCTGGTTCAGGCTCCAGCAGATTTGGCATGATTCAGGAGCTGGCAGCTCCCTGACGTGGCAGGTTTCCTGGTCATGGCAAAAGCCCCAGAAACACTAGACCCATGCTGCTAGGTGGTATAAGGAGATGTCATTAGACCCCTAAACACTCAACCTAGAGTCTAGCTCTTCAACCTTCCTGATGAGACTATAAATCTTGGAATACCCTCTAATGTATACCTTTCTGCTTAAACTAGCTAGAGTAGATTCTGTTCCCTGCAACTAAACAGTGATGGGTACAACATCCCAACTCAGGACAAGGAGCTACAACACAGGTCAGCAGCAAACATGGCCTGCCACCTATTTTTAAAAAAAACATTTTATTGATTGATTTGGGGTGGTGGGGAGAGAGAGAGAAAAAAGGGAGGCTACTTGTTCCACTTTATGCATTCATTGACCAATTCTTATATGTGCCCTGATGAGGGATGAAAGCCTTGGCTTATTGGGACAATGCTCTAACCAAATTGCTCCAGCCAGGGCCCACCTGTTTTTGTAAATAAGGCTGTGCTGGAAGACAGCCATGCCCATTTATTTATGTACTATCTGCAGCTAATTTCCTGCTACAGAGGTAGAGCTGAGTGGTTACGGTAGAAACCATATGGCCCATAAAGCTAACAATATTTACTTTCTGATTCTCTCCAAAAAAGTTTGCCTACCTCGGGATAACAGCATGGCAGTGCCAGGATACAACAGAACAGACCTGTGTCAGCCAGACAGGGAACATGTGGACTTTCCTTTCACTTCATCACACTGAAAATATGTTTAAAATCCCAACTAGGGTAATCAATACTTCCAGGAAAAGGTAGAATTTGAATCCATCCTGATCTTATACTGAAATAACATTATTACAAATAACATCATCACCTGCCCAGTTATGACAGCCAGAAACCTGAGGCATGGCTGACACTTTCCCCTTCCTCTCCTACACTTCCAGTTCCAGCTATCACCAAGTTCTGTCTATTCAGCCTCCAAAGCACATCTCAAATTGCTCTGCTTTCCCTCTCCACATTTTCACCCTAGGTCAACATCTCTCCTCTAGTCTACTACACTGCTTCCTAATTGGTCTCCTCTGTCCACTCTGGCCAGTCTAATCCACTCCATTCAGCAGCCACAATGATCTTTTTAAACACATACATCTGATCAAGTTACTCACATTTATGACCCCCCCCCAATGGCTCTTGAATGCTCTGAGAATAAACATTTCTTAATATGATCAATGCCGCCCTGTATCTGACTCCTCAGTTCCAACTTCATCTCTTTCCTCTCTCCCCTTTGTTCCTCCAGCTCCCTGAACATGAGTCTTTTTTTTTCAGATGCTCCAATTTGCTCAGCTTTCTCCCATCACAGGATCTATGAAGACATTTTACCACAATTTTGAGGTATGAGTTATGCAACCATATTTTCTTATTAGAGAACTTGTATGTAGTATCATGGGCTAGCCAAAACTCTACTGAAAGTAAACAGTCAGAATGTCCAAAAACTGAGGAATGGCAACAACGTAAATTATGTCATGTTTTTATATGATGAATCCTATTAAATTGTTAAAATGTTTGAGTGTTATGAGTAATTTTAATGAGAAATGCTTCCATAATAAGTAAAAACAGTAGAGTATAATATAGCACATACAGTATTGATCTCAGCTTTGTAAAACAAACTAGAGAAAATAGATTGGAAAGAGGTACACCAAAAAGGTAACATTGGTTATTGGTGTTTGGTAGGTGTGTAAATGTACATATAATCTATATGTGTATCTATATATATCCTTTTTGTACAATGACAATGCAATCTGAAAATTTTTTTTAGTAAATAAGAAAACTGTTTTCTAGGTTATGTACTTTTAAATAGAGGTCATCTAACATGATGCCCAGAGAGTATATTCCTTATGTGCCATATCTGCACATTCCAGATGGGTGGAGCCCATTCCCAGGTTTAACTATTTTTGACCTCCTACTTTCTTTCTATGCAAATTTTCAAAGAGTCTGACTTTGCTAACTCTAAACCAAACAGAGATCTTCCAATATTCTACTTATTTATAAGCACCACAGAGCAGTATCATCTCCAACTAAACAGATCCTTGAGCAAGTACTCATGTAATTACTTGAGAACAAGCACATACACATACACAAACTGCTTCTACCAGGTAAAAAAGCAAAAATACACAAACAGACCTTGCCTGGGTACTGGCTTTTTCATCTGTGAAACCATCTCTGGACTCACTGGCTAGGAAGCCCCACATTGCTGGGTGCTGTCTAGCTCACGCATACTGAAGCTTCTGACAGCCGTTTTCATTCTAATGCACTCCTGGCTTCCCTTTTAACCTTCCTACTCTTCTCTTTGATAAATATTCCAAATCCACTTATTTTAAAATTTTATTTAATATTCTATTGCACATATTTATTCATGCATCCCAAGTCTGAAATTAAATTTTTTTTTTCTACAGCAGGGTAGGGTAATACATATACTACTGATAACACCACAGAACAAATTCCTTGGGATTAAAATAAGAAATAAGCATTATAAATTAAACGGTCTTTATCCCCCAATGGCTTTTCCTAAAGATAAAAATATTTTTTCATTTCCATCCCACATCTTTTAAAAAGAGAACTAAATTTTGCTGTAAAATCTTGGTATTCTGATAACTGCTTAGTCACTACACTTAAAAAACTTGTATAATATTTTCTACTTCATTTTTTGTCTTTCGATTTAAAACACCTGTTACTGGTATCATTCAGAAAGTCTCCAAATCAGAGATCACTGCTTCCTGCTGAAGCAATCGAATTGCCAAAAAAAATATTGCATACTTTTTTCGGTAGACTGAATAGCATTTTTCTTTCACTTTCTAAATTTAAAAATGAGAACTGGCACCAAAGGGCAAACTCCCAAACAGGAAGAACATTTTATAAAAGCACGGAATTTATGGGCAAACTGTATTTTATCAAAATGAGGCTCAAGAGAAAGCATCTGTTGTTGTGCACTTCAATATTAGAGAGTCCTAGTAACCAGCAATGTTCTAGAGGTGCCATAAGCTCCATGGAATACTAGTATCTGACAGCAACATACCTGCAGGTCAGTAGTAAAAAGAATTAAAACAGGACCATGGCAGATAAAACATCTGAACAGGGAAGTGAGGGAAGTAAAAGTGTACAGCTTGTGATGTCCACGGGAGAGGCCCATGGAGGGCAGAAGCCCATGGTGGGCAGAGGCCCATGGCAAGCAAAGGCAACAGCAACAGGATCTTCATCCCTTCACTGAAATAAGCAATGAAGAAGGTGGGAGATAAGATCATAGTCGTCAGAAATTAGATCACATAGGGCTTTGAAGCCATTGTAAGAGTTTGGTTTTTATGACTGTGATAAATGGCCACCAAAAGGTTTTGAAGGGAAGTCAAAGTTCTGATTATATTTGAGAAAAGTCATTGCTCTTTGTAGAAAGACTGTAGAGGAGCAAGGGCAGAAGCAAGAAGAGCAAATCAGAGAATTCACAGTCATCTGGGTAAGAGAGACTGTGGTTTGCATGAGTGAGGGAGTGAGACGTGGTTAGATTTGAGGTATTTTTTCAAGATAGAGACAAAAAATTGCTAGATGCTTGGATGTAGGGTCTGAGCTAAAAAGAACGCATCAAGAATGATTCCTAGAGTTTCAGCCTAGTTGAATGGCATTAACATTTACTGAGATAAGGAAGGTAGCTGAGGGGAAAGTGGGGGGACAACTGGGTGGGTGTCATATCAGCAATTGTTTTTGACCATTTTTTCTGTGAACAACCTGGTCAAGAACCAAATTGTTTGAGAACTGAGATGTTTCAGAACCAAGATTTGACTGTACTAAATTCAAACGTCTATTAGATTTCCAAATGGGGTTCGTGAGTAAACAGCTGGATGTACACATCTGGAGGTCGGCAGAAATAGAGATACAAATTTGGAAGCTATAACCTTATAGATGTTATTCACAGCCATGGAATATGGCTTAGACAGAAACTGCCTTGGGGTAAAGTATGGCTAGAAAGAGAATATGGCCAAGAACTGAGCCCTGTGGTACTTCAACATTGAATGGTTGGGAAGAGGAGTAGTCTGCAGACACAGGAGTGACCAGTAAGAAGAGGTGACCTGGAAGCCAAATGAAGAAGGAATATCCTGGAGGGAGCTAAAGTGAAAACTGCACAGATACTGCATTTCACAAGTGATAAGGGGCCGATGAAGACAGAAAGCCCAGGGGAATGGGTGGAGGATGAAATATGAAAAGTGGAAATAGAGACTTGGTGGCAAGTCATTTAAAGAAGTTTTGTTGTTGTTGTTTAAATAACAGGGAGCAAAGAAACAGGCAGGACCTAGGAAGGGATGTTTGCTGGTGGGGGGAGCGGATTATTTAAAGGCAAGATTTATCAGCAGACCAGATTTGTTAAAGGAACAAGTAAAAAATACCATGAGGAGCAAATGGTTCAACAGTATAAAAGTGGTTTATACTCAAGTTCCATACAGCTGAACATGGGTAACATTTATTTTGCCTCAGAAGGAAGACATTTTAGTCTGGCTCATCTACTTTTGGATTTAAATGAGATATAAAATAGAGTTGCTTATCTCCATTCATAACCACACACTATTTAAAGTGTTAAAATATGATATTTTAAAGACCCCCGTTTTTAAAGTTTACTTCCACGAAAAACTGGAGGGGTCCTAACTAATATAAAACCGAAACCTAGTTCATAGATGCCAGCCCAAATTATTTTTATCCAAATTACCTTTTGTACAAGAAGCCAAAAAGAAAACCAAAACCCCGAGCATTTTGTGCCTGGCTGAGGTTCATGAAGAACCTGTAAGCCATTTAAGACTCTAGGCTATTTGCTTTATGGCTCAGAGGTTTCTTTTAAAAAATGGGTTTTCTAGTCTAGGTGAAATTTAGAAGAACAGTAGAAAGTTGTGTGGATTTTGCCTTCACCGTAAGGAACCCGCTGCCGGGCCTGTAGCAAGGTAACCCAGTTCCTAAGCCCACCCCGAGCCCGGCGGCACCTCCCCCGACCTCCGCACCTTCTAGCCTGTAAGGAGTGTGGGCTTTTTCATCTTCTTCAGCCCCTGAGCGGACCCACTCGGTGGGCGACTTCTCCTGGGCTTGGGAGAGAAAGCTGACCAGCCCTGTGGCCACGCCCACTCCCAGCGATCCGCCCACCGGAAGTCGCAAGGCTGCGGAGTCCCCACCCCTCGGATACGCGCGGACACTTACCCCCTGGGCTGTCGCTTTGCTCCGCCCCCAACTGCACCCCCGCAGCTGCCCAGGTATTGCTTGGGCCGGGGAGGCAGAGGCAGTAAGTGCCCTGGAGACGAGTCAAAAGTTGTAATCTGGCTGGACCTGTCCGCGTGGGAGGAAAAAACGGGCCATTCACTAGGGTGGAAAAGAGGAAATCACACAGGAGAGCTCTTCTGCAGGCAAAAGTGCACTCTCCCTGCGCTGTGGCCAGGAAGTGCGAGAGGAGGGGAAGAGGGTGGGAACTCCACTGTAACTACTATTCGAAGACCTGGGTACTGGGATGGGGGTTGCAGCCACTGCTTCCGTCTTCCAGGCACACCCAACACTGAACCGTCAGTAAAGTCTAGGCCTCCTAGACCCGACTCCCTGGGAAATGGCGTGTCTTACTCAAACACGCAGATTCTGGACTTTTGCCCAAGGTACAGCGACTACCTCCAAGGTGATCCCTTGACGTTTCCTTTCCCTTTGGACTCTCACTGAATGTCACTGCAGCCAATCACCCCCTAACCCCAACAGCCACCTTGCTCAGGTTCTTTTTCCACAACCGAAACGGACTGGGAATTCACTGATTATTAAGGAAGAACCAAAACAAAACAAAAAGAAAAAAAATCAATCAAGTGAAAGAACCATAAAAAGCCTTATGCCAACATAACAAACGTCCAAGCATGTAAAAATGTTTGAGTTTATTTGAGCCAAACTGATAACAATTGCCCCAGAAGCAAAATCTCAATGAATTGAGAAAATGGTTCAGAGAAGGGCAGTTTTGCCCCTTGTTTTATACAATATAATCAAGGGAGGAGGCCTAAGGGGGTTATATGAAATTCATTGATGATAGATTAGGGAGGTGGGAGAAAGCAAAGCTGAGAAATCTGTGGGATTGGATAAAAAAGAAAATGAATAGACACCTATTTCTGTAACATAGGTGGGTATAGAACAGTTAATAACACAACAATGAGGGGCTCTGTGGGCTCCTGCTCTGGTAGGCGATTGTGCCCTGAGGGGTCTGGAAAAGGGAAGTTACCCTGACATTCCATGGGTTGAAAAAAAGGCAGTAAGACCAGCTCAGTTAAGGTAAAGATTAACCTTTTGTCAAGAAAGATACCGGCCCAGGACCTTGCTTCCTGCCATGACCTGTTTTCAGTTAGAAAGTTTTTAGACCATCCTGTGTGGTTACTTTAGGTCTCTGAGTTTGTAAGGCCACCATGCCAGCCTCGTGGAGGCTTGTCAGGTTTCGTTCACACTTACAGAGCCAAGTACTTGATCCTAATCTACTTCAGGCTCCCAATCCTAGTCATATCCTAAGAACCCAGTTCAAAAATAGCCCCCCAGCCCTTCTCTTATTCTCAGGCAATCTCTATTTCCAGCCACAGGTAGAGCTAAGAGTTATTTCCTGCTCCTCCACCCACACCCAACAGGATGGGTCATTAAAGTTTAATAGTAATTACTTGGGGCAACTCCCTAATAAGCACCATTGCAACACAATTCATTACCCTCTGACAGCTGGTTTCTTCTCACTCTATTTTCCAACAATTCTTTTTCAACTATTTAGGTAAATAGTGGCCTTGTTACTAAATTCCAATGATACTCCTGAGATTCTCTCTTTGGCAATTGACAAAATTGACTTATTGTCTTCTCCAAATACTCTATTTCCTTGATGTCAACCACCCCATATGGCTTTTATACTTATCAAACCTGTTAAATTCTTCTTTCAGTCTCCTCTGCCTGTTTCTCTCATAGCCCTTCAAATCAGTGCTTTTCAATTTTTTTCACTGCAGTGCTACTAACGGCAAATGCAATAAACATTTATTTCACCATTCACCACCCATATCCCATGTACAAATGAACCCAAAGTCACTAATGTCAAGAGTAAATTCACTTGAATTTTCCCATTTTATGTTTCAAATTGTTCCAAATTTTGCACTGTTCTTCTTAAGTTTGTTCTAAGAAAATATTTTAAATTGGTTACGAGGTTCATTACTTAAAATTTCTACCCAAATTATTAAGTATACATTTCAAGAAATGCACTAATAACTTATGCCAAAAATATCTGGTGTCTTTTATATGCTAGGCGCTAGAGATATAGTGTGAACAAGACACACTATAGATTTTGCAGTCTAGTCCAGGAGACAATAGACATGTAAACAAGTAAGAAAATTTCAGGTCCTTTCATTGTCAATGAATGAATGAATGAATGAATGAAAGGAATACAGCAGACTAAAGTGGGAAGGACTGCTAATTAAATCAGAGAAGAAATGGCTTCTTTGAAATGTGAAATTTTTTCCCTGTGGCATCCCACACCTAAAATCCTTGGCATTAAATGCTGATGTTTTCAAGGTCTGTATCCTCTGTACTCTTTAGCTTACTCTACCATTTCCCTGGACATCTTGCATATGCCCAGCAGACACTTACATAAATCAGTAAAAATAGAAATGATTTGAACATGATTAATGAACTTGACCTGATTGATATACATAGATTATGGTATCTGGTGCAATTTCAAAATATATATTCTTTTCAAATACACATGGAACATTAACAAAATCAGATATCAACAAAATTATTCCATATTTTTTTTGCCATAGAGAAAGTCTCAACAAAGCAAAGTCAAAACAAATCAGAAGACTGGAATAATACAGAATATGTTCTCTGACCACCTAGGTATCAGTCTGGAAACCAAAAACAAAGATAACTAGATAAGCTTCTACATGTCTGGAAATCAAAATACATTTAAAAATAATCCATGGGTCAAAAGCAAACCACAACAGAAATCATAAAATTGTATCTGAATGTTAACAAAAATACTACATGTCAGTATTAGTGGGACTTAGCTAATATCTAATGAGAACAGAACTTTTAGTCTTAGATGCACATATCAGAAAACAAAGCCAGAGAATCAACTATTTAAACATATACATCAAGACATTAGAAAAACACAGAAAATGAAATCTAAATAAAAAGAAAAAACAAAAAGATGACCATAAAACAGGGAAAAAAAACAACAGAAGATCAACAAGAGCAAAAGATGATTCTTTGAAAAGGTTAACAGCACTGGCTGGTGTGGCTCTGTGGATTGAGCTCTGGCCTGTGAACCAAAAGGTCGCTGGTTCAATTTCCAGTTGGGGCACATGCCTGGGTTGTGGGCCAGGTCCCAGTGGGGGGCATTCAAGAAGCAACCACACATTGATGTTTCTCTTGCTCTTCAAAAATAATCATTTGAGGGCTCTGGATATTGAAGCAAACAATAAACTGAGAATCATTTTTAAAAACATGCTGAATTTGGAGTAGGAGTCTGTGGCATTTTTGCTAGAAGCTGTCCTCATCTCCCCAACCCAGCATATTCTCCAGCTATGTTGGTGCAACAGTGCTTGCTGCCAGGGTGAGGGTGGCAGTGAAAGCCAGGGGTTCAACTTCTAGATGGAGCTAACCTGACTTGGAGTGGATGGCAGAAGTTCATAGCTAGTGGTGCTGTCAATAAAAATCACAAACTTGGGAGGAAATAAATGGGGGAACCCCATAGCTCTGTTAGTCTGAAGCCATGGCCTCACATCAGATGAGCAGCAGAGCAGTGGATTGACTAGCAATTTAATAGGAAGATCCTGGAAGTGAGAGAGCTATTGAGGGTCAAGATTAGCTCTTCACATACCTCTGCATGATTGGGAGGTTACATATACACACGGGAGACACAAGTCTGCTCCTACAGATGTGTGTTTGAACCCTGGTTCTACCGCTGATTGTGTGACCTTATGTGAGTGAACTTAACCATTCAGTGCTTCAATTTCTTCATCTGTAAAATGGGGGAAAAGCATTGTCTAATAAATAAACTATATAGCATGAATGGAGAACATAGTACAACAGGGACATAGTCTTACAAAAGTGTTTACTATTTCTCAAAATGTGGTATAACGACACCTACAATGGAACCTTTGGGAGGAATGCCAAGATTCACCCCAGATCTACTGAATCAAAGTTCCAGGGGAAGAAGCTAGAGAAAGATCAGTGTTTTACATGTAGACTAGGTGATTCTAATAGCACAAATGATTGAGAATGATTACGTTCAGGTTAGATGTTGTAATTTTCTGTCTGAGATCTGTGTCCAGATGCCTTGAGAATAAGAAACTATCACATTTACTTCAGTATTCCCATTGTGTAGTACACAGTAGACATTTAGTCAAACATCTACTGAACAGTAGAAAGTTTTAAAGTCAATCAATATCCAACCCTCCAATTCCCACCCTGCAAAATAAATTAACAAAATAGTCTTTCTTAGTACTAAAACCTTTATATTAATAGAAAAAAAGCTAAAATTACTCTAATATCATACAGAACAATTATTCTTTAAAACATTTTGAGTCATGGACCCCTTCAATAATATGATGAAAATGACATGCTCTTTCTCTAGAAGGCTGAAGATATATGTAAAATCTTGTAAATAATTTTAAAGGGTTCATTCCAGGTTAAAAACATGTTATATGAAAACTGGTTTGTTGTCTAACACTTAGAACAAAATAGTAAGTTCTTGAATCTCTAGTTTAGAGGTGTCCAACCTGTCGCCCGTGGGCTACATGCAGGCCAGGATGGCTATGAATGAGGCCCAAGACAAAATTGTAAATTTACTTAAAATGTTATAAGACTCAAGACTGTACACTTAAAAAAAATGTTATTAGACTTTTTGGGATTACATGTCGCAATGTCCCATAAAATAAATGTACATACACTCTTGCTATTTGTACACATGCATGACTTCCATTTTATGTGGTGTGTGCTTTCAGTGTCTTATCTTCCAAACACAGACAGTAGAATTGACACCATCAGACGTTGCATGTGCTTGTGATGACTTAGCAAGGTAGCGATTATCAATATTTCAATATACCATTGCAACATCAGGTGTTCATTATTATTTGGAAGTCAGGTAAGCATTCTTATTTGATCATTAAAGGTATTTCCATTTCTCAGCAGCACCTCATGCATCACCTGCCACGATTTATAATTGGCCTTCCACATTGTCCTGCATCAGCAGATGAAAGAGCTGTGGAAGGGCCCAAACCTTGCTTTCTATTTTCCTGTTAATTAATTTTCACAATGAAAGCAAATAAGGTCCCTTATCTAGTATTTATTTTATTTTAAATTTAATTGACTATGCTATTGACTACGCTATTACAGTTGTCCCATTTTTCTTTCTCCACTTTATTCCCCTCCACCCTCCAACCAGCATTCCCCACCCCCTTAGTTAATGTACATGGGTTATACATATAAGTTCTTTGGCTTCTCCACTTGCCATACTATTCTTAACCTCCCCCTGTCTATTTTGCACCTGCCATATTCTTCTTATTACCTGTACCTTTCCCTCACATTCCCCCCTCCCCCTTCCCACTGATAACCCTCCATGTGATCTCCATTTCTGTGATTCTGTTCCTGTTCTAGTTGTTTGCTTATTTTCATGTTTAGGTTCAGTTGTTGATAGTTTGTGAGTTGGTTATCATTTTACTATTCATAGTTTTGATCATCTTCTTTTTCTTAGATAAGTCCCTTTAACGTTTGATATGATAAGGGCTTGGTGATGATGAACTCCTTTAGCTTGACCTTATCTGGGAAGCACTTTCTCTGCTCTTCCATTCTAAATGAAAGCTTTGCTGGATAGAGCAATCTTGTATGTAGTTCCTTGCCTTTCATGACTTGGAATACTTCTTTCCAGACCTTTCTTGCCTGTAAGTTTCCTTTTGAGAAATCAGCTGATAATCTTATGGGAACTCCTTTGTAGAACTGTCTTCTTTTCAGATTATCTCCTCTTTAGTTTTGGGTATTGTAATTATGATGTGCCTTGGTGTGTGCTTCCTTGGGTCCAACTTGTTTGGGACTCTTTGAGCTTCCTGGACTTCCTGGAAGTCTATTTCCTTCACTGGATTGGGGAAGTTCTCCTTCATTATTTTTTCAAAGTTTTCCATTTCTTGCTCTTCCTCTTCTCCTTTGGGCACCCCTATGATTCAGATGTTGGGACATTTAAAGTTGTCCTGGAGATTTCTAAGCCTCTCCACATTTTTAAAAATTCTTGTTTCTTCATTGTGTTCTGCTTGAACATTTATTTCTTCCTTCTGCTCCAAATCATTGATTTGAGCCCAGGTTTCCTTCCTTTCACTATTGGTTCCCTATATATTTTTCTTTCACTTTGCATAGCCTTCACTTCTTCCTGTATTTTGTGACTATACTCCACCATTTCTGTGAGCATTCTGATTACCAGTGTTTTGAACACTGCATCTGATAGGTTGGCTATCTCTTTATTGATTAGTTCTATTTTTTGAGCTTTGATCTGTTCTTTCATTTGTGCTATATATATATATTTTTTGTCTTGGTGTGCCTGTTAAGTTGTAAAGGTCAGAATCTTAGGTATTCACCAGGGCAGGGCAACCCCCTTCCCTGTGTTGTGGCACTGTGTGTGAGGGAGGGGTCAGAGATGGAACAATGACCCTTGCTTGGCTCTTGCTGGCTTTCAGTCACCTCCCCACCTACCCACAAGCAAATTGGGCTCTTCTAGTGCTGATTCCTGGGTGAGTGAGTTTGTGTACATTCTAGGACCCTGTGAGTCTCTCCAACGAACTCTCCTGTGAGGCTGGGAGTTTCTCCTGCCTCTGCACCCCCCACAGGTATTTACATCCAGGTAGTTTGAGGTCTTCTTTTCCAGGGCTGGAACCATGGATTGCATGGTCTGTCTTGCTTCCCAGTTATTTCTCTTGGTTTATCCACACACAAATGTGGGACTGCCAGCCATCACCTTGTCACCTGTCCTTTCCACCCCGGCTGCCTGTCTCTGCCCCTCCTACCAGTCTAGATGAATGTTTCTCCTTTAAGTCCTTGGTTGTCAGACTTCCATACATTTCAATTTTCTGGCAGTTCTGGTTGCTTTTTGTTTTAAAATTTGTTGTCCTACTTTTGGTTGTACCAGGAAGCAAAGTTATCTACCTATGCCTCCATCTTGGATGGAAGCCCTATTATTTTTTTAATACTAGTATGGCATCTACATCTCAAAAGAAAAAAGAACCTCCCAAAAAGAAAAACTATGAGTGAAGGAAGATTGTTCAATTAAAAGTGGACAGATGACTACTTTTCTGTGGAGGGAAATAGTAAAGCACTCTGCTTAATTTGCAGGGAATTTGTGCAAGTTTTCAAAGACTATAATTTGAAGAGGCATTATATGCAAAAAACATGCCAAATCCATGCATATGGATTATGTCATAAGGACAAAATAGCAGAACTGAAAAGAAGTCTGCTCAACAAAATTTTTTTCAAAAAGCTGTAACTTGGTTGGATTTCATTGTAAAAGCTAGTTATATGGTAGCATATTTAACAGCAAAAAAATCAAAACCATTTACTGACAGTGAGTTTATTAAGCAATGTATACAAAGTAAGGCAGACATAATTTGCCCTGAAGAAAAGAGCGATATTTCTGAAATCAGTTTGTCTTCCCACATTACAGCCAGGTGAATTGAAGAAATTGGAAAAGTCTATTGAAATGAGTTTGGAGAGCAGGGCTGCTAATTTTGAATTTTATGCTTTGGCGATGGATGATAGCACTGATGCTACAGATATGGCTCCACTTGCCATTTTTATGAGAGGTATTGATGACAAATATGTCACTGAAGAAATGGCTTCTTTAGTGCCGTTAAAAGACACAACTAAATCAAGAGATTCATATGAAGCAGTAAAAAATATGTTAAAGCAGTTTTGTCCATTGTCAACATATCTAGTATAGTTACCGATGGTGCCCTGGCGATGGGAGGTAAAAGAGAGGGACTTGTAAAATTAATAGAAGATGATGCAATTGCTGCCCAAAATTCACATTTGATGAAGTATCACTGCATTGTACATCAAAAAAATTTATGCACAAAAGCTTTAAAAATGGATAATGTCATGCAAATCATCATCAAGACTGAATTTCATAAGAGCCAAGGGACTGAATCATTGCCAATTCCAGGAATTCCTTAAAAGTATTTATGCTGATTATGGCGACATCATTTACTTTTCAGAAGTAAGATGGCTAAGTGGAGGCCAAATGATGAAAGGATTTTATGCTTAACAACATGTTGTCATTTATGGTATCAAAAACAAATTTGTGCTGGAACTTGATGATGAAAACTGGCTTACAGACTTAGCATTTTTAGTGGATTTAACTGCTCATTGAAATGAGTTAAACATGCATCTTCAAGGTGAAAACCAACTTATCAATATCATGTTTCAAACCATAACAGCATTCCAAATAAAACTGAAATTAAGGCAAGCTCAAATTAAGGCAAACAATTTTATGCATTTCAACATGTTAGCTAAACACAGTCCTGTGAACAGTGAAAAATAATGCAGCCTTACTTTTTGATTTGATACAAGAATTTGAAAACAGATTTCAAGATTTCTGGGAAAATAATCAATATTTTGCTATGTTTGCAATTTCATTTTCAGTTGACATAAATATATTACCTGCCAATTTTCAAATGGAACACATAGAGCTGCAACCTGACACTCAACTTAAAGAAAACTTTGATCATGTCTCTTTACTGGACTTTATAAATCCTATATTCCCAGAAATGAATATCCTTTGCTTCACAATCACACCTCACTCATGTCATCATTATATGGCAGCACCTACATTTGCAAGCAACTGTTTTCAAGAATAAAACACATTAAGAGTACAATTAGAACCAAAATATCTGACAAGCACCTTGAAAACTCACTAAGAATTGCAACTACTTCTATCAAGCCAGATATTGATGCACTAGTTTTTCAAATACAATGTCAAAGGCCCCACTAGTTTTATGTTGCCCTCTTTTCTTTTACATTTACAATAAAAAATATTTAAAAACATGAATGACATGTTATTACTTAATATGTACTTTCCTATATTAGTGATCGCAAACTTGGGACCTGCTCCACAATTATAAATGATTATTGAAAGGGTCGCTGCATAACTAGGGTTATTATGTGAGGACCTTTATGCTGATCTGTGGTGGCCAATATCACAAAAATTATGCATGGATTTTATTTTTGCTCATCAGTTTTCATTAGTGTTTGTGTATTTAATGTGTGGCCCAAGACAACTCTTCTTCCAGTGTGTCCCAGAGATGCCAAAAGGTTGGACACCCGTGCTCTAGTTCTAGAAAGAGATATACTTGGCACTAAATTAATATTTGTTGAAAAAATAAATGAGTCACTGATATGAAGATATTATCTGGGGGAAATTGAACTCTATGAGTCACCCAAGGGTGACATAGGAAAAAAAATACAAAAGTTGCACATTTTATTCATGACCAAGACGTAACTTTGAATTTCTGAAGGTGGGTAATGAGGAAACAGAAAACAGGTTATTTGGATCAGTGCTCCCCTGAAAAACAGTAGGTATCTTTTTGAAGACATAAAAGCTAGAATTTCTCAGGTCAAATTCCGGGACAGAATTAGAGTTCAGGAAGCAGTGCCAAAGCTACTTTTGCCCTTGGGATGGATTGCTAATCTTAGAGAATGTAGCTGAAAGGTGGAGTTGTCTTTTCATCAACAACCAGAGCTGGAAAGAGCTCTGGGTTTAGTATCCAACCCAGAGCTGTTGGGTTTAGTATCCACCAAATGGTGAAAACACCCCTTTAGACCAAAGCCCAAGTCAGGGCTGTATCCTGGAGTCGGGGGTACAAACCGAAATTCAGTGGGTCATCTGAAAGGGCACAGAAAATCTAAAGCCTAAGTTCCAGACTGTGACCTCAGACACCTGGTAGAAAGAATGAAAAAACCTCCTTCTCTGGGATCAAAACTACTTTGCGATGACAAAGCTAAACGCACCAAGAAAGTCAGAATTGTTGGTAAATATGAGACTCATTATAGTGCCTCCCTCAAGAAAATGGTGAAGAAAATTGAAATCAGCCAGCAGGTTAAGTACACTTGCTCTTTCTATAGCAAAACCAAGATAAGATGAGCTGTGGGGATGTGGCACTATGTTCTTGCATGAAAATAATAGCTGGTGGTACCTGGACCTGCATGATCACTTCTGCCACCACAGTAAAGTCTGCCATCAGAAGACTGAAGGAACTAAAAATCAGTAGAAGCTTTGTTATTTGAAATATAGCTAGCCTTTAATAAATGAGTTAATTTATATAACATACAGATAAACAACAAAACCCAAAAACCTCTTAAAGAAGATAAAATCATCCCAGATCTTAAATTATTCCTTTTTTTTTAGGTTTTTCAAGTACAAACATAATGAAGTACAAGGATAACCAAGACAACATTAACTAGAAGCAATATGAACTACAGATCCACAAAAAGAATCACAGTAGGCTGTACACACTGGAATTATCAGACACAAAGGGTAATCCACAGAAATAAAATTCTCACTTTAAAAATGCAGCAAGGTCTGTCCGGATGGCTCAGCTGGTTGGAGATTACCCCGTATACCAAAAGGTTGTGGGTTCGATCCCCAGTCAGGGCACGTACCTAGGTTACATGTTTGATTCCCGGTTGGGGCACATATGGGAGGCAGTCAATTGATGTTTCTCTCTCACATCAATGTTTTTTTCTCTCTCTCCCTCTTTTTCTCTTTCTGAAATCAATAAACATATTCTCAAGGGAGGATTTAAAAAATACAGCAAGAAACTGGATGACATAAAAAATAACAGAGCACATAAGAAAAAAAGAACCTAACAAAAATAGAATTAAAAAATATAAAAACATATTATGAACTCAATGAATGTCTTATGGCAGATTAAAAACAGCTAAAAAGTGAATTCATGATTTACAAGCTATATCAGAATCTAGATGATGCAGATAAAATAAATATAGAACATATACAAGAAAAATAGATACAGGAAATACACCAAGAAGGTCTAACATACATTTAGAAGTCCCAGAAGGCAAGGAGAGAGCGCATTACACAGAGACAACATTTAAAGAGATTATAGCTGAAAATTTCCCAGAACTGGCATATCAATCCGCAGATCCAAGATGCCAAAAAAAAAAACAAAAAAAAACAACAACAAGTAATAAAATACAATGAAGTCACTTACAGCAAGGAAATTGCAGAAAAATCAAACACAAAGAGAAAATCTTGAATGCAGCCAGACAAAAAAAAATTCATTTCAATAAGGCAACAGATAGCTGATTTCTTCATAACAAAAGGGAAGCCAGCAGACAATAGGAAGATACTTCAAGATAAAATTATCCAAAGAGAATTCTATGCCCAGCACAAATTTCCTTCAAATATTAAGGCAGAATAAAGACATTTTCAAAAAAAGAGTGAAATGAATTTGCTACCAGCTGACCTGCACTAAAGGAAATTCTAAATGTATTCATGCAGAAGAAAAATTATTCTAGATGGAAGCTTCAAGAGCAGCAAGGAACAGAGAGCCAAGAAGGTGACAAATAAATGGGTAAATCTAAATGAATATTGAATAAAATAGTAATAACATATTTAAAGGTATACAAAATATGTGACAACATAAATTGAGAGAAAGGTAAGTGGAATCATAAAGCAATTGCCCGTAAATTTCAAGTAATTTAAATAATAGAGACTATGCTCTCTGATCACAATGGTGTAATTATGTTAGAAATCAATAAAACAGAACTTAAATACTTATGTTTGGAAATTAAGAATTGTAATTCCAAATAATATCTATGGGTCAAATTAGGATAACAAATTCAGAAAATTCTTTGAAATTGATTAAGTAAAATAGGTATCAAGTCTTTTACTTATATTGTTGTTCAAGCACAGTTGTCTCCATTTTCACCCCACCACACCCCCTGCCTTCCCACCCTTGAACCTACCACCCCCCTTTGCCTTTGTCCATGGGTCTTTTATACATCATACATATGATCTTTGGTGGCTCTTCCCTTATTTTCCCCCATTATCCCTCACCCTTCTCCCCTCTGGTTACTGTCAGTTTGCTCTTTATTTCAATGTCTCTGGTTATATTTTGCTTGTTTTGTTGATTAGGTTCCACTTATAGATGAGATCATATGGTATTTGTCTTTCACCACATGGCTTATTTCACTTAGCATTATGCTCTCCAGATCCATCCAAGCTGTTGCAAAGGGTAGGAGCTCCTTTCTTTCTGGTACGTAGTATTCCATTGTGTAAATGTACTAGTTTTTGGATCCATTCATTTATGAGTGGGCACTTACGTTGCTTCCAGCACTGGGATATTGTAAATTGTGCTGCTATGAACATTGGGGTCCATAGGTTCTATTAAATTGGTGTTTCAAGGTTCTTAGGATATAATCCCAGCAGTGGAATTGCTGGGTCAAAAGGCAGTTCCATTTTTAGTTTCTTGAGGAAATTCCATACTGTTTCCCACAATGGTTGCACTAAGTCTGCATTCCCACCAATAGTGCACTAGGGTTCCCTTTTCTTCACAGCCTCAACAGCCCCGGTTTGTTGATTTGTTTATGATGGCTATTCTGACAGGAGTGAAGTGGTTTCTCATTGTGGTTTTAATTTGCATCTCTCTGATGGCTAGTGATGTTGAGCATCCTTTCATATGTCTGTGGGCCCTCTGTATGTCCTCCTTGGAACAGTGTCTGTTCATGTCCTTTTCCATTTTTTAATTGGGTTGTTTGTTTTCCTAGAGTGGAGTTGTGTTCTTTATATATTTTGGAAATCAAACCCTTGACCAATGGAACAGAATAGGGAGCCCATAAATGAACCCAAGTATCCATGGTCAATTAATATTTGACTAAGGGGGAAGTAGCATAGAATGGAGTAAAAATAGCTTCTTCAACAAATGGTGTTGGGAGATCCAGACAGCTACATGCAAAAAAATGAAACGTGATCACCAACTTGTAACACATACAAAAATAAATTCAAGGTGGATAAAAGACTTAAATATGTCACGACACTATAAAAGTCCTAGAGGAGAACATAGGAAAATCTCAGACATTCCACACAGCAATATTTTCACTGCTATTCCTCCTAGAGCAAGGGACATAAAGGAAAGAATAAACAAATGGGACCTCATCAAAATAAAAAGCTTCTCCATGGCCAAAGAAAACAGCAGTAAAATGTAAAGGGAACGAACCATATGGGAAAATATATTTGTGAATGATAGGTATCAAGTCTTGTAGAATAGAGCTTGTAGTAGGTAGGCAGAATTCTAAGATGGCTCCTGAAATCCTTCCCCATCCCCATATCTATACCTTCACATGGCCAGACCTTACAACATGCTTCTCATCAACAGAATATGGGAAAGGTAAAAAGATTTTGGAGGTGTAATTAAGGTCCCTATTCAGTAGACTCTGAATAGCGATTACTGTGGGTGGCCCATCAGGCCTTTCCTGAAAGAAGAGACTCAACACAGCAGATTCTCCTGCTGGCCTGGAAGAAGCAAGCAGTAATGATGTGAACTGCTTAAGTGGAGGGGAAGCCCTGAGTGGCTGAAGGCCTCAGTTCTACAGCTGCAAGGAAATGAATTTTGTGAACAACCTGATGAATTAAGAGGACACCAAGCTCCAGATGGGAACACAGTCCAAGTGACTACTTGATCGTAGCCTTGTGAGACCCTGAGCACAGAACCCAGCTGAGGTTTGCCCAGACTCTTGACCCATAGTATTGTGAGATAACAAAAGTATGCTGTTTGAAACTGACAATTTGTTGTAATTTGTTACATAGCATAGAAAACTAACATAGAGCTAGAGTAGGATTTAGAAGGAAATGTATAGTTTTTAAAAAATATTTTATTTATTTATTTTTAAAGAGGGAAGGGAGGGAGATAGAGAGAGAGAGAGAGAGAGAGAGAGAGAGAGAGAGAGAGAGAGAGACATCAATGTGCGGTTGCTGGAGTTATGGCCTGCAACCCAGGCATGTACCCTGGCTGGGAATGGAACCTGCGACACTTTGGTTCGCAGCCCGAGCTCAATCCACTGAGCTATGCCAGCCAGGGCAGCAATGTATAGTTTTGATATATATTAAACTTAAATATATATTAGAAAGTTAAAAATTTGAGCTAAATCCCAAGAATATAGAAATATGACATTAAACTCAACCTAGAAAAATAGAAATCATGAAAAAGCTGAAATCAATGACAAAGACAACAAATATATAACAAGAAAATCACCAAAATATTTGCTCTTTGAAACAATAAAAGTGATAAACCTCTGGTAAGACTGGTTAAGTAGAAAAGAAGATACAAATAATAGTATCAGAAATGAAAAGAGGAACATAACTATAGATCTGACATGTTAAAAAGAGAACAGGAATAACATTGTGCTGATAAATTTGAAAATGTAGATGAAATAAACACATTTTTAGGAATATTCAATTTACCAATATTACATAAAATACTCTTATTAATAAAACTGAATCAGTATCCAACAAAGATGCCAGACCCAAAACACACTTCACCAAAGATTCCTGATTTCCTTCTAATTCAAGACAGAAGTAATGCAAATCTTATAGAAGCTCTTCTAGGTAACAGGAAAGCGAGCCACTCTCCAACTCATTTTTTAAGGCAATACAATATTGATATTAAGCAAAAATCTTAAAACAAACCAAATCCAGCTATAAAAAACAAACAAATCACATCATGGCCAGATTGGTTTTACCTCAAGAAAAGAAAGTGGTTTTAATGATAGGAAACAAATCTGTGTAACTGATGACATTAAGAGAATAAAGATGTAAAAAATGATTTTTCTCAATAAGTACAGAAACACTTTTGATAATATTCAACTTAATGATTATAAAAATAAATCTCAGCAAACTCAGAATAACAGGGAAATTTCTAAACTTAATAAAAATACCATAAATTGCTTATAGGATACCTTGAAAGCATTCCCAGAGAACAGCAACAAAACAAAAGAGCCTATTATGACTTCCATTCAACATCCTACTAGATGAAGATCCCTGCAAATGTAATGAGTCAAGGAAAAAAAAAGGAACAGAAGGTACTGGGGAACAGAAAGACAAATTTGTCCTGACTTGTAGATGATACAATTATACACATAAAGTCCAGAAGAATCTACAGATGAATTGTCAGAATTGAAAAGAAAAATCAGATTAAAAACTGTGTATCAATATGCCAGCAACAGGAAAAAAAATTTAAAGTTACTTTTTATAGCAGCATCAAAAATATTAAAAACAAGAAAATGAGATTTAACAAAATATATAATAAATATGTACTTCTGTGAAGAAAATGACAAAACTTCATCAAAAGATCTAAGACTTTAACAATGGAAGGATATGTTCATTCACTAGAAAATGCACTATTATAAAGAGGAAATTGTTCACAAATTCAATACAATTCCAATCAAAAGCCTAAGGGACTTATTTCGTTTTACTGATACTTGCGTTAATGCTAAACTTTGTACAAAAATGCAAATAATCAGATAGCCAAAATCTTGAAAAACAAGGTATTAAGACCTGTTTTCCCAAATAACAAGAATTTAAGCCCTGGCCAGGTAGCTCAGTTGGTTGGAGCATCATCCTGATACTTCAAGGTTGCAGGTTCCATCCCCAGTCAGGGTACATCCAAGAATAAATCAATGAATGCATAAATAAGTGGAAAAAAAATGATGTTTCTCTGTCTCTGAAATCCATTTTTTAAAAAAAGACTTTAAAAAGGTTTAGTCATTAATACAGTGTGTTACTGGTGTAAGGACTAACTGATCAATGGAATAGATCAGAAAGCCCAGAAGCAGAGACTCATGTAAATAGGGGCACTTACTAGATGACCGAATTGCATTCCAAATCAATATAGATGAACTGTCAAGAAATTAAAAAAGAAACCTGATTATCTACCTTATCTTGTACAAAACTTAATTCAAGTAGAAGACAAAATACACATATTTTAGAACTTAGCATAGGAAAAGATATTCATGACCTCAGGATAGAGAAATCTCTCTTAAACAAGATATAGAAACACCAATACAGAAAAAGAGTGATACATTTCACCAGAAAGAGAAAGATAAAAACAAACTGAGAAGATATTTGAAATAGTTATAACCAAAGGATTAGTCTCCTGAATACACGAAGGGATCCTGTTAATAGGAAAATGTCAAACAATCCTCTTTTTAAAAATGGGCAAATAATTTAAACAAGGACTTACAAGAGAGAAAGTCAAAATGGTAAACCCATGAGGAAAAATAATTAATCTCAAGGAAATGCAGATTAAACAATGATTAAGTATATTCTTTAACAAATGTACATACATCTATAAAAATAACAGAAATATCCAGAAGATTTTCAAGTTTTCAAGTCTGACGATACCAAATGTGGAACCTTCTAACAATGCTGGTGAAAACACTGATACAACTGCTTTAAGGTGAACATTACCTAGTAAAAATGAAGACACACACATTCTATAAGCAAATAATTCCATTCCTAGATGTATTCTCAAAAGATCATACACATGTGCAATAGGACATACAAAAATGTTCATAGTGGATTTGTTCATACCAGCAAAAAAACCTGAAACAATCCGAATGCCATTAAGTAGAAAACACATAACTGCGTATAGTATATAACTATGTATAGTATACTCATATAATGGACAGTGATGAAACAAGCCACAGCCATATGCACCAACATGGGTGACTTAGCAAAACAAAGTCACAGTATGATACATGTAATATTCTAATAGAATTTATTACTCATTAAATTTTATTTATTAAAGTTTACTTTTTGCCTGATTTAAAATATATATTTTTCAGGAATACTATCAGTACTGTTCAAAGTGTGGTCTATAGACCATATTGAACTGCTACAGGCTGATTCCGAGATAAGTGACAGTTTGATATTGCCAAAATCTTCAAACATGTGATTTTTGTATTTCTAAAAGTATCTGTGATCTTTGGAAGTTATTTTAAAAAGCAGTTTGAGATTTATCATAACTGGTAAAAATATTTTTAAAGAATAAGAAAATTATTTTCATTACAAGCAGAACATTGGTTATCTCTGTGAAGAATTTCAGGTGTGTGATCAGGAAAAGATACATAGGAACATTTTGTGGTGGGGCTAGCAATGTTGAATTTCTTAAACTGAGCATTTGTTGTATCAGCATGTGCTTTGTAATTTTACTTCTCTTTAACCTGTACATGTTTAATACCCTCTTCTGTATTATGGCAGATTTCACAATTTTCAAGTTTGAAAATTTATTATAGATAATACCAATTTTTAAAAAACATAAACATATGTCTATAAAAATAACTGAAAAACATCAAAATGGATGGTGGGATGATGGGTGGGTTTATTCTTAGAACCATTATTTCTCAAATTCTTTTTAAGGTAGGAGTAATCACTAGCAAATACCAACACTAAAAACAGATTATACCGGACCATTGTTACTTCTCAATCTCAGGAAGGAATGCGGTCATTTCTAATGATATCTTATAGATAAAATGGAAAAAACAGAGTGAAAAATAGAACATTTGAAAGTTTAGGGATAACATTCTGTATTTTCCTCCAGAATTTGGAAATAACTGAGATGGACAAGAGATCATCAACTTTATTAACAAAGTTAAAGAACATGTTTTTCCAACCTGTAGCAATGGGTACTTGCCAAGAGTCCATATACCTAAATTAGAGTTCACTCCACTCAGTTGTTGTCCTAGCTAGACAACCATGGACATCCCCTGTGGGTAGACTGAGTTAAACTTTTTGGGATGAGTCTTCCAACCTATATACAGGGTCCAGCACAAATAACGCACCCTTTTTATTACGGAAATCTTTTATTACAAAATCATAAGCATGTAATTGTATAACATAACAATATCACACTCAAGCACAGCATAACACTTCAGGTGAAATGTTCAAATTGCTGTCCATCTCATGCAAGACACTCATATACCCTACAAACCACACTCAAGCAAGCCTTACTTCTGCTGGACCCTGTGATTTCTTCCTCCGATAGCACCTTATAAATGCCTTGGCGGCTAAGGTGGCCCCTGAATAGCCCCTTCAAGGCCATTCTGCTTCATTACTTAATATAACATTACTTCCTTATATAATTATCCGGCCTCCCCAAACTAAGTTATGTTCCTGGAGGTCAGACTATCTTGTTCAGTTTTGAAACTTCTAGCAGATTATTACAAAACCATGATTTGAACTTGAAACCAAAGCTCTGAACCAATATTGAGCTACACTGAAATCAAGACAGTTAAACCCTCAGAGATCTATCCTTTAACTGGTGTTTGTAAGGCAACACTGCCTGGTGGTTGAGAAAGAGGGCTCTGGAGCCAGATGCAATAGTTTGTATTCACATTCTGCTAACTACTGAGCTATGGGCAGGTTTCCTAACCTCTTTATGCTTCCGTGTTTTCTCGTCGGCACAATGGGAACTCCTTAGTTCATAGGATTATTGCAAAGATAGTATGTATCCATACAAGTAAAATATTTAGCACAGCACCTGGCACAGGGTAACCATTCAATAAATGTTAACTAAAATAACTGTTATTTATTTTTGTAGAATTTTGCCCAGAAACCAGAATGTCCCCTATAACTACATTAATGAAGGGAAAGAAAAAAACTGAGGCACCTTGGCATTATACAACCTAAGGTTAATTTACTTAAAAACTAAGAGCTTCTCCGAGAACTGAAGGCTTAAACTGCTTTCACCCAAACTTTCAGTAAGAAATGCAAAACGTGTTAAAAATGAGGCAGTTTAGAGGTGGTACAAATTTCCCCTGCTTTCTGAAAATAGAATGTTCCTATGATAACTTTCATAAGCAGAAAAGAGGTAAAGCAAAGAAAAATTACCACTTATATGGAAAAAACTTTAAGTGTTCCCAAACCCACAAAATAACCTACCAAATAACACATAAAACCTAAAACAATACTAACATAGAATAAAAGCAGTGTCACTCACGCTGCTCCGGGTGCGTGCTGCTTCTATAATGGCTCCCTGAAAGACAAATGCTAAATGCTGTTTTCATTTTTCACCATTTCTTGTAAAAGAAAAATCCTCTGGATTTCTTCCAGTTAGTGAAAACAGGCACATGTAATACAGATCTTTTGTAAAAAGGAAGTGGCATACATGAACTTTTGAAAAGTGGGGGTTACCTGTTATTTCTTTTTTTCCTTGCCCAGTCCCTAAGATGCTTTGATGAAAAATCAAATAATCACTCTCTTCCTACAAAAATTTACTCCAAGCTCCAGGTTCATAAGGAGTTTTAAAAAAATTTAAATCCTGACAAAAACAAATCAGCTTGTTGAAAGATTTTTTTATTCTACAAGAATTGATTGAGGCAATCCTACAGAACCATTATCTGTTTAGAGAAATTTGTTTTTCCAAAAATAAATGAAAAACCCCTCATTTATTTATTAATTTAATTTTTGAAAACAGTCATAGGATCTGCTTTGTCCTATTTAACTATCAATGTTACACACTTATAAACTGAAGCAAATATGGACAGTACAGAGATTTGAATGAAATCTTTCAAAGAATAAAATTGCTTTTCAGTCCATTGTATTTTCAAAGTTGATTAGCATCAAGCCAGAATGAAAGTTACAAACCACGTACCATTTTATTTCTTTTTAGAAAAAAGGCTTCGATTATTAGCAAAGTAATCTTATATCTTCATGGTTGAAATTTTAGTATAAACTTGTATATCAAGTCCCTTTCCATTATTTACTTTAAAAATATATACAGCTAATGATGTTTAAATATATATTCTGAGCCATATATCCAAATATAAATATTTGGGAAATTCAAACTGTCGCATCAAGCTACAAAAGAATTAAAGAAAAAAGATGAGCTACAACTTATATATTAGGAGGAAGAAAAAAGTTTACTTAACATTTATGTCTGTATAGATATGTATTCTTTCATTTATATATATATACATACCCAGTTGAGTCTAGACAGTCATCAAATGTTAACCAGTTAATACAGACTAGACTAAGCCTGTACTATTTTGTACAACAGGTAACAGTGGTGATTTCAAACATTTTAATATATTTCAATAGTTTCATCAAAAGTTATTTGTAGAAATAATCTAATATTAAGAAGTTTTGATAGGCACAGATGAAATAAATGCATTATCTATGCCAAACTCAGCACACTGATAGTACCTGACTCTGCTTAATTATGGTCTAAGTATCTGAGCATAACAGAGCAGACAGGTAACCAGAAAGGACATTTAAAATACATCCGTGCTATGAACCACATTAACATTAGTGCTGAAAATGTTCAAACCTAAATACAGAGGGACATATAAAGCTGCAGGGCAACTCCAATATAAGAATCCAAATAGATAAAGCTGCAAAAATTTAAACTTCAATTCTTAATCTGTTATTAAGGATTAACTATTTGGTCTTCAAAAATTTTAGAATTAAAGAAAAAGCTGAAGTTGAAAATATGTTTATCCTTTGCTACACTGCAGCATTTGAAATTAGCCAGCATGACAACTTTAATTCCTTTTGCTTTTGCATGCAGTAGTGTACATATGCATTTTAAGACAGCTTAAGATTGAGTTAACTTTTAGTCAGTAGTGGTGACTAGAATTGCTACCTAATCAGTATTCTATGGTACCACATATCAAAGTCTCTACAACATAAGTCTTATTCGCACTTATCACCTTTGGGTGAGGGAGGGAGGCATGACAAAAAGCAGTTAGTTGCATTTTTTTTTAAAGCAGAAAAGCTTTAAACACCTATACAGTTTTGCAATATCTTGGGTTCTATCTTAGAATACTTAAAACAAAATCTTATTTCAGTCAGCTCAATCTATACAATTTATAAAATACAAACACATTCTAAACCATATAGTGTACAGAATATGAGCTATTTAATATTCATTAAATGCAGTACAATCAAAGATGAAGATTATCAAATAAAAAAACACACACAGTGTTCTAAAAGTCATATTAGGGATTCTAACCAGAGATTATACAAATTACATGTGCAAGACAAAAGAGAAAGAAAAGAACAGAAAAGAAAAAAATCCAAAAAAACTAACTTCTCAGTGCATCACACCTATTGGGATTAAACGTATGGCACTTTTAAGATACTAATATTATAACTGTCAATTTAAGCTGGGAATGACTCAAAAACATGAAAACCACATAAGGGCAAGAACCAGCCAATTTAACGTTTAAATGAAACAGATCACCTTTTTTCTTTGTAAAAGCACTGAAAATGTAATGTGTGCAGGTAACTCACTAAACTTTTTCTTAATCTCATTTGCCCCTACACTATAAGACATTGAAGTATCTTAAATTATGCTGTATTTATTCTATCTGGTATGACAGTCTGATTTTTAAGGCCTGTTTAAATTCCATGATGTTACTGAAACACACTATTTTCTGTGTGGTAAGAATGTATTTATGAAAAAAAAAAATAACATCTGGTTATAAGTCAAAACCCCCCGAAACAAAACCCTGACATTTTTCCAAGCTAGTGAAAAATAAGTTATACCATGATGTATCAATTTAAAATTATATCAATATTAACAAACATTTCTATGGTAGACTTTTCCCCCCATAAAAATTAAACAGTGCAGAATAGGGCTTGGGCTACAACTAATCACATTTGGTTTTCTGAAAATCAAAACCTTATTTACTACAAACAATTAAAAGGCAATTTTCTTCCTCCACAACATATGTAAATATTAAATTGAAGGTTTTAAAAATATCCACTACCTATAAGAAAAGTATTTTTAAATGGCAAAAAGGAATCAAAATACCAAAGTTTAGTGTGCGAATAGTAGATATAAACAACCAAGAAAAGTGTAGATCATTGGTGTTGAATATTTAACATGAATAGCCCAAAATAAGTTCCAAAGTTTTTATACCTTTACAAATAAAAAAAGGTGTCCTTTCCACAGTTTGGGGATATTCATCGTACATCCCCCCAAATAAGTATATGAGTAAGGTTTTTAAAATGTTGCCAATATTAAGTTCTTCAGTATCTAAAATTAATTAGAGGACAGCAATATTACAGTGGCAATGGTGCATCAATTCTCAAAACGTAGTTATGATCCAACACGAGTTGTGGTGGTTCTTTTATCTGAGAAAAAGCTTTTCAGAAGAAAAACCTGCCCTATGCTAACCACGAGAAGAATGAGGGCTTCTCCTATTGACCAATAGGCCACTCTTGTATTCAGATCTTCTGCTCGGCTTCGGCCTTGAGCTTCTCTCAGACGGAAATGAGTCTGATAGTCAATGACAGACTTCAGAGCTTCATGAATGGAAACACAGGCAGATTCCATCTAAAGAGAAATATTTCCAGTTATATGTTTAATACTTTCTGTACAATTCATTTAGCATAGTCATATTTTCATTTCATTTTAATTCTTTATTTCATTAATATTCTACTAAATTGGCATTCATTCATTCACACATTTACGCCACTGGTCCTAGCAATGCAACCCTTACTGCCTTTCCTCATTCCCACTAGTACAACTGGAAAGGTCAGATCCCATAAAGCAGCTGATTGCTGCAGACTAAATGTCACAGGTGTGGCATCTGTAAGGATGGAACATCAAGCTCACAGTAGCAGAAATACTTATCAGGGAAGATTTGTGGCTATAAATTTACAAACCCAGATTCCCCAAAGAGGAAGGATTAGGAGAAAGAGATTGGGCAGAACAGTAAATCTGATCAATAAGAATATCCAATTCCAAATAAAATTCTAAGTATGGCATAAAAATAGTTGAATCTGAAAATAATGTCAGAGTGGGAATATCTTTTTTTTTTACATCTACCAATTTGCTAAATAAGTCTTTTCCCTCACGTCAGTGAACTAAACCAATACATATGTTTTCAATGGGATACAAGTTTCAGTTTCACTGTGTAATCAGTTTGTGAGGCTTTATCTGAAGACACCTTACTGTTAATACATTAATTACACCACCTGACTTGAGAAGGGTTAAATGTCTAATTTTTTTAATAAATCAGAGCTTAATATTTTTCTTCTGCTCAAAACAATCCTGGTGATGAAATACATGCTTTATTATATACTTATTTTACATTGCAAACCATATATTAAGAATTTAAAAAACAATCTGTCTTAATTTTAACTAAGGAATGTAAACATTAGAAAATAATTCAAATAGTCAATAAAATTCTACCAAATTATGAATAAAAGCAATAATTGTAAACATATTCCATTAAAGGTGCTTTTAAAAAAGTATAAAATTATGGGATCTACAGATTGAATTTACCTATTTAGAATATTCAAACATTTTTGCTGTTCTTTTTTTTCAACCAGGCCCCTAGGAATGAAAGATTAGCAAAAGTAATCTTTCTAAATGAGTGCTAAAATTAGTAATTTCTAATTTGTGGTGAGGCTAGAGAGGTGCTTGCAGCATTTCTTTGCTTTCTATGGTTCTCAAAATATGTGGCCTAAGGATTCTTTCCCTGGAAAATATGCATGGAAACAAAGATTTGACACAAATTCAGAATGTTTAAGGATTCCTTGAAGCCTGACCACGGGGTATGGATTAAGAACAGCTGGATTAGAGAAAATACAGAAATCAAAGGACAAAATGCATAGATTCAATATAATTTTTCAGATGGTGTCATTTCCATTTTCTTCTTTGTACCTTTAGAATGGAAATGTTCATACATATTCAAAAGTATAGAGAACAGAACAAAGAACCTCCATAATTATTAACACATGGCTAATCTTGTTCCATCTGTATTCCCTAACAATTCTCCTCTCTACTCCAATTATTTTAGAGCAAATTCCAGATATTTTATCATTTCAGCTATATTTTTATACTTTATATTTACTTTTGAAAGACAGTTTTAAAAAATGGAACCCCAATAGCATTATAACACATAATTTAAAATAATTCCTTTAGTTTATATTGAATATAGAGTTGCTATTCAAATTTCCCCAAATGCCTCAAAAGTTGTTCACAAATCCGAATCCAAACAAGATCAACACAATGATTTGGTTGATTTGTCTTTTGGGTCTTCTTTAATCTTTAGGTTCTCTTCCTTCTTTTTTCCCTTCCTATCTCTCTATTTATTGAAGAAATTGGGGCATCAATCCTGTGGCATTTTTCTCTTCCCGAACTTTGCTAGTTGTAGTCCCATGGTGTTCATCTTTCATGTTTCTTATAAACTGGTAGTTGGAGCTAGAGCCTTGATGGGATTCAGGTGTAATGTTCTTAGTGGGAATACCTCATAGGCAATGTTGTGTATTTCATTATTGCCTATTATCACCAGACACATAACGTCTAGTTATCACTCCATTTGTGAAATAGTGTTAGATTTAGGTGATAATCACTCTTGTCTACCTGTTATAAGGTTTCCCATCTGCCCTTCATCTAATGGTTTTAGCAGTGACTGGTCATTACTGACTACTCTAGATCCATTGTTTTATTAGTGGCTAACAAATGTTGATTTAATAAAACTATTATTTATTCTGCATTTATTAGCTGATAATGGTTTTCAATTTCAAAATATGAACAGCTGCTTTATAAGTATCCTTATTGTAGAAAAGACTTTTTAGCTTTTTGAAAGTAGAAAAGTAAAATTGAGAAAAGACTTAAAAATGTGATATAAATAAAGGAGATTAGCCCTGGCTGGCGTAGCTCAGTGGATTGAGCTCGGGCTGCGAACCAAAGCATCGCAGGTTCCATTCCTAGCCAGGGCACAGGCCTGGGTTGTAGGCCATGGCCCTCAGCAACTGCACATTGATGTTTCTCTCTCTCTCTCTCTTCCTCCCTTCCCTCTCTAAAAATACATAAATAAAAATCTTTTAAAAAATAAATAAAGGAGATTAAGTGATACTGATTGCTTTATGACCAGTCATTTCTTATATTTATCTACTTACATTTTTGAGAGCAACCTACTTTCTTATACAAATTAAAATTCATGAAGACTAAGTAATAAACCATGGCCTGAAAGAAAAACCTTTTTATAAAGCAAAGTGCCATTCACACAGGATGCTAAAATAAAAAGAACATTTCTAGAAATAACAACACATGAATACATCTTATTAAAACCTACAGTAAGTTTATGAATTAGAGCTCTTATACATTCTTAAAAACTGCCTCTATCATCACATGACTTTGGCCAAAGGACTCACTGGAACCTGGGAACAATGAAATACTGTACCAGTTAAAGATTTTAACAAGCAGGTGTTAAATAATTCCTTTGAATACCTAACTGATTATCTTTTAGATCTGATCTAAGCTCATACTGTCTCTGAACTAGAACTAAAATAGCCCTTTCACCACCTGAGCAGTATCTGTTCACTGACTTTAAATCTCCTTCACTTTCTTTCTCTCACTATTCTTCAAAATAAAACCCAAATTTGCTTCTTTAACTATTTTTGTTAGACAACTTAATAATCTTTTAGTATTTTACCTTAAGTTACAGCAAAAGCTATTTTAACAGCAGCTTGAATAACATAAATGTTAGTATGAAACCATCTGTGTAATCTTTATATATACTAAGGCATCATTTTGCTTCTAGTTATACCAACCTATGAAGTTACATTAGCAACATCCCTCCGTGAATTACAGAAAACACTTCAGAATGCTGGAGCACTGTTTGGACTTCCTAAATTTCCTTTGCCATTGATGATTTTACCTAAGTGATCTTCCTATTTTAAAGCTTTTCTTTTTTATACTTAAAAATTCATACAATCCTTTACCATCAGTCTTCACTGAAAAGCCTCTGTGAAATGCCTAACCTAGTGTAAGAATTAAGATAAGTCTTAATGATTGTGGTAAAGTTAAAATTCTGTGCTTATCAACAAGTTAATGCACATAAGCTATGCATTTTCTCCCTTTACACACACCAACATTATATTGCTGACTTTTTATTTACCTGGGTAAGGGCGCTGACTCGGTTCTCACTAGGAAACAAAGGTGGGTCTTCTCCAACTTGAAAATCAAAATACACGGTTTTATGTGTGAAAGTAGAAAATTCATTGCTGAAGCAAAATTTGTATGTCCCATTTTTGGAGGCTGTGAAGGTAAAACTGTCATACTGTTTCTTCATCTCCTTGTATAACACATTACCATCAGGATCTTCTAATCGACAATCTACATCATAGTGACCACCAGTAATCACCTACAAAAAGACAGAGAGAAAAGAAGACATTATTGCAATTAACAAATTTTAGAAATACCCAGATTTCTTGTTAAAATGGCAATAAGGTTATATACAGGCTGAAGACCTTTATTACCACAGATAATTTTACATTTTTTGATTTCTACCAGTGGATGGAACTTGGGAGGCAGATTTCAGTTCAACTAAAGATTTATGAAAACTGAACATACTTCTACATAATAGGAGAGAGGGCACTAGCTAACTAGCCAGACAACTATTCTAGTTAACATAGATCTCTTATATCACTTAATTCTCTCAAACAATCCTACCAGAGGGTTTTTCTTTTACCCCTCCATCTGACAAACTGAGAAATTGAGTTAAGATAAAACTTAAACTCCAAAATCATACTTTTAACCCTTAAGCTTAGTGCCATGTAATGCTTTCCTTCCCCAAATTTTCTCACCTAGTTTCCCATGAGTGTCATCAAGGTACACACATGGACAATGAAGTAGTAAAGTACATCAGTCTTTAGCATAAACCCCAAGTATATGTCCATCACAGAATTCAAACTAATTTTACTGCCAAATCACAAATAGATTGTTTAAATTCTTTTATAGGTCAGTTATACAGAATTTGATTCCAGCTGGGTATTTTAAACTACATTATACACTGAATAGGCTTCTGGGCTGTTCTAAGAGTATTATCACCATTTATAAACTTGTTTCCAAGAGAAACATAAAGCAAACACAAAACAACACAACACAAAAAAATCTTTTATCTGGAAAGATTGTATTTAAGGGCAAGCACACTGAAAGAAAAGCTGGGGGGTAGATGAAATGTTTCTGAAGAGAATGCTGGAGCTATTTTCAAAGGCTTATGCTTAATCAGTTACAATATGCACTGCCTGGGTTGTCCACCTGAAGAGAGGAGGGGGAGACTTTTCCTGAAGTGTTGGGAACCACCCTGCCTGGTTTCAGAAGCTGTAACCCCCCATGGCTAAGGCTGAGTGAGAGACCTTGGGAACATAAGCCTCTAAGGAGACAAGGCTTATTTACCTGGCAGGGGCTCCACCTTGGCCCTCTTTTACTTCACCCTGCTTGGCCTCAGGCAGATGACCCGTTAGCCAATGATGGGTAAGAGTCCTCAAGGGAAGGACCGATCTAAGACAGGCACAGTCATGAAGGGGCCTTCAGGGAAGGATGTGGGGGGCTATAGAGAAAGGGGGTGATGGACCCTCGCCCCTCGGCTTTAACATAGCCTGAGTCCTCATTCCGTCTACAAGAAGCTTCCTAATCTTTTGCCTGCCTGACTTCCCCAGCCTGACTTAAGCCTGAAACAAAGGCAGTTCCCCAGGGCAAAAAAGCCTAAGAAAGAAAGCATAAAATCCTGTGAAACCTGCTCTGCTAAGAATGGCCTGTTTTCTGATAAGGGTCCAAGCATAAAATGAGTTTGTTTCCCAAAGTTTTCTAGCCCTTTAGCTATTTGATCCTCACTCATTATAAGCCCTCATAGTTCTTTGAATGTTATCTATTGTTTGATCCTTACTGCCTGACAATGACTGACAAGCTTTACCTATATTCCAGTGAAAAACAAGCCCAATAAAAGCCCATTGAGGAACAGGCTCCTGGCCCTTATCCTTTGAGAGATCAGCCAAATTTCCTTCCCAAGCAGATCATGTCTTATTACACTTACTCTTATCTGTGGCGGCTGGGGGGGGGGGGGGGGGGCTGCAGGTGGAGCCCCCCCACACTGAAGTAATTGGACAATCATAATAAGAGAAAAAAAGGAGAAAGAGTTAAAGAGAAGAAAGTCTTCCTTATATGAGAAAGAACCGAGTGGGAAGAAAGAGGAGACAGGAGAAGAAACACAGGGTACATGGATTCCCAGCCAACACGAGACTGGGTGGTACAAGCCTGTATTTTCAAGCCTGGACACTTTTGGTTAGCATAATATTGACATCCTAGATCTGTAGAACTCACAGATCAAACTTCAGACTTCAAAGAAAAATTGGTTACTTATGTGACCTTTTGTCTCTTAAGATATGATTAATAAACTATGTTACAAGATCATTTTGATAATTAAATGAAGTTATATACTTAGGAAAATGTAAAACTATGTCAAGTTAATATACAGACATAATGTTTTCACATAAAAAGTGTCTTATCAAGTGGGCATTTACTCCTCCCCACAAAAGTCAACAACTTTTCTTCCAGGTAAAAATAATGACATCATTTTTATATACCCAATTATTCATATTGACTGTTATACATGGAATAATCAGATACATATATACAAACTGAATAGGACCAGAACTGATCTTCATGCCATGTTTCTTGCAACAAACTTTAAAAGAACTAATCTCATTCTTCAGATAAAAGTACCTCTTTACAACCTGTCTGGTCACATAAGACAGAAACTTGGAATCATCCCAAATTAAGTGTCCCTACCTGTCCAGTTAAATCATAGAAATCTCTTGATGTTATTGACTTTTTCAAATTCATCCCATCTTTTCCATTCCTGATCCACAATTCAGACAGGACTATTGCCACAACTTCCTAAAAGTTCTTCCCACAACCCAATCTCTTATCCCTCTAATCAAGTGTTTCTCAACCTTGACTAGATCATTTCCAGCTGGGTAATTCTTTGTTCCAGGCCCTAGAACAAAGGGCCTAGGGGGACTGTGTTGCCCTGTGCATTCTAGCATGTTTAGCAGCATCTCTGGTCTCTATCCACTATTTGCCAGTAGTACCCCCATCCCCACATGTCTCCTGTAGGTGGGGGGAACCTCCCTATCCTTCTCCATCCCCCATTTGCCTAAAACCTTCTGATAGTCTCACTTCCTTTTGGAAATCCCCTTTTGATTTCCCCAACAGAAATATCCAAACCTGTTAACAATGGAATACCATTCCCCTGTACCTCCTCCAGGAAGCCTTAGCACACCTTTTAGACCCTTTCTCATTCTGTGTTCCAAAAATATCAGACTGCCAGAAGAAATCTTTGCTTTATATCTTCATTAACAGTTAAACAGGGTTTGTTTGCTGAAGAATCACAGGACCCAAAATGACAATGCTTACAAATCCAGTTTATTATAGAAAAAGAAAACCTCACAGCCAAAAGCTGTCTCATAGAAACAGGTCAAGAGAGGTTAGGTGTTGACTTCTTTGGCCTCCCTGTGTGAGGGCTGTGGTTTGACAAACACTCCCTCTCAGATCAGGAACCACCAAGCGTACAAGGAACACCTTGGAACTAGTGAGCCCAAAAGATTATTGGCTGGGTTTTTTATATTTTGCTGGCCACACAGGTATGTTTCTGATAGGTAACCAGACTTAATACCAAGCCTTTGGGCAGGGTTCATGGAGACCAGGTGCAAATCATCAATCTCACTATTATCAATAAACAATGTCGACAAATTGTCACAAACCACCCCTAAGGGCCTTAGATCAAAGTAACAATATTACCTAGTGTATTTCAGTGCCAGCTCAGGCTAATTTCAGGCCCACTGGAATTATGTCTTACAAACATAATACATCTGCCTAGGATGTCTTTTTTCTATCTGCAGCCTTGTAACTCCTATTTATCCCTCTAGACTCAGACTAAACACTAGCCCCTTAGTGAAACTTCCCAATGATCCTTCTTCCTTCAGCCAGCAGTACGCTGGGAGGTTGGAGGGAGGGAGCCAAAAGGTGGGCAAAGTTTCGCCACTCCCCTTTTGGAATACTGATTTTAAGCTGGTTATTAAGAAACAAAAGACTAAAGACTTTGTTACCTCCCCTTTGCCCATCTAAAAAGATTCATATAATAATTAAAAACTACTTCAGGAAGGGACCCTTAGAATTCACTTAGATCAAGGGTGTCAAACTCATTTTCACCAGAGACCATATCAGCCTTGAAGTTGCCTTCAAAAGGCCAAAATAATTTTAGGACTGTATAAATGTAACTACTCCTTAACTGTTAAGGAGATGAAATTACATTTGGCCGTTTGAAGGCAACCGTGAGGCTGTTGTGGCCCCTGGTGAAAATGAGTTTGACACCCTTGACTTAGATATTCACTTTATCATATCAGACAGAGAGGGAAAAATAATAAATCCTGTTTCCTCACCTCTGCCCCATTGTTTCTGGGTTGCTTGGCAAGAATTTGCCACATGTTCTGCTCTTTCTTGCTAACTCTGAATTGCCTATTTCCCCTCTGAAATCCCAGACTCCTGCCCACACCTTCTGCTTTGTCCAGCATGGAATATAAGCCTCAACTGCCCAATAGGTTTTGAATCTCATATCTATGACACCCCTGCATTTACATCCATAATAAACTGTGTACATTTCCTCCTCTTAATCTGTCTGTTAATTTGATTATTTGTCCAGCTAGAACTTAGAAGGTGGGAGGAAAGTTATTTTTTTATGCTCCCACAATACCTAGTGTGCACTTTCATTGTTGCCCTTAACATTATATGACCACGTATCTATGTAAGCTCCCTGAGGTCAAAGTGAGTCTTATTTATCTTTGGGAAGTATAATAAAGCAAAGAATTTAACCTGGAACCCTGATTGGTATGGTTCAGTTGGTTGGGCAATGCTCCACAAAGCACAAAGCAAAAGGTTGTGGGTTCTGTCCCCAGTGGGGGCATCTATGAGAGGCAACTGATCGATGTTTACTCACATCAGTATTTCTCTCCCTCTCTTTTTCTCTTCCTTCCCCTCTCTTAAAAATAAATAAATGGAATCTTAAAAAAAAGAAAGGAAACTAACCTAGAACTGCATACTGATTCTGCTTCTTGCTCTTTTATGATCTTGTATTTTAAACTATGAAAGCTTCAGTTTCATCAGTAAAAAAGGAATAAGAACTATACCTATTTTATATTGAGTTGTCCCGAGAATTAAGTAATACACCTGATATACTTGGCATACTGTCAGCCATATAACTAGGCGTTTTTAGCCCATAATAGTAGTAGTGGTAGTATTCCCAACACCAAGAACAATGTCTACACACATAAGAATTCAGAATGTTTGTTAAATGTAAACAAATAAGATTCCTGCTGACAATTTATATTACTGTTCCTGCTATCTTCTTTTCTGTCCCTTGGTCCTAATCTAGGAAGTTAAACGAGCCCAAGGGTCATCCTTAGCCTTCTCTCCCTCATTCACTATAGTCACATCACCAAGTCCCATTGATTTTACCTACTAAATTATCTCCAATCTTTTCACTTTCCTCCTTCCCCATGACTAACATCCTAGACTTAGTCTAAGGCTGAACCACTACAATAGCCTCCCTAAACAGTCTGTGTATCCATTCCAAAATACCTTCTCTACCTGCACAAATTAATATCCATATAACCACCAAAAAATATTTGGACCATGTCACTGCACTCCTTACACACCCTATGATAGCTTCCCATACTCAGGAAAAACTAAAATTCTTATCACAGACAGCAAGGCACTAATGGTTTGGCACCCCTGCCACCCCTTCCTCTCCTCTCTGGCTTATTCCCAAATATATAGGACCTCTCTATGGTCTTCAAATTCTCAGTCATCCTTACTATAGTATCACTGCAAAGCCTATTCCCTCTTCTCACTTACCAAAGTATGTACAACTTATTCTTTACAATTCATCTTAAAATCATTTGCTCAAGGAAGCATTCACAGATCCCAAAGACCAAATCGTATATCCCCTATTATCTGCTCTTAAAGCAGTTCTGATGAATGAGCAGGTACTAATTAAGAAAAGCAGGGTAGGACAGGTGGGGAATCAAGAATGAATAAAACGCCCTCCAGTGTTTTGATCCCTTCTGTCACCAGCACGCACCACTGAACGGTTGCTCAAATATGTGAAATAAGTCTACCAAAAATAACAGAAACACAGTAAAGATTGTTCTAACCAACTTAAACTACATCTTGCCAAATAAAGTTTTTTAAAAAATATATTCCTGCCCTGGCTGGCGAAGCTCAGTGTACTGAGCGCGGGCTGCGAACCAAAGTGTGGCAGGTTTGATTCCCAGTCAGGGCACATGCCTGGGTTGCAGGCCACGGCCCCCCAGCAACCGCACATTGATGTTTCTCTCTCTCTCTCTCCCCCTCCTCTCTCTCCTCTCTTCCTCCCTCCCTTCCCTCTCTAAAAATAAATAAATTAAAAAAACTTAAAAAATATATTCCCAAAGATGACAAGAGGCCTCTCATTTATTGTAACAACTCTTTCTGCAACACCTTTGGCAGATGGTCATCTGGCCTTGAATGATGCTCTTCCAATAACAGGGACAGCCACATTAACCATTAGTTTTAATAACAATGAAAAAACTGAAAAGCAATGGAGTTAGATGTTGGCAGCACTTCAAATCTACTTGAAGTACAGGTGTGGATGAGAGTTCAATGGCCCTCAAATGAAGGGCACTCGAGAACGTAAAAAGTCACAGCTACGGAAAGCATTTCTGGGATTCATATATCTTAATATCTGGTCTTAAATGTCTCTCGCCCAAGGTTTAGAGAAGGAAAGCCAAATGCTCTGTATCAGATACCTAGAGTTGATTCTTGAATAAGCCAAAGAATGAATAAACAAGATCAGGAGAGGGGCACCAGTGGATTACTCCCAGACCCTGGAACCGTGAGCTGGGGCCGCAGAACCAATCGCTAAAGCCTGGAGTACCTGGAACTCGAGGGTGCACTTGGTGCCTTGCGTGATATCCTCATAGAAACACTGCTTGGCGTTGTCAGGAAGCTCAAAGGTGATCTCAGAGGCGCCGCCGGGTTCCGGGACCAGCAGCAGTAGCAGCAGCACGAGCAGCCTGCAACCCCAACAGACCGCGGCGGACCCCAGCCGCGGCATCCCGAGGCGGTGGCGGTGGCCTCAACGGAGTTGCAGAGACACGCAGGGTCAGGTCTGCGTGGACTCGCCACGCGCTGCAGGCCTCAGCCCGAGTCGCTCCGAGCCTTGGAAAGATTGTGGATGAAAAGCGAGCCGCTGGGGGCGAGTGAGGGGTGCTCAGAGGCCAGGACCTAGGGCCCAGAACGACCTGCAGAAAAGACAGCAAAACCTGCACAGAAAAGAGGACAGGCCTGAGGTGGCCGGAAGTGGCGGTCCAGTGCTTGGGAAGGGGCGGGCCTGAGGCACCTGTTTCAGCGACCCGGAAGTACTCTCTGCGGAGAGAGACGTTGGAGTGTCTACGTGGAAGCTCCCGAGGCCGGGGGTTGGCCTCCACCTCAGCTGGGGACGAGGGGCGGGGCTAACGTAGGGAGGGCGTGAGGTGGAGCCTGAAGAAGGGGTGTGGCGCGAGGGTGCTTAGCTAGAGTTAGCACAGGCTCGAGCTCCTGTGAGAGCTGATTGCTGGGAGGTCTCCGAGGAAGTGAAGAAGAGCTCATTTTGTCCTAGGGGACAAAGCACCGGTCGTTGAGTGCTTAGCTGTTTGCAGAGAGTTTCTCATAAATAATAACAAATTTAGGGGGAAGCAGTTTAGCAAGGAGCATGAATTCTGAGACCACATATTGAGTATTCATTATCATAAGGCACTGTGCTAAGCACACTACATTTATTGGGTTTTTGGATCCTACAAACAACACTATAAGGTAGGTATTATTTCTGTTTTACTGAGGAGAAACTTTGTGTGAGAATATTAAAAAAATAGCGGTGGGTAATATTAATAGTAGCTAACAGGTGTTGACTTAGGTATATCTTTTTTTAAATAAATGACCAGGAGGAGACTCATGCACTTCAACATTATCAGCAGAGGGGGTGGGTAGAGTTTTATGAGAAGGAAATAGTCTACCGCCATGCCACCCTGAACACACCTGATCTCATCTGAGAAGGAAATAGAGGCAGATGGGTAGAAGCCAGGCCTGGAAATGGCCGGGGGGCGGGGAGGGTGGCAGTGAGGAGGAGGTAGGATAGAGAGATAGATTGGAGGGGGTGTTCTTGAACAGCTAGACGCAGAACTTCTGTCCACCTGGGGTGCCCAAGGCCTCCACAGAGGGAAGGAACTGAAATTTGGGGAGATTGCACCTTCCTAAGAGCTGGGCTAAAAAAGAGGCATTATTTCTTCTATGAATGGAAAGAAGGCTGAATTTCACAGTAGAAAAGGTGGGTTCTGCTTTTTAACTTGACTTTGGGAAGGTAACATTACCCTTCTAAACCTATTTCTTCATACATAAAATGGCAATACAAACAAAGAAGTAATGAATGAATGAATTAGATTAAAACCACAATGCTCCCTGGCTGGCTGGGTCAGTTGGTTGAAGCATCCTTCTATGCACCAAAGGTTTCGGGTTCCATTCTGATCAGGGCACATAACTAGGTTTCAGGTTCCTCCCCTGGTCTGGGGCATCTACAGAAGGCAACCAATCAATGTTTCTCTCCCACATTGATGTTTCTCTCTCTCTCTCTCTCTCTCAAGTCAATAAACATATCCTCGGGTGAGGATTTTAAAAAATAATAAATCAAACCACAGTGCAATGCATTACACACCTGACACAAAGGGGGTGAGGGCCATAAATGTCAACATCTTCACAGTTTTACCTATAGCCTGCATTCCTCATTACCTTTATCTGAGATATTCCCAAAAACATGTTGGATAGCAACTTAGGCACTAGAATTTGCTTTGTAGTATTTTTAGAGGTGGTCTAATATTCTAGTATTTTGAATGGGAAAAATAATTATGCATTCCAAATCCATACAAAAAAACTCAACCAGTTTTCTGAAATATCACTAACAATAACCTTCAACTTCTGTAACAATCCTTAAGTGTCTTCATGACATAAGCATTTAAAATACTAGTCATCCAATTATTTTTAACACTTAATGGGCTCATCAATGGTATATTTGCATATAGCTCTCAAGGATACTGTATAGTATCAACAGTACTTTTCAATTGCTCAAGTAAGGTTTGGTGATGGGAAGGAAGGGGGGCTGTGGTCTTGGGTGAGGTTCAGTGATGGGTAAAATTTGAGAGAGTGTGAGCTAGTGAAAGAGTTAAGTGACTCAGTACATGTCAGAGGCATGCCCAGGTCTAAATTCAAGGAGTAGGTAGGACAGTCTTCTCAACTTGGCAACTAAGACACAATCAATAACTAAGAAGCCTCACCTGAATCCTCAGGACAAAAACCAAAACAGTCAATAAAACAGCTCTTCAAAATGGATAGCATTCCCTTATCATGCACTTATATGGCTCCCAATAATAAGATTGTATATGGAAATGCCTTTTTGATCTTTGAATGTTATACTTCTGCTCAGGTCATAATCACAATCATTTACAACACCAATAATTTCCTATGAATGATCTAACATATCTTTGAAACATTTGGCACTGAGTATTCAGAATCGTTCTTCCTTTTTCTCTTGTGATCAACAATGAGTATTAATTTGAACAAGTCTCCTTCTTTTTTGATATTTTCCCTGTGTAACTATCGCCATAAATATATATATATATATAACTCTGACCATAGCTACATCTGTAATTGTTTGCTTTGAGATGATCCCTTCCCCAAAACATTATCGAAAACTAATTGGCAGGATCAATTCTTTAGAAGATATTTTTAATGTCTTATTCTATTTGGGCTGCTATAACAAAATACCACAGACTGGGTAACTTATAAACAACAGAAATTTATTTCTCACACCTTCAGGGGCTGGGAAGTCCAAGATCAAGGCACCAGCATTGTTGCCTTCTGTTGAAGAACATGTTTCTGGTTGACAGCCAATCTCTTCTTGCTGTGTCTATGTGGTGGAAGGGGTTAGGGAGCTCTGTGAGTTCTCTTTCATAAAACATTAATCCCATTCATGAGAGGTCTACCTTCATGATCTAATTACTTCACATTGGCCCCGTCTCCCAATACAGTCACCTTTGGAGGTTAGGATTTGGACAGGAGGGATGATACAAACATATCATAGCACTTAATAATGTGAAGATGATATTATAATGTACAACTCATTTAAACAAGGACAGCAAGACCCTCTTACTTGGAAATGTCTGAGCTAAGTTTGCAATCCACTCTGCATCCTCTTCTCCAGATGTGTAAGCTAATCTACATATTATAGCTAGCAGATACACAGATTAATTATAGTAGGTTTTTGATTTAGAATGAATTGGGAGTAAAATTGTTTGCAATCTTCAGATAGTGAGAAATCAGAAAGTGAGGGATATCTGTATTTTTGCCCAGCTCCCACAACTGCTCCCTAGTAAAGACTTGTCTGACATCTCCCATATTTCAGAGAAAGTCAAAATGGGCATATTCATTATTCTTCATAGTGCTCAATCTATCTATAGACACATATATATGCACAAAGGATACATATCAGAGTCTTGTGGATACCCAAATCTGTGAGTACTGCTAGAGCATATATATAGTGCCACTCTAGGCAATACATTTAAATTTAAAATTTGATGTGACCTCTCAGAATCTTGCTGAGAGTGACTACCTACTTGATAGTGAATAAAAAGTAAAACCAAAAGAAACCCTGATGTTGGCCAATGATGGCAAACTATATTTATGTCCTCAAGGAAAGAATAAAACTGTCAGAAGCCCCTAGTCTTCAGAGTCTTTCACTGATGGCTGAAATGGAAAACACAAAATCTATAGGAGCCAGAAATCCACTCCACTGTATTTTCAGCTCATGGTCTATAGTCAGACTATGTTGTTCAGGTCTCTAAAGAAAATTTTAATCATTGTAGAGTTAAGATGTCAGGTTATGATATTACATCATGGGGCAATATTTTAAGCTCTCATTTGAAAAATGTTTTTGTTTTTACAAGGTGAAATTGAAGACAATAACAAAACACCACCTTCCTTTAGAACATTAGTTAGTGTACTTCAAACTGCAGGAAGCAATGGATGAAGAAGCTTCACTTGTAAATGGTCAGGTGGATCTGTAAAGAACTTTTAGAGACTCCTGGTAAGATGGCGATTGGGTAAACAAGGCTCACCTCATTGCACAACCACATCAAAATTACACTAAACTATAGAACAACCATCACGCAGAACTGTTAGAAATCAAATTGAATGGAAGTCTGACAACTACGGAATTAAAGAAAGCACATCTCACCAGACTGGTGGAAGGGGTGGAGACTTAGAATGGTCCTACATCAACATGTGGTGGGTAAAAATTTGGGTAAAAAATCATGACAGTGAGGAGTCCCAGCCCCACACAAGGTCCCCCAGCCCAGGCTTCCAGTGCCAGGAAGATAAGTCCCCATAACTTCTAGTGGCAAAACCCAGTGGGGCATTGAGTCAGTGAAGAAACTGCTGGAGTTCCAAGTAGTTTTCTTAAAGAACCCACACACAGACTTACTCAGACTCACCCCTCTGAGCTCCAGCACCAGGGTAGCAGCTTGAAAGGCGCCAGTGGCATATAGGAAGGAAATGAGGTATCTGTCATCAAAGTGGGAGCTGGGGAGACAGCATCCCCCAGACAGAAAGTGGGGCAGAGGCCATTATCCCTTTTCTGAACCCTCTCACCACAGAGCCACAGAGCCAAGAGGCAGGTATCATATCTGAGACTCCTGGCTAAGATTTTGCCTTGCCTTGGAGATACCCTTAGAGTCTGTTCCACTCAACTTACAGGCCCACCCAAGATATGAATGGCTAGTCTTGGCTTATGATACACAACTTTCTAAATCATATCAAACAAGCAACAGCTGGCCTCAGTAAGTTGCCAGGGCCCCAGTCCCTATACCTCTTGCTAAGTGGCCCTGAGCCCCAACACTAACAGTAGCCAACCTAGATTCATGACTTGGCTTTGCCTGGGAATCTCCAAGCCCAGCATGTGTAGCAGCCATCTCAGATTGCTTTATAGCTCAAGCAGGGTGGAAGCTGGCCTTGGCCTGCACCCCCCAGTAAACTCCAGAGCCTGCACACACAGTGAACAGCTACAGACCACGTCAGAGCACCACCACCACACCTCTGCACAGCTGATGCACCACGGAGGGTAGAGGTTAGTGGTCAGTGGTCACAGCCAGTCCTTGCAGCTGACTGACCTGGATAGATCCCTCCCATTGACCTGCCAACAGCAATCAAGGCTCAACTACAAGAGGAGCATGTACTCAGCCCATACAAAAGGGTACCTCAAGTACCCAGCTTAGGTATAGGGTAGGCTGTACCACTGGAACCTATAGGACACCTATGACATTAGGCCATACCAAAAAGACAGGGAATCATAGCAGCTCTACATAATACATAGAAACAATGTAGAGAGGTAGCCAAAATGAAGAGAAAAAGAACATGTCCCAATGAAAGAACAGACCAAAACTCCAGAAAAGAACTAAACAAATGGACATAAGTAATCTAGCAGATGTAGAGTTCAAAAACACTGGTTATAAGGATGCTCAAGGAACTTAGTGAGGACAATAGCATAAAAAAGATCCAGTCAGAGACAAAGGATACATTAATTAAAATGAGAACAATTTACAGGGAAATAGCAGTGGAGTGGATGAAACCAAAACTCAAATAAATGATTTACAACATAAGAAGCAAAAAACAACCAACCAGAACAACAAGAATAAAAAAGAATCCAAAAAAATGAGGACAGTATAAGCAGCCTCTGGGACAACTTTAAGTATTCCAACCGTCACATCACAGAGGTGCCAAAAGGTGAGAGAAAAGAGCAAGAAACTGCAACTCTATTCGAAAAAATAATGAAGAAATCTTCCCTAATCTGGTGAAGGAAATAAACATGCAAGCCCAGGAAGCACAGAGAATTCTAAACAGAATGGATGCACAGAGGCCCTCTCCAAGACACATCATAATTAAAATGCCAAAGGTTAAGGTAATCTTAAAAGCAGCAATAGAAAAGCAGTTAGTTACCTACAGGGAAGTTTCCATAAGACTGTCAGTGTTTTTTAAAAAGAACTTTGCATACTAGAAGGGATTAGCAAGAATATTCAAAGTCATGAAAGCAGGGACCTACAGTGAAGATTGCTCTACCCAGCAAAGATATCATTTCAATCAAAGGGCAGATAGAGAGCTTCCCAGGCAAGAAAAGCTTAAACAGTTCATTATCACCAAACCAGCATTATATGAAATGTTAAAGGGTTGCCTTAAGAAAAAGAATATCAAAACTATGAACAATAAAATGGCAGAAGAAATACATATCTATCAACAATTGAATCTAAAAAACAAATTAAGCAGACACGAAAACAGAGACAGAATCATGGATACAGAGGATGTTTTGATGGTTGACAGATGTGAGGGGGGGTCTATGGGGAATGGTGAAAGAGGTGAGGGAATCTAAGAAGTTTAAATAGGTAGTTACAGAATATGCCTTGGGGATGTAAAGTACATCTATAGATATGGGAGCAGCCAAAGGACTTATATGCATGACATGAATAATGGTGTGGGGGAATTGCCTGAGGGAGTGGGAGTTGCTGTGTGGACTGGGGCAAAGGAAGAACATTGGGACAACTGTAATAGCATATATCAATAAGATATAATTTAAAAAAAAAGACATTGTAGGTTTTCAGATGTCTTCTCGCCCCTTCAAATCTCACTCATTGGCTCCACCGTCATCATATTGGCCACTACGGGGATGCTGCTCCCTTTCTAACATTTCTGCCCTAGCTCAAACAATTGGCTCTTTTTCATCTGGGATTTGCAAGTAGAACAGCTGATATATTTAGCAAAACTTTGCTAAAAGCACCAGGATAACAAAAGGGAGATTAATACTTAAAAGTGGGTGGTAGTCACAAATCTGGAAAGTTATCCTAATAGATTTGTGTTACAGAATAGACTGGGGGTGTGTGAATGATACACTATTACCAAATGGACTCACCCTTGTCCTCCAGGGATTCCCCACCCATCCTAGGTTTGCCTTGCCTGCCACCAGGGAAAGATGTCTTCCAATGCTAGAGATTGGTGAAAGGAAAGGATTATTTATTTAAAGAGTTATACAACTTAAGAGTAATATCTTCATGATATCCCAAAGTCATTTAGGATACCCCACAAAGCACAGTCCTTCCTTCACCTCTGCCCAGTCTGGGGTACCTTATCTCAGAAAAGAAATAGAAGTCTGTGGTTCTTCTCAGCCCAGGCGCGTGGTCCCCAAAAAGACCCCCACAAGACTACCATGCCTGGTTTAAATCCCAGTGCCAATTGTCCTCTGCCAAAACATTTCCGACTCCTCCCATGACTGGCCACAGCTGACAGCATTCCCGTATTCTTCCAGCTTTACTGGGCTGCCATAGTAAGTCCGGGCAGCGTGGCCATGTGGTGTGGAGCCCATCATCTCCAAGCTCTTATGCAGGCTCTGTAACCAGGGGGAGTGCGTCCCAGTTACAGCATGGGTTGAAGTTATCCTATCCCCCTGGCTCAAGCAAGGCCACAGCTGTTTAACATATCTATGAAACCAGTTAAAGGCTAGTATGTTAAACCACCATTCTAGAGGTTATCTGCAAAACTGTTGCTATTCAAAACAACTCTGAATGGGCCTGCTCCAGGCATCCCATCCCCCAGCTCAGACTTGTGGGGGTGAGACATCCTATATATATATTTTTTTCCTAATATTTCCTGGACACCAAGTTCTGGATCCCATTACAAATCCCTATTTGAACCCCACCCCACCACACCCCCGAAACCTTGACTGTACCCTGTTACATTTGGACTTCTTCCCAGAGCAAGGCAGAACCATTAAAAAGTTAAGCATAAGGAACCAATTAAAGTTGTGTAAAAAGAGCATTCTAGTGGTCCTATAAAGACTATTAGAGAGGTGAAAATATTTAAACAAGGACACTAATTGAGAGACTGTTGCAGTAACCTAGATAAAACATGGAGGTAGTCAGAACTAAAATGGTGTGGCTGGTGATGGCTGACTAGCACCTGTTTTGATGGCTGTAGGATGAAAGAGGATGTATGTCAGTACAGTGGAAGGTGAAAATATTGGTAAGAAGTAATAACTAGAAGGGGAAGGGGACAGAAAGAGAGGGAGAATAAATTGATTAGACTGATTTTCCCTGAGGTTAAGAAAAGATGTCCCTAACAGAAGCCAAGTTGCTCAGGTGTTCAGAGACATGTTGGTGATGCAAAAGAAACTGAAGTAGCCTAGCAGTAGAAAGCAGAGAACACTAATTTCTTGGATAACTGTAGGGTGGCATTCCATGAACAAGCACCTCTATTTTCTAGGCACTGTGCAGGTGTTAGAAATACCAAGAAGTCAAGCATCCTTATTTTCACTATAATTTTCTCCTTAAAAATCACATTATAAGACAGAAAACTGTCTTCTCTTTGCTCCATTGTTAGGCATATAATAGGTGGTAAATAAATATTGGCTAAAGTTGGGTAAAGGGATGGATGAATGGAGAATAATAAGGATAATTGTTTGGTTGTGGCACACCATTCAGAACCCATTCCTTTTAAATTGTATATAGCAATCTTATTTTGACCATGTGAAAATATTAGGATTATATAGCATGCCACTTTCAAAAATTTTATTTACAAGATTACCCTTCATCGGATATGATTTTCTTTTTCATTTATAGGGATATCTCAGTTGGAAACAAAATTACATTGACAAATGCAAGAACAGTTTTAGATGGATCATCTGGCAAGAAGCAATTATAGATGATATTAGTTCATTTGCATTGAGCTTAACTGGCAAGGCTTACAAAACACAATGTCCTATATATCATATATGATCATGTAGCAATAACTAAAAAGTAAACAATGTCTTTTAGCTTAACATTGGTGCTTTAAAGATAACATCAGCTGTAGTCTTGCTGAAAGAGGCAGACAATGCAGTATAATTAGGAAGAGCCTAGTTAGATTATCCTTTGAAAAGGTACCCTCTATGATCCTAAAAGCTATATATTATTCTGGATTATACTGCTATATAAAATACATCAGTCCTGGCTGGTGTGGCTGAGTGGACTAAGTGCCAGCCTGTGAAGCAAAGGATAGCCAATTTGTTTCCCAGTCAGGGCACATGCCTGGGTTGTGGGCCGGTGTCCAGTAGGGGGTGCACAAGAGACAACCACACATTGATATTTCTCTTCCTCTGTTTTTCCCTCCCTTCCCCTCTCTCTAAAATAAATAAAATCTTTTAAAAACAAATTACATTAAACATTTTGTCGGTCTGTCTCTGCAATAGTCTTATTTTATTGTTTTCATATCTATTTCTAGAAATCTAGGAATCATCCTCCTTAATTTCCTGTATTAATTTCTCAGTATTGCTTTGGTTTGGTACTTTGAGCTTCTTACAATAATTTTCCTTAGTCTAGGGGTCAGGAACCAACTTGGACATGTTGTGAATTATTGATGCTATGCCAACCCTATAGTAAGAAGCTGAAAAAAAAATCTACAGAATAGATCTTGTGCCCAACTGGGCTTAGGGTGATAAAGGCTTGGATTAAAATCCATTTATTACTTGGTCCCTGTCTAACTGGTGAATCACTAAGATTCACTTATCCTCAAAATCAGGATTGGTTCTCAAAGTGCATGATTTCCAAGATAAATGGCCAAGGGCCCTAGGGGAAAGGCTAGCAGGATGATCATGAAAGGACATCTCTAAAAATATCCAACATCATATTCAAATAATTTTAGCTCTGGGAACTGACTTAGGTCTGGAAATGTATGAGGACTGTGGCTCTCTAGTGTGGACATTCAGATCAGGTTTCTCCTAGCCTTGATCTCCTTGGAGTCCATGAGTGTATAAATCAAGTAAGACCTTAATGTGTTGCTTATCAATTTTATTCCTGTGGACTCCATGAATTAACCACAACCAGAAATCTTTGCTTATTATATCTTACTCTAGCTCTGATTAACAAACCTACTCTGAAGGCTTATTAAAATTAGTGGAACCGTATTCTTTAGGAAACTGTTTTCAGGGACCCTCCCAACACCACTGACCTCAGGAGCCATTTTTATTCAGCTTTTCCTAAAGCCTTTCCCTGTTACTAAGGACAGTTAATAAAGCATGTTTTAGTGGTGGTGGTGCTCTTCTCGCCAATCTAATTATGGTGAGAGGGACAGCCTTCAGTGCGATGACAGAGGGAAGGGGTGTGTGTGGCAGGGAGGGTGGGGTATAGATACTTATATTGAATCCAATGCGAATGTCCTCTGAAATCCTTGAATTCATTCCCTACCTCATGCAAAGGAATTTGCTGTCTTTCAATATCATTTTATAGTCATTCATTGCAGGCTTGTGTTCGCTAGGAGCCAACACACTTTTAGAACCACAGTTGATTTCCTGAGCCAGCCCAAAGAACGGCAACACCTGCATCAAAAGATAAGCTATCTGAAATATTCCCTCTTCAGATGGCCAGCCAGGGAGGAGAACATGCGGCAAGGCAGTAGCTGGAGGACTTGGGGGATGAGGTGGCAGCTGGCATTCTACATTTGCATACAGATAAACCAGGAGGAAAAACTGGGAAGAGAGACATGCTGAACAACCCAGGGTTCCAGCTCAGGAAAAGAAAGCATCAAAACCTCTGGCTATAAAAATCTGTGGGGTTGTGGCAGCAGGAGAAACTCCCAGCCTCACAGGAGAGTTTTTGGACATTCCCACAGGGTCCTAGAATACACACAAACCCACCCACCTGGGAATCAGCACCAGAGGGGCCAAATTTGCTTGTGAGTAGGAGGGGAAGTGACTGAAAGCAGGTGAGAGCCAAACAAGCAGCATTGTTCCCTTTCTGACCCCTCCTGCACAATGCAGCAGCTTGGGTTGTGCCATGCTGGCGAATAGCTAAGGCTCCTTCCTTACAACATAGCAGGAGTGCCAAGACAAAGAAATATGACCCAAATGAAAGAACAGATCAAAACTCCAAAAAAAAGAACTAAACAATGAAGACATAGCCAACCTATCAAATGCAGGGTTCAAAACATGGTAATTGGGATGCTCACAGAAATGGTTGAGTATGGTCTCAAAATAGAGAAAAAACTGAAAGCTATGCAAAGGGAAGTAAAGGAAAATATACATAGAAACAAAAATGAAGGGAAGGAAACTGGGACTCAAATCAATGATTTGGAGCAGGAGGAAGAAATAAACATTCAAGCAAAACAGAAATGAAGAAACAAGAATTCAAAAAAGTGAGGAGAGGCTTAGGAACCTCCAGGACAATTTTAAATGTCCCAACATCTGAATCATAGGGGTGCCAGAAGGAGAAGAGGAAGAGCAAGAAATTAAAAATTATTTGAAAAAATAAAGAAGGAGAACTTCCCCAATATGGCAAAGGAAATAGTTTTCCAGGAAGTCCAGGAAGCTCAGAGAGTCCCAAAGAAGTTGGACCCAAAGAAGCACATACCAAGGCACATTGTAATTACCTACCCAAGATTAGGAGAGGAAGAATCTGAAGAGCAGAGCAAGAGAAAAGGAGACAGTTACCTACAAAGGATTTCCCAGAAGACCAGAAAAAAAGGGTAATCTGTCCACTTTAGTTGTTATCCTATCCCATCACCCCTCTCTTTCCCTTAGCTTTCTTGCTCCACTAGGAAATTCTTCCTCAGCAAATATTTACTGAACACTTAGTTCTCACTTTGCACCGCATTCCCACCACCTTCTTCTGGATAAATCACTGCCTTTCTTGGGAAATACTTCTGCTCCTCTCCTGCCCCACATCTCACCAGGTAGCTCAACATCACTGGTCATGTTTTCTACATGCCAGTCACAGCTGATTCTCAAAGAAAAGTTCCTAGATCAGCATTGGGAATAAGTTGGTGAGACCCCAAGGATCTGAGTATTCATTTACAGGTGCCATGTCTTCAGAGAAGTGTTAAAGCTCTTCTGAGAGAATGGGATGAATGAGGTTATTGTGTGAAACAAAGCAGAGAAAACCAAAACCAGAGAGAACAGGGGAATCAGGAGGAGCAAACAAGATGGAGATGGGCTGGGACTAGGTGAGGAGTGCTGGTGAAACTCCAAAGTTGAGAGGAGGGGGCTGGCAGAGGGGGGATAGAAGGGAGTGAAGGGAGGAGGAGGTGAAGAATATTTTAGGAATAGGAAATCTATTCCTTTATTTGACAGTGTTTGTGCTACTGTGCTTTCACTCTCCCTCCATCTTCCCGCACATCTTCACAAAACATCTTTCTGAGGGGATTTTGTTGTTGATGTTGGGATTTAAAGAGGAGACTGAGTTTCATATCTGCATTACTGTGATGCAGTATGGAGACTGCTCACATGGAAGAGAGAATCAAACTATCCTGAGATTGTAAAATGTGCCCACTCTGAAACTTAGAGAGATTCTGAAAAGAGCTTTGGATTTCTCTGTGATTGCCTTGGATTTGACTTTACCATGTTTTCTGTAAGGACAGGAAAAAGGTCATGCGGATGGGGGGTTATCCAGTATATGTCCAAGTGGATAAGTGGCAATCCATGTGCAGGTGTAAAGCAGTGATTCTCAAAATAAGGTTTGCCAAACATGGATGGGATTTGGGACTCCTCCTTGTGCAAATCCTTTTTTGTTATTATGGGTGAATAATGCACTGTTACATAAACTTATTTCAGTCAGTGAATACTAAAATTAGCCAGTTAGCAGAGTTTACTAAAGAATAATACAAGACATGGGGTTGCCACTGAATGCTGTAAAATTCTCACTGTGTCTGATGTACAAAAAGAGCAGAATTTCCATAATTCTCAGACTGAACTATATTATCTGCATCATCAGCCCTGGCAAGAGTGGATCATGGTTTTATTTGCCACTGTTCCCGAAATAATATTTTACTTCGGTGGATCATTTTGTTTTCGTGTAATTGTATTTGTGTGTGTGTGTAATTGCTGTAATGTTACCATTTTGACTTTAATTTGGGGCCTTTCTAAGTCTTTGTTATCATCAAGTTCCTTTTTCCCGTGGGAGATAGGAACAGCTTGGGTAGGAAGGCCACAGTGCCTTCTGTCCTGACAATGTTGGCAGAGGTTCCAGCAATTTTAAAACCACTAAGTTTAGGGGCTTTCAGTGATGACTTTGTAAGCAGTTCTTCCTCCTCTGCTTCAAGGAGAGTGGTGCTAGAGGATGCGGAAGTTGTGCTCATTTGCACTTTGGAAAGGTTGGCAGCCCCATTCTGATACATCCTTTTCTATTTCTTTGGGGTCAGTAGTGATCTATTCTTTTATTTATAATTTTAGTAATTTTAGTCTTCTCTATTCTTTTTTAAAAATATTTTCATTGATTATGCTTTTACAGTTGTCCCATTCTCTCCCCTTTATTCCTCTCCACCCTGCACACCCCCTGCCACCCACATTTCACCTCTTTAATTCATGTCCATGGGTTATACAGATAAGTTCGTTGGCTTCTATATTTCCTATACTATTCTTAACCTTCCCCTGTCTATTTTCTACCTACCATTTATGCTACTTATTCTCTGTACCTTTTCCTCCTCTCTCCCCTACCATTCTGTATTCTTTTGTTGACCCATCTAGCTGAAGATTTACCAATTTTTATTAAACTTTTCAAAGAACCGAATTTTGCTTTTGTTGATTTTCTACATTGTTTTTCTATTCTCTTTTTATTAATTTCCACTCTAATCTTATTATTTCCTTCTTTCTGCTTACTTTTGGTTTAGTTTGCTCTTAAGTGTCTTACAGTGGAAGGTTATGTTATTGATATGAAAGGTTATTTATTTTTTAATATAGGTATTTATACCTACAAATTCTTTTTTTAATTTTTAAAAGTTGTGTTTGTTAACAGCACAAAAGCAACTTTCTCACAAATTATAGAAACTTGTCAATGTATTTGATGCTTTATTATTAAGCATCTTACTGTAAAAAAATACTGTAAGTAAACTTTTTATTCAGGGATAACATACATGGAAAAAAGAGGACAATTTAAATGTCCAGCTTGAATTTTCACAAAGTGAACATAGAAGTGTAACTGTGTAATTTAAAATAGGACTCCTATAAATTCTAACTACTACTTTAGCCACATTCCATAAATTTTTGAATGTTGTGACTACATTTTTGTTCATTTCAAAATATTTTTAAGTTTTCCTTATGACTTCTTTGATCCCTTGACTATTTAAGTCTATGTTATCTAATTTCCATATATTTGTGGATTTTCCCAATTTTTGTTATTGATTTCTAATTTCATTCTACTATGATTAAAGAACATATTTTATATGATTTCAATGCTTTAGAATTTAGTGAAGCTGTTACAGCTTAGCATGATTTATACTGAGGAACATTCCATAGTCACTTGGGGAGAATATATTTTTCCACTGTTGGGTGGAATAATCATTGCGTATTATTTTCTTACTCCAATACAGTTTACCCCCCCATGCCCTTTGTGCTATTATTGTCAAATATTTTGTATTTTCATAAGCTATACTCCCAACAATATAATTATTCATAGTTTTACACAAATGCTTTTTAAAAAAGACTTTTTTTAGAGCAGTTGTAGGTTCACAGCAAAATTAAGATGAAAGTACAGAGATCTCCCATATATCACCTACCCTCACATGTGCATAACCCCCATTATTAACATTCCTTTACCATAGTGGTACATTTGCTACAATTGATGAATCTATGTTGATGTATCATTCATTAGCACCAAAGTCCATAGTTTATATTCAAGTTCACTCTTGGAGTTGTACACTCTATGGGTTTGGACAAATGTGTAATGACATATATCCATCAGTATGGTATCATGCAGCATATTTTCACTGCTTCCAAAATTCTCTGTGCTCCATGTATTCATCCTTTCTGGCCTCCACAACCCTTGACAACCACTGATCTTTTCATTACCTCCATAGTTTTACCTTCTCCAAAACCTCGTGTAGTTGGAATTAATGTGTAGCCTTTCAGATTGGTTTCTTTCACCTTAGTAATATGTGCATTCAGATTCTTCCAATCTTTCCGATGAATGAATTTTTTCACGATGATTTCTTTTTAGTGGGTGAATAATATTCCATTTTAGGATGGACCAACATTTATATTTCACCCACCTACTAAAGGATATATCTTGATTGCTTCCAATTTGGACAATTATTAATAAAGCCCATAAACATCCATGTGTGGGCTCCTGCATGAACATGTTTTCAGCTCCTCTGGGTAAGCACCAAGGAACATTTTTTGCAGCATTGTGCAGTAAGAGTATAATTTGTTTTGTAGGAAACTACCAAACTGTTTTACAAAGTGGCTTTACTCTTGTGCATTTATATCAGCAATGTATGAGAGTTCCTGTTGCTACACATCCTTGTCAGTGCATTTGGCATTATCAGTGTTTGGATTTTGGCCATTCTAACAGGTGTTTAATGGTATCTCACTATTGTTTTAATTTGAATTTCCCTAATGATATGTTAAATGAAGAATCTTTTTATATGGTTTGTTGTCATCTGTATATCTTCTCTGGTGTGATGTCTGTTGAGGTCTTTGGCCCATTTTTTAATTGAGTTGTTTTCTTATTGTTGAGTTTTTAGAGTTCTTGTATATTTTGGATAACAGTCCTTTATAAGATGTGTCTTTTGTAAATCTTTACTCCCAGTCTGTGGCGTATCTTCTTGTTCTCTTGACATTGTTTTTTTATAGAACATAAGTTTTAAATTTTAATAAAATTTAGCTTATTATGTCTTTTAAGGGCCATGTCTTTGATACTGAAGCTAAAAAGTCATTGCCATACACAATATATTTCCTTCTAGGAGTTTTATTGTTTTCTGTTTTAACATTTAGGTTTATGACCCATTTTAAGTTAATTTTTGAGGAATGTAAGGTCTGTGCCTAGATTAATTTTTTTGGCATATGGATGTCCAGTTGTTCTAGCACCATTTCTTGAAGACTATCTTTGCTCCATTGTATTAAAATCTCCGGAGTAAGATATAGAATATAAAGTTAATTAGACCTGACAATACACACAGAAATCGCATACTTTCCATTTGACTTACAAATGACTTAAGGGAAATTTGTTCTGGGCTTGAAGTATCCAGATCAGGTTTCCAAGGAGGGAATATCCCTCCATAAGTAGTTGATACTGGATGTTTACGAGTCAGACTGACTCTACCACTTTCCAGTTGTGTGGTCTTAGGTAAATGATGAGCATTTTGAGTCTCAGTTTCCTTATCTTTAAATGGGGTCAATATATTTCTTATAGGGTTGCTGTAAAGATTAAATAAGGTACTTTTTGTAAACTGCCTTTCACACTAATAAGTTCTCAGTGAGTGAGAACCATTGCTATTATTTACACTAGGAGAATGCTTCTTTAGCAAAGGAACATCACAAAGAATGTTTAGTGTTGTTTTTCTTTCTCTAGAAAGTTTAATAATTAAAAATTCCCACTAATCTAATATTACATTTGAGTCTTAATCCATGGAAACCACAAATGTTCCAAAGAACTCTGACTGGGGAACAAAATCCTTTTGAAAGACATGAAATATTGTATAAAAATTAAGGGTGTGTATGTATACAAAATATTTTGGTGACACTCTTCATACAAAATAAAAGTAGGATAAGTATGATGAAAGACAAGAGCCCAGAGTTTCTGAAGTTTATTTCTGGTGTATATACTGTATTTCACTGTGTATAATGCACACTTTTTTCCCTAAATTTTTGAAGGCAAAATAAGGGTGCATGTTATACATGGGTATAATGATTTCATGCCATGGGTATAATAACGGGCATAATAATGTCATGTATAATGCTCACAAAAGCGTGGGTGTGCATTATACCTGGAAAAATATGGTATTATTTTCTGTATTTTGCCCCAACTTCCCTAACACAGTCCTCCCATTTGTGACTGTTTTTTCACTGGCACTGCTACAGTAGGGTGTTCTATGAAGAAGCAATAACTGCAGTAGAAATACTCCACTTTCCATTCTCAGTTAGGTTAGAATATGGGTCAACCATGAAATTATTCATACACCAAGAAGTTGGAACCTATTTAAAGAAATATTTGCATGTAAGGAAATTAAATAATTTAGTGGAGCAGGGTTGTTCTAGGCACTGGAGACAAATTGGTGAACATGATGGACAAATAAAGAGTTCATGAAACTTCTACGAATTAATGTTATAAAATTACTAAAGTTGTTACAAATAGTTTTTTTGGAAAGCTTTATTATGAAAATTGTGAAATATACAAAAGCAGGGAGTGAAAAAGAATAGTTTTATCACTCGATTCAATAATAATATATTATTATTACTATTTAAGATTTTATTTATTTATTTTTAGAGGGAGGGGGAGGGAGGGAGAAAGAAAGGGAGAGAAACACCAGTGTGAGAGAGAAACATCAGTCGGTAGCTTCTTGTATGTGCCCTTCCAGAGACCAAACCTGCATCCCAGGCATGTGCCTTGACTGGGAATTGAACTGGTGACCTTCCCTTTGCAGGATGACACCCAAGCAACTGAGCCACACCAATTAGGGCTCAATTAAATAATTATTAACACATGTCCAAACTTGTTTATCTGTAACTCCTTATTTCAAGACTTTTTGAAATACACAGTAGGGATATTTTATAGATTAAAATATTTTATAAATATGTTTATAGATTAAAGTCAATTCTTTGATTTTAGGTCATATGACTCTCTCTGATTTAGGATTTAAAAAATAGGGCACACTCTTAATTCTTCCAACCCTAGCATCATGAAAATAGCTTTTTATTCTTCTTATTAGACTAGCCTCTCATGAGAAGCCCAGGAGTACCCAGGACTAAATCATCCAACCCTGCACTGAAAGCCACTAGAAAATTGGATTGGGTTTATTCTCTGCTGCCTTACCCTGCCACATGATGAATCTGAATAATGAAATTAAACTTGGTAACCCAACAACTTCATAACCTAGGCCTTAGGATATGTCTCTCTCCACACAGTTAATTCTAGACATGGGACTAGTGCTTTTAAACTCATAATAGGTCTTCTGGTCAAGATGTCAGTGTAACAGACATGGCTTGCCCACCTCCCATAACCACATTAAAATTATAACTAAAATATAGCATTCATCACTCAGAACTGTCAGAAATCAAATTGAAAGAAGTCTGACAACTACAGAATTAAAGAAACTACATCTATCCAGACTAGTAAGAGGGCTGCAGATGTGGAACAAGGCTGGCTCCACATCCATGTATGGTGGATAAAATTTTGAGAGGGATATTGGGAGCGAGGAGTTCCAGATCCACACCAGGCACCCTAGTCCAGGGTTCCAGTGCCAGGCAGATAAGCCCCAAACTTCTGGCTGCAAAAATCAGTGGGGATTGAGTCAGTGGAAGAACTGGAGCCCCAAGCAGTTCCTCTTAAAGAACACACACATGGACTCACATACTCGGTCTCACTCCCTTTGAGCTTTAGCACTGGGGTAGCAGCTTGAAAGACACCAGTGACATACGGGAGAAATTGAAGTGTTTGGCATCAAGGGGAACATAGGCCATTGACCCTTTTTTGAACCCTCCCCTGACAGAGTCACAGAGCCAGGAAGTTGGTGCAATATATGAGACTCCATCAATCTGGCTAACACTGTTTGCCCAGCCTGGAGATCCCCTGAGACTCTGCCCCACCCAAATTATGGGCTTACTCAAACTGCTTGTCCATAGAATGGCTGGTCTTAGCTCATGCTTCACAACTTCCTAAATCTTATCAAATAAGCAATAGCTGGCCTCAATGAGCCCCAGGACCAGCAGTAGCAGCAGCCAACCTAGATTCACATCTTGGCTTCACCTGGGAATCTCCGAGCCCAGCAGGAATAGCAGCCATCTCAGATTGCTTTATAACTCAGGCAGGGTGGCTCTGGGCAATACATAGGTGGGAACTTGCCCTGCACCACCCATGAAACCCCAGAGCCTATGCACACAGCAGGCAGCTACAGACCATGTAAAAGCACCACCGCCCTGCCCCTGCACAGCTGATTCTCTGCAGAGGGCAGAGGTTGGTAGTCAGTAGTCACAGCTGGTCCTTGCAGCTAACTGGTCTGGGTAAATCCCTCCCATTGATCTGCCAACAGCAATTAAGGCTCAACAAGAGGAAGGTGTACTCAGCACACACAGAGGGCGCACCTCAAATACCCAGCTTAGGTGATAGGGGAGGCTGTGCCACTGGACCCTACAGGGCACCTACTTACATTAGGCCACACTACCAATGAAGTCATAGCACCTCCACCTAACATATAGAAACAAACATAGGGAGGCTGCCAAATTGAGGAGACAAAGAAATAAAGCCTGAATGAAAGAACAAAACTCCAGAAAAAGAGCTAAATGAAAAGAGATAAGCAACCTATCAGATGCAGAGTTCAAAACACTGGTTATAAGGATACTCAAGAACTTAGTGAGGACCCCAACAGCATAAAAAAGATCCAGTCAGTAATGAAGGATACACTAACTGAAATAAAGAAAAATTTACAGCAAAACAGCAGTGGAATGGATGAAGCTGAGAATCAAATCAATGATTTGGAACATAAAGAAGCAAAAAACAACCAATCAGAGCAATAACAAGGAAAAAAATCCAGAAAAATGAGGATAGTATAAGCAGCCTCTAGGACAACTTCAAGTAGTCCAACATTCACATCAAGGGCGCCAGGAGGAGAAGAGAAAGAACAGGAAATTAGAAATCTGTCTGAAAAAATGAAGAAAGAAAACTTCCCTAATCTGGGGAGGAAATAGACATGCAAGTCCTGGAAGCACAAAAATTGCCAAACAAGATGGATGCAAACAGGCCCTCTCCAAGACACATCATAATTAAAACACCAAAGGTTAAAGAGAGAATCTTAAAAACAGCAAGAGGAAAGCACTTAGTTACATATAGGGGAGTTCCTATAAGACTGTCAGTGGATTTCTCAAAAGAAACTTTGTACACTAGAAGGAATTGGCAAGAAATATTCAAAGTCATGGAAAGCAGGGACCTATAGTCAAGATTGTTCTACCCAGCAGAGCTATCATTTAGAATCAAATACAAAATAAAAAAATGGAAGGGCAAATAAAGTGCTTTCCAGACAAGGTAAACCTAAAGGAGCTCGTCATCACCAAACCAGTATTACTTGAAATGTTAAAGGGGCTTATTCAAGAAAAAGAAGGTCAAAATTATGAATAATAAAATGGTAATAAGTACAATCTATCAACAATTTAATCTAAAAAATGAAGTAAGCAAACAAGGTGGACAGAGACAGAATCATGGATATGGAGAGCACTTTGATGGTTGCCAGATGGGAGGGCAGTAGGGGAGAATGGGTGAAGAGGTGAGGGTATAAGAAGTACAAATAGGTAGTTACAGAACAGCCATGGGGATGTAAAGTACAGTACAGGAAATAGAGTAGCCAAAGAACTTATACACATGACCTATGCACATGAACAATAGCTGGGGATTGCATGAGGGAGTAGCGGGTGCTGGGTAGAGGGAGGCAAAGGGGAGAAATCAGGACAAGTGTAATAGCATAAACAATAAAATATAATTTAAAACTAAAGAAAAAATAAATGCATGTATGCATTTATTTAGTCACAATTAATACATAAATGTATAAACAAATAAATGTCATGCACTCCGCCCACCACAGTGAGCATGACTATGGCACAAATGTTAAAGATTTCACTCCATATGGGTCTTGACTCTGCTTTTTTCTGTAGCAAGTCTGCATTTTACCATTTCACTTTCTCCCAGTCATTTCCCTGACCACAAACCTACTATCTCAGTGGCTGCACTGGCTTAGGTCCTGACATGTCCTGCTTCATGCAGCACAGCTACCCTTTGACCACCATGTCTCTGTGCACCTCTGAGATGAAGATGAAACTGTCCATGTAACTCCCAGGCCCATACTAATTTCTTTTCTCTAAGTGAGTGACACTTCTTTAAAGGGTACATTACCCATTAGATGGAATAGGTCGTAGATGAAAGTATCATGCAAAAACGGCATACTTTGAGTCAGCAAACCTAATAGGAAATACACCGGGACACTAACAATATTTGTCCAAGGATGTTAAGATTTGGGATATTTCTTATCCCTTCTTTACTGTTATATAGATTTCCATATTTAAAATTAACATATATCATTTCAACAGTAAGAAAAAAAGGCAAACCACTATAATCTCTCCAAAGTCATAGCATTAAAATTGTAAACAAGGTGTACCAGTGTGGTTGGGTTGGCTGGGCGTTGTCCCACAAAGTGAAAGTCTACCCATTTGCTTCTGGGATTGGGCTTCTATGTGAGGCAAACAATTGATGTTTTTCTCTCACACTGAGTTTCTCATTCTCTTTTTCTCTCTCCCTTCCTCTCTCTCTCTTCAAATAAATAAAATCTTTCAAAAACTGTAAACAAAATTAAAATGGTATCAAATCATTTTATAAGACTTACTGGTCAGAGGCTTTTAAAAAAATCTGTTGTAATTGACAACTCACTGTGAAATGGCATGGTTCTAAAAAACTGGACATAAAGTACTTTTGGAATATGTGTTGTGTTTGTTTTTTATTGATTTTAGAGATAATATATGAACACTCTAGAAAATTTGGAAAATACAGAAAAACACTAGAAAAGAATAAACATCACCCCTAGTAAACATAGTGCAGCTACCATGAAGCTGGGCCCCTCCAGCTGGTGAAAGAAGTGGTGTGAACTGATAGCCTCCAGCCTCCAAGCTTTCAGAATTCTCTGCAACAGCCAGCTGAGGCCACACCCCTATCCCCTTCCAGCCAATGACTGAGCTGGGCAGGGGTGGTGGAGGTGCTAGAACCAGGCCATTTCTGCCTGACACAAGACTCCCTTAACTGACAAGAATATTTATTTACATTTGTGCTCCCAGGCTCTCTTAACCATTCTGCCTTCCATTGTGATATACTCTACAGTGATCTGGACTTTCAGGGTAGCCTGCAGAACATTACACTGATCTGTTACCTCCATGACATCATGCTGAATGGGCAGGTTGAGCAAGAGGTGACTAATATGCTAGGGGCCTTGATAAGACAAATGCACTTTATAGAGTGAAAGACAAGCCCTAGGAGACTCAGAAACCCACTGCTGGAGCATGTTTTTTAGAGGTGCAGCAGTCAGGGCTTTGCCAAGACATCCTCTCCAAACTAAAAGACAAATTTTTAATATTGCATTTCCCACTTCAGAGGTGGACACATAATGCTTGGTGAGCTATTTTGGATTCTGAAGGCATCACATTACACATTTAGGAATATCTCTCTTGTTCTAGTGATGCAGAAGGCTGACAACTTTGAGTGGCGCCCAACTTTGAAGAGTCACCATCAAGGCAGGAGACTGACCCTGACCAGCAGAAGCATGCATTACGATGGCTCAACCCATGCTCACATGTGAGAGCAGGGCAACCCATGTAATCTACTTAGGCTCTTCTAAGTATTCCTTGCCCAACTGAAACAGTGAATGAACCTGTACAGCAACCCTACCCTGAAATGAGCGCAATTACCAAGGGCTCGGAACTTGCAGGAATGAGGGTTTGGGTCACAGCACCAGGTAACACATCAAGATTTTACCTCTGGGAGAGAGACCCACAGTTCCTCAAATATATGGAGCACAGGGTCTGGGTGGCATATGGGATGGACTGGGACAGTCATGAAGCTGCATGTTCAGAACTCCCTTCAAGAGAACCTGCAGAAATGAGTGGAGTGAACTGTTTAAGCTGGTGCCACACTCTCCCCAGGCTGCCCCCAGCCAGTGACAGAGCATGGTGGGGGTACTAGAGATGGTCCATTTCTGCCTGATTTAGGACTCATCTACTGGGTAACTTCTGTGTTAGGGTTGACTGACTTTCTTAGGGTTGTAATTTAATCTGGGTCTCTTCTACCTCATCCTCCTCCTTTCACAGGTGTCAGGCCTGAACTGCAATCTGAAGTCTCTCCCTGTGTACTCCAACTTCCTCCTGCTTTAGCCCTCATAGGCATTTCCCTCAATAAATCTCTTGAACTGCTTCTCAGAGGACATGAGCTGACATATTATTGTACAACAGTAAACATTATCAGCACTGTGAGGTATTTGCTTTGAGTCATAAAGTATTTATTTGGGACTATATTGTATCTACTGAATTAATGCCCATAGATATATAAAAGCAGGTGTATAAGTTGTTCAGGCTAGGGCACATAAAACCACCCTGATTCCAGTGACACTTATTTTGTGGCTGAGGTGTCAGTTCTTACATTTGCCTTAAACTTTCTTTCCTGTGCCACATATTTAATATTTCAGAGTAGATCTATTCATACTTCTAATATTTGGGTCTCTATTATCACATTATCTGAATTACTGGGCCAGAGTCTACATCTACCATGGTAAATTTCTGTATAGTTGATTTTACATAAAGTAATGCAGAACTGGGAATAGCAAGCGGCTGTAGTCACAGGTGTGCGATATTTTACATCCAGTCCTGGTTCATGATGCCGAAAAGATGAGATTCTTATTTCACCTCTTAAAAGCTATCAAGTTATTAACTTGGGACTCAAGTCTGGGATGCAGCTTAGAAACAGAGGTGGAATCTGGGAAGGAGGAGAGGTGGGCAGGAATTAGAGATGTGGGTGGGGGCCAGTGTGGATATGGGAAGTGGCCATAGGATGAGGATATCCATTGCACAAATTATCTGGCAATTTAAAATAACAGGTTGTGTTTTTTAATTTGAAAGCTTTGTACACACAGAGTTGGGATTGCCAGTTTTTAGATGAGATAAATTTTACTGTGCATCAATGTCAGCTTGAATGGGCCAAGGATTTCAATTAATATATAAAGTAATATTAATAATATATTTGTATAGTTACTGATAGATTTTACTTCTGTTGATCATTTTGGATTTTTTTCAATTACTTTAATAAGACTATGTTAATTATAATTTTGGCCCTCTCCTAATTCTTTGTAATCCCCAAATTCTTTTCCCAGGGAGAGGTTGACTTAGGTGGGGATAATTAGCTCTCTTAACTGAACAGGGTTGAATAAAGTCAAAAAAGTTTGAGAATATTGATCCATGAGATCAATTTTAAAAATCTGAAAGATCAAGACTCTCAAATATGCTTTTGTAAGTATTTTATCACTGCCCTTTAAATAGACTGGTTCTTCCGTCTCATCCTACATACTTATGACTCTAGGAACTTAGTGTTCACTTAGAGGAATGGGCTTAGCCCTGCTCTTTCTTTGAATTATTTACACTCACAGCCAGTTCCTCAGGGCACAGCCCCTACCGATGTGTCTGGATTGCCATGAGAACGAGCAGCCACCACCTTAAGTATCCGGAACCACAGTTCTTTAACCTTCATTTCTCTCCTCTAGACTCTGAGGACAGAGATACTGTCTTCCTCTCTGTCATTATGGACACTTCTTTCAGGTGAAAACCCTATCATTGTACACCAGATAAAGCTGCAGTGGTAGAGAATGAACACACTTTCCAGAATAAAGACCCCTATGGCTAGCTGTGGTCATGTGACTACAATGAAGGGAAGAATGAGATGAAGGAACTGACCAGCTTGGTTCTTCCTCCTACAATTCCTAGGCCATCACCATGTCAGCTGTGTCGGGTCTTCCTGCTCCACCATCTACCACCTCTGGGCTTGGGGCATCTCAGTGGCCGCTGGACCTTTCCCAGCAATGCTGTTTTGCATAGATATGGGGCCTTTCATCTTTCAGGAAGTTTTTAGTCTCTGGTCTACTAAAAATTACTCCTTTTGTTTCAGTCTGAGTACAGATCCTTCAAAAAATATTTTCCCTTGTCATGTCTAGGTATTTAGGGAACTATTGATATATTTATGTGAATAGTTCCTCTCCTCTTGATTACCTTAATTTTTATTCTGATCCACCAGAACTGTCTCTGGGTTGGCTTGGGTGACTTAGGTGGTCTGTGGACTCCCTGAAATTATAGAGCAAACTACTGTATGTTTGTGAACACATGCATTTTCCTACAGCCTGGGCCAACAATTCTTAATTTCAAAGAAAGTCATGAACTAAAAAAAAGTTTAATGACCGTGCAAAAACAAAAGACAGTAAATAATGATTTCAGAATTTTAGACCGGGTCTGGAAGTTTAGATTTCCTTTAATTTTTATTTTAAGGTCTGAGATACAGAGAGAAAAAAAAGAAAGCAGGAATCTGCTATAGCCTCAACTGATTTTGACATAGATTTGGAGCTGCTTTATGGGAAAAACAATCTGTGTCGTTACTTGTATACAAGTCAAAACTAGAGAGGAGAAAGATAAAGGTCAGGATCGAGCCGGTGAAGGTCAGAGCCAGCAGCAGCGCTGCCGTGTTCCCACAACATGCACTGGGCTGCAGCCCAGCCAGGACAGTAGCAGGCAGCGGGGGACTAGCTGCTGTGTCTTTTCAATCTTTTGTTTCCTTAGGTCACTTTGCAGGAGCGATTGCAAAGCAGGAGTGAAAGAAAGCAGATGAGAAAAAATAATTTATTTTCTTTCCTTTTCCATATAAAGCGCACAGGTTAAATTTGTAAGAGGATAAAATAAAATATCAGCATGTGGATGAACTGTATCTATTTTAATAATTGCACTTGGGATTATGTAAAAACAACAAATACGGGGTCGAGTAGCATGTTGCCTTTTGGAAACTGTTTAATGAATCCTTATCAGCAACCTAAGAATAGAATCTTAATAGTGATAACTGTAGATAATGGGACACAGCTGGATGTTGGGAGAAGCTAACTTTGCTCACCTCTAAAACAATCAAGAAAATGTCTGGAATTCATAAATAAGAGTGCATGAGTGGTCAGAAAGCTGTTATTCCTCTGGCTTTTAGCAGAATCTGAGGAATTTGCTTGGGTTATTTGATAAATTCTTGTGGTACTTATGATATAATCAGGCAGAGTGTTTCATAGCTGTTTGCCTTCCAAATGCTAATGAGTACTGGATGAGAGTTCTACAGAGGAGCTGTGGAAGGAGGTTTCTTTCGCATCATCTCTGGGCGTTTGTAAGTATAAGTACCCTAAGGTGTACTGCAGGGGACACCAAACCCCAATCTTCTTTTCTACTCTGGAGGCACCAGGCCACATCTACCAGAACTTTAAAGAGGTTCTAGAGTTTTTGGTGGTGTGGCCTCAGGTTCTCACTTGGGGGCTAAGTAGGCCTAAGAAGGCTTTGTCACCCCAAGGATTTTTCCTTTCACCCTCCCCATTCATCAGGGGTCCTGCCCACAAGTTGCTCGGCCTTTTAGCAGCCTCAAAAGCAGCCATCAGAGAACACTAGCAGAGCTTCAGCCATGTGTGCAGAAACTCAGCCAAGCACACAGCCTGGAGAATGCTAAGCATGCCTGTGTGGATTCCAGAACTCGCTCATCTGGCCGACCACTGAGTATGCCTTCTTCTTGAGATCCTGCACTTGGCATCGGCTTTGACTGTGAGGGGAAGTGAGCCCCTGAGAACATATCCTTCTGACCCCAGAAGTGCAGGCTATGGTTGAGAAAAGGGTACCTGGGTTTGTGTTTTGAAAGCCATCATCACCGAACCACTCTGACCAGTGGGTCTCCATCTGGCTGCACATTGCCACACCTGGAGAGCTCCAACACCAACACGAAGCTAGGCCCTGATCCGACCCTGAGACTCAGATTTAATCATTCTGGGATGTGGTGCCAGCATTGGTAGGTTATTAAAGCACCACAGATGATCTTGATCTGCAACCAGGCCTTCAGCCTCTGACTGAGACCTGGATCGAGATCAGATTTTAGGGCTATCAAAACGTATTGTTGAGGTAATTCAGTCCCTGTCCTCCTGTTTGCACCTGTGGGAAGAACAAGGCAAAGACTTTTGGGGGGTAGTGTCTGCTGGGGAGGTGGAAAGGACACTCCACCCTCTAGAAGCAGTACAGGTCCTACAGCTCTACAGGCAGGAGTTGGCTAATGTATTCAAATGCTTCAACGTGTTAGTTTTCTTTTTATTTGAAAGTTTTACTTAGATAATTGTGGGTTCACATGCAGTTGAAAGAAAATAATACACATTCCATGTATTCTTTACCCAGGTTTTCTCCATGATGACATCTTACAAAACTATAGGACAGCACCTCAACCAGGACAGGATAGGACATGGCTGCAACCTGCTGCTCTAATTCAGATTTCCCAGTTTCACTTGTGCTGTGTATTTTGTTGCATACAGTTTTACCACATGTAAATTCATGTGTCCACAACCAGTCAAGATACAAAACAGTCCCATCACCACAAAGATCCCTGTGTTACCATTTTAAAACCCCACCCACCCCTCCCCATCTCTGATCCAGGCAACCACTAACCTGTTCTTCATTCCTAAAGCTTTGTTATTTCAAAATGTTTTCTTTATAGATAGAATCACAGAGTATGTTACCTTTTGGGACTGGCTTTTTTCACTCTGTGGAATGTGTGCATCACAATTTAACTATTCACTTATCAAAGGACCTCTGGGCTTTTTCCAGTTTTTAGCTATCGTTGTGACAGGATGGTAAGAAGCTGGGAAAAGTCCTGGGCAAGTGGAATGGGGGAACTGAGACAAGAAAGTTAAATGAAGCCAAACCGTTTGAACAACTTACAGTCATCTTGTGAATCACAAGGCTTTCTCTTCCCTAACCAAGGACACTTGAGAGCAAATGGCTTATACCTGTCCTCCCTAAATAGAGAACACATAGTTTAAATCTCCCTGGTGTGGGAAAGAGAGAACAGAGACCCAATTAATGCCATTTGCACCAGTTAAACGCAAGGACAGATGAAGTCAGGGGACCAAATAACAAAAATCCCATTAAAAGCCAGACAGACCCAAGATAAAAGTAAAACAGCACAGCAGGTCAAAGAATATTCCCAAACTTCCCTATAACTCATTTTGGTATAGTGGCATATTTAAAATGCACCTGAAAAACTAATGAATATTCTGCTGAAACCCTCCCCTAAAATCCTCACCTTCAGAAGAGAGATAAAAACCCCGAAGACAAAGACCAGGTGTGGGCTCTCTCTAGAGCTCACCCAGGCTCATTCTTAGGCATGAACGTTTTACTTCCTCCTCAACTTTAAGGGTCCCCAAGACTTGCAGCCACAGGGCAGCGGGCAGCTGCAGCTCATCCCAGGCTTGCCCCCAACCCTGTCTCCAAGGCCCCCTTTGCTCTGACTTCCAGGTGAGCTAACAGCAGCCCCACCTAGGCTCTCCTGTTGCTTCTCCAGCCCTAAGTCCTTCTTTTGTTTCACTGTTCCCAGCTTTAATAAACATACTCTCAAAATCAACTGGACTCGTGTTGTAATCTTTTCTACATGAGTCAAGAACCCACACACTACCTGCTCAGACCCACTCTGGGCCAGTCCCTGTCTGGTAATATAAATAAAAATTCTCTGGACCTTATTTTTGCATGAACATAACTTTTCATTTCTTTGGAATAAATAACCAAGCATATAATTGCATCATAAGGTTTGTTTTTATAAGAAACTGCCAAAAATTTTTCCAGTGTGGCTATACTATTTTATATCCCATCAGCATTGGGGTCTAGTTCTTTGCACTATTGTCAGAATTTGGTATTTTCACTGTATTTTAGCCATTCTGATGGGTGTGAAATAACATTTAATTTGGGTTTTAACTTTTATTTTTCTTATATCTAATGACATAAAGCATCTTTTTTAAGTGCTATTTGTCATCTGCATATGCTCAGTGAAATGTCTTTTGTACTTTTTGCCCATTTTCTAATTGGATTGGTTTTTATTTTTACCATTGTTTTGAGAGACTTTTATATATTGTAGATACTAGCTCTTTGTTGAATTCATGTAACTTTTAGCATGTTACTCATGAAATACATGATTACATTTTCACTGTAAAATAATGCAATAGAATACCATTTAGCATAAATAAAATCCCCTCACACCCCACTCTCTAATTTCACTCATGCCCCATAAAAAGGGTCACCATTTTTAACAGTTTAGTTCAGCTCCTTCTTTAAGCTGCCCATGCACAAAATGAGATTGTTCTCTATACATTTTTGGCAACTTGGTTTCTTTGTTTGTTTGTTCATTTGGTTGGTTTTCTTTTTACTCCACATCTTGACATGACAGAAAAAACATAATGTTACTTTTTCTCTAATCATCTAGCTTCTCAAATATTCTATAATTCAGAAGGAACAACACCACCACCAACACCTCCTGTGTCCAGGAATGTGAAAGTTTAGAACACTGGTTTCAGGAGTGTTTAAAACCTTAAGTTGAGCCTCTGTAATCAAAATGGCCTGGGACTGGTACAAGAACAGACACGGGAACCCTACAGCACTATTGGGTGGGAATGCAGACTGGTGCAGCCACTGTGGAAAACAGTATGGAATTTCCTCAGAAAGCTAACAATGGATCTGCCTTTTGACCCAGTAATTCTACTGATGGGATTATATCCTAAGAACCCTGAAAGATGAAACCAAAAGAGCCTATGCACCCAGTGTTCACAGCAGCACAATTTATAATAGCCAAGTGCTGGAAGCAACCTAAGTGCCCATCAATAAATGAATGGATCAAAAAACTATAGTACATTTACACAATGGAATACTATACAGCAGAAAGAAAGAAGGAGTGTGGATGGAACTGGAGAGCATTACGCTAAGTGAAATAAGCCAGGCGGTGAGTGACAAATACCATATGATCTCACCTTTAAGTGGAATCTAATCAACAAAACAAACAAGCAAGCAAAATATAACCAGAGACATTGAAATTAAGAATAAACTGACAGTAACCAGAGGGGAGAATAGGTGGGGATAATGGGGGGGAAAGGGGGAAGGGTTTTCAGGAACAACTATAAAGGACACATGGACAAAACCAAGGTGGGGTGGAGACAGGGGAGGGAGGTGGGAACGGCAGGGGTTGGGGGGAAGTAGTTGGGGGGGTAAATGCAGACAACTATTTTAATTATTTTATTGTTGTACTTGAACAACAAAATAATTTTTTAAAAAACCTTAAGTTGAAACAGAAAATGGAGAACAGGTGGATGAGCACTGCCATCCCAGGTAAGGAGAAGAGAGAGCCTTGACCCTCTGTGTGCAGGCAGCAGATTCAGTTTTCTCTCCTGGTGCTGCCAGGGAGAACTAGGGGATCCTGACCTATCAGAGAGCCCCTATTCCATTCTCAGTAAAACCACAACACAGGACACAGATCTTCCCCAGTGTCATGCCAGCTTCAACATACTGTCACTCAGTTCTCTATAGGGGTGGGGAGCAGAGGTTAGGTTCTAGCACAGAATACGGATGCCTATGCAGGTAAGGGTGGAATCCATCAGCTCCTTCTTTTCTTCTACTTGCCTACAGTAGAAGCCAACTCCAGGACAAGCCAAAAAAATCATTTTTCCTCTCACTACCTGGGAAACACATATTTCTCAGTGAAAAGAGGAGAACTATGCTGTCTGTAATATAAGTGAGCCTTGGAGAAAAAAAGATTTCTGGTTCTCTGAGCTGCTCTGCAACACATTACTTGATATATTTATTTACTTAATAAATATTATGGGATGTCTGTGATGTGCTAGGAACCTTCTGGGCAATTCAATGCAATGGTGACCATATATATTGGGCTCTAAAATCTTCAGCATCAGGAAGTGGTCCAAACACTGGGCCCTCTTGCTCTAGTGGCTTATTAAGTCCTTCTAGTAATATCCACCAACAAACACAATCTTCAGGACAAGGTGGACTTATAATAAAAAGCAAAGCACCTACAAATGAGGGTTCTAGCAAAAGGACTCAACGTTACAAAGCTGCTCCCCTGGGCTCACAAGGGAACAGAGAGTGGGGAAGCTGCTAGGCCAGTGCACTGGAGAAATAAATGTCCAGCACCCAGGCCCCAGAGCCCGGCGCTCTGGATTGCCTCCCAGTTCTGTCCTTTTTATATCTGACATTTTTGTGTTGTGGTGACTTCATGACCACAGCTTCCTTTATGAATTGACCTAGCTTTGACTGAGAACATTTGGTTTCAGTGATGTAATTAGACAAACCCACAAATATCTGCTATTTTCACAAGTGATTTTAAGATAGGTTGGGCAAGAGTTGCTAATGTCCTATGAAAATGTAAAAAGCTCTAGTTTTTATGCTGTTTGGTTATTAACAAGTTGTTGAATACTAGACACTATATTTGAGCAGTTTTATACAATGACAATACATTGTGTTGAGACAGCTTGGTATTTCCTCCTGGATAACTCCTGTTACATTAACCTCTCAGGGAGAGACAAACATCACATCTATTTTTAGCTGAAAGCAAACTGCTACAGAACTAAAACCACATGGCAAGCTGCATACTGACTATGTTCTAATGGCTCAATATACAAAATGCCTGTAATACTGAAGCCCTCGGTATTCACTGAAGCCCTTGGTATTTATGTGTACTTCCTGTCTTTCTGTGTATGGGCCTGAGTTGATCTGTACTGGATTCTTTTCATAGATAATTCCCATTCCAAACCTTTAAAAAGTCAAGAGCTGTTCAGTATCCAGATATTCTGAGAAGCTGATAGAGAAAAAGTGGAACTCGGGGCAGTGATAGGACTTTTTCAGGGAAGTAGTTAGGTCAGAGAATTTATTTGTTGAAGGGGGTTGGGAATATGGGTGGGTGGACGCAGTGTGCTTTTAAAAGTGGGAAGGGTGACCTTTCAAATATCTGTTAACTAACTTTTAAAAAAAGTGAGATACAAGCTCATTTGGGAAATTCTGGATGCTGAAAAAGTACTCACTTTAATGCCACCAATTATTTCCATTTCCAGAACCTGGAATAATTTCATACTTTTAATTCAATGTCATAAAGATGCTTGAGTGTTTTTCCTTCTTGTTTTCCTGGACTTACTGATTTCAAATCCTCCTCTTACATTAGCTAGCTCTATATTCAGAGGTTCTAACAAAGCATCTGGCACAAGAATACTTGTAGCTTTCTTTTTAATTTTTGAGGAACCTGCATATTGTTTTCCATAGTGGCTGCACCAATTTACAGTCCCACTAAGGGTGAACAGGGGCTCCCTTTTCTGCATGTCCTCAACAATGCTGACTGTTTCTTGTCTTTTTGATAACAGCCATTCTAACAGGTGTGAGGTGATAGCTCATTATTGTTTTGATTTGCATTCTCTGATGACTAATAATGTTGAACATCTTTTCATGTACTTGTTGGCCATCTGTATATTTTCTTTGGAAAAATGTCTATTCAGATCTTCTGCCCATGTTTATATCAGATTTTTGTGTTTTTTTTGCTATTTTTTTTCCTTTTTTTTTTTTTTGCTATTGAGTTGTAGGAGTTCTTTATATACTTTGGATATTAGCCTTTTGTCAGATATATGATTTGAAATTATTTTCTCCCATTCACTAGGCTGCTTTTTCATTTAGTTAATGGTTTCCTTTGCAGTGTAGAAGCTTTTTAATCTTACTTGTTTATTTTTGCTTTTGTTGCCTTTGCTTTTGGTGTCAGATTTTTAAAAATCCCTGCTAAGACCTATGTGAAGGAGCTCACCACCTGCCATTTTCTTTTAGAAGTTTTATGGTTCTAGTTTTATATTCAAGATTTTAATCTCTTTTGAGTTAATTTTTGTGTGTGGTATAAGAAAGTGATCCAGTTTTGTCCTTTTGCATATTGCTGTTTAATTTTCTTAACACCATTTGTTGAAGAGACTGTCCTTTCCCTGCCTACTAAAATACTCATGATCATAGTGAGCATATTAAAATTTAACTTTTTTCTTAATAACACTTATTCATATCTTCAGGAAACATTTCCTACTGATGGCATAGTTAATGATTAGTGAGATCCTTCACATTGTTTGAGCTTATAGGAGTAATTCCATTAATAAACTTTGTTAAGTGGCTCTCTGCATGTGATATTTTGCTATCCAGGATATAATTACATCACAAGAAATATGACTCGTATCTCTGCTTATTTGCACTCTACTACATTAATGATGTGTTGATATTATGATATTTTAAATATCATCAATGTATTAATTTCATTTACCTTCTAAAATACATCTAAAAATATTGACCACTGTTATTAGGAATGTGAGCTGCTTTTTCCAGCAGGGGTGGCTACTTTAACGTTTGTCCATGAACTATGATAGTTAATTTTATATATGTCAACTTGGCTACGTTATAGTACCTTTTTAGTCAAACAGTAATCTGGGTATTGCTGTGAAGACCTTTTGTGCATATGGTTAATATCTGCAATCATTTGATTTTAAGTAGATTATGCTTGCTAATCTCATGATCCTTATTCAATCAATTGAAGGTCCTAAGAGCCAAATCTGAAGTTACCCAGAAAGAAGAATTTCTGTCCTAAGACTGCAGCATCAACTCCTGTTTGAGTTTCAAGCAAGCATGGCAGCTCAGCAGATTTTGATATTGCCAGTTCCCCACCTTTAACCATGTGTGTCAATTTCTTAAAATAAATTTCTATCTATCTATCTATCTATCTATCTATCTATCTATCTATCTATCTATCTATCATCTATCTATCTATCGTCTTCTTCCTACATACCTTCTGCCTCCTACCTACCTATCCTACCCTATTGGTTTTATTTCTCCAGAGAACCTGAATATAGGGATAGATTTGCATGGAAGTTGACTAAGCTTAAGAGTACTTTCTGTGCCTATAAGAAAAAGGTACTCTATGGAATGCTGGCTGAAATGTAAAGATCAAATCTATTAACTTGATTGCATATGATCATCCTATTTTATAATAAGGACCAAAAGTGATGAGCCCAAAAGCTATTTTTTTAAAATAAAGTTTTCCATTCTTTAACTGAAATACATTTGTTTCCAGGTCAGAATGTAAACACTCATAATGCTGTTACTTATAGTGGTGGTTCGCTCTTTGCCTCATTTGGTCAGTTTAATGCTGACCAGATACCTTTTCTGGTGACAGATTGGGCTGTTTTATGTGTGACATGCTAAGAAGTGGACCTTATTTTCTATGTTAGACCTGTCCTCAAATACTGGATGATCCAGAGGAATAAGCATTCTAAAGTCAGCAAAGCAGAATTGGCAAAAGTGCATTTTAAAAATTTATAATCATTCATGACCACAATACAGTTTTGTCTTCTTTTGGAGACCACATCTATTTCTGTTCCAACCACCAAGACCAGTTAAAATGCTATTCCTCTGTTCTCAGTACAAGAAGTGTTTTTAATTTCATATTCATGTGTACTCAAAGTTTTCAAATAAAAGTTACTTTAGAAACTTCTCTCATAACACTATTGTATAATTAGTTGAGTTCACAAAATATATGGAGAAAAGGAGGCAACAGGGTTTTGAATGACTTCTAGGACAGTTTCAAAGATCAACAAAGGATTATTCTCCCTCAAATAGCTCCTCCAGTACCCAGTAAAACAAGATTTCATTTCTAGCCTGTTGTTAGTTTGTTTCTGCCGTTATCTGAATGTAAAATACTGGATTGAATCCTAGAACACATACGCATGAAAAAACATTAGTGGAAAAAGGTGAAATACAATTAAATTCTGTATTAATTTCTTAGTGTTGTACTTAATTTCTTAGTGTTGATTAAATGTACTGTTGTTACATAAGTGTTTGAAGCCAGATGAAGGGTAAAGGAAAATTCTCTGCAACTCTTGCATAAACATAAACTTATTTAAAAATAATGAATTTTATAAAAATGGCAAAAGGAGGAGTTTGTAAAAAATAAACATTCCTATATCACATCTTATATCTATAGAACCAGAACAAGAATGAAAACATGAATATTAAATATGCACCCAGGTGATTGGGCTGCATGTCAGAGTTTTATAACCCCTATTCTATGTACTTTGAAAAATGTTTTAAAACTAAGAGTCATGTTTGAAAAAAATTAACAAGAATGTGGTAATGCATTACTCATGTAACTAAAAAGATATGATATCAATGTTTTAAAATCCTAGCAAAGATGTCAGAATAGATAAAGACTGTGCTTACTTCCTCCCACAGCCACATAAAAATTACAACTAAATTATACAACAATCACCCTTGAGAACTTCCTGCAGACTAACTGAACAGAACTCCTCTAACTGAACAGAACTCATGGATATAAGGAAGAAGCCTTGTTGAGAGTGGTAGGAGGGACCAAGACACACCCATGTATGGTGGTTAAGGATCACGGAGAATAGCTCAGCTGTGGAGGTCCCCACTTAAAAGAGAGGGGCCCCAGCCCCACTCCAGGATCCCCAGCCTGGGCCACTGGTGCAGAGAAGAAGACTCCCCATAACAGCTGAAGAAATAACTAGGAAATCAAGGCAGCAGAAAACACCCAATTGCAACAACAAAAAGTAAAAAGAAAGAATGAGAATAGTTTAAGGGGCATCTGGGATAACATATAAGTGTAATAACATTCGCATCATAAGGGTACAAGAATAAGCAGAGAGAAATCAAGGATTGAGAAACTATTTTTTAAAAATGACTGAAAACTTCCCTAATATAGTGGGGAAAATAGCTGTACAAGTCCAGGAAACACAGAGTCCCAAACAACATAAAGCCAAAGAGATCCACACCAAGACACAATTAAAATGCCAAAAATTAAAGACAAAGAAAGAATCATAAAAGCAGCAAAAGAAAAGCAGTTAGTTATCTATAAGGGACCTCCCATAAGACAGTCAGCTTATTTCTCAACAGAAACTTTGAAGACCAGAAGAGATTGGCATGAAATTTTCAAAGTGGTGAAAAGTTAGGACCTACAACCAAGATTACTTTACCCAGCAAGCCTATTATTTAGAATTGAAGGACAGATAAAGAGCTTCTCAGAGAAGAAAAAACTGAGGAGTTCATCACCACCAAACCAGTATTATGAGAAATATTAAAGGGGCTTCTTTAAGAAGAAGAAGAAGAAAAATAAAAATAAAAAATAATAAATAAAATATTGCAAAGGAAAAAATACTCTCTGACAAAGACACATTATAAAAGCAGCAGGTCAAGCAAAACTAAAGCTACTATAAAGGTTAAAAATCAAAAGTAGGAATATCATGTGTAATTACAACAATATATTAAGGGATACACAGAAGTACACACACAAAAGAAATAAAAAGCAACGACAAAAACATAAACATGGGAGAGGTGAATAAAAATGGGAGCTATTTTAGAATGTGTTCATATGTAAGCAACCACCAACTTAAAATAGACTGCTATAAGTATAGCTTGGTATATATGAAGCACATAGTAACCACAAAACAAAAATCTATAGATATATAAGAAATAAAGAGAAAAAAAATTCAAACAACACTATATACTACAGAAAGTCATCAACATACAAGATAAGAAAATAAAAAAGGAACAGAGAAGAAAACTATCAGAAAACAATTAATAAAATGGGAAAGCTTATATACCTATCAATAATTATTTTAAGTGTAAATGGATTAAATCTTCCAATTAAAAGATGAATGGTAAAGAAGAAGTGGTACGTATATACAATGGATCATTATTCAGTCATAAAAAAAAAGAATGAAACCTTGCCTTTTGCTATAACATGCATGGACCTAGAGGGTATTAAGATAAGTAAAATAAGTCAGATAGAGAAAGACAAATATGATATTATTTCACTTATATGTGGAATCTAAAAAACAAAATGAATGAACAACACACAAACAAACTTATAGATACATGTACAGAGAAGAAACTGATGGTTGTAAGAAGGGAGGGGCATTGGGGAGCTGGTGAAAAGGTGGAGGATTTAATAAGTACAAATGGGCAGTTACAAAATAGTCACAGAGATGTAGAGTACAGCTTAAGTAATACAGTCAAGAATACTGTAATAACTACATATGGTATGAGGTGGGTACAAGACCTATTGGGGGATAAATGTTTAACCACCATGCTGTACAACTGAAACTAATATATTGTTGAATGTCACCTGTGGTGGGGAGGGGGGAGAAAAGAATATCAGAACAACCTAAGTCATTGCTTCTCAACTTTGGTTGGACATTAGAATCACCAGGAGGAATTAAAAAAACAAAAACTCCAATGACAAGGGCAACCTCCACATCAATTGTGTCAGAATCCCTGGGCATGGGACCCAGGCATGAGTAGTTTTAAAAGCTACCCAGATAATTCCAATATGTAGTCAAGTCTGATTACCACTGACTTTGATGTTCAAACCCAGATAGTCAAAGGAAAAAGATGGAGATAATATAGCCCACAGGGGTTGTCTTAAAGAGATGTGAGGTATTTTATTGTTTTATTGTACTTTAAAAAGTATCCCAAAATATTAGTCCCTTGTGCATTAGTTTTTATTTAGAAGAAGTAACAAGTTATTTTAAACCAGAATGAGCTATTGGTCCTTTTTCATAACAAAGAAAAAGAGAAGTCTAGTTCTCTCATTTTCCATGCAAGTCCCCATTCTGCTTCAGGATATTAGCCTTTTAAATGTCGGTTGGCATAGCCATGTGCTCAGTTCTTTTTGAAGAACAAAATTGCTCAATACACATACTTACATAGTTGCAGCAGAAGCACCGTGTATTATCTTGATCCAACTCTACACCCATTCCGGCCAGGAGATTGGACCAAGAGTTGGCATCTGACCCAAGCTGTGTCTGAGAGAACTTTCCTGGGATTTTTTTTTTTCATGTAAGACAAAATATAGGTTATCATTCTCTGGGGCCTGAACTATAAGATATTAAGCTTGATAAAATAAATTGAGTACTTGCTCTTTCCCTGGTTGCTGTTAAGTACATGAATGCATCCATGTTCCCACCAGCATATGAAGGTCAGAGAGTTATAAAGTATATATCACACATAAATGCATTGTCAACAGTGATTTTCTTCTTAGCAAGAGAGTGGAAGTAGGGAGGGAGAATGAACTTTTTTCAATTTTATTTAGAAAATTTTCAGAGACAATGGATCAGAATGTTACCTAAATAATTAAAACTCCTTGGGGGTCAGAGAGTTTTATCATTACTGTGTCTAGAATTCCATCAGAAGTTTAGAAGTGTTCCCTTCAAAAGGACAATAGCATCTATTTATTAAAGGCTGGCTGATTCATAGAAATCTTTTCCCTGACTTAATTAAAATTTAGTGTTTATGAAAAGAAGTCAAGGGGAGGGGAGGCATTAATGTCAGGGGTGCTTCAGGCAGATTTTCTCAGTCTGTGGTCCACTGGCCCCCAGGATGCCTGTGAATAAGAGTTCATGGCATCCAAGGACCCATGCAGGAATAATTGCATCTTTGTTTTTACTAACCTCTATTTGAAATTTATCATTTCCTTTGATTAAGAATGTAGACAATAAAACATAGATATAGACAGCTGTATCTTCATCTCCAGTGGAACTGACAGATATATTCATGACCATTATAGTTGATGCAGATACCTCAGAATACTGTTTCTGCTCATCACTACTCCAAAATTATAGTAGGTAGTGGGCCAGCTGCTAGACTATAGTTAATGCATTCATAAAAAAGTACATGTATTACTGTGTCACAGCCTTGACTTGTTATTTAGGTAACTGTATTTGTAAATAATTGTTTTTATCTGTAGCCTTATACATGGTGTTTTTAATGCATTTAGAACATTATTCTAAAAAGGGGTCTATAGGTGTCACCAGATTTCCAGAAAGGTCCATGGCACAAAATATGGTAAGTTAAGAATCCTTGCTTTAAAGCAAAACAAAACTAAATAACTTAACAATAAAAGCAATAATGGTCTTGCACTCTGATTAGAGGAAAAGAGATTTATTTACAGGTATATAAAAATCCATATGTCATAAAAGTCTTTTCATTTTGCAGAGACCTACCACAAAGGAAATAACATTACTGCAGTCATCTGAAGACAAACCATTTCCCTACATCTCTACAAAGACCTTTTGTTTAGAAAAAAAGCCTAAGCAAAACTCAATTTCTGTGACAAAGATGATGTTTTTATTTTTAATCAAAAAAGCAGTGTTTGATTTATGATGCTTCTTCTCTTTCACATGATGTGAGCGGATGCTTTGGAATTTCAACCGGATTTCCCCAAACAATAGAACTAAATCCCATTATATCTTTCTGAATCTTTTTTTTTTTTAATTTTGAGAGAGAGAGAGAAACAGATTTGTTGTTCCACTTATTTATGTACTCATTGGTTGATTCTTGTATGTGCTCTGACCAAGAATGAAACCTCCAATGCTGATATATCAGGACAATGCTCCAACCAACTGAGCCACCCTGCCTGGGCCATCTTTCTGAATCTTAAAAAGAGGAGCCAGGGTCTATGCAACCAATCAAAATAATATGCCGTGAATAAGTGCTTGATTTAGGGGTTCAAGATTACTGTTTGTAATCACTGTATTAAGGTCTATGGTCATTTCATAGCTCAAATTAAAGATCCTTAGAAGGACAATGCCAAAGGACTGAACAGTAAGTCATTAGCATTTGTCTGTGTCAGTAATTCCAGTATGCCCTTTGGCATTAAAAAGTTCATAGCAGGGTGGCAGCAAAGGAAATAAAGGATAACAGGATATGGTGAGGGGATATTAACAGAGTTTGGGGATGTGGAGGGGCTGTGATATCATGTGAGGCCATCAGTATCGGCAAAGCACCTTGTGTAATCACCTTGCTTACCCAGCACGTGATCTTTCCTCTTGCCGAGTTGCATAAGTAGAGATTTCAATATTTTGTTTTGTTTTTTGCCTTATCTATGTTGATGCTGTTCCTAATGTCAAGGGCATCAGGCCCTTTCTTCTGATTTATGGGCCAGGGAAACACCACTCACTCTGCCCTCCCCTCTCTTAACTTCTCAGTGGTCTGAGTTGGTGGCAAGTTGCAGGGCATCCCAGGTTACCATAGGAGAACAGTCCTGTCTGGGAACAAATACAGGAGGCACCAACTATCAGAGCTCGGGTATTAAAAAGTATGGCACCAGCTGGCAGATACGTTACATGATTCTGAGGTTTGTCTGCATCTGACCATCCTGGCTCCATCAGATACACTTACCAACATGTAAGGGGTGAGCTGCCACACTCCAAGAATGGCCTGGGATCAGGATGCATCATCTGGGGGCTTGTTAGAAGTTCAGATTCTCAGGCCCCAAACGAGACCTGTGGAATCAGAACCTCTGGAGGTGGGGCTTAGAAATCTGTGGTTTAATAAGCCTTCCAAATGATTTTTTAGGCACACTAAGGTTTGAGAAGCCCTAGCCTAGCCAATCCTCCACAGGCTGCCCTTCTGCGGCAGGAGGATGTCACGTTGTCACTGGGTAGCAGCAGTGTGTGCGAGTGTTTATTAAGTGGCCAAAGCTCCATAGGGAAGTGCACAAAAGCCATGATCTTACTGGACATACACCAAGGGGGAAAATTAATTAGTTTTTCTTTAACTTTCTCAAGCTCCATCTCTGCCAATGAGTTTGCAAAACATGACACACCCCCACAGTGACTACTTGTTTTGAAACTGTGGGCAAGAGGTGAGGTTGAGTAATTCAGGGAATTAGGCATAACAAGCTGTTTGGCAAGTCAGAAAGCTTTTTATCTCTCTTCCACTGACTTTCTACAAATACGTTGAGAACTGGAACTGGATCTTATTTACTTTTATTTCCAGCAACTGTCTTAGTGCCTGCTTCACTATAGCTCCCCAATGAATGTTTGAAAAATAAATAAATGACTGAATAAATGAATAAATGAAATTAAATGAAGCTTTTGTCTATAACCCTGTGTATTACTTTTATATTGCTACCAAAACAAATTAACACTAATCTAGGGGTTTAAACAACAAAAATTTACAGAATCTTACAGTTCTCCATGTCAGAAGTCCAGCATGGCTCTCACTTGGCTAAAATAAAAATGTCAGCAGGGAACATTTCTATCTGAAAGTGCTAGGGCATAAATCATTTCCTTAGTCATATGGGACAAAGGCAGAATTCAGTTTCTTACAGTTGTAGAACTGAAGTGGCTGTCAGTTGAGGGCCTTACCAAGGTTCTTCAGGCTACCTGCATTCCTTGGTTCATGGCCTCCTTCCTCTATCTCCAAAGCCAGCAATAGTGGGTTGAGTATTTCTCAGGCACTGAATCTTTCCTCTTTCTTACTTGGCCACATCTCTCTGGCTGACCCTCTGACTTCCTCTTCCACTTTTAAGGGCTTATTCAGATGAACCAGGATGACTTCCATATTTCAAGGTTCATAATATTTATACACCTGCAAAGTCTCTTTTGCCATGTAAGGTGACATACTTACAAATTCTAGAAATCAGGGGATACAATTTTGATGGGCCATTATTCTGCCTACCATACTCTACTGGACAAAGTGTATTAAAAGCGCCCAAATCCTGGGAAGCTGGTGGGCAACAGGTAAGTTGTCCTTGAAGAATGCATTAGCACAAGTTATCAACACTTAGAATTGGTCCTTCTCAAGACAATGAATCTATAGCTTTCCACTATCACTACTTTCATTTTTTATTGTTGTTCGAGTACAGTTGTCTCCATTTTTCCCCCACGACTCCCCCCTACCCCACCTATCCCCACCTCCCACCCTCGAACCTACCCTCCCCTTTGGCTTTGTCTATGTGTCCTTTGTACATGTTCTTTAATGACCTTCCCCTTCCTCCTCCATCCTCCCTTGCCCCCTCCTCCCTCCCCTTTGGTAACTGTCAGCCTGTTCTTTATTTCAAGGTCTCTGGTTATATTTTGCTCGCTTATTTATTTTGTTGATTAGGTTCCACATATAGGTGAGATCATATGGTATTTGTCTTTCACCATTTGCCTTATTTCACTTAGCATAATGCTCTCCAGGTCAAAAGAACCTATGCACCCCAATGTTCAGAGCAGCACATTTTATAATATCCAAGTGTTGGAAGCAACTGAAGTGCCCATCAGTAAATGAGTGGATCAAAAAAATAAAACCTATGGCACATTTACACAATGGAATACTACACAGCAGAAAGAAAGAAGGAACTCCTACCCTTCATGAAAGAATGGATAGATCTGAACTATCACCACTTTTAAAACTCTCCCTCCAGCACCTCCTCCATCTTCCATACAATGCTGGATGGCACCCAAGCTCTTCACCCTTCCTTCTTTTTTTCCTGCCTTTCAATCAAAACATAATAGGAATAGTTCATTAGTATTCATTGTTTTACTATATGTTGACTGTTTTCACACAAACCATTGCATTAAATTATTATACGATCTCAATTATGTAATTGTATTCTCATTTTAGAGAAAGAAGAGGCTTATAAAATTTAAATTTTCTATTCACTTTACTAAACAGTAGAACTCAGATTCAACCACAAGTCCTGCTTTTTAATCATTACAAGCCTCACCTCTGTGGTGCCCCATTTTCATGCTTTCCTCACTCCCAGAAATGAATGGCAATCTTAACATGTTCATTAGCTGAAATGCAAAGAAGTGTATATCAATCAGGAATCTATTTGTATAAAATTAGAACCATTTTGTTCTATTCAGGCCTTTGATGGATTAGTTGATGCCTACTCCCATTGGTGAGGAACCATTCTTGACTCAGTCTACCAATTCAAATGCTTATTTTGTCCAGAAACACTGTTACAAACATACCCAGAAATAAAGTTTTACCGTCTTTCTGGGCATTCCTTTGCCCAGTCAAGTTGTCATATAAAATTAACCAACAGAGAATCTTTACTAATGAGATCTCAAGCTATAAAGAACAATTTCACTAGGGAAATAAAGGCAGAAGAAGAAATCAAAACATTTGGTTTCACTTGGTACACATTTATAAAGCCCAGCAGAGCAGGAGTTTGGCAGAAGAGCACTGGGGAACTCTTTTTTGTTCTTTTTATGCCAGAAAAAAAAAAGCACTAGTTGTCTAAATAGTTAGGAAGAAGGTCTAGGGGAGATCTCAAGAAACTGGTTATTGCTATAGACACAGAATTTGAACACAGTCCCTCATGTCTAGATTGAAATTCTATTCCTACTAGAATTAAATCTCAGTTGGTCAAAATGTTCCCTCAACGTGGAGACAACTATTGAGTGATGGAGTTATTTTGCCCCTCTTTTGAATGTTCCTTGTTTAGGTTCATTAATCAGCATTCAGTGACATTATTTGTAAAAACGAATAGAATATTTTGCTATTTGCAGGTTCCATGCTAGATACAGAGGTAAAAAGAAGGAATACAAAGTTCAGCCACAGATCGAGATATACTCATCAGCAACTAAGTGGAACATGACCTGATCCCACCAAGGTGCAATCCCATTTTTGGCCTTATCTTGGACAATACCGTAATCAAGAAACCCCAAGGAAACATGGATTTAATTCTTAATGGCTTGTTGGTTTGGAGGCCAGGCCTGTTGCTAAGAGATTCATTTTTAACAACTGCCTCATATAGGGCAGGACAGTCCACTGCTCCTTTGCTCCATCATGTTCCATTCACAAAAAGGACTGTGTCCCTGCAGAACAGGAAGGAGACTGTCCTTCCAGCTCTCTGTTCCTGCCCACCACCAAAGATTGTTTCACCCTCAGATTTCCCACTAGCTTTCTTGAAAGAAGAGCAATCAAATATAACTTTTCTGTGACTTATATTTTTACTGAAGCCATAAATAAATATTTGCTGTACCCTGTAGCATATAATTTGTCATGAATAATGATCCTATGACTATGATGAGTGTTTGTAGTTTAATATTTTTGCTTTAGCAGGATTGACCCTATGAAAACAGTAATATAGGTGAAATATGCCTTTACCCACCTCAGCACTGGCTGACTCCTGAGATACCAAGAGGACATAGGATGCTATTGGATTCATCTTGTGTAACTCCCACCTCCAGACTTCACCCACCTACAATGTGCCTTTCTTGTATGCATTATATGCGGTTTCAAAATTTGTATTGTTGAATTCAAGCCCCCACTCCTTAAAACTCCCTGCCCTGTCCACCTCCTGTTAAGAACTTAGCTCTCTAACTGATAAAGAACCAGCTACAGGGCAGGGTCTATGACATGCCCTGCTGTATTTCCAGTGTCCTAGGTCACTGCTGGCTATAATAAGTAAGGATACTACTACTACTACTAACAATAATAATAATGCATATGTTTTTATAGTATTTACAATGGACTAGGCAATTATTTATACATTATATATATTAACTCATTTTCTTTCATGACAACAGCAGGAGACAGGTACTATTATTATACTCATTTTACAGATGAGGAAATTAAATATGTTTGTTGAGCTATGCAGGAAAGAATGGAAAGCTACCACATGTAATTAAGTGGAGTACCTTGAGACAACTCCACCAACAGTGGGGATTTGGGGTCTGGAAAGGTATGTGGGAGTGAAGGAGGCTGGGGCAGGGAGAGCACAAGTCTTTCGAATCCCTTCAGTGACATAGCACCCAACTTAGATAGTGTTTCAGGGATCTCTCCTTTTCTATGGTCTTGCTTCAGACAACTCTGCTCTATCATTTTTCTGATTTTATGGAGTTCCAGGAGTCAGGGAGATTGTAAACGCATTTGCCCAGGTCAGGGAAGTTCTGTGGAGAAGTCACAAGTCAGCAACCCAAAGATCCTAAAGAATGCACTGGCAGTGAATAGAGGAAGCCAGCCTCACCATCTATAGGAGCCTGGGACGGTGCTGGGCCAGGACACCCTTCCTGCCCATGGGGTCTCCATGTTAGTGTTCTATACTTCTGCAAATTACCACAGTCTTCACAGCTTAAAACAACACCCATGTATTATCTCATAGTTTCTGTGGGTCAGGAGACAAGGAATGACTTATCTGGGACTTGCAAGGCTGCAGCCAGAATGTCAGCTAACCAGTCTTCTCATCCAGAGCCCTGACTGGGGAAGACTCCATCTCCAAGCCGACTCAGGTTGAAGGCAGAATTCAGTTCCTTACAGCTGTAGGCCTGAGAACCCTGGTTACTTGCTGGTTATTTCTCAGCTCCTTGCCATAGCAGCCTCCGAACATAGCTCCTTCCTCAAAGTCAGCAAGGGAGTTACTAAGTGAGTATGTAGGAAAGGTGAAATCTCATATGTCCTACTGTAATCACTGAAGTGACATTTCATCAGCTTCGCCACCTTCTATTGCCAGAAGTCACAGGTCAGGCCTGTAACCAAACAGAGGACAGGAGTAACAGATGATGGAGTTGTGGGGGCCATTGAAGAGTCTATCTGCCACAGTCTGTCAGGACCCTCTTGAAGGTTAAGCAGAAGTGTTCTGTGCACTGCATTCACCTGGCATGTGAATAAGTGAGATCAAGACTGTGTCAGACTTATTCACAGAGGCATTGTGAGTCTGAAACATGCCTGCTCCTCAATAATCATCTGTTGTAAGGGAATGGGTGCATGACTTCTAGCACCATGCCTGTGGTAACAACAGGGAATCCACATGATGGGCAGCAAGGAGGCTAGAAATCAGGCTTTCCATTAATTTGGTGTATAAAAGATGGCTCTTTCCTACTATTTACTCCTAGTGAACTAGTCTAATTGCTACTACAGAAGGCCATAGACAAAGAAATTGTTTAGAAAATTGGGTCAGGAGATAAGAGAGGAGGAACAAGTCTTTGTGGGAGGCACTTTCTCCGGGGATAGGAATGCAGTCTGCTCTCAGGAGGGCTTTGTGCCCAGACTCCTGGGACCTTCTGGTTGGCCCTGTGCTTCATAGAGAAATTTTGGAACAGTGATACAAATATTAAAAAGTGTGCTATGCCTTTCTTTTCTATAGTACTTGTAAACTGTAAACTCTCAGGCATAATTTTGAGTCTCAATCTGCATGTAGCAATATTGGACACAGAAAACAAATGAAAAGGCAGACAGACTGAAATGAGAACAGTTTAGCATTAAAGTGGCTTCCAAGATCCAGCCAAAGATCAAAGCAGGATGTGGCTTGCAGCCACTGGGTACTTCACTGTCATGTTGTGCTAAATTTGATCCAGGTAGTGAGGTCATGGGCTTGGAAACTTTTAGAAGCAGGGACACAAGGACGAGAGCAGAGTAGACATTCAAAATGTGAGCTTTGTCATTAATTTAAAACATGTAGAAACAGAACACAGCTTGGTTGAGAAATGGGCAGACACCAGACAAGTTTGATGTTTTAAAACCCTGGTTGTTGGTGTGTCCATGTGCCAGTGCGTGTGTTTGGGGGCAGGTCCAGGAGTTAGGGAGGGCATGCCCAGCCTCATTTCCTATAAGTCATGTAGTTATGAAAGAGAGGAATAAGGGACTATTTAAAGGGAAGAGAAAGCATGGGACTTTCCCTGAGGAAGAAACCCAAGGTGTGTGAGGAAAAGAACAGTGACCAGAGCTCAGAGACTGCCTTTGGCTTCTTGTTCAGTAGATTTTCTAAAATCCAACTGCACAGAACCTTTCAAACAAAATAAAGAATCTATTCACAGGCTGGATATTCACAAAAATTTATGAATCAGAACATATTGTATAACCAAGAGGTAGACCCTGGAATCAGGCCAACCCCCCCCCCCCCCCAAAAAAAACCTCCAAGAAGGAGGGATTGATTTCCAAGGAGAAACAGTGGCCACAGAAAACAAAAATACAAAAAACAGTGAGTAATCACCATCATCTTTCTACCCAGACTCTGAGCTGCTCTTTATACCGGAGGTTTCTAACAGGCAAATCTCATTTTCTGTGTCATTGGCAGATCATATGAGCTTACCAGAAGCTCTACAGACTTGGGTGGCCCACTATTTTTCTGGAGGTCTGTAGGCATTCTTAGTCTTCTTCTTCTTCTTCCTGTACCTGTCTCATGGTTGATGATGAGACATGTTACTTATCTCTAACACTCGCCCATTATTCCTGAATGAACTGGTTGAATAAAAGACCTCAAAACACTTCTCCTTCCTTAAAACACCCAAGCATCTTCCTGTCTCAGCTAACTAAGTGGTTAGCCAAGGGACACTTAACCTCCTTAAGGGCTGGCCTATCTGGCCAATGTTTGTGATCGTTGATGATATTCAAAGAAATCATATTTGAACTTTGAACTCACAAGGCTAGGAGAGCTCCTCTCAAGAGACAGAATGTACAACGGCAAATACATTACACATTAATAGGGACAGTCAGAATTCTTGAAGCAAGATACACACAGTCACAAAGAGAATTTCCCCTTAGCCCTAGGTAGGAAAGCCTTTAGATTCCAGTTGTGCTGCATGCCTTGGGTACACCATGCGCAGAAAGAGTAGACAATGAACTTAATGGACCTAAATGTTAACTGACACTGCAGTCGAGTGCCACACATGTCAAGGATGGTTAGAAATGCACAGGAGTGGTGGAGAAGATTATGGTCAGAGCTTAATGTTGGAGCTTTTAGTTGACACAGTGATGATAAAAAGGAAGGAGAGGAAAAAAGTGAGAAAGGAGAAAGAACACAAAGGTGGTCAGCAGAGGTCATCTCAGGAATTATGGGCAAGACATAGCTCAACAAAGTTGAAATGCTATTTTTGTGTTTAAGGAATGCAAGTGAGGAGGAAAAGAAGATCAAAAGAGGAAAAATAAGGCTATCTGGGATTTGAGCAGGCTAAGAAACAATTCTGTTTTGACATTTAAGATAATCCAACTCATCAAGATTATGTAAAACTCTAAAATTTTTCCTTTAAACTGATGAAATAACCAAGTCTTTTTTAGACCTTCCCCCCTACCCCACTGAAGAATTTAAATAGCCAGGTTGAAAGAATGGCAAATGAGGAAACATGTGTAAGATCAAACAGTCTGGCTCTCTCAAACACACCAGTTTGCGTATGACACCGAGTGTCGCTGTTGATGACTGATGAACCATTTAGCTGTATTCCCTTCACTCAGATGGGAAGTACTGACTGTATAGTTTGCTAGGGCTCTGAAACAGAGTATTGCAGACTGGGTGGCTTAAACAATGTAAATACATTGTCTTACAATTCTGGCAGCTAGAAGTACAAGATCGGGGAGTTGGCAGGATTGGTTTCTTCTGAGGTCTCTGTCCTTAGCTTGTAGATGACCATGTTCTGCCTGTGCATTCGCATGGTCTTCCCTTGGTGTGTCTGAGTCTCAATCTCTTATAAATGACAAGTCTTATTGGATTAGGATCCACCCTAATGACCTAATTTTAACTCAATTATCTCTTAAAAGACTGTATCTCCAAATGCAGTCACACTCTGAAGTACTGGGGGTTGTTCAGCCCATAACAGACTCTAGGAGGTGGAGACCGGGATGGGAGTTTTTCCAAAGGATCTGCCACTCTGTTTCTCCCTCCACGTGTGGAACACCACTCCCAGCTGAGAGCTCCATAGACGGTGAGGGGTCTCACCCTCCTCTGAGGTCAGGAGTGATTTCTTCATCTGAGAACCCATTGTTGAGTCCGGGATTTCACCTCAGAGTCCTTTGTGGATGTTCAAGCAACAGTCAGAAAGAGCCTACTAGCTGTTTGTCCTTTCTTTTCTTCTATGACAAAACTGAGCTTTCTAAGTGGGCATTATGCCTGTACGAGATCCAGTACAGTGGCATCTTTGAGGTGTATCTGTCATTTCACACAGGAACACAAAGTCTTCATACATTTTATCTCAGCTTTCTAAAGTGTGATGCACTTGCCACCGGCAATAACTGACACAATATTATCTGGCACATAAAATGGGCATTAACTTACATCGAATGAAACTGTGAAACTGTTATTCCCTTTTGATCATTTTTTCAGTTATTTTGATTGGGTAAAAATGGAATTGTCAGGTTGGGACTAATATATCTTTGACAGCTCACAGTAATCTTTCCTTTAAGAAAAGGAGCAGAACTTTAGGTCAGAGAATTTTGCAGGAAAAATATCTGGCTGGAATTTAGTAACATTGTTTAGTCCCCATTATATTTATTTTTATACTTAAATTCTATATCCAGGAAGGTGATAACAGTGTCCATGTACCTTTTAAAATTAATCTGTGTTAAAAATTGAGTTAACTAAAGAAAACATTAAGGTGTTTTCTTTCAATTTAGTGACAGAAGATGTTTGACAAAAAAATTAAAGGAACAACAACATAGGTGTATTATATATGAAAAAAATTGTGCAGGCAAGTTGTAAATGATTGAAACTTGGGGAAATCTGTTTTATTTCATTTAATTCTTCCAGCAACTTATAAGGTAGGTCTTATTCAGCACATATTAATAAAGAAGAAACTGAGACTCAAAAAGTTTGTTGTTGGCCTGGCCGGGTAGCCCAGCTGGTTAGAGCATTGTCCTGATACGCCAAAGTTGCAGGTTTGACCCCCAGTCAGAGCATGTACAAGAAGAATCGATGCACACACAAATACATGGAACAACAAAGCAATGTTTCTCTCCCTTCCTCTCCCTGTCTGAAATCAATAAATACAAACTTACAATAAAGTTTGTTGTTCACAATCACCCATCTAGCTAGTTACAGAGCCAGAGTGCATGTGCAAGTGTGTTTGGCTGCAAGGGTCATGCTCTTAACTTCTGAACACATCACTTGTTTATTGGGCCCACAACAGCTTTTTGAGTAAAAGAAGCTTAGAGCTTAAAAGAAAACACCTCAGGTATGGGAAATATGACTGAGGAGGGCTTGGGGTTTGACTGGTTTGTGAATAAGCATTTCCTCAGTCAGTTAATAAACTCGTATGAAGTGTCTTGAATCTAGCAGCCAATAAAACTTGGCATTGAATTATGATTTTTCTGGGAGTAACCGAAGACATTAGTTCCCAGACAAGAAAAACATAAAGCAAAGAGCACACACACACACACACACACACACACACGGGTGATTTACTTGTCTGCAGGGATCGCTAAGCAGCTTAAGAAGGATAAAAAGACCCAAAGATCACCAAGACTGTCTGTGGCAAAGTATAGTGGCCTTCTGCTCAGGACCAGAAAGTAAATGTTAATGATCTCCTCTCTAAAAGAACACCGCACCATAGCTACTTCAAGGCATGGGACTTTAAAGAAAAAGGTAGGAGGTTCTCTCATGTCTAACTCTCTGCCAGTATGAGTTTCTTATCGTTGGCAGTAGTCCCAGTGATTTTGCCAGAAGACTCATTGCAGTCTTTTTAAAGACTTTATTTGGGGGCATTGCCAAGACAGAAAATTAAAACTGTGACAGAAACCAAATCCAACCCACTCATGTTCTCCTTCTCCCCACACATGTACTGCCATCTGTTATCAAAAGAGGTGTTTTAAGTAAGAACTTATACCTGCTTGTCAGCGACTCACCCTATGAGGGTGAACAATTTCATAATTTCTATAGTGCCAAAGCAGCAGCAGGGACAGTGAGTCAATTGCTTCTTTGCAGCCTCATCAGTAGCCACACCCACAGGGACAGAGCAGTCCAGCAGCAGCACCCCCAGACTGGCCCCCTCTGATCTTGCAAACTTGGAGACCCTCTACCTGTTCAGTGAGACCAGAGACACTGCAATAATGTCTGCTCCTGAACAGAAGCCCTTTCTGTTGGGTCAATTTGGGAACTTCCTCTATGTCTTTCTTCTTTGAATAGGGTTCCCAACCTTTCTGGGAGTACCTGGAAACTTCTGATTAAATATTCCCTGGACATCATCTCCACACTGCACTGTCTTGGCATGACTGCCACTCTTTAGGGGCATAATTTCCTGAATGCCGATTTTTTTGAGTCCCCGTAAGACTGTACTACCCACTCCATCAGTAGATCCAGACAATTTGACAATAAGAAGCTATTTCTAATAACCTCCAGAAAGTGTTGGGGACCACCACATGATCGCATTTATTTCCTTAATATTGGTTGAGAAGATACATAGTGACAAAAATTATGAAATAGGGAGTCCTTCTACATGATTTTATCATTTATTAGTCCCAAAGCAACTACATATGTTTTAAAAATAAAGCATGTATATTTGAGGCAGAGTATTTATTCAGTCTGATGAACAAGTAGATTCTTACAGAAAGGCTTTCCAAGGTCTTCAGTCTACAAGTGGAAAAACATTACATTATGTTATGAGCTCCTTGAGGAGAAAGTTGTGTTTTATTCAGCTTTAGGTCTCTGTTGCCTAACCCAGTGCCTAACCCATAACAGGTGCTTAATAAGAAATAGATATCTGGGAGGAGTTTTGCTTTAGCTAATACTTGTGATATTCATAGAGCACTTATGTGACAGCCACTGTTCTAAGTGCAGTACATGGATTAACAATTAGACATCAAGGGCATAGATGTTATTATCATCCCTATTTTACAGATAATAAAACTGAGCTTCCAAGATCTTCAGCAACTTACTCAAGGTCACATTGCAAAGAACTTTGAAAGCTAGGATACACACTAAGATTTTATTTTTTCCCACACGTTTAAACATAACTTCATGGAGTCCACAGTTGTGGGTAATAGGTGGGGCCTTGGGCACTGCTGACAGATGATATTAATGGAATGCTGCTTGGGCAACTCCCCTGCGTATAAGGAGGAATGAGTGCCCTTCGTGAAGAGGTACTAATTTCCTTGTCTCTAGGATGATAGGAAGCACTTTCACAAACAGGTATCACAGTGTGTTTACCTGTCAGTCCCAACCTGATGTATTTCATGTCAGTAAGCTCTCACCTGGTTTTTAAGCAGAATGAGAGATTACCGGAATGGGTGTCCAACCTGCCACCCGCAGGCTGCATGTGGTCCAGGATGGCTATGAATGCAGCCCAGCACAAAATCGTAAATTTACTTAAAATGTTATGAGATATTTTTCTTGTTTTAATTAGTGTTTGTGTATTTAATGTGTGGCCCAAGACAACTGTTCTTCCAGTGCAGCCCAGAGGCACCAAAAGGTCAGACACCTCTGGATTAAATGAATGAATGTGCATTTTTGGAGGAGCCCTTTAAATGACATCAATTACTGTTTTGGCTGTGAGGTTTGCGGCTACATTGTAAGTCTTTGTATAAAAGAAAAATTATGTCAAGGCATTATTTGTAGTGCTCAAAGAATCAGAAGCCATTAGTAAAAGAGACGAGGACATGAGGCCGAGAGAGGTGGCAGAGGCAGGTCCAACACGGTCAATCTGACCCTGCTGTGGCCCCTTTGCCCTGTGTACGCCACAGAGATGGTATTTCAGGAGGTGGTGGCATCTTGTTCTCGAAGAGCTCATGATGGATTAGAGAAGGTGAAACATCTATGGTCATACATACAATACAAGGCAAAATGTGACCTGTGTTAAAAAAAAAAAAAAAAAAACAGAAAAATTTGAACCAAGTATTCTGGGAGCACAGAGAGGAGCCAGAGGACTTCCAGCGAGGGAAAGCAGGAAATGCCAACCTCTGAACAAGCAGTATTTTGATTCATAGAGATCAGAGAGGACAGACTTTCTATATAAGTGACACTCTCTGTTGCCGTGGTGGAGGAGGGCGAGAGGGGAACTGCGAGTTCATTCTAGTTGATTAAATAGTGCCTGCACACTGGCCAACTGTGGACTCTCTTTACTTAGCTGTAGATAATTGTTTTTTGTGGGGGTTTTTTGTAAAATACAAAAGTTGTATTTGAATGCCCTGAGGGAAGACACAGGTTTTGCAATGCCATCACTCTCCACTGCCTGAGTTACTTACCTACCTCTCCACATATTCACACTGCCTGCTGCCTCTGCTGCATGTAGGAGGGGTAATCACCGCACAAAGTGAGAGGGTATCCTGCGGCTTGTTAGGGAATGGGGAAGTAGGCAGGAGCTCTCACCCAGGGACGAGGCAGGCAAGGAGTGTGTGGAAGGAAGTTAATTTTGATGGGAAAAAAATGCACCTTTATTCTTACTAACCTTGAACTGAAACTTAGCATTTCCTTCCATTTCAAATGCGGGCAAAAAAAATCATAATAGTTAAGCAGTATATGTGACTATCACTAATACAATTTACAGACTATTTCATTCCACAGCATAGTTGTTGCAGATATCTTAAACTACTGTTTCTACCCATTGATACTTTGAAAGTATGGTAGTTATGAGACTTATGCTATCTCTTGTTATTTGATATGTTAATAAAGAAGCACATATACTGCAATATCATACATTTTATAATAATATTTTCATGTAATTCCCATATAATTGGTTTCCTTTGTACTCTTATGTGTTTTATCATCTGCATTTAAACACAGTGCTCTGAGGAGCCAGCAGTTTTCACCAGACCACCAAAAGGCCCATGATACAAAATAGGTCACAAATCTTTGTCAATGGCAGTAGCTTAAGGCCATATAGCAGAGAGCTTTGAAAATCTTCTGTAACAGTATGAATTTGATCTCATAGGCAAGGGGGAGCCACGAAAGGGTTTTTTTCTTTGGGGAGGGGCTTTATGTGTCAATTACTACTTTTTACTAATCTGATTGAAGCATAATTTGAATCATTTTATTGTGGCATAATTAAATTGAGGTATAATATAATTATAATTAAGTACACACTTTTAAAGTGTGAAGTTTAGTAAGTTTTGACAAATGTATACATATACACATGGAACTACCACTACAACCAAGATACCATTTGGGAAGAAAGTAAAGTTCCAAAACCATATGTCCAGCTCCCCCACCTTCACAGTAGCGCGTTGTTTCACTCTGAGCTCACTCTGAGCTCACAGTGCAGCATTGTTTTACTGAGGGGGGAGAACTGTCGCCAAAGTAGTTCAAATATGTAAGTGCAAAGGGATGACACATTAAAAAGCAGGGACTTAAGTGTAGATGTGATACATACATGAACAGTCCAATGGCAGCCTTCAAATGCCTGCCTGTGTTATACTTCACGTAACCACGATCAAGATTGCAACTTTTTCCTGTTTAAGAAAGGGCCGGAATTTGATCACCTTTTCTTATCTGTTGATAGCATACGATGCTGCTAATCATATTAGCACAAGCATTGATAATACCTGTTTTTATATTAGCCACAACTTAAGCTATATTTTGTTAAGACTTCTGAGAACTACAGAATCGCATTGAAAAAAAAGTCACCATCACCCTTTGGGACTTGGGGAAATTAGTCCAATTTAGTTTGTCAGGTTCTACGTATATTTTTACCAGATGACATAAAACCAAAAAAAGGCCACAAAGCTATTTGTATTAGTTGTGTCTTTAAATGCGTGAAGATGAGTCTTCACCACTGTATCATAAATTAGCCTTTTCCCTTTTAAAGACACAGAAGCTAGGAAAAAAATTATTTACCAAAAAATTATTACTAATCTTTTCAAGTAATTTTGAAGTTACTATTAAACTCTCCAAACATATTTTTAGGGTATGAAATAAAATTGAAAAGAAGTAATTTTCTAGTCTTTCCTTGACTACTATGTAAGTCTTCTGTCATATGCTTCCTTGTATTATTCATGTTAAGCAAACAAACTATACTAAATAAATTTGTTCCAACATAGATTTTTTATGAAATGTTTATAAGTCTGTCCTTGCATAAAATGATGACAACAGAGATAACAAATATAATAATACAAGTAATTTTTCCCAAATGTACATGGTGAGTCTTCAGCATTTACTTTAAGAATAGTGTCCCTCATTTATTGAATGTTGGCTGTGTAATCCACCCAACAATCTTAAAAGTGGTATTAATATGCATATTTTTTCACAGATGAAGAAACTGAGGTGCACAAAGCTGTAAGTGGCAGATCTGACTCTGTCTTCCAAGATTGGATTCCTTCCACTTCCTCGCCTTATTCAGCAATGTATTGTAAGTCATTCCTTTATTAGAATTTGTTTATTGTGTTTCAGTACCTCATTTTATAATATCTTAATTAAAAGGTATGAACTAAGAGTGATGGATTCTATTTTTCAAGAGAGAAACTCATCTTTTGTAACCAATGAGGGGTAAATTCTCAAAATGGGGTAGACCCCACCATCAAGCTCTCCAGGACTAGTTGGTTTCATTCTTCCTTCCAAGACCTTTCCTCTGAGCGCCTTCATTTCTTACTATAGACTGAATGTTTATGTTCCCCCCAAACCTCATGTGGGAAACCCTAATCCCCAGTGTAATGGTGTTTGCAAATGGGACCTTGGGAGGTAACTAGATAATGAAGGCAGAACCCTATGATGGGATTAGTGCCATTAAAGAAGAGACAGGAGAGAACTTGTTTCTTCTCTGCTCTTTGCTCCAACCAGAAAGAATGCCCTCACCAGACATCAGATCTGCACTGTCTTGATCTGGGACTTCCCAGTTTCCAGACCTGTGAGAAATAAATGTCTGAACTAAGTAACTTCTTTAACTCCCAGGTGTTACACAGCCATACAAATGTACCTGTCACTATACCTGATCATTTTTTTCTTTTCACTCTTATTAAACTATTCTTATTAGTTATTCTTCATAAGAGCAAGTTTTCTAGATAATTTAATAATAATTGCAGAGACTGGTCATAAAATTAATGCAGAGTCTGCTTTAGCTCTCAGTAATTAGTACATTGAATAAGTACATTCATGAGATGTAATCATAAGGAAACTTGAGCTTTGCCTCCCACTGTCTCTTTAAAATTTGTTTAGTTTCCAAACCTACCAATACAGATATATTGATAGTTACCTGATAGAAATGAGGAGTAAGAGGATGGGTGAAAAAAGTGAAAGGGATTGGGAAGTACAATTTTAAGTTATAAAAACAGTCACAGGGATGTAAAGTAGAGCATAGGAAATATGGTCAGTAATTTTGTAGTGACTGTATGGTGTCAGGTGGGTACTAGACTTATCAGGATGACTACTTTGTAAGTTTAATCACTATGTTGTACACCTGGAACTAATATAATATTGTATATCAACTGTAATTGAAAAAATAAAATAAAAATGGTTTCGTTTCCCCTTCCCCTAGATGGAACCCAGCATGTCATGACTCTTCTGCTCACTTTTAGGACATACACTGACCTAGGTTACTTTATGTCAGAAAACAGTCTCCTTTCAACATGAGAATGCCCAATCCCATATGACACCCAGCACTCATTTTTTTTATTTAGTATTCAATCTTCTCCCTTTCCTAGCCAGGACTGGCTCCAAGAAAGAGTAATGGTGCCTTTTCTCTCTCTTTCATCCTGCTAAACAAGGCCCTTATGTCCCTGTGGTTGGAGGGAAGTGGGAAAAGATTACAGGAAGTTATTCTTTGACTAGTGTCATTCTGAAGGGCTTTGTACTATCTAGCATGTTAGAAACTTCAAGCTGATTTTCCCACAGACACAACTATGGCTTCTCTAGAAGTTCCCTTGATAGGTTCCTCCTGTTGCAACTCTGGTAGGAGAAACCAGTTCTCCGACAGTCTTTACAATTTGCATTTTGATCTACCTCATTATCCTCTTTAGTACCTGATAGGTGTCATATCTCAGGGTGTCAGACAGATTTTTCTACTTAAAATCTTCAACATTTGAGGGGATCTAAGATGGCGTCGGAGTAGGAAGGAGCAGATTTGGCTTTCCTCTGCTCAGGGGAGAGAGTCCTGACCGATCTTTGGAGTGGAAAGGCAAGCAACCAACATATTTCAGCATTTTTGAGAACAGAGGACCAAGGATTGTGGTAGAACCGAAAGAACAAAGAACAGATCGCTGCATCAAGAAGAACTAGCCTCAACACAACCTGCCCTCACCAGCACAACAAAATATAGAAGGTGGTGGACAGAGTGACCCACATTTAACCAGCTGGCGGGAAGGAACCACCAAAGAAAGACTCAACAACAATCAGAACCCAAAGGCAAACACAAAGCCAACTTAAACAACAGCTCAAGACCAGTGAGCTTGGGGGGTCAAGGAAACAGTACCACTGAAACTCACTGCTACTCTACTAAAGAAGTTCACATCATAAACCGAGGGAGCCAGAACAGATCAATATAAGAAGCTGAGGTGAACAAGAAGAGTCTCACAAACAATGGGAAGACAAAGAAATACTCCCCAAATGAAAGGAAAGGAGGAAGCCTCAAAAAGAATGCTAAATGAAACAGAGGCAATTCAACTATCAGATATTGAATTCAAAGCAGTGATTGTCAGGAAGCTCAATGAGCTCACAATGAGCTACGAGAAACTACAGGGAAGCTACAATGAACTCAATGAAAACTACATCAGCATAAAAAAGGAAATAGAAACTCTCAACAAGGGCCAAGAGGAAATGAAGAATACAATCTCTGAAATGAAGAACACAGTAGAAGGAATGAAAAGCAGGATCGATGAAGCAGAAGATCGGATCAGCGAGCTAGAGGACAAAATAGAAGAAAACACCCAGAAAGAGCAAGAAAGGGAAAAGAGGCTCAGAAAGAATGAAGAGGGATTAAGAGAAATGCAAGACAATATGAAACGTAATAATATCCGTATAATAGGGATACCAGAAGGAGAAGAAGAAGAACAAGGGATAGAAAACCTAGTTGAACAAGTGATGATGGAACACTTCCCTAATTTGATAAGACAAAAAGTCACACAAATACAGGAAACACAGAGAGTCCCAATCAAGAGGAACCCAAGGAGGCCCACCTCAAGACACATCATAATTAAAATGGCAAAATTTCAAGACAAAGAGAGAATCTTAAAGGCAGCAAGGGAGAAGAAGGAAGTAACATACAAGGGGGCCCCAATAAGGCTAACAGCTGACTTCTCAATGGAAACACTCCAAGCCAGAAGAGAATGGCAAGAAATAATCCAAGTAATGAGAACCAGAGGCCTGCAACCACGACTACTTTACCCAGCAAGGCTCTCAATTAAGATAGAAGGCCAAATAAGAAGCTTCTCAGACAAAAGAAGTCTAAAAGAATACACCTCCACTAAACCAGCCCTGCAAGAGATGCTGAAAGGACTGCTTTAAGGAAAGAAAGGAAAAGAGAGAGTAAGAGAGGATCACACGTACATAAAAGGCAATGAATAAGTACCTATCAATAATAACCTTAAACGCTCCAAATGGACTAAACGCTCCAATCAAAAGACATAGAATAGCTGATTGGATAAGAAAACACGACCCACACATATGCTGTCTACAAGAGACCCACCTCAGGATAAAAGATCTGCACAGGTTGAAAGTGAAGGGCTGGAAACAAATTTTCCAAGCAAATGGACAGGAGAAAAAAAGCCGGGGTAGCAATACTCATATCTGACAAAATAGACTTCCAAAGAAGATCCATAAAGAGAGACCCAGAAGGTCATTTCATAATACTCAAGGGAAGAATTCACCAAGAAGACATAAACATAGTAAATATATATGCACCCAACATAGGAGCACCTAAATACATAAAGAAAATCTTAGAGGACTTCAAGAAAGATATGGACAGCAACACAATTATTGTGGGGGATTTTAACACCCCTCTATCAAAAATGGACAGATCTTCCAAACAAAACATCAACAAAGATATTGTGGCATTGAACAATACCCTAGACGAGCTGGGCTTTACTGATATTTACAGAACCCTCCATCCCAAAGAAGCTAAATACACATTTTTTTCAAATGTACATGGAACATTTTCAAAAATTGACCACATGATAGGACACAAAACAAGCCTCAACAATTTCAAAAAAATTGAAATCATACCAAGCAATTTCTCGGATCACAAGGGACTGAAACTAGAAACCAACCCCAAGGAAAAAAACCCAAAACACTCAAATTCATGGAGATTAAACAGCATGCTATTAAACAATGAATGGGTCAAGAATGATATTAGGGAAGAAATCAAACCGTTTTTGGAAACAAATGAAAACGAACTCACAACAACCCAAAACTTATGGGACACAGCCAAGGCAGTCCTGAGAGGGAAGATCATAGCGATACAGGCCCACCTAAAAAAGTTAGAAACATTTCAAACAAATAACCTAACCCTACGTCTACAAGAACTCGAGGAACAACAACAAAGACAGCCCAGAGCAAGCAGAAGGAAGGAAATAACCAAGATCAGAGCAGAATTAAATGACATAGAGACTAAAAGCACAATTCTAAAGATCAATGAATCCAAGAGTTGGTTCTTTGAAAAGATAAACAAAATCGACAAGCCTTTAAGCAGACTCATCAAGAAAAAAAGAGAGAAAACCCAAATAAACACAATCAGAAATGAAAGAGGAGAGATTACAACAGATACCACAGAAATACAAAGGATTGTAACAAATTACTACAAAGAGCTGTATGCCAAGAAATTTGAAAACCTAGATGAAATGGACAAATTTCTAGAAAAATATAACCTTCCAAAACTCAATAAAATGGAAGCAGAAAGCCTCAACAAACCAATAACAGCAAAGGAAATCGAAGCAGTAATCCAAAAACTCCCAACACACAAAAGCCCTGGACCAGATGGTTTCACAGGAGAATTCTACAAAGCATTTAAGGAAGAACTGACACCTATCCTTCACAGACTATTTCAAAAAATCCAAAAAGATGGAAGACTACCAAAATCTTTTTATGAGGCCAACATCATCTTAATCCCAAAACCTGATAAAGACACAACAAAGAAAACTACAGGCCAATATCGCTGATGAACATTGACGCTAAAATCCTCAACAAGATACTGGCAAACCGCATCCAACAGTACATTAAGAAGATCATACACCATGACCAAGTTGGATTCATTCCAGGTATGCAAGGATGGTACAATATACGCAAATCAGTAAATGTAATACATCACATAAACAAAAGCAAAGACAAAAACCACATGATCATATCGATAGATGCAGAAAAAGCATTTGATAAGGTACAGCACCCATTTATGATAAAAACACTCAGTAAAGTGGGAATAGAGGGAGCATTCCTCAACATAATAAAGGCCATATATGAGAAACCTACAGCCAACATTATACTCAATGGGCAAAAATTAAAATCTTTTCCACTAAGAACAGGAACAAGACAAGGATGTCCACTTTCACCACTTCTATTCAATATAGTACTGGAGGTTCTAGCCACAGCAATCAGACAAGAAAAAGAAATAAAAGGAATCCAAATCGGAAAGGAGGAAACAAAACTGTCACTGTTTGCAGATGACATGATAGTGTACATAGAAATCCTATAGACTCCACCAAAAAACTGCTTGACCTAATAAATGAATTTGGTAAAACAGCGGGATACAAAGTCAATATCCAGAAATCAAAGGCATTTCTGTACACCAACAATGAAACAGCAGAAGCAGAAATCAAGAAAAAAATCCCATTTGAAATAGCAAAAAGGAAAATAAAATACCTAGGAATAAACCTAACCAAAGAGGTAAAAGACCTGTATTCAGAAAACTACATAACACTGAGGAGAGAAATCAAGGAGGACACAAACAAATGGAAACATATACCGTGTTCATGGATTGGAAGAATTAATATCATTAAAATGTCCATACTACCAAAAGCAATCTACACATTCAATGCAATACCGATTAAAGTACCAATGGCATATTTCACAGACATAGAACAAACACTTCAACAATTTATATGGAACCACAAACGACCCCGAATAGCTGCTGCAATTTTGAGAAAGAAGAGTAAAGTAGGAGGAATCACAATACCTGACATTAAACTATACTACAAGGCCACTGTAATCAAAACAGCCTGGTGCTGGCATAAAAACAGGCACATGGACCAATGGAACAGAACAGAGAGCCCAGAAATAAACCCAAGCCTCTACGGTCAATTAATATTTGACAAAGGAAACAGCAACATAAAATGGAATAAAAATAGCCTCTTCAACAAATGGTGTTGGGAGAACTGGACAGCTACGTGCAAAAAAATGAAACTCGAGCACCAACTTACACCTTATACAAAAATAGATTCAAGGTGGATAAAAGACTTAAATATAAAGCGTGACACCATTAAAGTCCTAGAAGAGAACGTAGGTAGGAAAATCTCAGATATTTCACGCAGAAACTTTTTTACTGACTTGTCTCCTAGAGCAAGGGACATAAAGGAAAGAATAAACAAATGGGACCTCATCAAAATTAAAAGCTTTTGCACAGCTAAGGAAAACAGTATCAAAATAAAAAGAGAACCAACTGTATGGGAAAACATATTTGCTAATGATACCTCAGACAAGGGTTTAATCTCCAAAATATATAAAGAACTTACGCGACTCCACTCTAAGAAGACAAGTAACCCAATTAAAAAATGGGCAAAGGACTTGAACAGACAATTCTCCAAGGAGGACATACAGAAAATCCAAAGACACATGAAGCGATGTTCAATATCGCTAGCCATCAGAGAGATGCAGATTAAAACCACAATGAGATACCACTTCACACCAGTCAGAATGGCCATCATAAACAAAGCAACAAACAACAAGTGTTGGAGAGGATGTGGAGAAACGGGGTCCCTAGTGCACTGTTGGTGGGACTGCAGACTGGTACAACCATTATGGAAAGCAGTTTGGAACTTCCTCAGAAAACTAAAAATGGATCTGCCTTTTGACCCAGCAATTCCATTGCTGGGACTCTATCCTAAGAACACTAAAACACCAATACAAAAGAACCTTTGCACCCCGATGTTCATAGCAGCACAATTCACAATAGCTAGGTGCTGGAAGCAACCTAGATGCCCATCAATAAATGAATGGATCAAAAAACTATGGTACATTTACACAATGGAATTCTATACAGCAGAAAGAAAGAAGGAGCTCATACCCTTTGCAACAGCATGGATGGAGCTGGAAAGCATTATGCTAAGTGAAACAAGCCAGGCAGTGAGGGACAAATACCACATGATATCACCTTTAACAGGAATCTAAACAACAAAACAAAACAAAACAAAAAACTAGCAAAATATAACCAAGGACACTGAAATGGGGGATAGTCTGACAGTGGCCAGAGGGGAGAGAAGAGGGAATTTCGGGGGGGAATGGGTAGGGATTACAGGAACAAATTTGGAGGACACATGGACAAAAACTAAGGGTGGGGGGTAATGGGGGGAAGGGGGTAGGGTTGGGTGGAGGGGCTGGAACGGGAGTAGGGGGGAGAAAACTGTACTTGAACAATGATTGAAATAAAAAAAAATAAAAAATAAAAAATAAAAAATAAAATAAAATCTTCAACATTTGGCATTACATCAACCCTAGATATCATGGCTCATTGTCCCTTTGGTAGGTATGAGTACAGAATGACATTCCTTTCAAGCCAACAAAGCTCTGTGTGAATAGTAATGTTGGCTGGTCCTTGTTACAGTATCTGGCAATTCTACTTATTACTTGTCATTCAAAGCTTTGCAGTGACTCAAATGTGAAAATGGGTTATAATATCTCTTCCACAAACATTAATTCTTTTTTCAATTTTTTCCCACATTTTGGTGGCATTTCAATAAATGGCATTCTTAACCCTGGCCATCCTGTTCCTAGACTTGAAATCAGTTCTCTCCCTCTTTGCTGATGGAAAATTTTTGTATGAGTCCATTATGTTTTGTGTTTGTCTATGTTGTAGAAGAGCACATAAACTCAAATCCCAATCTCCAGAAGATTTGCTTTCTAACTCAGGATCACTGCACCACTCTTTGTCAATATCATGTGCTCTATTGATGGGCCTGTTAGAGATTCGTTGAAGTTATAAATGTTTAAAAAACAGTAATGTGTTAATTTCTTTATTAAATTGAATTTATTGGGTTACAATTGGTTAAAAATATACAGGTTCAGGTGTACAATTCCATAATACACAACCTGAATATTGTATTGTGTGTTCACCACCCCAAGTCTCCTTCCATCACCATTTATCCCCCCTTTACATTCTTCTACCTGCCCCTACCTCCCTTTCCCTCTGGTAATCACCATGCTGTTGTTTGTGAGTAGCATGTTGATTTTTAAACATGCTAACTCCTTTCCCTCTCTTCCATCCCACCCACAGAATTATATTAGGTCATTATTGCAACTGTGTCAGCATGGCAGTGACCAGTGCAAAGAGAGTGTGGTATCTAGGACACAACACTTAAGGGGGCACTAACTCCTGTGGCCATGCAAGCTCGGTGCCTCGCTTACTTTACGCTAGTTCTGTCTCTGTGTATCAGACTGTCACGTATTCAAGTTTATTCTCAAGTACCTTCTGTGAGTCCAACACTGTTCATGATGCTGAACATCTAGAAGAGGAGCAATCCAATAAAAGTTTCTGAACTCAATATTGGGTAGCAATAAGTGCTATGGAGAAAGATAAAGCAGAGAAAAGGAGTAAGGAAGTGCCAGAGTAGGAAAGAGGGTGCCATTTAAAATAGAGCAATCAGGGAAATCCTCACTGAGAAGATGACACTTGAGCAAACAATTGAAGTGGGTGAAATGTTTTTAAACACTTGACAAAGTATTTAAAATATTTTATAAATCTGTTTCTAATATTTATAATGCCTAGTTTTCACATACATATCTTGCTTCTCTTGACAAATCCAAAGGTCTGGCAACACGGAGACACAATCCCGTATGACAATATTTACACAGGTTGCTGAGAGGGGCTGACCACTTTAAACCGAGTCAGGGCCTTTGTATTGGGCAAGAGTTCTCTGGTTCTCTAATTTTCCACCTGCCTGTCTTGCTCAATTACATCACTTGTCTGTACTCTCTACACACTTGATTTTGCAAACTTTGGCTGAAAGCCTTAAGAGTCACCTCAAATGCTACCACCCTCCCTCCAAGAGGTAACTCAGAGACTTAGTGGCTATTACAATTACATAATCTGCTCACCAGACCACCACAGTGAAGTCACTCCACTAGTGAGGACAAGGAAGGCCTGGACTCCAGACTCCAGAGATGAGTGGTATTGACTTAGTTGCTGGTAGCTAAGGGAGACAGATACCACTGGGCTGTTCTCTTACACAGTCACTGACATTACCAGAACTCTGTTACAACCCTGCTTGACATCTTAGTCTACAGATCTTATAACTTTCAACTAGTCATTTCTTGGAGCAAAACAAAAATAAATTCTGGGGTACACAAGACATGATTTTCCGTCTCAGCAGAATTTCAATAAAACAAGCAGTCACAGGCCTTTGAAACCCCACCTACCTGCTGGCACATATCAAGGACAGGAATTTTCCACTTGGATGAGATGCCCATAGTGTACATGGAAACTACCGTGAAGAAGAGACCTGTGGTGGCAGATAGCACAGGCAGAGACTTCTATGTGACAGAGGCATTCCCAACACAGCCTGGGGAAGTAATGGTGTGATGCCATTGCCACTATCACTTATATGTTCAATGCTCAGGTAGATTTTTATTTCTGTAACCAGCTGCCTAAGTTATAAGATTTTAAACTGGAGCCAAGTAGATGATAGTGAGTTAAGATTTCTTTAACTTCTGCTAAAATCTCAACTGTGAAATCACATAACTGCAGCTGTGTTATAAAATGAAAATAGCTTGAAGTACTGTGACTTTGACACAGACATGGCATTAAGTGTTTGACAAACAGTGAACTATTCTGGATATATTTCGATCAACTCACTATATTTGCACAGAATTTTAAAAGCCTCAGACTCTGCCTAGTGTACAGAGTACATTGTGTCCACTTTATGTCACAATCACTTAAAAAAGAGAAAGGGAAGGGGGAGTATATTTTCAATCTTAACTCCAAGTGGGGTATTAGAAAATTTAACTTTCATGTTAGTAAAAATAAACCATGGATAAAAAAGTTAGAACTATTTCCAAACAAGCTTGTAAATAACTACTGGGCCATCCACATATATGAATACTAAATTCACATGAATTGAAGGGAAGTTCTTAGGGTGACCCTAAGAGAATTTGTAAAACAGAGGAAATTTCTTTTGGGTGTGCAAAATCTCTCTTTTCTGTACTTTTCCTTCCCTTTTAGCAGGTTCAGCTCCCTGTGTTCACCACACAGTTCTCAAAATCATAATCTCGCCCACACTTTTGCCTGTCTCCCTGTATCAAACTATGGGCCAAAGGAAAGGTAGAAGAAACATGCTGTGAAACTTTTTTTAAAAGCCCTAATTCAAAAGATTGCTTCTGATTTTAAGGGCATGAGGGACAGAAGGTCAAGAGAAGACAGACTTTGTCCCCTTCACAAGTTCCTATAAGACATGATTCTTCTCTTGAGGAAATTTTTCAAAGGATGCCAATCATCTTCACAATGAAAGGTTTTTGTGGTTTTCATTTGGAAATCAAACATCAAGCAGCAGCATCTGGCCTGCAGATTGTTCTATGAATGTCGGAGTCTGGCTCCAGCAGGTCCAGGGATTCCCAATGGAGGGACAGCGTCAGCGCAGGAATGACACAAGAGGTGCAGTTTCAAGCTCAATAGCCAGGCATCTCTCCTGGGCTCTTGAGTTCTTTATTTTTATACAGTTGGGTATGTACATGTGGCATATGTGAAAGCAATCAAAATGAGGTTCTTAGGACATATCTGCTTTATCATTGTTCTGCAGAAAATATGACACACATAATAGGAAGTAGCTGTCCATTGCATATTGTTGTGCAAGCTTTTAGCTCCTAATCTTTGCAATTAATCAGTAACACATTTTACCACGTTATATAACACCTTAATTTCCTAAAGTTTAACTGAATTTTAATCTATATATTCTAAAGCCACAAGCTGGGCACGTAGATGGGCTCAGGATTGTTTTAGCTCACTGACAAAGGCCATGCGGAAGGCTTTCGTGGTCAATGCGGTTAGTACCTGTCTCTCACTTCTCACTTCAGCACCAGAGCCCTGTCTTTCTATGTAAGTAATAATCTGTGTTGCTCAGTCCATTCAGCTGACTGCCATTCACCTTGGTGTTGATGCATTTCTATTATTTGTTTCCATCTTTGATGTCTGACCTTTTTTGGCAACAAACACCATGGGGGCCCTGATCACTTAAATGCCTCATAGAAGGGGAGTGTATAATAATCTTTCCAATATCCATTTATATTTACCCATCGTGTCCCTTTATGATAGATTCCGGTAGAGGGTAAAGGGGGAATCAGTGGGCCTAGGAGTTAGAGGGGGAACAGACCATAGATACTTGTACAATGCTGACCAAATGTGTTTTTTGAATCTATTTCTAGTTCCCAGAGCCCTGGTTTTAAGGAATTGTGTAATAAGGGTGGGTATAGGGGCTTTTGTAGCGAGTAATCCTAGGAGTCTTTTCCATTCCCATTCTTTGAACTCCCTAACCCACTTAGGAGGACACTCTGGTGGGGACTCACTCTCCAATGAGCTGTCATTTTCTTGCTTACTTTCAAAGAACTGTCTTTTGTGGAATTGCCATCTGTCCTGGTCCCGTGATAAATCACATAGACCCTAAGCACAGGAAGTAATACAATGATTAAGCAGAGGAGTGTCTGCTGTGTGGTCGCACAGCTCCCTCTGTGACTGTGTCAGATAGCAGGATGGGCTGGCTCCCGGCATATGAACTGTCATACCTCCTCGTTACAGTCATTGCATCAGCAGAGGCACTTTGCAAACATTTTGTTGTGGTGTCCTGAACACAGACTTTAATTATGTAGTAGACATGGATCTAGCAAAGACAAAAATCAAAGAAACCCTATTTCTCCATGAAAGTTCTTCAGAGTTTTTTTAAAGCTTATATCATTGTTCATCCTTTTTTGTTTTACTTGTAAAACAAGTTTGCAAATAATGACTGTCCCGTGCACATAGCTAGCATAGTAAATTTATATTAATTGTGGGAAAACTTAATTTTAGTGTGACTTTCCACTTTAAGGAAACCACACATGACAGAGATGTTATTTAAAAATATTACTTAAAGTGAAGGTGGAAGAAGGTATGAGGGGATACATGGTGAGGGAAAAATAATTAAAAAAATAAAAATTATCTGTAAAAATATTACTGTAAAAATTACCTGTAAAAATACCATTTATCACCACTAAATGTCTACTACCCTTTTAATGAAATTTTCTTCTCTTGGGTTCGCTGATGCCAAACATTTTTCCTCCTTCATTTCTATTTCTTTTACCCTGTCTCTGTCCTTTCCCTCAGGAATTATCCAAGTTCATGGCTTCAGTGGACATTATTCAAATGTGTATTTCTGAAGAAAATTTTCCTCCAATTTACGTTACAACTTTCAACTAGCAATGAGTTATCTCTACCTGGACAAGCTTCTTATCCCTGAAACTTAAGTTTTAAACCAAACTCGAGACCTATCTGACACAGATACTGGCCAGCAGTATTCGTGGCACTGTGGATGGTCGAGACATAAGAGAAATTCACAAGGACTACTGAGTCCTATGGAGGAAAAGGGACAGCATGGCTACACTTTCAAGGGGAGAGCACCCCAACTTCCCTTGATAGGTTTTTATTGAGATCAATTTGCACAGGAATACAGGCAAAGCTCATTAATCATTGTCAGGCAGTAAGGATCAAATGATAGATAGCATACAAAGAACTATTAGGGCTCATTCTGAGTCAGGGTCTATCACCTAAAAGGCTACAAAACTTAAGAGACTAAACTCATTTCCTGCCTGGGCCTTTTAAGAGCATTTTCAGCAAATCAGGCTTCACAGGGTTTTACATATTCTTTCTCAGGCCTAATCACTCTGGGAAGCCCACCATTTTCCAGCACAGGGTTGCACCACCCCTTGTCATTGTTTCAGGCTTAAGTCAGGCAGAGGATACAAGGCAGCCAAGAGATAAGGAGACTTCTCGCAGGCAGAATGAGGACTCAGGCTTTGTGAAAGCCGAGGGGCAAGGGTCGATCACCCCGTTTTTCCACAGCCCCCCCAATCTTTCCCTGAGGACCTTCCCATGTGATCATGCCTGTCTTAGATGGCTCCTTCCATGAGGGATCTTATCCGTCATTGGCTAACTGACCAAGCAATGGGGGCCAGGCAAGGAGCAGAAGCAGCGCTCCTGCCAGAGAGATAAGCTTGTCTCCTTAGTGTCTTCTGGTCTGGAGGTCTCTCACTCAGCCTTAGCCATGGGGGGTTACAGCTCCTGAAGCCAGGCAGGGCGGTTCCCAGCACCTACCTAATTTCTATGTCTAACTTTTCTATTTCTGCAAAAGCTGTCATCATTACTCTACTCACACAAGCTCTCAACTTCTGAGATATCCTTGCTTTCTCCTGTCCCTTCACTTCCCATCACTGAACTCTAAGCCAGAAGTATAGGAAGGTGACTCCTAGGATCCAGCACAACTAAGGTGAGATACTGTCAGAATTACTAACCATATTTCTCGCTACAATTTAGTGACACGTTTATGTTCTAATGATTTCCAGATATACCTCCACTAACCCACTAACTTAAACTCCTGCCTTTCTTCATCTCCCTCTTTTCTTCTTTGTCTTTTCATTTTCATTTTTGTATTCACATCCCCTATTTTCTTTTTCTTAATTTCTCATCTCTTTTCTTTGTTTTCATCTTTCTCTTTCATTGGTAATCAATCATACTTTTAAAAAAGACTCACATTCCCTTTTCTTCTTGCTATCAGCACTTATTTGCTGAATAATATCTACCCAATCTTTTCCATTTCTCATCTACCTATCGATGTCAGTTGTATATCATCACCACACTCAGTTTGGTTATTCTTCTTCATCTTAAAACAGTTGCTGTAATAAACAGATAAGTAAAACAATTTTTAACAAGACCTATAATCCCTCAGCCAATGGATTGCTAAAACTATATAAGAATGATCATATCCAGCAATAGCAAGCATACAGGAAAATGAGCCATCATACAGGATTGGTGAGAGGAATGCTTGCTACCATTATTGTGAAGGACACTTTATTAAACTATACCACAAATTCTTCAAATTGGACATAATCTATGACCCAACAACCCTATTCCTAGGAATTTATCCTAGAAAATTATTATAAAAATATAAACCAATATATGTGCAAAACATTTGTTATGACATTGTTTATAATAGTGAAAAACTGAAACAATCTAAGTGTTCAATCATGGAAGAGTTAAATATATTATGGCCTAATCATACAGTGAAAAATCATGCTGCTACTAAAAAATCAGGATTTGGATATGTTTTTGTTACCACAGAAAATCATTTAAAATATGATATTAAGTGAAAAAAAACACATTACACAACTTGCATAATAATTTCTTCTTTAAAAAAGCACATTGCAATGTGTATTATTTCTTTTAAAATCATATAGCTATATATGTATATGTATACTTATATGCACACATAAATATAGGATACTATATATTCATATTGGGGTTAAGGTGGCTTTGAATAAGGGTAACACCAACTCTAAGGTCTTTGAAAGTTCAGCTCCCTCCCCTGAAGTTTACTCCTTTGTGTGTCCATTTGCCTCTGTACTTCTATACCTTTGTGCACTGGTCTTGTTTCACCTCCTAACACTCAGATGTAAAAAAACTCAGTCCCTTCATAATAAACCCATTTCCTTGCGAACCTTGTGTGAGTTGAGTGTGGTGGTGATTACTTGGACATCTATCTCAATAGCTCTTCAGAGTTTATCCTGCCTGTTTCTGGGAAGCTTCGGTGCCAGCCAAGATCTAGCCCTAAGAGAAAGGTAATAGGATACCATTTTATCTTTATCATTAGATATGTATATGTACGTATATGTTATGTAAGTATATGTGCATGTACATGAATATGTGTGTATCCATAATAATGTGTGTGTGTTTAAAATATCCCCTGGCTCCCCGGACATTTAAAAATCTAGGAAGCTATCATTCCAAAATTAACAGTAGCTATCTGTGCATAGAAGCTCAAATGACTTTTATATTCTTCTTCAAACTTTTCTGAATTTTCTGAAATTTTTACAAGCATGTACTACTATTATAATAAGAAAAATACAGTTATTTTCATTTTAAAGACAGAGGCATAGTACTGTTGACAAAGCAGTATTTCTCTGGATCTGTTTGCACCAGCTCTGCAGAAGCCCAGTATCTTCACATTCACCCTAAATTGTTTAAGAAGCTGCAGGGGGTATTCCACATCCACCCTGGAACTAGCTTTGATGGCTACCATGTTAGTCTCGCATTTCCTGCCTCCTCTGCAGTGACATCCTCTGCCAGTATGCCTAAGGGCATCCCTCTTCACATGGTCCTCAAAGATCCCTGCACTACTACTGGTGGATGCCTGCCAGCATCTCAGCAAGGGACTAAAGGTTTCTTAAGTCCACTATCTCCTACCTGCCCAAATTGCCCTTTTTCTATTTACTTTCTCTTTTGCAACTACCCTAGAGTACACTGCTGCTTTACAGAGCCAGTAGTGAACTATTTTCCCCTTTATCTTTGATAGAAAGGAAAGACAAAAATAAACAAGGCATAATATCCAAACAGGTCCTTCAGTTTTCCCTCCATCTCAGGTCAATGAGAACAAAGGATCCCTGTATTCCTGCCTTCCTGGAACTATCACTGCAAAGCCCTGTCATGAAGCTGCCTGGAGCAGCCAAAAGGCCAGCTGGACCACCCACACAGAAATGACAGAAGCTGTCTGACTCCCAGTCTGCTTGTTTGGTAGAGTGCTGGGCATGCCAAGTAGACTTATGACAATAGTACTGCCAGTTCCAGTCCATCAGAGAAGATGGGCCAATGTACCCTCTCACCACCCCTAGAATCCAACCTTTCTATGGAAAGGTCAACCCCTTACAGTCAACCCCTGCAGAGAATCTGGAATAGAGGAACACTACCAAGGCCATAAATTATGGCCTCTTATGATGACTTCCACAATCTCAGGATGGTGAATATATAAAACCGGGCATTGAATTTCAAAGGGCCAATGTAGCCAAAGAACCATACTGTTTCCAAGGAGAGAAATATGGAATCTCAGGATCTATGACAAACTGGCTGGCCATAGGCTGAATCTGGCTTGCAGGTATGTTTTGTTTTGGACCTACTCACCTGAAGGGGTGATAGAGTAAATACATACATATATATATTTCTTAAAATATATACAGGGTGGGGCAGAAGTAGGTTTACAGTTGTTCATATGGAAAATAACACACTAATTAATTAATAGTAATAGAAGAATAAATTCTGTGTTTCCTGTACTCAGAACTGTAAACCTACTTTTGACCCAACCTGTATATATCTCCAAGGGAATAGCATTCTAGCCAGAAGCAACAGCCAAGGGAAGACTCAAGGGAGGTTGCCTACCATCTTCAATCAAAACTATAAGTGTTACCCTTAATATTGGGAATAAAATAGGGATATCCACTTTCACCTCTTTTATTCAATATAGCACTGGAAATCCTAGCTATAGCAATCACACAAAAAGAAGAAATAAAAGCCATACAAATTAGAAAGGAAGAAGTAAAACTGTCTTTATGACATGATTCTGTACATAGAGAACACTAAAGATTCTACCAAAAACCTACTAGAACTGATAAATGAATTCAGTAAAGTAGTAAGATACAAAATTAATATCTAAAAATCAATTGCATTTTATATGCCAAAATGAATTAAAAGGGAAATTAATAAATAATCCCATTTACAATTGCTTCGAAAAGAATAAAATACCTAGGAATAAATCTAATTAAGGATGTAAAAGACCTACACTCAGAAAATTAGAAGATACTGAAGAAAGAAATTGAAGAAGATACAAATAAGTGGAAGCACATACTGTGTTTATCAATAGGAAGAATTAACATCATTAAAATGTCCATACTACCTAAACAACCTACAGATTCAATGCAATTTCTATCAAGATAGCAATGATATATTTCACAGAACTAGAATAGACATTTCAAAAATCTATATGGAACCACAAAAGGCCTTGAAGGGCAATAGCAATCTGGAGAAAGAAGAAAAAAGTTGGAGGAATCATGCTACCTAATATCAAACTATGCTATAAGGCCATAATAATCAAAACAGCATGGCACTGGCATAAAAACATATGCATAGATCAATGGAACAGAACACAGAACTCAGAAATAAACCCACACCTTTATAGTCAATTAATATTGGACAGAGGAAGCAAGCACATACAATGGGCTGAAGACAGTTTATTAAATAAATGGTGTTGGGAAAATTGGACAGATACATGCATAAAAATGAACCTAGACCTTCTTCTTACACCACACACAAGAATAAATTCAAAATGAATTAAATACTTAAGTGTTAGACTTCAAACAATAAAAATCTTAGAAGAAAAGATAGGCATACATTGCTCTTAGCAATTTTTATCTGATATATCTCTTCAGGCAAGGGAAACAAAAGAAAAAATAAACAAATGGGACTATATCAAACTAAAATTTTTTTTGCACAGCAAAGGAATCTATCAATAAAATAAAAAGATAGTAGGGGGGAGAAAACTGTACTTGAACAATGATTGAAATAAAAACAAATAAATAAAAAATTAAAAAAATTAAAAAAAATTAAAAGACAATCCACAGAATGGGAGAATTCACTGACAAATCTGATAAAGGGTTCATATGCAAAATTAATAAAGAATTTATAAAAACTCAACACCAAAAAAAATAAGCAATCCAATTAAAAAATGAGTGAAGGGCCTGAATAGACAGTTCTCCAAAGAGGACATATAGATGGCCAATAGACATATGAAAAGATGCTCCATGTCAGTAATCATCAGAGAAATGCAAATTAAAACCACAATGAGATATCATCTCATACCTGTCAGAGGCTATCATCAATAAATCAACAAACAAGTGCTAGTGAGGATGTGGAGAAAGGGGATTGCAATGTTGGTAGGGATGTAGATTGGTGCAGCCACTGTAGAAAGCAGTATGGAGATACCTCAAAAAATTAAAAGTGGAATTGCATTATGATTCATTGATTTCATTTCTAGGAATTTATCCAAAGACACCCAAAACATTAATTCAAAAGAACATAAGTGTCCCTATGTTCATTGCAGTGTTATTTACAATCACCAAGATATGGAAGCAGCCCAAGTGTCTATCAGTAGATGAGTGGATAAAACAACTATGGGACATTTACACAATGGAATAGTACTTGGCCATAAAAAAAAAAGAAGAAGATTTTACCTTTTGTGAGAGCATGAATGGACCTGGAGAACATTATGCTAAATGAAATAAGCCAGTAAGAGAAAGAAAAAGACCATATGATTTCACTTATATGTGGAATCTAATGAACCAACTGAACTAAAATGCAAAACAGAGACAGACTCATAGATGGAGAACAGATTGACAGCTGGTGGGGGCAGGGGAAGTTAGGGGGTGGAGGGATTGAGCAAAAAGGAAAAAGGCTCATGGACATGGACAACAGTGTGGTGATTGTGGGGTAGGGGTTTAAGGGGAACAAATAGTAATGGAAAAAATACAATAAAAAACAGAGTTCACCTTTAAAAAAAAACTTACTCTGGTTTAGAGCAGAGTACATAAGATATAAGATCAGAGAGATTATAGGGTAGAGATGCTATGATGTCCTATAGACTGTTAAACAGAGTTTGTTGTTTACTGGGTGAGATGGGAAGCCATTAGAAAGTTTTGTTAATTATAGTCATTCTAGAGTTATTGATTTTGCCATAGTAAATCTAAGAAGAAAAGTAAATTCTTTTTATAACCATGTCATCACCCTGGTCCCTATAGACATCATAGTTTACAGTCATAGTTCATCAGAATATTATAATACAGGACAAAATAACTGGTTTCCTCTACCCTGATAGACAAACTCAGTTATGTTGACTATCTTTCAGAAATATGACACTTTTGGTTGCCTCCTTTCCTTAGCTTTTGGGGCTTTGTCCACAAGCTCTGCTCTCTCACCCCTTATAGCACACCTTTCCCTCCCTTATTTTGTCATCTGCTAGTATCATCATCTGGGGTCTTCTCCTATCTCCTTTGCCAAAGCCATCATTCTGGAGATCTTATCAAGGCATATATTCTAGGTCTTTGACTTGGGGCTACCTCATTTTAAGACCTACATCACACATAGCAAGATTTATGATCTCTGGAAAAGGAACTCACAACACCCTGAAATTTACTCAGCAACCACACCTCACAGGTAAACTATAAATGAAACCCATATTTGAAATGAGATCTGAGATTAAATGAATCAGTTTCACTTCTAAACCCAAAGCAAACTTTTCTGAAATTATTTCACCAGTTAGGAAACAAAGTTAATATTTACTCAGGAGGTTAAAGACTAGGGATCTAGCTTGTAGAATTACATGAGTGTTGGGAAAAGAAAGAAATTGGGCCAAAAGTAATCTGGCAGAATGTAATTTATAAAACTAATTAGATCAAGGTAAGTCAGTCAATCTAAGTTTCCCCTTTAATATCCCCACAAATGACAACTCAAGTATGTGTGAATAGTTGATGGAACCAGCTGACACAGGAATCACCACTCCTTGGTTATAGAACTTTTTGGAGCTCAGTTATTTCAAAATATTTGGACACTGATGGTACATTAAAAGAGTTAAAAGATTATTACTAGAAGATAAACACATTTCTCCCTATTTCTTCCTCTAGGTATAGCCAAATATCTATATATTGAAACACTCTGAAAGGTTGAGAGAAGAAGACAGACCAGCTAATGACCTTGAAACCTTAGAAACAACATGGCAGTGAATTCTCTGGATTTTCTTTTGCCTTATATGTTCTGGACTGGATGCTAGAGGAGCCTGAACCCAGAAATACCAATAGACAAAGACAAAAAAAGCCCCCAAGGAAAGCCTGTTCTCTCTAGCCAAAGGACCAAGAAATGTTCAGCCTAGCAAGACAGAAAGTTTTTTGACAATAACCCTCCTCAACTCCAGCCAAACACCATGGGAAAAATTCACCCCTGTCAGCAAAGGCTGGGTAGGAATCTAGACCTCAAACCCCACCTGGCAGTATTAGAGCAGCATCCATCTTCCCTTGTTGGTGTGGTGTCCGGGGAGGTCTGCCAAAACAGAAGATTCATGATCTTATGATCCAGAGTCTTATAACATGTGCCCAAAATGTCCAGATACAATTTAAAATATCACTCTTAATAATAAAAACCAAAAAAATCTCAACTCAAGTGAGAAAGGGCAGTAAAGAGATGCCAAAACCGAAATGACAAATGTTAGAATTATTTGACAAGAATTTAAAAACAGCTCTCATGCAATTGCTTCAATGAAATTTGCAAACATGCTGGAAAGAAATGGAAAAAAAAAGAAGAGGAAGAGGATATGAAGAATAACTTAAAAGACATTTTAAAGCTGAAATATAGTCATACCTCGGTACTCATCAGCTTCAGAATTCATCAAACCCTGTCCTCTGTCACACTTTGACAAGAAAAAATGTTTCAGCACTTTACATTTGCTCAAGACTTGTCACACTTGCTGTAACTTGTATGAGTCACAACACCACCCTGCAAGAGAAAGTGCTTCATCAATTGTCACTTGCTTGCCACTTGGCGCCCCTCTCTCATGATGAAACAGAGGTTGACTTGTCAGTCTCACATGGTAGCTTGTGAAGAGTGCAGAACCCTTACATGTTCGTCATTACTGTCTTGTACTTTTGTTCATTTTAAGTGCTAATCATGGGTCACAAAAAGGTTAAGAGTGACACCGCTTAGCCTAAAAGGCAGTTAATAAGAACCACAATTGAAAAGAAAAAAGAGATCATAGCTAAGTATGAGAGTGTGCAGGTGTGACTGACACCACTGTTGTTCAAGGCGCTGAGAATGATGATCTTGACAGTAGTGAGAAAAAAGGAAGTGATTAAACAGTAGGTGTTGCTAAGGATGTAAAGCCTGTAAGTAAGCAATGTTCACAGACATTGGAAGAAGTTGAAAATTGCTTTACATCTGGATTAATGAAAAACAGTGATTGACAACATTTCTGAGGCAATAATTTGTGAGAAAGCCCAGCAACTGCATGCTGATCTGTTAAAAGACAAGCCAGGAACAAGTGGTAAGAGCACTGAAGTGTTTAAAGCCAGCCATGGATGGTTCAATGATTTTAAAAAAAGAACTAGCATTCATAGTGTGGTGAGGCTCAGAGAGGCAGCCAATGCCGACAAAGACACTGCTGAAAGCTATGTCACCAAATTTGGTGAGTATGTACAGTCTGAGGGTTTTTCCCCTAACAAATGTTTAACTGCAACAAGACTAGTTTGTTCTGGAAGAAAATTCCTAATAGAACCTACATCACTCAAGAGGAGAAGGCATTGCCAGGGCACAGGCCGATGAAGGACAGGCTAACTCTGTTGTTGTGTGGGATTGCTAGTGGGGATTTAAAACTCAAGCCTCTACTAGTGCATCACAGTGAAAACCCATGAGTTTTCAAGAGAGAGAATGTGATAAAAAAGCAAGTGAAATGTGATGTGGAGGACCAATACTAGAGCTTGGGTGACAAGGTAGTTCTTTATAAAATTAAAAAGTTCTTTATAATTTCTAATTACATTATTTCTTGTAGGAAAAATTCATTTGGTGCTCATTGGTTTCAGCACTTGTCATGGATTCTGGAATGAATTAATGATAAGTACTGAGGTATCACTGTATACAATAATAAAAAAATAAAATCCTCAATAGATGGATTCAACAATATAATGAAGAAGAAAGAGGAAAGAATCAGTGAACTTGAAGATAGAACATAAAATTTACCTACTATGATCTACAGACAGTAAATAGACTGAATATAAAAACATGGACAGAGTCTCAAGAACCTATAGGACCATAACAAAATTTCTAATATTTTTAACATGGAGAGGAGAAAGAGGATGAAAACAACAACAAAAAGCATTTGAAGATATAATGGCTGAAAAATTTCTCAAATTTGGCAAGAGACATGAACCTATACATTCAAGAAGCCATATGAATTCCAAATAGGATAAGTCTAAAGAAATTCCCACCAAGATATAATAATCAAACTTCTAACAGTTAAAGACAAGGGAAAATCTTGAAAACAACCAGAGGGAAACAACACCTCACCAATAAGAAAAAAAAACAATTTGACTGATACTAGGTTTTTCTTCAGAAGTTATGGAGGTCAAAACAAAGTGGCTAACATTTTTTCAACATAGGATTCTGTCAGCCCAGAATCCTATATTCAGTAAAAATAATCTTCAGAAATGAAGGGTAAAGCAATATATTCACAGAAAATAGTCACAGAAAAACAGAATTTTTCACCAGTAGAACTTATCCCTAAAAATGGCTATAGGAAGTTCTTGAAACAAACAAACAAAAAAGCAAGAAAGACAATAATAGAAAAAGGAAACTTGGGACACCAGGAAGGAAAGAAGGACAACAGGAAAAATAAAAATATGGGTAAATACAATGGACTCTCCTCTTGAGTTCCTAAATTATGTTTGACCACTGAAGGAAAAACTATAATATTGTCTGATATGGTTTTTATATTTAAAGAGGAAATAATTAAGATAATTATGAATGAATGAGACTTCAGAGACTTAAGTAGCAACAAGATATCTGCAATTAGCTTGAACTAGTAAAATGTTGACACAAATTGACTGTGATAATTTATGCATATATAATGTAATAACTAGAACAACTGTGAAAAAATTAAAAAGATACCCTAAAAAGTGGTAGATAAAATGGAATTTCATGAAATGTTCAAGTAACCTACAGAAAAGCAGGAAAAAGGTAACAAAAAAAGTGAAAAAACACAGGGATAAAATAATATACAAAACCCAAAATGGCTTACTTAAGCCCTAACATATCAATAAATTTTTAAAAATTATTATGGATGGACTGGGTGCATCCCATATTTCCTAGAATTCTGTTTTTGTTGTTGTTGTTGTTGTTATTGCTCTAAACCTTCATGTGTTAAAATGAAGGCTTGCATTCTTAGATACAACCAGAATGGTTAAAGTCACATTTTCCCCTATGGTTTTCTCAACCCATCTGACTCATTATCTGCTTGAAATTGTATGCTCTTTAAAGCCACAAACCTTAGAAACTAGAGAAACAATTAGTTAGGTATGGTTTACAATTACCTAAATCTATGATATAGTATTTAGTACTTCCTCCAAACCAAGGCTTTGTAAATATATCAGAATTAAATTAAGCTTTTTCCCCCTATTGTATACATGTATACATATAAAAACTATATACATGTTTTTATATTATCTTAAAAATTTGTGAACCTGAATATAATCCTGATATGTAGATCATTTGGAGAAGAAATAACTACAGTGTTTAATCATGCTATCACTCATCTTTTGAGTGACCATGTAATCTATTATACTATCTGGAGCACTTTTGAGAATAAAAGAGGGCACTATTATTATATTTCTCCAGTATGTCAGGATTGTCATGGAAAAATTAGGATATAAAGTCACAGATCAGAAATTCAGCTGTAACCCAAGAACTGAATCACAAGGGCATCAGAGCAGCTAAAATGAAGACCCCCAAATAAAGACTCATGAATTCACTCAGATCATGCATTATATTTTTTGAAAGACTCTAATAGTTCTCAGCAGAGTCTATTTACTCTTATTTTGTATGTAGTTACTAAGTAGAAAGGTGGCAAGGGAGATACTACAACTATGAATAGAAGACATAGGATACCCGAAGTATAGCAGTTAAGGAGTGGGGGGTGAACATTACACCCCTCAACAGGCAGGAAATAGCTGTGCCCACAGTCATGTTCATAATGTTGACTCAAAGTCAGTAAGGAAAGTTTGACTTATGTTCAGATTTTATTGTTTAAGGCATCTTTTAAGGCATTAAACAATATAATATTATAATATTCAGAGCAAAGACTGAACTGCATTTCTATCCACAACTTTTCTGAAATTTTGTTTTCCAGTGAATAAATGTTGAGCTATTTGAAACTCATCCAATTAGTAAACATAGTCCCCACTGCGTTTGAACCCCTGATGGGCCTGGCCTAGGACTCAGAGCGACGTGATCATAAGAAGACCCTTGGGAAGGACTACAGGGCTCCTTAAAAAGAACTCACCTAAGGACAAGGATACTTCAAGAGAAGGTATCATTTCTCAGAGCTGATAGGGGGACATTTCTCAGAAACTGTGTTCTTACCCTCTCTGTTCCACTTCCTCCATCCAGGTCCTCCTGTCCTCCTCTCCACTACTGCCCCATCTGCAGATCTGTGAAGAGCCTTAGAGAGTGGAGTACTGACAAACAACCATTAAGTAGTATCTTGAAAGCACTGTGTGTGAACTACACATGAGACACCCCAGGAATTTGGCAAGGACTAGAAAGTTAACAATTGTGGGTAGAACCCAGAGCCAGTGAAATCATGTGTTACCTTCAGGGTGGCACAGACTGGTGGGGCCTGAGACACATGGATCTCATACTCATTTAGGAATTGGAATAGCTGAGATTTTTACTGTACACCGTTAAATGGATCTTCCCCTATGCTACTGTTTTTCATGTAAGCAAAATAAAGATTTTACATATAAAATTCTTTCTGATGATAAAAGAAATATATCTACAACTACCTTCTATAAAGGTAAAATCAGTATTAATTATGAAGAAAAAAGATATAAATATATATTACATATGTATGTGTACACCATACATGTATGTGCATATGTGTGTGCATGTATATGTGCGTGCATATATGTATATGTATGCATGTATATATAATGTACATTCTTTAAGCAATGTGGGAAAATGTAGGATGATAAAAGTAGAGCAAATAACTGAATGAAACAAAAATCATAGAGGTAACTGCCTGAAACACTGGTTACAGTGTTCTATATCTATAACTGAATTTTTTATGCATTCATTTGCATGATTGTATGTACACATTCAGTTTTTTGCACCTCTCTATAAGGGAAGTTATTTGGTAAATAATGACTTCGGAAACTGAGACTCTAATAAAATTGTCATAATGTAGATGAATTTTGCTTAAATCACTAACCTGAGAGCTTAGACAAGGTTTCTACACAGCAGTGATCTTTCTTGAATAAATTATTCAAATATATCCTTAGGTAAATTAGCTCTCATTCAAATATCAAAAACGAGGGTATGGTGTATGTGTGTCTGTATTTATGAACACACACTGGTTCTGGGATTAATTTTAGATATGATAGACTGATTCAGAATGTGACTGATTATTTTAAATAATTAAGAGATAACTTTAAGTTAAATACATTTATCATTAAAAATAGTAATGCATACTGGTGGAATTTGCTGAAAGTCCAAAAATGACACTCTTCTTTGCCTTGAATTTTAAAACAAGATTTAAAAAGACATGCAAGGTGAGATCCAAATATCACCTTTATTACAGACAAAACTAACACTGCAGGAGGAGGCTTGTATCTATGGACAATCAAGCTTGTCCTACTGGAGCCAGAATTAGACAGTCCCTCCCCCACAGCACTGGACAGGGCTGTCCTCTGCGTGGGGAGGAGGCAGGCGTGTGTTCGCTTTTGGGCAGCTCACTCTCAGAAGTGGAGATGAAAAGTCTCTTCTTAGCATGCCCATTTTCTCCTTCTAAACTCATGGTCTTATAAGGGAGTAGAAAAAAGTGTTATCTAATGAAAGCCCTTCACATGGAAGGAAACATCAGGAGTGTTTCTCAAACATAGTTTTCAGTTTTGTGTTCTATTAACTATTAATCCTGGGGTTCAGCCACCCCATTGAGGGAACATATTAGCAGTCCCATGATTCCCCCATGATGAATGCTTCCTAATACCAGTGGCTTCCTCATGAATAGCATCCCGGAGCCCCTGGTGAGCAGTTTTGATTTTGCCTCCAGAAGGCTCATTTACACACCAGAATAATACATTAGGTAAGTTAAAGCCAGGGCCACTTTCTACCCAATCATGAAAGTTGACTATGTATTCTTTTCCCATCACAAATCCTGAGCAGTCTCACCGTCCAACATAGTTTGTTAGAAGTTCAAAATGACAGTAATTACAAAGATTAAGATAGCCCAATAGAAAATGGTCAACATAGAAATATGAATATAAACTCTCTTCCACTAACAGTTCACAAAGAGCAGCTGAAGTCTATAAACCAATCCTGCTTACAAAGTGAATCTAAAGCCATTGTGGCCCAAAGAAATGAAAAGTCCACAATCAATTTCCTTTACCTTTCAGTATTAAAGTACAAAGACATCAATGTTCAAAATTTACCCTTTCCAACTTCTTATCTTGCTCAGTTTTTACATAGGGGTTCTCCATCTTGGGTAAAGTTGTGCTTCTTTCAGCAGCTGTAGATCAGGCTGCCTCATACCATAATTAATGTATTAATGTAGTTCATAAGAATGGTATTACTTAATGCTAACTCTTTCACAAACCACCCTTAAAAATGTCCAGAATTATTTGTAGAGCTTCCAAGATTATTACAGCATTAGCCCCAGAGCTACCAAATTTAGAAAAAGACTCAATTCTCAATCTTTAGGGCAGTTAGCCCAGAACAAAATTATATTCCCAGAATTCAGTACTTAGTCTAAACCAAAAAGAATTAGCAAAGAGCAGTACTGAGACTCAGCAGCATTGCGAAAAGGAGGACACCTCCTTGGTTTGAGTCGTGTCCGTATGCCAGAGTTTATGCCACTTGTCCAGGGGCCATGACCTATCAACTTTGAATCATTTTGGAAATAGCTCTTGGAAAGAGATTATTTTTGGAACTATGAATTTTCTAGATCAGGAGAGAAATCTACCTATATATACTGTCCCCTCTCAGAGTAGGGAATTTAAGATATTGTTGCTTGATGTTATTCCCTGGGTGCTGGGCAGGAGCCACTGGAGTTTGGACCTGAGTGGTCCCACCACCTTGTCCAGCCTGTGGGGCCTCCAACACTCTTGCTTTCCTCTTTGCACCTGGACAGGCCAGCTGGGGACTCCCAGATGTCCTCTGTGTGGCCCAGAGAAACTTTCTGCACTCCTGTAATAACCATGGCACAACGCTGCATTTCTTCCCCACCCCTGGCCCCCAATGTCTGAGTAAATCTTCCCAAGAGCCCTAGAGATAATGATGATGCTTGCATTGAACAAATAAGAGTTCTGAAGTCAAAGATCTTGAGATTAAGAATGGCAGGAAAAGCATCACTTTTTAAAGTAATTCTCCTCGGAGATGGTGGAGTTGGGAAAAGTTCCCTAATGAACACATATGTAACTAATAAGTTTGATAAGTTTGATATTGTATGTATGTCCATACAATAGGTGTGGGATTTTTAAATGAAGATTTGGAGTTAGAGGGACATTTTGTTACCATGCAGATTTGGGACACAGCCAGTCAAGAATTATGTGGAAGCCCAAGGACCCCATTTTACAGTTTCTGACTGTGGCCTGCTCCCTTTTAGTGTCAATGATTCTCAGAGCCTCCAGAGCTTGAGTTAACTGGAAGAAAGAATTTTTATATCATGCAGCTCTAAAGAGCCTGAAAGTTTTCCTTTTGTGATTTGGGGTAACAAGGTCAACATAAGTGATCTGCAAGTGTCTGCAGAAGAACCCCAAGCCTGGTGTAGGAACAATGGCATTACCTTTACTTTGAAACAAGCGCAAAAGATGCCACCAATGTCACAGTGGCCTTTGAAGAAGCAGTTGGAACAGTGCTTGCTACTGAGGATAGGTCAGACCACCTGATGCAGAGAGACACAGTCATCTGCACTGAAAGCCCAAGCCCAGCTCATCCTGCTGTTGATAGTTAAACAGGTTTCCTGAGCCTTTTAATAGGCTCACACACATACAAGGTGGAGATGAGAACTAGCGTTTGCTGCAATGGATCATTTACTCATAGAATTGCACTTAACTGTGCTGCTGCTTCATTAGAGGTTGGAGAAGGGACAAATCCACTCATGGAAGACTATTTACTCACAGTGACACCTTACATTTATAAATTGTACATTGTCTAATGACATTTAATTTAAATATGTAAGTCACAGAGCTAACAAGTGAGATGACCAGGACTTCAATTATAATGAAAAAGCAAAACACTTGAATATTCAAGTAGTTATTTTTCCCCCTGGGAATAGGGAGAACTACTTTTTACATATGTATACTTTTATGTAATTAGTGTTCTATTCCTTATTCAGTAAAAAACCTTCTAAATCAATAATGTTAGTTATTAAAAATTAAAATCTAGCCCTGGCTGGCATAGCTCAGTGGATTGAGTGCGGGCTGGGAACCAAAGTGTCCCAGGTTCTATTCCCAGCCAGGGTACATGCCTGGGTTGCAGGCCATAACCCCCAGCAACCGCACATTGATGTGTGTGTGTGTGTGTGTGTGTGTGTGTGTGTGTCTCTCTCTCCCCCTCCCTCCCCTCCCTAAAAAAATAAATAAATAAAATCTTTAAAAAAAATTAAAATCTAATGCATTTTCAAGACAAACAAACAAACAAACAAAAAAGTTATTGCTGTTTGAATAAAATCTAGAAATTTGACTTGGAGGCATCCTAGTCTTATTTAAGGTGCCTTTCTTTCCCATATTTAAAACCTTCTAAATTTCTATTTCCCCTTTGAATTCCAAATTCCTGGTGTTAAAAAAATATTTTCAAAAGGAGCAACATTATGACTCACATATATATATATAAATAAACATGTATTATAGAGATTTTATTTAATTAATTGATTAAATGGAAGAACCAAATGACTGGTTCAAAGGAGAAGTCAGAGTAGCATGGTTTTTATGGAGTAAGGAATGTTGAAATGAATGTGTAAATAACACAAAACTGGTTTTGCATAGGATAGCGGTGGAAGGGCTGCCCCTCCACAGAAGGAATCATTTCCATGTCTATAAACAAGAACTATTTTGCATTGCTTTCTGTTATTTTTTACTTACACAGTTGTAAAATAGCTCCCATACAATCAGAATCAGGTAACAGTGAAGGGTGTGTGCTGGTCTAGATGTGACACAGCCACATAGTTTTCCGTCAGAGTGCACGTTTTCCCTCACTAGCGCCCCAGTATTGAATTGAATGTGGGCCCCAGTTAGCTCAGAGCATTCACATTATTATGTGAGCAGGCCTCTTCTGTCTCTGCCCATTGTCACGAGTGTATGTCCGTGGTAAAGTCGTTTCCATAAGTCAGCCTCAGGCCCACTCAGATGTCTGACCGGGCCTTAAGAACCAAAAGCGCCGAACCACCTGTGTGACCACCAGTCCTACAGGTGACACTGGCACCAAGAAATAACAGGGAGTCACAATACAGGTGACTGTGCTACTCACCTGGATTTTATTAATGCAGGTTCACTCAGCTTTTATTAATGCAGATTTAATGCAAATCAATACTAAACTAATAATAATACTAATCACTCAAACAATGAGTAGTAACACCACATGAAAGAATTCAGGGATAAGGAACCGGAGTCCCAGAGTCTCAGTCAGCAGGTCCGGAGACAGCACGGTGGGCAAGGGAGCCATCAGCATCTTGCAAGGGAGGATCTGCAGAGCTAGGTGGGCAGTGGAGGCAGATGAAGCCCAGCAGGGCAGAGCCTCCAGTGGCCAATGCCCAGGGAGATCAGCGTGGCATGGAACAGCACTGTGGTCTGTGGAGCTGGGCGATTTCAGCAGTGGTCTGGAGCCTGCCTCAGTCATACCCTTGAGAGTGGTGTTCTCTACCCTTCTAGGCCCCTTGATAAATGCCTTGGTACCCCTGATGGCAAGTAGGGAATTTGCCCAGGAGCCTGTGTGGGGGTGGTCTCACTCTGCAGACATGGCTCTTCTGGTTATGTGTGCAGATGTCTTAGGTGTGTCTCCTTGCCCGATGTGTCTAGCATGACTTATGTAGTTTCCCTCTTGAACCAAAATGTCGTGGCTGACTGGCAGCCATTTGGGTTGATGTGAGGGACTCGAATTTGTTTTACATGCTTATCCTATGTTGACCACACCAATGCCATTTTATTGGTCCTGCTCTCCACACCCACAGAGGCTGTATTTACTACTCTTGCTGCTGGTTCACTAGTCCTAAGAACTCTGCCTTCTAATCTGAGCCACATCAATATCACATGGTAGGGAGTGCTTGTTGACTCTGTGCACAAGTCCTGTAAATCCAAGGTTACATTCTTCACTGTTCACTCTTTTCTCCTTTGTGCAGACCAGCTTGATCCCTACTGAGGTCTGGCACTCATAATTGAAATCCTCTGCAACACACACACACACCCCTCAGCTGTATTGCATTATAAAAGCAGTAAAAGAATGCTGCTTTATTAGTATGTCCAAAAAAAATCTCTTTTCTCAGTGGGAAGGTGGTGGGTAGAGGTGAAAAGGGGTATGATAAATGGTAATGGAAATAATACAATAAAAAATAAACTATTAAAAAATCTCTTTTTTCTAAGACTGGATGACTGCCTCAGCTCCTCCAGCTATTAATCCCTCTGAGGCCCACTGGTTTTGCAAGAACCCTGGAGGCCAGAGCATGCTTGCCTGTATAACCCAAGGACAAGCTGCAGCCTGCACAGAAAAGCCACCACTTGGGAACCGTACCTTTGCTGAAGACAGCAATACCACTGTCTGCTTGCTGACCAGCCTCCCATGGCTGTCTGCTGAGACCAACCTGGGACCCCATACATTTGCTGGGCCCTCCCCCATAAAAGACAGTCACTGGCCTGTGAATAGAGAGCTTCATAAGCAGTAGTAACCAGCAAGCTCGAAATACCCTATAGCCCTAGGGAAAGGGACTTTGGCCTAGACTGCAGCAGGTAAAAGTTCATTGTACAACTAGCTGTTCAGACTGACTGCATCAAACCTCCATGGTCAAAAATCTGAGTGACCTGGCCCCACCTAAAGCCCCGTCTAAGACTGCCATTTTGGTGCCCAAATTACCTCTACTCCTCATCTATTTCTCCAGGTTGGCTGCAAATGCCCCATTGCCCCCCACTCCCCTGCCTCCAGCTCACCTCTTACATACTGCCATAGTCCCAAGAGGACCAGGCAAGGGAGAAGTGAGTCTCTGCAGCCCAGCTCCTGTGATATTCTTCAGCTGGGGAGGCACTCCTCTCAATGGGAGGATAAGAAAGGGGTAGAGAGGCCAGCAGCATTTGGGCTCAATGCTCTCGCTTCACACCCTCCATAGGAAATGTAAGATAGGAAAGAACTGCTATAGGAAATGTAAGATAGGAAAGAACTGCTCTCCCCACACAAAAAGCATTGGCTCAAGGTGCATTTCTGTTTCATGTATTACCAAGATAGAAACAGGGGCTCTCCATTAAGTCATATCTACCATCTAATGTAAGATACATCCCAATTAGAAAGAAGTTCAAACTGAGAAAGAGAGAGAGAGAGAAGTGAGCCTTAGAATTAATAAAGCATAGTAGTAACAGTAATAGCTAAAATTTGGGGATAGTTAGTACATGCCAGGCACTATAATCTCTACTTGAATGGTCTCAGTTAATCCTCACAAGAGCCTCATGAAGGCAGATATTATTAATATTATTCTCCCCATTTTACAGAAGGAAATGGAAGTAGAGTGAGATTAGTACTTATCCAAGGCCATATAGGTATTAAATAGTGGAGCCAGTCAGTCTGAGTCTAAATTCCTACCCTTGCATCATTGTAGCTCATTTGGAAATTACAGAAATATGAAGCAGGAAAAAGTTACTTGTCCTACCACTGAAAGACATCAACATTTTTTAATGAGATTTTTAATGATCAGTATTTTTGCAGCAACAGTTTTTATATGAACCAAACAGAACTATTAATAAGTAGCACCCTGAAATTTCTGTCTGACATTTTAGAAGAGTCCCACAATGAGTCTTTTGATTTACAAAGTTTTTGTTGGGAGTCCTAGCCAATCCTCTCCTTGTTTTGCCCCTTAATGGGTTAAGCCAAGCCTTTGCATGGTTTGGCCCATTTCCATAATGGTCTTAAGGTCACAGTAGTGTGTTTCTCGTGTCAGTGCCAAGTGCTGCTCTTACACCCTGGACACTGTAACATGATTCTGCTGTGTCCTTACAGAAAATGATCCCAGCCCCCAGGAGACACCATAGGGCAAGCAACCAGAAGTTATCACAAAAGCATGACTCAGATTTTTGGGAAGCCAGCAGCCTCAGAGGACAAAGCTCTTCTAAGACCTTGGAGCACTTGCAACACCAGTGACTGGGTGCAGTGGGCAGTGTCTTCAGGTCAGAGAACCGAACCCAGAGGATGTCTGGCACTTGAGAATGTGAGGGCGAGAGCAGCTTAAAACTTGTGAAAAACAAAGTTGAACACCTTGCCTGTGGCTATGACATCGGCCAGCCACACAGGCAGCAAACCCAGACTGGTGGAATGTGGATCGACTGTGTTCTACAGGAACCAGATGAAAACATCACGCTGCCTTTCCCCCTATAAACCCACGGCAGAGGAACAGGGTGGTGCTTCCCAGTGTCAGGGCCTCAAAAGACTCCATAGGCAATGGGGAGCTGTTTTTTAAAGAGATAAAATTGTGGTTGGTGTAGGTTTTCTTGAACTAAGGCAGGGAGTCAGAGGGACTTGCTACATTCTTAGGGGCTTGGAAGTTCTGTGAGAAATTTTAAATGTTGAGTGTCTATTTTTGTTTTTTTTTAAATATTTTTATTTAGTCTTAGAGAGATAGGAAATGAGGGAGAAAGAGAAGAGAAACATCAATGCGTGAGAGAAACATTGATCAGTTACCTCTTGCACACTCCCAGCTGGGAACCGACCCACAACCCAGGTATGTGTCCTGACTGGGAACCGAACTGGTGACCTTTTGGTTTGTGGGACAATGACCAACCCACTGAGCTACACCAGTCAAGGCAAGTTTTCATTTTAAATATTGTAGAAAAGTCATCTTACTTGTTATGAAGAGAGAATTCATTCGCAGTGGTAATTCACACCTGAAAAAACATTTTTTTGGTAAAATGAGACTTTTGTTTCTTTTTTTTAAACAAACATTTACATAGAGCTTTTTTATGAAGATTTATTTATTTATTTTTAGAGAGGGGAGGGAGGGAGAAAGAGAGAGAGTGAGAGAGAAACATAAATGTGGGTGTCTCCCTGGGGGTCATGGTCTGCAACCCAGGCATGTACCCTGACTGGGAATCGAACCTGCAACACTTTGGTTCGCAGCCCGCACTCACTCCACTGAGCTACGCCAGCCAGGGCTTGACTTTTATTTCTTAAAGTAGTGTTTCTCCCACTGAAGTAATGAACATATTCTTGAAACTTTATGAGAATATTTTTCTCTTGAAAAGGCTAATATTGCCCTCAAATTTGAGAAGCATTGGTCTGGTACATTAAAAAGAAGTAAAGCTGTAACACCTACCTTGGCATCAGAGGGCCCCTAGACTCATTGGCGTGATCACTTTGTAAGTTATATCAATGTTTTGTCATGATATGGCACATCTGAAACTAATGTACATCAACTGTAATTGAAAAAACTACAACACCTGACTATAATTTAGGTTTAGTCCCTCCTTACCTCAGTTTCTCTGCTGTATGACTTCTCCCCACCCATTCCCTTAAATGAGATGTCCCATCAGGTGGAATGAATGCGCTGTAGCTCTCTCCAGTGGAAGGATACAGACTTAATGGAGGGCATTAAATGTTGTAGGTAAGCCCTGGCTGGCGTAGCTCAGTGGATTGAGCGCGGGCTGGGAACCAAAGTGTCCCAGGTTCGATTCCCAGCCAGGGTACATTCTTGGGTTGCAGGCCATAACCCCCAGCAACCGTACATTGATGTTTCTCTCTCTCTATCTCCCTCCCTTCCCTCTCTAAAAAATAAATAAATAAAATATTAAAAAAAAATGTTGTAGGTATAAATATAGCTCTTGAGTGCAAAGCATACACAACTAGGAAAAAAAGTCGCTGTTACCCAGAAGCCTTGTGGGGGCAAGGGTGAGGCAATGGAACACGTGTTCAGAACCTTCTGGTCCCTTCCTTAAGCTCCTCCAGAGGGATAGAGCATCCTGGTCATGATCCGCATGGGAGGTCTTCAGAAGGGGCAGCAGTGGGGCTTCTAGTTTGGCCAGATGAGCAAAGTAAATCTCCATGGAGAGGACTATTGCAAGGCATGGGTGCAAATGCATGTAAAAGCATCCAGCACCGTGCTTGGCACAAAGTGATACTCCATACGTGTTTCTTTATTCTGAATCTTTAATTTCAATAATTTGGCTTGACAGACTATTGTTTTAATGTATATTCTCAATAAGCTTTGGTATTATATGTATGCTTATCTTGGAAATAGACCCAATGAACATATTCACATTTGACAAGCCTGTAGTGGAAAAATGTTGTGGGAAAAACTCAGTTCTTTTTGCTGATGCACTAAGGAATTACGGATCAGCAAGCCTACCAGTGCAAGCAAAGCTTAGCAGTGATAGGTTCTCATGGAAGAGAACAGGCCTAGCCAAGGTCAGGGGAAAAGGCATAAGTAAAGGGCAAACAGTGCAGCAAAAGTATCAGGTCCTTCATCCTGAGGACTTACATGACTGTGGGATGGGGGAGGGACTTATATATTGATTGGTCAGTAAAGGCGGTGCCAGCTTCTCCAGAGGACGTGACTACCCAAATGTGGGCATGTGTGGGAATCTGTTTCCCAAATTCTTATCTTGCTCCACGCAACATTTGGTCATCTTGTTGCAAAACAGATACATGACAGAAAGCAGTTAATTCAAGTTGCAGCAATTGCCCAGTTATTTATGGGCTCTTTCTCTAAGTACTAGGGATCCCCTGGTAAAACAGGTAGTGACCAGAGGCAAGCAATTAACCAAAGTTGCTTTATCTTTGGGCACTGTGGACCCCCACCTTTTCCCCCTTCTATACCTTGTGACGAATACAGTTTCAAAGGCTTTCTTCCCCAGTGAAAAGATACATACAGAACTTCAAGGGCTGCCCTCCTACTGTTTTGTTACAGTGTTTCTTACGATGTTTGGAACACCTGGCAATCTTATCCCACCAGGCTCAGGGCTGCTGGGTTGTTGGGTGAGACATACCTCCCTCCTCTTCCCTGCCTTGGTTAACTGCCTATCCTACCTAACATATCTACCACATTCCAGACACATGTGTTAGGTGATTTTACAGATGCAACCCCAGTCCCTCCAAAATTTTCCAATATCTTAGGTCAAACTGTTCACTGACACCCAAATAAAAAACTATAGTTCCTCCCCATATCATTCTGAAAGTCCCAAACCCAAAGTTTCTGGGAGGAAACTCCCATTCTCTTCATAGTTTTCTGTCCAGTTCTCCTGATGCCACAAGGTGGGTACAGCCTCTTCTCCATCGTTCCCCAAAACACACTCCCCAGGGCTGTTATGCCCTTAAAATGAATTCTGCTGCTTCTCTAGAAAACTGCTCCTGCATTGGGATTCTTAGCCCAAACTCCAAGAGTGTCTTTCCACTCTTCACTCTACCTTTAATTCCTGACCCCAGGGAAATCACCCTGCCTAGCGGTAGAGAAGCCCTCTCGTGCTGGTCTGCTTACTGTTGACTTTGTACCTAGATTCAAAATGCTGGATATACAGATTTATTCTGGTGCCTAGAAATGCCTAAATGAAAGTGAAGGAATATCAGAAATGAGAAAGTTGTTTGACATTTGAGATTTTACAAAGTGTTTCAATTATAAGGCTCTACCTTTGTTATTTCATTTTTGAAAACAAAGTATTTGGGGGTAAGCACTCTATCAATACTAATTTTGGCTGCTGATAGAAGTCACCTGATGGACTTAGTAAAAACAAAGGAGGAAAGTAACATAGATTTAATCATTATTCCTGGGTATGTGACCACACAGTTGTGAATAAACATTATTGTAAACAAGACTTTTAAACATTACTTTTAAAGCAATACAGTAAGTGGTTAGATTTTCGCAATCAAGAAAATATACACCTACAGAAGAAATGAAAAACCACGTCAGCCGGGCCTGCTGGTGTGTGAGTGTGCTGGTGGCTTGCTTCGGGATCACGTTCAGCTGCATGGCATGGAAGTCTGGCCGCAATGGCTTAGACAGAGAAGACTGCATTCCTCTCACACAGCATGAAGTCTGGGTATAAGCAGCCTAAGTTTGGTAAGGCAGTTCAACAATGCTATTAGGAATGCGAGCTTATATTTACTTTTCCTCCTCCATCTTTATTGTGTGGTTTTAGTCCTTCTGATTACAAGACAGCCCACTTCTCAGTTTCTTGTCCACAATCCAGGACAAAGTAAAGAGGTTAGGACCTGGAAAGAAAAGTAAAAAAAAAAAATGCATGCAAGCCAAGTTCCCCTTTTATGAAGAAGTTTTCCTAAAGGCCCCACCCAGCAATTTCCACTTCTGGTACCTCTCATTGGTCAGAATCTGAACTATGTTATGTGGTCTAGCTGCAAAGCAGTCTGAGAAGCTTAGTATTTCTAACTTGGGCACATTGTTCCACCCAAATTAAATTGGAGTTCTAGAGTTAGAGTAAAGAAAATTGGTTTTGAAAGAGCAATGCACAGTCTGCCATAGCATCATACAGAGGCTCAAAGGATGCTTCGTTGTTCGGGAGTTCACAACCAGTCACCCCAAAATGTGCCTCTATGGTACACACGCAGATTGTTTGGGGCTCAATAGAAACTTCTTCCCCTCCCTCGACTACCTGGAAGAACTTGAATTAGAAGCCTTGCCCACTCTTGGCCTTGCACCATCTTAGAGACCTCTACACTATGAGAGCCATGTGGAATGGGAAGCCAATGCTCAGGCTGAAGCGCAAAAGAAGAAAGATGAGGCAGATGTTCAAGTCACCTGCTACCTGGTGCCCCCATGGAAGCCACAGGAGCAGAAATAAGGGAGGCTGGAGGCTGGGGACACTGGTACAAATTGTTGGACTGCATGCCTGCTACCTAGAACTTCTCGATGGATCTAGAACATACATGCCATCTGATTGCTGTGACCACCTTCTGAGAGACCAACCCTCTCTTACAAAAACAGTCCCTTTGGGTCCTTTGCCCTGGACCTGTGCCATTCTGGACTGGTTCTGTTCTCATCTGTGGCTGAGTGCAATGTGTACAATAAATCATTTCTTCTAAGCTGAGGAAAACAAAACAAAACAAACAAACAAAAAAGAAGCCTTGCCCATAAAGATAATCAGAAATAACCTCTTTTGACTGTGGGTAGGGCAGGGCAAATTTCTTTTTACTAAACACCTGCTCTTCACATGATCCTGTAATGATATTTGAAGTCTGAAAGGCATCTCGCCTCATCCCTAGCTCAGGACGTCCATGTTCCCTCTCTGTCTCTGAACCTGTCATGTGTGGGGGTCTCTGACTCTCAGGTTCGTGGAGTTCCCCCCCATACAGATGCATGTATTGAATTTGGTTGTTTCCTCATGCTGATCTGCCGCATATCTATAAGATTATTAGACTGGCTGTAAAAGCCTCAAGGGTGGAATAAAGTGTCTTCCTCCCCAACAACTGCAAGCAGCTTACATAGAAATAAAAATTACGGTGTCAACATACTTGTAGTAAACTTGTATGAGTTTATTTGAGCCAAATGATGGCAATTGCTGGGAAGCAAAATCTCAAAGGATGGAGAAAATGCTCCAGGAAATGGCAGTTTCACCACTTATTCACCAGAGTCAAGGAGAAGACATAGGGGGTTACATGAAATCAATTGGTGATAAATTAAGGAGATGGTAGAAAAAGTGAAGGAATCTCTGAGACTGGATAAAAAGTAAAACAAACAGACACATTTCACTTATATAGGTGGGTATAGGGTAGTTAACAGTTAACAACATTGAACACAGATAACAATAACCATGAGGGGCTCTGTGGTCTTGTGTTCTGCTGCACTTAATTTTCCCTGAGGGGTCTGGAAAAAGGAAATTACCCCAGCATTCCATAGATATGTCATAGAAGCAAAAAGACAATAGACAGGCTCAGCTAAGGTAACGATTGACATTTCTCAAGAAAGATGCTGGCCCAAGACGTAGCCGTCCCCTGTGACTGGCTTTTATTGGGTTGGTCAAAAAGTCCATTTGGTGTTATCCACAAAATAAAAGACACATTTTTCATTTTTACCAATAACTTTATTGATTTGGATATTTTGAGTATGTTGGCTATCTCCTGTGTGGTATAACATTGATTGTTCTCTTTTAATGTCTTCATTTGATCACTATCAACTTCAGCTGGTCTAACAGACTGTGGAGCATTGTCCAGTGAGAAGTCTCCAGCACACAACTTAGCAAACCACGTTTGACATGTTCAAATCAGTCACAGCACCTTCTCTATAAACTACATAAATCTTTTTTTGTATTTCAGTTGCATTTTTACCTTTCTTGAAATAATAAAGCATAACATGCTAAAAATGTTGTGCATTTTCTTCCATCTTTAATATTAAAATGGCTACAGAAATTCATCAATTTTGATTTTTTTAATGCATGCTGACATGACAGCTGTCACAATATAATCTAACAAAACTGTTTCAAATGAAGTTAAAGACAACCAAGCACTACTAGAGTCATCTTACAGGAAAAAAAAAAAACAAACCTTTTGGCCAATCCAAAAGTTAGAAAGTTTTGGTTTCAGATCATCCTATGTGGTGACTTTAGGTCTCTGGGTTTCTAAGGCCACCATGCACGCCTCCCCTGAGCTTGTTGGGTATAGTGTGTGGCCCTCTTTCCTCCACAATGTATTCTGGCAAATAGTACTAGTCATTAAAAGACACTTTTGTAGACCAGTGCATCTCAAACTTTAATGTGCATACCAAACACCTGGGGATCTTGTTAAACTACTCTGCCACTTAATTTGGGAAAGTTCTGTAACCCCAACTGAGCATCAATGTCCTTATCTATAAAACAGGAATTAATAGTCTCTAACTCATGAAGTTATTTGAAGATGAGGTAATATATGTTAAGTGCTATGGGAGAAAAACCGATAAATGGAGTTGGTAATGTCAAGAGAGCAATGCAAAAATGGAGCTCAGAGGCCTCTGGGAAGCCAAGTTAACTCACTCCCCTCCATATGACACTGAACTTTTGAAATGGGCCAAACCAAATGGCCACATCCTGATACAGTTCCTGGAATGGGGTCTGTATCACTGAGGTCTCCATCAAAAAATAAATTTTTATCTAGCAAAGGACATAAGCAATTAATCATGTATTGCATAGTGTAAGTCTGCTCGCAGGCACCAAATACAGCTCTTTCAAAGTAACTTACATGTAATTCCTTTGGAAACACCCCTTTTATGTCTTTGTAAACTTGGTCCCTTTCCCCCTTTGGAATACAGTTGGGTTTCTACCAAAATCTGTGTCTCCAGAATTTGCAGTTCTGAAGACTCCAAGTAAAGCTTTTGTCTGCCTTTCAGTTCTCAATTAAAATTGATACGTGGTGCTTTTCATTTAGTACCACGTATCAAGTTTTTTAGTTTCAAAAACTCAGTATCCGTTAACCATAATCATAATAATACCACCATCAACATTGCTAGACAATGTGATGCTGGAATTTATAATAACACATATAAATTTGGTCTTCCTCCCCCATACACAGCTCCTAAAAACATTGTAATTTTCTAAGTAATAAGAAAAATGGGAGCATCTTTGTTCTTTTGGCCTGGTTCCTGAACTAGTTCCAGAGGTGAAGGGAGTATCTTTTGTTATTCATAAACATCCTTTCAACCACACTTCAGTTTATGTTAACAAGGTGAATTTTGGAAAGCCCCTAATGGGGACTGATTGCCCAGGAAACCAAACTGAAATTAGAGGGTTTGAACTCTCAGGTTCACCCTCCAACCTCCTGGAGGGGACAGGGGCTGGAGGGTGAATCACCAAAGGCCAATGAATTAATTAATCATGCATTTGAAATGAAGCTTCCATAAAAATCCCTATAGCACGGAGCTTGGGGTTCATCGAACTTCTGGGTTGATGAACAGGCAGAGGTGCAGGAAGGACGGTGACTGTGGAGAGGCTGTGGGAAGTCTGTGCCCCTCTCCACACACCTTGCCTTGTGCATCTTTTACGTTTGGCTGTTTCTGAGTTGTACTTTTTCATAATAAATTGCTAATCTAATAAATAAACCATTTTCCTGAGTTCCATGAGTCAGTCTAGGAAATTATTAAAACTGAGGAGGGGGCCATAGGAACCTTCAATTTATAGCCAATTAGTCAGAGGCTCAGGTAACAAACTTGACTTGCAGTTGTTGTATGAGGTGAGGGGGCAGTCCTGTAGGACTGATGATCCCTTTTACCTGTGGTAGGATCTTTTGTTATTCTAGGTAGATAGTGTCAGAACTGAGTTAAATTGTAGGACACCAGCTAGTGTTGGAGAACTGGTGAGTGGGAAAAAAACCCCACACACATTTTGTGACCAGAAGTGAGGTATTGAGAGTATAGTATGTGTGTAGGGATGGAAAATAATAGTTTTCCCCTTTCAATGGCTAAAAACAGTCCCACTGGATATCAGTACAGTTCACAGAGAAGTCCACATTATTTTAGCAGTAAAGTGAAAGGTAGCACTGTGGGGAAAGAAGAAACTTCCCTTTATCTCCTAGGATCTTTCTCCTGGTCTGATAATCTTATAGACAGATTCACAAGAGAAAATAACCAAGTTTAATACATACATGTGTATGGGAGCTCTGCATGCAGGAGGGTCAGAGACCCTGCATGCACAACAGTTCCAGAGGCAGAAAAGGAACATGGTATGTAAGGCATTCTGAGCTAGGGAGGAGGGAAGGTGCCTTGGGAACTTCAAAGTGTGATTACAGTATGATCAGAAGAGCAGATGTTTAGTAAATAGAAGTTTCTCTTGCCCTACAGACACATCGAAGAGGTTATTTCTGATAATCTCCCATTATGAACAATTCCAGTTCTCCCAGGTAGTCAAGGAAGGGGAAGAAGTGTCTTCTGGGCTCAAGGGTAAAGTTGCCCTTAATTCAGAACAATCTGCATACCACAGAAACACATCAGTTCTGACCCCTCACAGCACAAAGTGACTCATTCCTTCATACATTCATAGCATGCTAGAGCTGCCTGTCTCTCACACCCCTCCCCTGCCCTACAGATCACACATTTCAGCTTCTGTATTCAACAGTGTTATCCCACACTTTAAAATCTTTGCACGTGCTCTTCCTTCTGCTTGGAATATTCTTTCTGTCTCTTCAATACTTCACCTAACTTCAACTCTTTCTTCTTTTCTCAATACATTGATTTTTTCCCTATTCATTATCTTTCTCTCTTTTCTTCTTTTTTCTCTTTCTTTCCTCCATATATGTGTTTACCCCCATCCCCATTCTCTTTCATTCATTCAACAAATTCGCGGAAACTGAATGTCAATCATGTGCCAGGGAAAACATTAGCCAACAACACAAAGTCCCTGTCCTCCTGAAACTTACAGTTTAGTGAGGAAGATAGATGTAAGCCCCCCCGCCCACGGCAAAATAAATACCTAAATATGTAATACGTCATGTGATGATAACTTCTATGCAGAAAACTTAGCAGGTAAAGAGGTAAAAAATTGTCATATGGGGAGATATTTTAGTCAGAATAACAAATAATTTAAATATGTTTATCTTCTTCACAGGCTGACAGATATGGCAGATGCCAGACATGAGACCACTTACCTCTGTCTGCATCTTCAGTCCTCACTGCGTCTGATGCCATGGTGATGCTTAATATTTGTCCAATAAAAGAAAGAATGAGTAAATGAATGAGTGAATTAATCTTAGATTCCAATATAAACCCCAGATGAGAAAACTGAGTGAGACCCAGAGAATTCCCATTTGCCCAATATTAAATAGAGAGCAAGAAATCGAAATCTTAGCTCTAAGAACACTTGCTTCAAGGACAATATTGCTTTTACTGTGTCTTATTATGCATGCCTAAAACATCTTTAATAATGTCCCATCTGCTCTTCTTTGAGTGTTGACTAAACTTGGCACTTGAATAAAATTCCGAGAGCTTGTTTTTATAGATTTTTACTTAGTCTTCATGGAAATGATCACTGTTTACCCTTGAATAGAAAAAGGACTTCACCAAGGTTCCAACTGTGTGTTTGTTCACCTGGTCAAACAGTTGGTTGGTCATAAATCACAAGAATTCAGGATGCACAGTGGATCAAGGATGAGGAAAGAGTTTTTGTTGCAATCCTCTAGGATTTTTTATAGAGGAAAAATAAATTTGGGACAACAGTTCTCAAACTTTTTGGCTCAGGACAATTTTACTGCCTTACAAATAATTGAACACCACAGACAGCTTTTGTTTATGTGAATTATATTTATTGATATTAGAAATTAAAACTAAGTAATTTAAAATATATATATATATATATATATTTTAAAGATTTTATTTATTTATTTTTAGAGAGGGAAGGGAGGGAGAAAGAGAGAGAGAGAAACATCAATGTGTGGTTGCTGGGGGTCGTGGCCTGCAACCTAGGCATGTGCCCTGACTGGGAATTGAACCTGCGACACTGTGGTTCACAGCCCATGCTCAATCCACTGAGCTACGCCAGCCAGGGCCTAAAAAATATATTATTGATTAATTTATTTTAAAATAGCAGTAAAAGATGAATTATGTGTTAATATAAATATTGTTTTTATGAAAAAAGAACTATTATCTTTCAAAACAGAAGATATATAATGAGAAGGGTGGTATTGTTTCACATTTTTGAGAATCTCCTTAATGTCCACCTTAATAGAATCCTTTCTGCTTCTGCATTCAATTTGTTGAGATACCACTCATCAGTAAACCTCTGGAAAACACTGCATATTCATGAGAAGATGAGTACAAAAACAGTTATAAAGCTGTGTGCTAGGTTCTGGAAAGATCAACACATTTACCTCATCAGCTCTCCCATTTCTGTCACCACCATCTCCCTAGTTATTCAGGGTAGAAATCTGTGACTCAATTCCTCTTTTTCATTTCCTTCATACCCCACTTTCCGTTTTTCAGCCTTGTTAACAGTTGCAGCCAAATTGCCCTAAACAAACAAAACAAAGAAACAACAACAAAAAAAACAAAGTCTGAACCAGTTCGAACTCTCACCAAAAGGGCAAGAGAACACCTTGCTCTGTGTTCTTGCCAACATAGCCTGAATTATCTGTTCTTTGAATGTCTGGGATAATTTGCCCACAGAACAATGTGGCTTGGTGATGCTTTGTGGGAAAATGTCTGCTGTTTTTGTTTTCTATTTTCTGTGGGGCACTGCTATGCCCTTTCATCCCCAGAGTCCACTGTAGTTGTAAGAGGAGCTGCTGCCACTGCCTTGTGGGATAAGAAAAAGGGGAGGGGCTGGCCTGCCCAGACGCTCTGCACAGGATTCCCTAGTTAATAACCGTGGCCCCTCTCTGCTCCATCGTGTCTGTTGAATGGTTCCTGGAAATACAGTTAGGTTTCACAAAGTTACTTTTAATACATTTCCTATAAACAACAACTTTCATTCTACAGAATTTACATACAGCATAAAACAAAGCATTTGTATGAGTATTGTGTTTATGATTTCAGCTCTACTAAGTCTAAGAGATCTATGAAGGATTTCTGAACATCTCTTAAAAATGCTTTTTCTTTGTGATTTGCATAAATCATTTTAAAAGGCTTGTAAAGAAATATGAAATTCTTGATTTCTTGTTTAAAAAAGGCAATGTCAGCCATTAATGACTCTTCTGGAGATATTTATTGATTTCATAGAGAGAAGGTAGAATCATAGCTTTGAATAAAGTAAAGGAGTAAGTAAAAGCAAAAGGATTAATGCGAACTCAGACCTATTTAAAGAACCTTTTAGTGGGAAATCATTATCATCATCAACAAAAGAAAAACTAAGCACATCCTTTGACAGAATAAATCTAAAATATCTTTTGTATAGTTTGGGCAGATGAAGAGAGAGAGAGAGAGAGAGAAAGGCATGAGCTAAATTTAATTTGATGTTTTTAAAGAAATCCAAGTTAGTCAAATGACCTTTAAAAAACTTAAAAATTTTAGAAAGCAAATCATTTTACTGCTAAGTAAAATGTTTTTGCTTGTTATAGCTAGAATATTGTATTTAGGTGGGGTTAACAGGAATCCTGTATGTATATGCAGGCCATGTCCTGTATTCAATTATGTTGTCTTGTGTTTTGTTTTCACTTTTTTAGGATACCTTAAACACTCTGATTTAGTGTTTGTCAAAAAATTTCAGAGACTCATTAGTTAGAGCTGTTTTTCTGACACAGTGATCAGTGTTTAAATCTACCTGGGTTGCAGGTAGACCAGGATGCATACAGGGGGCAACTGGTCCCTGTTTCTCTCCCTTGCGTTCTCCCTCCCTTCCCCTCTCTCTAAAAATAAATAAATAAAATCATAAAAAGTCTACTGGCTCTCTTTAACAAACACATTTGAAGGAATCCTCAGCTTATCATACTTGAATTATAAAGAAAAAGACCCCAAAATTCTTGTTGAGTTTTAACAATCTATTAAGTGAAGGCAACTTATTTCTTGTTCATAGTTTTCAGTCACCTAAGCAAAGGATTATACAAATTGAAAGAACAGAAAACAATGTTTCTGAAGTATCTCTTTGTTTATAGGAACTTAAGTTCATTAAAGAAAAAAATTGATGAAGAATTTATCCTTTTCATTAAGGCTGTTCTTAAAAGGGGTAATAGTACTTTTGAATAAGAAAGAAATTCCTAATTAAAGTAGATAATTCTTACAGTACTTGTTATAACTATGTTTTGAAATTGATATTATCCTTTAAAGAATTTGGTTCTTTTACTGGATTTAGAAACATTTTTTAAGCATGGGAAAAGTGGAATTCTGTATATTGATGAAGAAAATAAAAATGGATAACAATTATCTTTTATGTCAGTGGACAACACTTTTTTAAAGTTATTGATCAAATTAAAAATAGGACTACCATGTGACACAGCAGTTCCACATCTGGGTATTTAGATGAAGAATTCCAAATTTAAAATGACATGTGCATCTCTATGTTCATGCAGCATTATTTACAATAGCCAAGATATGGAAGCAACCTAACTGCCCACAGATAGATGGCTGGATAAAGAAGAGGTGCTCATATATCCAGTGGAATATTATCAGCCAAAAAAAAAAAGAATGAAATCTTACCATCTGTGACAACATAGTTGGACCTAAAGGATATTACGCTAAGTGAAATGAAAGTCAGACACAGAAAGACAAATACCATATAATTTGACTTATACATGGAATCTAGAAACTAAATAAACAAAACAGAAGCAAAGTCACAGATACAAAGAACAAAGTGAGGGTTGTCAGATGGGAGGGGTGTTCAGGAGCTAGGTATAAAAAGGGATGAAGGGATTAAGAAGTACAGATTGGTAGTTACAGAATAGTCATAGGGATGTAAAGCACAGCATAGGGAATACAGTCAATAATATTGTAATAAGTATGTATGGTGTCATGTGGGTATTAGACTTGTTAAAGGGGATCACTTTGTAAGTTATATAAATGTTTAATCACTATGCTGTATAATTGAAACTAATATAATTATGAATTTCCACTGTAATTGAAAAATAAAAATTAAAGAAGTTATTAATGAAAAGGTACAACATAATAGTCAGAATACAAAAGCATATTATGCAATGAAAGATAGTATGTGCTTTAACCAATGAAATTTAAAGAGCGATTATCAGAATTTAAGCTTAATACCAGTGTACAGGTATTTTTTCTTTTCTCTTTATTTTTAAAATTTTATTGATTATGCTATTACAGTTGTCTCAGTTTTTCTCCCTTTGCCCCCCTCCACACAGCCCCTCCATCAGTGCCTCAGGCAATCCCCACAACTGTTATCCATGTCCATGGGTCATGCATATATGCTCTTTGGCTAGTCTATTTCCTATATTGCACTTTACATCCCTGTGACTACTCTGTAACTACCAATTTGTACTTCTTAATCCATTTACATTTTTCACCCATTCCCCTGACCCCCCTCTCATCCTGCAGCCATCAAAATGCTCTCTGTATCTATGATTCTGTTTCTATGATTGTTTATTTTGTTTTTATATTCAATTGTTGAAATATACGTATTTGTTGCCATTTTGTTGTTCATATTTCTTTTCTTCTTAAAGAAGACCATTTAACATTTCATGTAATGCTGGTTTGGTGATAATGAACTCTTTCAGCTTTTTCTTGTCTGGGAAGCTCATCTGTCCTTCGATTCTAAATGATAGCTTTGCTGGATAAAGTAATCTTGGTTTTAAGTCCTTGCTTTTCATTGCATTGAATATTTCTTGCCAACCCCTTCTAGCCTGTGAAGTTTCCTTTGAAAAATCAACTGACAATATTATGGGGGCTCCCTTTGTAGGTAACTAACTGCTTTTCTCTTGCTGCTTTTAAGACTCTCTATCTTTTATCTTTGGTATTTCAATTGTGATGTGGCTTGGGGAAAGCCTCTTTGGGTTCATCTTGTTTGGGACTCTCTGTGCTTCCTGGACTTATATGTCTACTTCCTTCACTAAATTAGGGAAATTTCCTGTCATTTTTTCAAATAGGTTTTCAATTTCTTGCTCCCTCTTTTACCCAGCACCACCATGGTGCAAATACTGGTAAACTTGAAGTTTTCCAAAGGATCTTTACATTATCCTCATTTTTTAAAATTAATTTTTAAAAATTCTTGCTGTTTTGATTGGGTGTTTTTTCTTTCTTATATTCCATATTGCTAGTTTGATTCTTGGCTTTATGCACTCTACTGTTGATTCCCTGTAAATTGTTCTTTATTTTAATTAGTGTATTTTTCATTTCTGACTAGTTCTTTTTTTATGGTTTGGATGTCCTTTTTTATGCTGTTGAAGTTCTCACTAAGTTCAAAGAGCATCCTTATAACCAGTGTTTTGAAATCTGCATCTAGTAGCTTGCTTGTCTCCATTTTTGTTTAGTTCTTTCTCTGGAGTTTTGTTCTATTCTTTCATTTGGGCCATATTTCTTTGTCTCCTCTTTAGCAGCCTCCCTGAATTTGTTTCTATGTATCAGGTAGAGCTGCTACATCTTCCAGAATTGGTAGATTGGCTTAATGTAGTAGTTGTCCAGTAGTGTCCAGTGGCACAGCATCCTAAGCTAGGTACTCAAGGTGTACCCACTGTGTGGGCTATTATACCCTCCTCTTATAGTTGATCCTTGATTTCTCTTGGCACAACTAAGGTCAGCCACTGCCTGCGTTCTGTCTGAAGTCACACAGCATAAGCTACAAAGTAATTTGCAGATGGCTGATACTTGTGCTGGGCTTGGAGGTATCCAGCTGAGGCCAAGCTGTGAACCAAGGCTGGCTATTGCTAATGCTAAGTCTGCAGCAACTTAGCAAGAAGTACAGGGCTCACTGATGCCAGATGCTGGCTTGTTTGAGATAATTTAGGAAAACCTGAAGCACGGGCCAAGAAAAACCATTTGTATGGAAAAGCCACTGGAAATAGCTTGGGTGGGTCAAAAAGTTGATGGATATGTGGGTTGTTTCCACTGAGGTTGTTACTTAGGAGTGAAATTGCTGTGTCAAATGGAAACTCTAAGTTTAATTGTTTGGGGGAAGTACCAGACTGCTTTCCAAATTGGCCATTCCAGTTTACATTCCTAATGTAAACTGCTACATAGTAGCAGAATATAGTAGTGCATAAGGATTCTAATTTCTCCAAATCCTCATTAGCATTTATTATCTGACTTTTTGATTTGAGTCATCCTAGTAGGTGTGGTTTTGATTTGCATTCCCTGATGAGTAATGATGTTCAGCATCTTTTCATGTTTATTGGTCACTTATATTCTTTCTTTGGAGAAATGTCTATTCAGATCATTTACTCAGTTCTAAAAATTCTGTTATTTGTCTTTTTATTATTGAGTTATAAGACTACTTTATATGGGGTTGGGAAAAAGTAGATTTACAGCAGTAATACAAATAAATAATACAATAATTAGTAAATAATAATACAAGAATAAACTGTTTCGTGTAGAACTATAAACCTACTTTTGTCCATGTCTATATATCCCAGATTTAAGACCCTTATCAAACACATGATTTGCAAATATTTTATTGCACACTGTGTGTTGTCTTTTCATTTTCTTGATAGTGTTTCTAGAAGTAGAAAGTTTTAATTTTGGTTCAGTCTAATTCATGTATTTTTTCATTTGTTGCATGTGCTTTTGGTATGTCTAATAACCCATTGCGAAGTCCAAGGAACTACAGATTTACTGCTATGTTTTCTTCTAAAATTTTTATATTTTCAATGATTACATTTAGATCTTCGATTCAAGTTAATTTTTACATACTGTTTAAGGTAGGCATTCAATTTCATTCTTTTGCATGTGTCTATCCAGTTGCCTAGCAAAATTTGTTGAAAAGAGTATTCTTTCCCTATTGAAAATCAGATAAAATTCTAAGAAATATGGAGGAGGAATCCTGGGATGAGGATTGGATCTTAAGGAAAGCTTGCCTTGATGAGATCTCTGCACACCTGAGAAAACAACTATGCCAACCTGCATCCATGTGGCCCAGTAAAAACTGCTGGACACCTGAGGGCACCCAGCTGAACAGGGACACATCTTCCTTCAAAGAACACAGATTTTACTGATGAGAAGAATGGGAGCAGAAAGCTCCTCTTTGGTCCTTGACCAAAGAAGGGTCACAGTTTGCCTGCTTGTCCATGACAGGCCCACCACAGCAGAGACCACTGCATATACAGCATCAGTCACAGTATCACTTTGCTTAATGCACCTCCAAAGTGTGACTAAAACCTCAGGGGCAGACAAAGCCAAGAGTGGACAAAGAAATGGTCTGAGGCAACCCAGAAGCCAGAAAAGAATAAACAGCAACCAGAACACCCAGAGTTGAGTTAGCTTGTACTGTAGCAATTGCTAGAGGAGAGAGAAGACAAATTTAATAAATAAATAAGCATTCACTCAAGTAGATTCTATTATAGCATAAAGAGGACTTTCTGGGCCAAAAATAATTATTGTGAAGCTCAGTAATTCAGTGAAAAAATGAAAAGAGAGGAAAGAGGAAATTGAGAATCCAATTAATGGTATGAGAGTCAAGTGGAAGAAGTATCTCAAATCAAAGGACAAAAGTTCTGGCTTAAATAAAGGCTGAAGTCATCCCTTTGAAAAGGTTTACTGAGTTTCAGGCCAGATTAGAAAATTAAGTAATATGTCTATTCCTACATATATCCTTGTAAGTTTTCTGAATTGCAAGGAGAAAGAGAAATCTGCCATGCTTCCAGACAAAAGACAAATACCAGACTGGTATTAGACTACTACTAAACTGCAACATGGAAGCGAGGAGACAGTGAATTAACACTTATAGGGCATTGAAAGAAAGGAGTGCAATACAAAAGCCTACTCTCAGCCAAGATGCCATTTGCCCCCCAGAGTAAAAAGAAACTTATTGATGAATATGTGATAATTTAGGTCATATATGTCACATGTGTCCCCACTGAAGAAAATAGAACATTTCAAGCTAAAAGAAGCTCAAGAGACAAAAATTAATATAATATTAAATGTCAACAGTAATTGAAAAAATTTAAATTTTTTTTAAATAAGGAAATTTTAAGAGTAGATGGAAGAGTAGATGGAAATTTTAAGAGTGATGATCAATAAACCTTGAGCACACATTTTTATTTTATTTTTAAGTTATTTTTTTGATTATGCCATTACAGTTGTTCCAATTTTTCCCCTTTGCCCCCTCCACCCAGCACCCCTACTTCCTCCAGCAACCCCCCCGCCACATTGTTCATGTCCATGGGTTATGCATATAAGTTCTTTGGCAAGTTCATTTCCTATACTGCATTTTACATCCCCATGGCTATTCTGTAACTACCAGTTTGTACTTCTTAATCACTTCACCTTTACTACCCCCATCTCAACTGGCAACTATCCAAATGTTCTCCATATCTATGATCCTTTTTCTGTCCTGCTTGTTTGCTTAGTTTGTTTTTAAAATTCAATTGTTGATAGTCATGTGTTTATTGCCATTTTAATGTTCATAGTTTTGATCTTCTTTTTCTTACATAAGTCCCTTTCACATTTCAGATAATAATTGCTTGGTGATAATGAACTCCCTTAGCTTTACCTTGTCTGCCCTTTGATTCTAAATGATAGATTTGTTGGGTAGAGTAATCTCGATGGTAGGTCCTTGCTTTTCCTCACTTTGTATAGTTCTTGCCAATCCTTTATAGCCTGCAAAGTTTCTTTTGAAAAATCAGCTAACAGTCTTATGGGAACTCCTTTGTAGGTAACTATTTTCTTTTCTCCTGCTTCTTTTAAGATTCTTTCTTTATTTTTAACCTTTGGCATTTTAATTATGATGTATATTGGTGCCGTTCTCTTTCTGTCTATCTTTTTTTAGGGCTAACTGTGATTCCTGGACTTGTATGTCAATTTCCTTCACCAAATTAGGGAAGTATTCTTTCACTATTTTTCAAATAGTTTTCTTATTCCTTATTCTTTCTCTTCTCCTTCTGGCACACCCATGCTATGAATGTTGGTACACTTGAAGGTGTTCCAGAGGCTCTCTATGCTATCCTCATTTTTAAAATTCTTTTTCCCTATTGCTGTTCTGATTGGATGACTTTTGCTTCCTTATGTTCCAAATCATTGATTTGATTCTCAGCTTCATCCACTCTACTGTTCACTCCCTGTAAATTGTTCCTTATTTCAATTAGTGTAGCCTTCATTTCTGATTGGATCATTTTTATGCTGTTGAAATACTCAATGAGTTCCTTGAGCTTTCTTATAATCAGTATTTTGAACTCTGTGTCTGATAGATTGCTTATCTCCATTTCATTTAGTTCTTCTGGAGTTTTGTTCTATTCTTTCTTTTGGGGCATATTTCTTTGCCTCCTCATTTTGGCAGCCTCCCTGCTTATTTCTATGTATTAGGTAGAGCTGCTTTGACTCCCTGTCATAGTAATATGGCCTATATAGTAGGTGTCCTGTGACACAGCCTCCCCTGTCACCCAAGCTAGGTACTATAGGTGCGCTCTCTGTGTGGGCTGAATATTCCCTCCTCTTATAGTTGAGTCTTCATTGCTGTTGGCAGGTCAATGGGAGGGATTTATCCAGACCAGCCAGTTGGAGGACTGGCTGTGACCACTGACCACAAACCACCTCCCTCCATGGCTTGAGGAGCTGGTTGGGTGGTGGAAAAGCACACAATTTTAAATCTAAATAAATAGTAGTAGAAAAATATGGGATTTGTAATGTAAGTATCAATAAGAAGCCTCAAAAATTGAAGTATTTGAAGACACATATGGCAAGAAAAAAATTAATAACAGTTTAGAGCTTAGAGTACTATATCTCAACAAATAGGAATTGGGAGAATGTTGGGGATCAAAAAAGTAATTGCATTCTAAAGTTCTTATTTACAGAGATAGCAAAAACATCATGAGTTTGCACAGAAAGGCAATAGTACCTCTTAGTATCTTGTGTTTATACAATAATGCAAAAATATCTATTTTAAAGGTAGGAGAAATTAGAAAATAACCTCCAGTGGAATGGAAACACAAGAACTTCTAAAATAAGGGCCACTTGCCAGGGGAATTTTGAGACTCGGTTTTATGCCCGAGGGTTCAGTTTGCTGGCTCTCGGCATCTGAAATAGCTCAGCCTGAAGCCAGGATACTTATCTGATCAAGTGTAAGAAAAACCTGCTGGCAAAGCAGAGAGCAGTGTGCATGGTGCACAAACTTTGGAGTCAGACAGAAGTTGATCCCAGTCAGAAGTCTGCCACTTTGCAGCTTGCTCTGAGCCTTCAATACCTTTATCTGTAAAATGAGGATAAAAACACACCCTCACAAGGTTGTGAAATGGGGTGAGATAATGTGAACATGCGGTGCAGTGCCTGGCCTAAGTAGCTGTATAACAATAGCAATTTTTTCTTTTATTATTGTTTTTATTATTTCTTGGGATTATCCTAGCCTGTGCAGGAGCTCTGGAGCCCAGGGGCCAGGTAGGGTCAGCTGGTTAGCCAGGGGCTTCGGTTTCCACGCCCTGACCCCTACTGCCATGTGACATTGCTCTGCAATTCCCAAACCACCCTCTTATGCTGAGACTTTCCTGGGATTTCACCCCATTAGGAGGCAGACTGGACTGGCTTCTTGGACATCTGTTCACTAGGTCTTGGAAATATCATTAAATAAACTTATTCATCGGTTTCTTTGCATTTTGTAAAGTGAGGAGACAGTAAAGGAAGCAAAAAGAAATAATTTTAAGACGATCCTAAAAAATGTGAAAATTATAAAGTAAAAGAGTTCTAAATTTCCAACCATTTTGCATTTTTAAGTTTAAACAATTGAAGTTGGGTCTGACCTTCCCAGACTAAAAGTGAAAACTTTAAATTAAAAGCAAATAATTTTCTCCTAGTTGGGACCACTGCAAATTCCTGCCAATATCTGGTGTAGGAGAAGAAGGAGTACATTAGACTCAAAAGTAGATTAATAGCATTGATCTTAAAATATCATAGGTGGAGGAAAAAAATGACATTTTTGCAGACAAAGGCTGAATTAACATATGCTGACAAGCTTGTATCTTGGAGAAAGATAAAGCACAGCAGAATAAATAAAACTAGGTTTTTGTGCAGCTTAAAACCACCTTTAATGATTTTCATGGGGAATTTTTCTGAAAAAAAGTACAGGATCATTCAGAATAATGGGCACAATGCTGGGACTATTGGAAGAGTCAGGAGACTCCATTATAATGCCATCTGATTTCTAGTTTTTGCTTCATGAATCTTCTGCTAGCACTCTACCTATGGATTTATGCTGTTGTAGTAAATAGTAAAATATTACCTCTAATTTTTTAATTTAAAATTATTTTTCATGTCACAAGTTTGCCGAGCAACCATTGAATTATATACCTGCCTGAGTTGAGACTTACTCATTTTGTGGGGTGTCCTGTGCCAATTCCTTATAGCATCATTTCCCCAAGTGTGATATATACCCACTAATATGTATAGGAAAGTATTTTAAATGGCACACAAATAATTTTTGATAGTTGAGTACTAATAATGTATATTGGAAATATATATAATTAACAAATCAAACCCCTGATTTCATGGGAATTTTGGCTTAGCATAATGCTAAAGTAGAAAAAATTAAAGAAACATAATAAATACTTAATACTAATAAGAGGAGAAGCACAACATATCATGCTTCTGTGTGAAAGTTGCTCAGCCCCACTAACACTTTCGGTGACTTTCCCCATGCCTCATTCTATGGTGAGGAGGAGGGAGTGGCCTGATTAGTGAGCTGGGAAAAGGAACTCAGCCTGTTCACTTAGCCCCTTCCTCAGTGTTAGACACCGTTCCTTGACTCATAGCAAGGGTCTTGCTCCTGGGGAAAGGTGACGTGAAGAAGGTTGAGGAGGAGTCCTGAAGTTATCCACCTGGGCTAGTGCCTGGGCTATGTGTAACTGAGGAGTGAGATACTAGCAAACCCACTTGAATGTGTGGTAGAGAATATGATGGCTCTTAGTCATGGAGACAGGTTGGAGCATAGAAAACAGGATTTAGAAGAGATGTCACTGAAATTGCTCTAGCATTGGAGTAAAGTTATTGTAGAATCTGGATCTGCATATTGAAAAACTTTGTATTGTCTATGTTTTTTAGTAATGTATTTTTGCCAATATTTTATTATGAAAAATTCCAAACATATAGCCTAAAACGATTCAGCCTGTTTATGATTAATTAGATTCAATATTTGCTTATAGTAAGAGTAATTTTTTTTCACTATTGAGATAACTATGCTCAAGAGATTTAAGGAAAGTAGCCTTATCCTTGCTTAGGCCGAAGTGTTGAAGAGGGAGCAGCAGTTCCCCGGGGCCAGGCTGAGTGACAGCAGCAGGAAGTGGAGCTGGAAGAGTCTTACAGAAAAGGTGGGACTTGGGGGCATGGAAGGAGATCTGCTTGGCCTGGTGCCCTACCATATCACCTGAAGATGCTACCTGTGTAATAAGTCCAAACAACCTCTCACCAGACTGCAACTGTAATCTCAGAACACCCCTGTGATGAAGCTTCTAGACCCCTCTAGCACTGGTGTGATTGTGGACACTAGTCCCTGCAGAGAAACGTCTAGGTACTTTTGAGTACACGCAGGTTGCTGTCTTGTGTGTGCAACAAATCCCCTTTGTTGCTGCCTAGCCCAATGCCGCTGCCAGCGATTCCTGGCCATCACTGGTCCTTGGCTCCATCACTGCATCCCCAGCTCTGGCCTCAGGGAGAGGACTCCACAGCCCTTTTGCAGGGCAAACCCAATGCTTCCCTTGACCTCTCATAGCCTTGCAAAGACCACATTAAAATGAACAAAACATCACTGAGGGTTTGGGTACAGAGAAATGGATTATACGCAGAATGGAGCCTCATAATACTGTGGACATGTGGCCTCTCTGATACCCCAAACTCAGACATGCTCTGAGGTCCCTTAAAGGGCTGCCTTCTGCCCCCACCTGGAGGAAACAGCCCTACTCCCTTACAAAAATGCTCACTCACTCCACATTTTAAGCCATCTGCTGGGGAAGAAGAAAGAATTTTTCACCCCCTTCTAGCCTGTGTCCCACTTTGTCTTTCCCTCAGCCAGAATATGCCTCTTCCCAGAATGACTGAGAGGAAACATACCCTCCCTTCAGGGGCCACCTGCCCGACCCCATCCCCCAACTCTGTCTCCTACTGTGAGCTGGCCCCCTGCGTCCAGCAGGACATGCATAGCACTCACAAGAGAAAACAGTGCAGCGGCATTACCAGAAGTTTGTCATACTCTGTCTTGAACAACACCAAGAGAGGAATGCTTACCGGGTCGTTTCAAGTCAGGTCAGTCACTTTCCTTACTTCCTTCTGCAGAGTGAGGTGTCTGTGAGCTGCAACTAGTCTCCTACAGGTCCCAGTTTGAACATGCACACTGTCTGTACAGAGAAAAGATTTATTTATTCCAAAGTAACCACACAGTCTGTAGAGATATAAATTCGATTTACGTGATCATGAGAGCATTTAGCTTATTTATCCCTACATCTGTGTAGAGATAACTGATAGCATCCCAGTTTTCCCAAAGGCAAAGGGATAGGGGGGTTCCGTGATTGTTACTTATGTTATTAAAAGTCTGCCTAAAAATATTTTCCAGAAAACAAAGAGTTAGTTTTTTGCAAAAGTAAATTCACAAAGTGCCTGCAATTTTTAAATCATATTATTTTCCAAATTTTAAAAAAGTCATCAGTCTCTAAAAAGACCAAGGCATACCATATTACATTTTCATCTCCTGCCTGACAAAGATTTGAAGGCTTCTGTTCAACACATGTTAACAGGAGGTATTTAACTACTGCATTTGTTGATAATGTAAACTTTGAAACTCTGCTAATTGTCTGCTGCCTGCTAGGGATCGAGAAGGAGTATTGTCTAAGCTGCCATAATGCAGAAGTGCACATTTTCAGGAGGCAAGACTAAGTGTATCTCTCAGCATCATAGCCTTCAGGGGCTCATGTACACTTCGGTTTACAGCTTCCTGGATGACATCATCCTCTGTTCTTCTACTGTTTGTCAGTGCTTTGCTCGTGATTTGAACCTTTCTTTGAGTTAGAAACTCAGGTCCTCCCCCCAGATTCTTGCTCTGTGGTTCAGTGGAGTGCAAGTCTATGAACTGGAACTAAGCTCGAAAGAAAATCCCTTTTGAATCAATATCCTGTTCACAACAGACAAGCATCTTATCCAAGTTTGGAAGCTGTATTATTTTTATTTTTCTGTGAATCAGATTAATTCCACCTCTTGGGCAATATCCTAACAGGTTGGTGGGAAATTCAATTTTAGCTTTTATGAGAGGGAATTCCTTGCCCCTCTCAGGATTACACAGGAATCCAAGAAGCTTCTGCTATGATTAGAAAGTAAATAATTCTAGGCTTCAGTTCACTTTGTAGTCACTGATAAGTCTAAATCTGCATGGTTCTCAGGAAGATCCTGCTTTGTGCCAAGGCGGGAGGCACCAGAAGGTCACTCTTTTTTTTTTTTTTAAAGATTTTATTTATTTATTTTTAGAGAGGGAAGGGAGGGAGAAAGAGAGAGAGAAACATCAATGTGCATTTGCTGGGGGCCAAGGCCTGCAACCCAGGCATGTGCCCTGACTGGGAATCGAACCTGTGACACTTTGGTTTGCAGCCCGCGCTCAATCCACTGAGCTACGCCAGCCAGGGCAGAATTTCACTCTTTTCAAAATACTTCCAGGGAATAGGACAAAGGTTCCGTAGAAACCATGTCCTTTTCCATTCAGCTACCATCCACAAAGGCCTCTAGAGCCTGCTCCCCAAGCCCACCCAAACCCTGAACACCCACTACAATCTCTTCAGTTTAAGCTTTTGAAAAAATCCGGGGCGGGGGTTGGGGGGTGGGTAGGAGAGATTGTCCTGAAGCCACTTCTTTAGCCCCTTAAATCAGAGAGGGAAATATAATCAGAAAAAAAATCTCAACGGCCTATTCTTTCTGATTTCTCTAAAGTAACAGCAAACAAACAAACATAAATTAGTACTCTTTAAATAAATTGTCTTGCTATGACTCAATATGACAAGAATTACTGTGATTCGCTGAATGGGCTCTGCCTCAGGGCTGTCCAGTGCCTGAGGCATCCGTTACATGGTGGAAGGTCTAAGACAAATTTCTGTAACCTAGAGCAGAATGTGATAAGTGCTATAAGAAAGTTAAATTCTATGAAAGCCCAAAGATGGGGAACTTCTGAAAGAACTGACATTTGAGTTGGGGCTGGGAGAGGAGTTGCTGTTATCCTCAGAAGGCAGGGTACTGCAGCAGAGTATATTTTAGGCAGGAGACAGGAGAACAGGAGGACAAAGCTAGTGAAGTACGAAAGTGTTATTTGGCCAAAGCACAGGAGGCCTAAGATCTGAATGGAAAATCTGGCTCAGCTGGAGAGGGGTAGCAGGGAGGAGAGTGGGGGGGTTGGGGTGGGCAGCAGACATAGAAGGTGTGGTCCAAGCAGGAGCTGGAATGTATTTCTAACAGGTTTAATGCAGTTACATAGACTTAGGAATGAATGTTAGGAGAGGAATTTGAGTAACTCACAATGGCAGTGAAAACTCCAACTCCTCAGCCTCCTTTTATACAAGGGGAGGGGTGATGGGATAGGATTGCTGCTCTGACAACAGGTCTACCAGCTCCAACAAAACCCTGAAGAGAAATTCTTACTCTAGCCTTTTAGTGACTTTGTCTGTTCTCTTTAGAATATGAGGTATTTGACACCTTTTATTTTCAACCCTATGATTTAGCTAGATTCTGGGACAATGGGAAAAGCCCATCTGCTTATACACAGAACTGTAATTCTAGTGGAAGGACTTTGACATGAGTTAGAACTGATGGAGCATATTTGACATGGGTTAAAACTGGAAGCGGTTTTCTTGGGGCATGGCTGTTTTCGGAGTGACAAGGTGTTTTATAAGTTTCATCAGTAAGAAAGAAAAACAACTACTCTTGACTTGTTTGAATTAATGTTATCAGGAGTGAGAAGATCATGGTGATTTAGTTGCTATGATCTTTGATTCATTTCTTTCTTCATTAATTTAGCAAATATCTATTGAGCTATTCAGTTCCTATGCAGAAGATATAGATTTTGTCTGCCTAGCACCTAGTCTGCCCCTTCCCCTTTCTTCTCATAAGAGAATTCCTATTTTCCTTAGTGACCCACCCCCCTACACCAGTTCTTTTGATTTGGTGGAACTGGTTCCACTCCTGACTCCAGAGGCAAACATGTGATGCAGGTCAGGGCAGAGCTCATACCCTGCTGGCCGTAGTGAGTGCATCAGAACTGGGCTGTGACGCAATCAGAGCCCACATCACCAAATTCCTTAACTTCTATGAAAAGACTGTGCAAAAAGAGCCCTTTCTTGTGCCAAAATTGATATTGAAGCTGTAAGTGTGGAGATACTAGGAGTCATCTTAACACCACAAAGGAAGACTTTAGAGTCAGGAAAGGTGGAAAGCAAGATAGAGTGCCCCCAAAATGTTTAAACCCCTCTATTCACCATTGTCGGAGTACCCCCTGAACTTTTTAGTTACACGAACTTGTTTTGGTCAAGTCAGTTTGCATCACATTTTGTCACTTGCAATTGAGTGAGTCCTAATCAAAGCATATTGGTCCAGTGCTATGGGGTATAACTACAAACAGAGTCCAAAAGTTTATAACCTGTGCCCTGTCAAATAAGTAGGAATAAAAGCACAGCCAGGCCAGTCCCAAGCTCTGTTACGACATAATAATTAATTTGGTTTACTCAGGAAAAATAAGGCTCTTCCCCGTCGCATTGGGCCTGAGTGCCTTGTGAGTTGTTTTGTTTTTGTTTTTGTTTTTAAACTATGAAGTCAGGAACCAAATGACCAATTTCAGACAGAAAAGCCACAGAGTCACCATTGCATCACATTGGTCACATTGTTGACTTTCTGACCCTCCTTAATAGTTTTTTTCTTTTGCCAAAGGTACAGTGTGTCTTGGGAAGAACCAACATTTACTTTGGTTTTCCCATTATGTACTTGTGTGCCCTCGGGTAAAATATTTCAACTCCATGTGCCTAGATGTTCTCATCTCTGAAATGAGGCTGAGAGAAATAATATCGCTGTCTTACCATAAAGGATTCCTCTGAAGTGAAAATAACATACACCTATATATGCAAAAGTGACTTAAAATGTAGAAGTCCAAAAAAATTAAAATATAAAAATGTATATTTAAATAGTCCAGTCAAACCTTAATTTATTTTGAATTGGTTCAATAGCCTTAAATAAAATGGTCCATATCTTTAACAACAGTCCCCCCCTCCCCCTGGAGGAAGAGAATTGGCCTGATTTGTAGCATTGACACATTTCCACAGTGTAAGTACTCCCGCTACAGCCAATTTTAACCTACCGATCAGCTGGCAAAATTCCTGAATATCAGCTCCCGTGGGGCTGTATGAACCTGCACTAGTACAACATTGCTAGGGTATGTTGGTTTACCTTAACTCACCTGCCTCAGTTTCTTCATTTATCAAAAGCTTGTTTGGCTAAAGGCTCGCTCAGGTCCATTTCATCCTCATGACTCCATAATATGATTACTTTATATTTATCAGACGAGTCCCGTGTAAACATGGTAATCATACAGCTTATGCTGAAAGGTGCATTTGTAGTGATCTATTGTTGTAGGGACACTTCTTCTTGCTATGACAAGCCGAGGAGGGCTCTTGGCATTGAAGGCTAATCAATCTTCAGTTGCATAAGATTACTTTCTAGCTACGTACTATTTCTACCCCTCAAGTGCAAGGAATTTTTCTGGTTGTGCTTTTAGGGAAACTCTATATTTACAGTATAATATACAGATATAACTATTTTAGGGAGATGACCATGTCCTTGAGCTTGTATATGGAAGTCTCCCAGACTGATATAGGTTGAAATCAGTGCTCGGAACCATATTCAATAGATCTCACTGTCTCACAGCTTCTTTATGTCTCTCTGTGAATTACTTGACAAATAAACAAAATACCCCTCATCAAGCAACTTGTGAGGCATGTTTTCAAATAGCACAAGAAGTTGTCTATTACATCTTCTTCAACCACTCCGAAAGGTCAGTGCTAAAAACAAAAACACACGACAGGAATTCTTCAGCTTCCCTACTGAGCACAGGCAGAACTGTAAACTGACCACAATGAGATTAGATTTCTTACAAACACATGGCCTTTCCCTGGGCTTTCTTGCTGGTGATAAGTAATCTCTGAGAGTCTTAGGCTTCCAACATCATTAGAGGATTCACAGGAACACACTTAACTAGGAGCAGAGTAGAAGTGGCTGAAGTGAGTAATGGTGACATCAGGTGATAAGTTCTGCACAGAAGGGGTACTCTTCAGCCAGGGCAGTGTGTGATGACCTTCTCCTGTTCCCTTATTTCCTGTGACTTAGTTATCTTTTTTATTTTATTTTATTTTATTTTATTTTATTTTATTTATTTCTAGAGAGGGAAGGGAGGGAGAAAGAGAGAGAGAGAGAGAGAGAGAGAGAGAAACATCAATGCGCAGTTGCTGGGGGCCATGACCTATAACCCAGGCATGTGCCCTGACTGGGAATTGAACCTGTGACACTTTGGTTCACAGCCCACAATCCACTGAGCTACACCAGGCAGGTATCTTGGTTTTTTTTTCATAATAAAGAAGTAATCAGCTGATACTTGTGATATCACATACATGGTTATTCATTGCAGAATTGTTTGCAATTGTAAAAGGCTGGCAGTCACATCAAAGTCCATCAGTAGAGGGCTGGTGAATTGAACTATGGCATGTTATACAACAGAATACCGCATGGCCAGACAGACAAAGAATGCAGGAACTGTTTGTATTCTGATATGGAGAGGTCTCCTTATAAGTGCACAACATGGATGTTACGATGCTACTCTGTGTGTAAACCACGGGAAGAATGAATGAGGTAACACAAGCAACTGGTAATATAGGTTACCTCTGGGCAGGGGGGAACTGAGAGCTTGAGGAAAGGAATGGAAAGGAAGCTTTCCACCGTATGCCTTTCATATTGTTTGTATTTTCTATGACAGCAGGTGTTACCTATTCCAACACATACACCCTCCACCCACATGCATACATTTTCTCCCACAAGCACCTTTTTTTTAAGAAATAGTTTTTTTGTATGTGTGGTAGGAAAATATGCATAATATTTATCATTTTAATCATTTATAAATATACAATTCATTCACAGTGCTATGAACCCATTACCACTATCCACACCCAAATTATTTTCATCATCTCCAAAAGAAACTCTGTACCCATTGAACAGTAACTCCCCTTCTCCCACCCCTCATGCCCTGGTAACCTCTAGCCTACTTTCTGTCTCTGAATTGGCCTATTCTATGTACCTTGTATAAGTGGAATCATTTAATATTTGACCTCTGTATCTAGATTATTTCACTATCCCATATAAACTTTTTAAAGAGAACATCTACTATCTGGATAGATAGCATTGTGAAACACTGTTTTCTGAATTTCTGAGTTGTTTTTAGAAAGAGAGAAAACAGATCTTGAGAAATGTATGAAAAAAAAAGAAATGTATGGATGTGCCTCAGACAAATTAACACTAGTCTCTGGTGTTTCTTAGAAATCCTGCTGTAACTTTTAAAAGATTAACTAGTCATTGTTCTGGCTGGTGTGGCTCAGTGGATTGAGTGCTGGGCTGTGAACCAAAGGGTCGCCAGTTTGATTCCTAGTCAGGGCACACACCTTGGTTGCAGGCCAAGTTCCCAGTTGGGGGTGGGTAAGAGGCAACTGCACGTTGATGTTTCTCTCCTTCTCATTCTTCCTCCCTTCCCCTCTCTCTAAAAATAAATAAATAATTATTTTAAAAATGTTAACTAATCGTGAGCTTATTAATGGCCTCCTGTCTCAAAAAATGAAGTGAAATAGTCACAAACTACTTCCCATACGCCTTGACTCATTTATGATAGGGTTCTTTAACTGGGGACCCTAGGGGACTTCAGAGGGTCTAAAAATATTTTCTGAAATTGTACACATATTTGTTATGTGATGGTCTTTCTGGAGAGAAGTTCTTTAGCATGAAGAGATTTTCAAAATGGTCTGCAAATTAAAAAAAGAAAGGTTAAACACCATTGCTAAATGGGGTAATTAATGCTATCTACCACTTTCCTTGTTATACACATAAAGACCCTTTATTCATCTGTTTGTCTAAGTACATGACTAATGAGCCCATACCAGAAGATGAGCCTCTGATATGAGCCAGTGGAGAAAGAAATCTGTGGCTTAAAAAAAATAATCCTTAGAATTTCCATGCTTAATAAAAAATAATATGGCACACGATTTGGTGGCATGTAGAAGAAACCCATAGCATTAAGGGTTTGTGAATATAATTCTTATGTAAGGAGATTGAGGGCTTTTCCACTCATTTCATAAATATTTACTGAGTACCTCCTTCATGTCAGATATGGCCTAAGTGCTCAGGATACAGCAGTAAAGGAAATATTGTCTCTACTCTTTGGGGCTTGCATCCTCTTGGTACGATGTAGATGATAAAGAAGCGAAAAGGAACGACAGTTTTCAGGTCACCATAAGTGTGTCAGTGAAATCGGATGGAGAACACTTGGAGATTTTACGTTCAGATAGGGTAGTTGGTGAATCCCTTTCAGGAGGTGGCATTTGAGCCTACATCTGAAGGGCAAGAAGAGCCAGCCAAGGAGAGAACCTCGAGAAGGGCAAACCAGGTGGAAGGAAGAGCAAGTGCTGGAACTTGAGCTGTAGGTAAGATGGGGGGTGCTGGGTGCCAAGGTGGTTTGAGGGCTCACTGCCAGCCCTTCACTGTCTCCTCACACACAGTGCTCTTTCCTCCTCTTCTAGACTCAGGCCTGTATCCTCTTCTTTTACATCCCATTCACCTTGAGCAAGCAGCATGATTCCAACCCTCAACATTCCTTCCCCCTGAGACCTAATCTCTCTGAGCCCTTGATGGCTTAGCTGCCTTGCCGTGTGTATGTACACCTCACCAACCCGAGTGTGCGCTGAGCTCCTCCAGAAGCGTGTCTGCTTCTCTGGGAACATCGTCATGGGCAGTGGAGAACAGAGCCAATCACAGAGCTCTGGGTGGACAGGATGGCCAGGACCACCAGAGCAGCCATTTATGTGGAGCCCTACATGTACAGGGATCCTTGAATTCAGATATGGCCATTACTTGTCACACAGAGGGCATTACTGTTACTGTAGACAGTCAGTGGGAATGCCAGGGAGTCTTCCCCACTGGGCAAAATGGCAGTAGGGCGAGGGTCTCACACTGAGTGTGCCAGAAGCTGGAAACATGAACAGATAGGACCTCAAGCATGCCAAGAACTAGAAAAATAATTATATTACAAAGCCCCCCCGCTCCCCCCTGCCACCCCGCAGTCCTTGTAAGGACCTCGGGCTTGAGCAGGAAGGGCAGAGGGTCTTTGAAACAGCAACCCACCTCTCTCCTCAGTTGTGCAGCACCTGAATAAAACTGCTTTCCTTTTCCATCAGCACCTGCCCCACGAGTCTGGCTCTCCTTGTGGCAGGTAGCCAAACCTCTTTTGTTTGGTTACATTACCACATTTGCACGTGTTAAAAGTGCAATATACTAAACATTTAAAAATACCACACCTATAAAACAAATATACCATAATTTTGTTATTTAAAAATAGGAAACAAAAGTTGGAAGTGGCCCAGGTTTCCTCTTACTCTGAAAGGCTTGAGTATAAAGAGAATTTTTAAAGGAAGGTTGCTTGGATTGAGATCCTAACTCTGTTATTTCTTGGCTGGATAACTTTTGGCGAGTTTCTAAACCATGTTTAACAGGTCTGAATACGAGGCAGAATTGTGTTCCAGGATGGATTATAATGAGGCCTCACCCACACTGAATTTAAATGAGATCTGATTTAGATAAGATTTTTGAAATTTCAGTTGACATTATAATGGGATGGGACTTTGGGGACCTTAGCATGAGGTGAGCCTACTTTGCATGTGGGATAGGTGTAGCTCACTGGGAGGAGGAAGAGGGCAAACTGTGGTAGGCAGAATGACCTCGCAGGGGTCCACATCCTAATTCCTAGAACCTGTGAATGTTACCTAACATGGCAAAAGAGACTTTACAGATAGGATTAAAGGTACAACCCAGAGATGGAGATGTTACTTAATTACTTGAGTCCTTAAGGTACAAGGGGAGAGAAGAGGTTAAGAGCACTAAGAAACAGAAGAACTTAAGTCTGTGATTGCTGGCTTTGAAAGTGGAGAAAGGGGATACAAAGCAATGGCAATCTCTAGAAGAAAAACCCAGTAAAATAGATCCTACCCAGAGCTTAAAGATCGGTCCCTGGTTGGGGCATTATACAAGAGGCAACTGGTCAATGTTTCTCTCCCTCTCTTCCCCCTGTTCCCCTCTCTCTAAAAATAAATAAAATTTTGGGAAAAAAAAATGTAGCTGTGCTGAGATCTTGATTTTAGCTGTGTAAAACTGTTCAACTGCTGACCTGTGGAGCTATAGGAAAATACACTTTGTGTTGCTTTAAGCCACTACGTTTGTGATAATGTGTTACAGCAGCACTAGAAAACCAATATAGCACCTAATTCATAAGGGGGGTCATTTTATTAACAAAGTTAAGTTTGCCAGTACATCTAAACAATTTATAACCATACCTAGTGTGTAGTAAGCACTCAATAAATGTTAACATCCTTCTTAAAGATGAGAGGAAGCAAAGATGTAAAGATGTAAATAATTCTAAGAGATGGTATCAATATAACCAATGACGTATGTAGAACTATCTTCAAGGGGCTTTACTTTCTAATTATTTCTAGAGATAATAAATTCTCTAAACTAAGGGCAGCAAACTCAAATGCATATGTGGGCTTTGCTGGTAACATACATAAGGGAAATAAGCAACTTGGGGGCTGCCACCAATTGGAGGGGTGGCCCCATCAAAGGGACAGACCCCAGCCTAGCAGACTGATGTCAATGAAAATGCAATGCAGGTCCAGTGTTGCTAGATACTTCAAATTTTCAAGCAGCAGGAATCCAATTCATCTTCTACAAAATCTCCAGTTTTTTAAATGTTGAAAAGCAAGTCACATTTAAGCGCAGACAGGCATACACTGGAGATGCTGCAGGTGCAGTTGCAGACTACTGCTATAAAGTGAGTTGTAATCTTTTTGCTGGTGGAGGGACTTGCCTTCAATTTGTAAAAAACAAAACACCTGTACAGTGCAATAAAGTGAAGTACGATAAAACGAGGTATGCCCATACAGACCTGCAAACAATTTTTAGGCAAACTTGGTGGTCTACATTTATCCCCTCAGGTTAGTGTCTCCAACCAACTAGTGAACACGCGTAAAGCCAAAAAAGGTAAGCTATTTTCGAATGCATTTTTTGGTCCTCTCACACTCTTACATCACGTCATACTTCACACTGTTTCTGGTAGTCTAACCAAATCAAAGAAACCATGAATTTTATGAAATTCTTACACAGTTAAAGAGAAAGATAACTTCAAATTGTGTTCAAATCCAGTTTTATTAAAATTATTTGGGAATCTGAGAGCAGTACAAAGTCTTTGACTACAACCACTGGACATACCAGGCATGATTCTGTGTTTTTGGTTTGTTGTGGGTTTGGGTCCACATCCTTTTCTAAATCCTTTGTCCCTCATTTCATTAGCAAATGGCAAAGTACCTTAAGTTTCTCTATCTACAACATCCTATTATTTATAGAACAGGAATTTGAAAAATATGATTGAAAAAATAAAATCCACAGATTCAAAAAGTTCTCTTCAAATATTAAGAACATACAAAGTATACTAAAGACATCTACGTTTAGTTATCCAAGTCACAAGATAGGCATTCCATACCTGTAGTTTCTTGCTGCTAATTACAGTTCAGAGACAATGTGTTTCCAAAAGCTATAAAAGCCTTCACTGACATTCCCTGCATGGTTCCAACAGATTTAGAGAATAAAACCAGGGGAGTACTTTATTTGGCCTCTAAAAATCACAAGCCTTCTTTTTTCTTTAGAGGGATTTTTCTTCTGTAGTAGCTCAGAGCACTGTTTGCTTACTTAACGACTTATAATTAGCATCTGCCTTATAGGAGATTTAAGCACTGGTTTTGTCAAGTGTATTACTGAACGGCAAATGGTGGGAGGCCTTCCTGTCCAACCAACACTTCAGCAGACCTTAGAGGGTTTGGTGCTCCTTAGTTGTTCTCCAGCGATCCTGAAATTCCCTGCAAGAAAGAAAGAAAAAAAAAAGCTGTGTAAGAATCTTCATGCCAGACACTTCAGCTTGTTCAAAGCAGTCCTGCTTTCTTATCAGTGTACGAACACTCCTCCATGGTGATGGGGCCCTGATGCTTTGTTCCTGTCATAGGAGTAGCTCTTGGGGGATGAACATGCAGAAAGCAAAGCAGGGCAATAACCTGAGAAAATTCTGCCCTAGTTTCTCTCAAGGACCATAAGACTCGTGAGAATTGTTTTCAGTCTTTCTGTTCCCTTAAACAGCCAGTTTATGCCACCAGAGGGAGAAGACTGCCATACAGTATTACTACTGGTTGCCTTATTATTTTTGGGTGGAAACTTGTTCCTCAAGGGGACCATGTGGTTATAGTCCACTCTCATTTATCTGTGGTCTGAAGAGCATCACTACTCAAACAAGAAACAAGCTGGCAATCAAAACAGGCAAGTTTCTTCCCTTGTATCATCAGAGGAGGTCTAAACTTGGCAAAGGTTAGCTCGGCAAGTTAAGTTATCTGTGTTGTCCCAGCAAATTACACCTATGAATATTAAGTCATACCAGAAGTTATATCAAGTATGTTTCACTCTAATTTCTCTAATAAATGAAAACATCTTAGAAATAAGCATACATTTTGAACTTTCTCAATAATTCTTTGCATCTAATTTAAATTTATTTATAAACTGAAAATAGAGTCTCTGAAGTTAAAGAAAAGAATTAGGATATAAGGGGCCTCTCCCCTAAGTTAAAGTTTATTTAAACTTCAAGAATACTTAAAATATCCAAATAATATCTAGAACAAAAAAGCGATGCATTCAGTGCAATGCTGCCAAACCACAAATACTTACGAATGGAGTCCTGGTTCCAAATTTGCTGTAGAATGTCATGGTGACTTTGTTCTTATGTCCTGTTCTTTGGTCAAAGGCATGGCAGGAATCGAAAGGTGGGCTGTACAAGTGAAGGCTCACAGCAGGTTCCGTATGGCTGATGTTTTCTACTCGATGTAAGCCAATGGAATCTAAACAACACCCAAGAAGGACAGATGAAGGGTTTTAGATGATAGGTGTAGGTAAAAATTTTGTCAATCACCTAAGATCATAAATCAGTTGGGTACATATGGAATGAACAAAAATTAGAATTGAACTTCTCGTTAAAGACAGTAAGCCATATGTGTTCTGTTCTTTCCTGAAAACCCCCTAAAACTTCAGTAAAAGAATAAAAAGGCATCAACACACAAAGAAACTGGAAAAGAGAGAACATTTATAAATTAAAAGCTTAAACATACTTGACTCTTGAACGACATGGACATTGGGGGAGCCAACTCCCACACCCTACAATCAAAAATCTACATTTAACTTTTGATTCCTCCAAAACTGAAGTTGTCCCTCAGTATCCATGGGGAATTGGTTCCAGGACCCCCCATGGATACAAAAATCCGAAGATGCGAGTCCCCTGTATAAAATAGGATACATCAATGCATACAGTCAGCACCCTACATCCGCAGACTACCAGCCTCAGACAGAAAACATTACAAGTATTTGTTGAAAAAAATCTGTGTATATATTTGGACCTGTCCAGTTCAAACCCAGGTTGTTCAGAGTTAACTATAGACAAAGAGCTTTGCAGAAGACAGGAAAGCTAAATACTCATCTACTGATTTATGTTGTGAAACTCCCAAACACCTCAGAAATTGGCAGTATGGGTATTTCTGGAAAAGGGATGGAGATAGGGCTAAAAATACAAGAACTGGTTAAAGCCTATTTCAGTAAGGTCTTACATCCCTTTCACTACTTCTCCCACACCTTACTCCTGGTAGAAGTCTGAGATCTATTCTCTAGAAAGAATAGATGAATTTAGGACAGGTGAAAGACAGGTGACTGAAGTGAAAATTTACATATTGAATGGGAAGAGCCCCACAGTCTTCACCACCTAGCTGTCAGAATGCTGCCAGGCAGGAATTTTTTCTCCAGGCAGGAGATAAGAAGCAGTTTCTCAGGGAACTTGACTAGCTCAAGAACAAAGCCCTAAGGATACTGCCATTAGTTGTTCTCCATAAAAAAAAATCTGCCAGATTATCCTAGACTAAAGTCCAGTGTTCAGAGCTACCAACTGAAGTTTTCTGTGCTGGATTTTTAAATATTAGCACGCAGCCAAGGTCACCAGAAATTTGAGCAAGTCCTCAAGTATGAAACACAGAGGCGAAAGCTATCTGAAAAAAAAAAAAAGCAACAACTAGAGACACACAATTCAGGAGAAGACTTTAAAAACAAACTTATCATTAATATCCTCATTAATATCTCTCACTAATAGAGAGATAAGAGATATAAAAGGACCAGGGAATAAAAGAGCTCTTCAAAGTAAAAATCTGAATAGAAAGGCTGGAAGAAGAACTAAGGAAGCTGTGGGAGACTCAAAGAACAAAGATACAAAATAGGAAAGATAAAATAAATCAGAGGAGGTTTAATATCTGAGTAACAGGAACATAGCAAAGAAAAAAGTCAAAGAAATAACTTGACGATATTTCCTTGAATGGAAGGACATTTAGTTTCCAGACTGGAAGAACGAACTGAGTACCCAGAATGGTGAATGAGAGGCATGAAACACAGTGCATCACTGTAATACTGGAGACAGAGAAAATACAGCAAAAAAGAGCTCAAAAGTTTCTAGAAAGAAAAAATAGATTTCACAGAAAGATTCGAGAATGAATCAGAATAATACCAGGCTTTCAATGAGAAGACTGAAAACATAAAGTCAAGTCATTATCTTTATAATTCTGAGAAAATATGATTGCCAGGTCATGATTTCATATTCAGCTACATCATCAAACATGTTACAAGGGGTTAAACATAGAAATTTTTAGATAGATGAGGTCTCAAAAAATTTCTTTCCATGAACCCTCCTTCCTCATATGGACTTGGAGGATATGTTCCACTAAAACAAGGTTCTGGAACTAGAATGAAGCAGACGGGAAACCAGGAAACAGGGGGATCTATTAGCAAAAGAAGATAACAAAGGGAAAGCCTGGATGATGTGAGGATGACAGCTGAACCCTGGCCCAGAGATCAACCTATCCACATAGGAGCTGATCAAAAGGCCCTGGAGGGAATGTCTCAAAGATTAAAATAAAGAAATAATGACAAAACACATGATTTTATAAAAACACGCTGAGGAGAAATTTATAGTTAGGAGAAAGTATGAGGTTTAATCAAGGAAAGAATTCAGTGTAATTCGTGTAGTTAATGTAGGCAGCACCTAATTTGGACTCGTGGTTTATGATCTGACTCCATGAGCATGCATGACAAAGAGCAAAGCCTGGAAGCAGAGGACTTAGTCCCAGCTACGCTATATTTAAGTAATTCAAAACTTCTGGGATCCTCAGTTCTCCTCACTTATATGGGGCCTAACTCTTAGGTCTATAAACTCTTTAATTCTATAGCTTACTGCTTTAATAATATACTGGCTTCAGCACAATTCTAAACTAAAGTTCAACATTCTTAAGAACTGACTGTTCTTATACAAATTACTTGTGTGTTTCTCCAATTGCAAGTATGTACACCACCAAAGGCATGCTGGACAATTCTGTAAATAAAGGCCTCGCAAAAACTAGTTACCTACCCTTTGGAGAAGCTCCTAGGCTCGTGTCTGGTCCCCAAAATTAATGATTCCAACATTATTATTATTTTTGGTCTTTGCCTCCTTTCTTCTATCCCTGTGGTGTACCTTCTGTCACAGTAATTCTAAACTTGGTGATACTCATGGATGCCAGTTTGAGCCTGGCCATGTCCACTTTTCACCTGTCACAATAGGTACCTTGGTCTCCTTGTCCCAATTCTCCCTTTCCTCCACCCCATGTGGCATGCTGCTACCAAACTGATCAAGATACTCCCAAATAAAAGTCTGCTGACCGAAGCACTTACTTGAAGCTGGTCTTGGAGGCCCAGAACCTGATCTCACTTCCCTCTCCCATTCCTCCTGTCCAAGTCCATGTTTCCTTTTCCCCTCCAGGTCAGCCATCCCTGACTAGTTGTTGTGTTAGCAATGTGCTTTCACTTGTGCTCTTCCCTGGACTTGAAACAGCATTCCCACTGATTAGCATCTATCTGCACTCCTACTCCTGCATCTGTAAAAATCGCAGGTTGTGAATTTGTGATTTTTGATCATATGAAAAATTATATAGAGAAATATTTAGCCTATCCCACCCAGTATGGGAAATTGTTAAAATTTCCCATAAAAATCAGAATTTCCCACTTCTATGGGAAGAGGCATCGGACTGATTTCGAGGGAGCCGGGTGGCGGTTGGTGCCTCCTGGCTTGCACATACATTTCCATAGCCTCCTTCCCAGCATGCAGCCAGCACCCATGTACCTCCTCTGCTTGGCTCCTATACCCTGCATTGTAGACTCTACTAATTCTTCCAGATCTAATATAGTTTTCACAAAGACTCCATAACTAGCTGAAAGTAATTATTCTGGAAGATATTTTGCTTTATTGTGCATTATAAGGGCAACAAACTTGATCTTGAACAGCTGGTGTGCCTCATATACATAGCAACCCTCAAATAAGAGTTTCCTGCTACATAAGAAACTAACAGCATGTGTTATGTGAATGGGAAGAAAAAACTTCCCATGAAAGTTCTCCTTTATCTGCAGTTTCACTTTCTGCAGTTTCACTTACCTGAAGTCAACCATGGTCTTAGTATATTAAGTGGAAAATTCCAAAAATAAACAATTCAGAAGTTGTAAACTGTGTGCTGTTCTGAGCGGCTTGATAAAATCTCCTGTTCCATCCCACCAATGGTGAGTCATCCCTTTGTCCAACCTGCCGTATAGGCTTCCTGCCCTATAGACACTTAGTGGCCATCTCAGGTATCAGGTCAGTTATCAGATATTTTGAGACTGCATTTCCATAACTTTTATTACAGTATATTGTTATAATTGTTCTATTTTCTCATTAATCATTACTTTTACTCTAACTGTTCTTTATAAATTAAACTTGATCATCTGCATGTACAGGAAAAAAACATAGTGTAATAGGATTCAGTACAAATCATAGTTTCAGGGATCCCCTGGGAGTCTTGGAACATATCCCCTGCAGATAACAGGGGCCTCCTGTGTAGTCTTACCTTTCTCAGTGCATTCTGAAATGAATGAACAAATTTAAGCCAAGTATCAAGGCCAATATTTGTCTTTAAATAAGAGCTTGCTTGGCCAGAAAAATCTCTGTAATACTTTACTGTATGTAAGTGGAACACATCCAGTAAGAGTACAGTCTTTGACTGCCATATCAAATTGCTGAGATTCAAATCCTGGCTGCCACTTCAAAGGTGAATGACTTGGACAAGTTATTTAATTTTCCTAAGTGTTGTAACCTCATCTGTTAAAGGGAATAAATTATCTCATATAAGTTTGACAAGCTCTCTGGAAAGTTACTATCCCCGTTGAGAATACAGATGTTAATCACTACCTCTCCTAAAAAGCATTTGGCTTTCCCATACCACATTTAGGGGAAAGAATGCATTCTTGGTGAGAGATCCATAATCACTGCTAAATGATGTGCTCTGTAAAGTTTCCCTTGAGAATACTCTTTTAAGCATGTTATACAAATATTAGAAAAACAGGGAGTAGCTAGCACTCCTAACTACTTTCAGAATATTCCTTTACATTTTCTTTCTTTAAAAATTTTTTAAATGTATTGATTTGACAGAGTCAGTGAGAGAGAGAGTGTATGTGTGAGAGAGAGAGAGAGACACCAATTTGTTGTTCTACCTATTCATGCATTCATTACTTGAGTCCTGTATGTGTCCTGACCAGGGATGGAATCCCCAACCTTGGTGTATCAGGACCATGCTCTAACCAACTGAGCTACCTGAGCTACCTGGCCAAGGCCATTTCTTCACATTTTCTTATTTTTTAAAAAGATTTTATTTATTTATTTTAGAGAGAGGGAAGGGGAGGGAGAACGAGAGGGAGAGAAACATCAGTGTGTGGCTGCCTCTGGTGTGCCCACCACCAAGGACCTGACCTGCAACCTAGGCATGTGCCCCAACTGGGAATCTAACTAGTGACCCTTTGGTTTGCAGGCTGGTATTTAATCCACTGAGCCCCACCAGCCAGGGCTCTTTACATTTTCTAATACAAAGACTAATACTTCAACCTTGGCCTCACTCCATTATTAAAAGACTCTATCTGTGTAAATTCATATTTGATTCTAACTGTCCTAAGACTTGGCAGGTAAATAAATGACTTTTCAGTTGGCATTAATCTATACACATGTGTTTCTAATAAGTGATTCTAATCCAAATGCAAACCTTTAAAAAACAAAAACCACTGCTTTCTGGCCTTTTCCCAAGTATTTGAAATTGCGACTCCATGATCCAACTTTAGCACATGTGTCAGTAACCAATGTTTCAGATGAGAGTTAAAGGTTTTTCCCACTTGCCCTTAGAAAAAGATACTGGATGTTACCGTTGATGTAGGCACACTGGTTTTCCCTCAAGGTTCTTTCTGACTTCTTGATCATCTCATTGGACTTTTTGTCAGGCCAGGCAAATAATGTCTCCTTTAGATTTCCCTGCAGCATCTTCAGAAAGCAGTGGGAGTTGGTGTGGTCATGGATACTGCTATACATACACAAACGACAAATGAACTCAGTAGATAGTCCAGTACCCAGATGTGCAGTGACAGTCAGCCCAGAACTTACAGCTGCACACTGTCAATAGGACATCTCCCAGGATAAAATCCATTTCAACTGGACTTTTAAACATCATTAATCTATGATTCAACATTGTTTAAGATAAATAGAATGTCTTCTATATCAATGTATATAAGCGGTCTAGTTTTCATGCATATCCCCTACTATAGAACAGTCGATTTTTTTAAAGACCTTGTTGTCTTTCATAAAAGAAACACAAAACCAGCAACCTTTTACCTTCTCCAAGATATAGCTTTTAACAAGTTAGTTAAACTCAGCTAAAACTTTTTTATTAAACTACACTGGAGAAATTTTAGAAAGGACAAAAATAATCACCTATTATCATTGCATCACACTGAGAACATTAGTTAATCATTATTTAATGATTTTTCTCAGGCTTTTTCTCTTTTATCTTTCCTTTGGGGATGAAAGGTACGTGTATCTACTACCACAGCCCTGAAATTATACTGTATGTATATACAATGTTAACATTTGATAGATTTAGAGTATCCTGCCTGTGATTACATCCGAATATTCATGGGAAAAGAAAATAAATTTGATTTGGGGAAAGAATTTATTCATATAATCTTAAAGTAAATAGTATTTAAGTTTATTTAGTAGTAGAGTTAGGGGTAGGACTGATTAAAATATATGAATCTATATACACTTTTGGCATTTATGTCATATGTTGAATTCTATTAGCCCTCACATGCACCATAGGAAGAACTTGTTTCCTAAATCCATAGAGCCTAGTCCTATTCTTGATATGTAATCTGCTTTGAAAAAAAACTGAGAGACTGAGTGAAAACTATTCCATTCCATTAGTACATAAATGTACTCTATAATAGAGACCTAGTTTTCCAAAGTCTTGTAAGTTTGTTTCCTTTCTCCCCTCAAAAATGGGTCTGGATTATTGTTTTCACCACTCTCAAAAGACTAAGAAGGACCTGTTTGAAAGATAATAGTCAATGAATAATAACGTTGGCAAATGTGTAAACTAAGGAAAAATAAGGACCCAAGTTTCAAAGAATTGGCATTAGATTAAGTTGCCTTATCCTCTATATTAAAAAATAAACAATAAATTTGAAGTAGAAAGAAATGTTCTGAATTTGTGAATTGCTTTTCTAGCTCCAAATCTGGACGTTAGAGTCTTTGCTCCCATAATTGTTTATATACTTCAAAGTATGACAAAGGTCAAGTTTTAGCATAATCCCACAAATATTTGGAGAGAAAATAAGTTAGACTGGTTACCACCTTTTTTATTACTCATTTTGGGGACTGGTTTTGATATGCATGGTGTATGCCTAAACCCCTCATACTAAGTCCCATGAGATTTTTTTTGTTGGGATTAGGGGAAAAATAATTATAAAATAAGATTTGTCAGTGCTCTCAAGACTTGTGGCCAGCCTGGCACTGTACATTTCATATGCTGGAATACACACTCTAATAAACATCTATGAATGAATAGTTATATTACCTGCCATGTCCTTCACCCCAACATAGAATCATTAGATTAAATTTTCCGTTTCCTTCATCCACAAGGTTTCGGGTGTACCTGAAAAGAATATATTCAGAAGATTGAATTTGGTTAAAACAAGCACTGGGAAAAGTAAGTGTATCACAGAATATCATTCATTTACAGATCTTACTGTTTCTACCTCTAAGCAATTCTGAATGTAGTTTTCTAATTAGGAATCCAGCACAAATGAAAAATATTTTTCCCAGTGCATTTTGGACATTTTTATATTTTGAATCACATTTACAGTTACTGTTTTCATTAATGGCAGGGAAAAGTAAACCGGGATAAAAGCAAATTCCTTTATTCTCCATGTGACTGCCCCAAACTGATAAAAAGAATAAAAGTTCCTCCCAAAGGTATTTGTAAAGTGCCTTAGTGCTCTAGGCAAGAATGTTGCTGTTGTTTTTTTTTTTTTTTTGTCTTTTCCCTCAGGTAGTTACACCTGAACTTGAAGAACAATGTCTTATTAAATAGCTGTTCTAGAATTCTCCTTAGTTTTACTATAGTCCAGACCAAAACCATATTCAAAAGTGCTCCTAAAGAAAAGTCCTCCACAAATATAGTGGGGGTTGACTTAAGTCTGAGCATAAGAGACTACATTAGGAATGTAACTAATACTCTAAACCTTTTATAATGATGAGAAAACAGTAATAAGCCAAAAAATAAAAAATTAAAATTAAAACAATCCTGAACCAAACAACCACCACCACCACACCATCAGGAAAAAAAAAAATCAACTTTAAAGTTTCTATTGGTTCAAGAGGTACTAATGGTGTTATATAATTAGCAAAGTTGGAAAATTATGACATTCATTTAAACTGTTACTTTTAAGGAAAGCAATCTTTACCCCATTTCCGGGGTAGTGTTTGTTCATATGGTCATCTGTTCACTTAGGTCCTACGTGTCCCCTCCTCCCCCTAGCTGAAGGCCAGGTGTGTCACAGCAGCATCACTGAGGGAGGTAATTAGCAGATGCTCTTTAGTTGTCAGTCATTCTCACTCTGTAGCCCTTTATGACCTAGCAAGGGGCTGTACACATGGCCCTTGATTCACAGTAAATTCGGTTACTGTACTACTCCTTCCACCAGCTGTAGGGTCACCCTTATTGCTTCTTTGGGGCTTCTTCTGGAGAATTCACTATCAGATTCACACTGGAATACATTCTGTCTTGGTTCTTCTGCACTGCCTTCCCAAGGTCAAAGATCAGAATCCCTCACAGTGCTTGGACACTTATTACTTGCAAAAAATACTATCAAATTGATTTCTGCTCTCCCTTCCCCTTCCCTTTCTCCTCCCCCAAATGCCCACCCAGGACTGCACCCATTATCCTAATGAGCTGTATCTCAGATACTTGTGTAATAGATCTATCCAAGTGGTTGCATTTCAAAGGGTTTAGAGCTTGTCAATCAAGACAAATTTAAGGTCCAGGAAAATGTCCTGTTCTAAAGATTAAGAGCCTTTACAGCCTACCTGGTTAATTTCACTTGACAAATAATATCTCTAGGTGGAAGAAGAAAACCACTATTATGCTCCAAATATCTGCAAGAAGTTTAATAGTGGTTTAGTGTGTGGGCTCTGGAACAACAATGCTAATTTGATTTCTGGCACTGCTTGATGGAAGTATGATCTTGTACAGTAATCCAAACTTTTTATTGTCTACCATTTCTCACCTGTCAAATAGGGATAAGAATGGAACCAATCTCACAGGGTTGTGGAGTTAAATGAATTAATACAAGTGTCAAGTGACTGGAAGAGCACCTGGCCCATAACAAGCCCTCAATTACTTGGCACTAATGGCAGAATTAAAAACTAGACGCTGGTAACCTCACTGGCAGCCACAGAAGGACCAGCAGCAACATAAACTGAGTTGACAGGAACCAGAGGAACTTCTTATAGCCTCTTGCGAGTGGAAAATGGGATCCTGGGTAGGCTTCACTTATTTCAAATCCTAAAATACAGTTGAGACACCGCTTGCCAACAAAAATTTACCAAATGCACCAACCCCCGCCCCCTCCCAATCTGGCAATGATCAAGGCGCTCTCTGCTCTCTGTGTCCATGATTCTGTCTCTGTTCTCCTTGTTTGCTTAGTTTGTTTTTTAGATTCAATTGTTGATAGATACGTGTTTATTGCCATGTTATTGTTCATAGTTTTGATCTTCTTTTTTCTTGAATAAATCCCTTTAACATTTCATATAATAATGGGTTAGCGAAACGACTAACAGAAATTGCTACCAAAGAAAGCATAATCTTTCCTTATTCTTCTACTTCAACTATCTGCCTCGACCCAACTAACCATAATGACTGAAGCTCTACCTACCCTTCGGAAAACAACTTCTCACTCCTTGGGGTGATTAAATTTTACTTCTGGCCCCAGAGGATAGGTAGAGATTCATTTTTACTTAAAAACCGAGTCAGTGCTGTAAAGGACCAAGCCTCCGGGGGCATCTCACTCCAGCACAGCTGGAGAGCAGTGGTCTTCATTTTACATTCCAGATCCCCAGTACTATGGACAAGAGAAAGCATACTGCTTGGGGGCGAAAGAGAGACTGTCATTTATTTCGTGAACCCGATGGTAGATTTAAATAAAACTGCAGTCCAGGAAGTTAAACTGGTTTGGGAGAAAAGGCACCACAAATGGAAAAGGAGCAGCTGACAACCCCAAGACGCGAAAGAATGCCTGTCGGGCAGGTGCCCGGTTGCAGGCGACCAAGGTTGAAGTGATGGAGAACTAGTATCGGGGAAGTGTGTTCTCCACCGTTACCCTTTTCTCTGAATGGCTGGTATACTTCTCTCTTGGGAACACCACCCTCCATTAGCCCAGGCAGTCTGTTCCCCAGTGCACTGCTCCCCAGGGCAGGGGCAGAGGGAGGAGTGGTAGTTTTGAAGCTGAGAGATTGGCACGCGAGAACAGAAAACTGTAGAGGCCCGGTGGCCTCCCCTCCAGTGGGCAAGCCCTGCAGGATCTACCTTCCACCCAAAGCTCGGAGACTGAGCCCAGGTGCCCCCGGAGGAGGAGCAGCACTGCGGTGCGGCGAAGGACCTCGGGCGCTGGAAGCGTGGGCGCAATGCGGTCAGCGCTCTTCCCCAGCAAGATTTCCACCTTCCTCCCCAAGCCCGCTCCTCTGCGGCCTCCGAGAGTTGGCGCTGCAGGGTTTTGAGGCCCGCGCTTGAGATCCTCAGCTGGCCAGGCTAGAGCGCACTCACCTGTACTGGTCGTACTTGGCATACACTGACCACTCGGCGGGGTCGCTCTCGTAGGCTTCCATGACGGCCTGCACCTCCTCCACATTGACCTCTTCCTTGGCGAAGAGCTGGTGCAGGATGCGGATCAGATCGGCTAGTGTCTGTGGCTTTAGCACCTCGGTTTGCTCCATCCTTTGCAGAAGTGGCAGCACGCCTTTCTCACTGCTGGGCTTTGGCGAAGGAGCCGAGCAAGCCTAGGAAATGGGGACGATGGACCCTAGCTGCCAGCCACACAGCCACACACACAAAACCCCCAACGTTTGAGAGCCACAGCTTTAAAATCCCTGGCCAAGATACCAACACACCCTCCCAACCAGGGCGGGCGCAGAGAATGTGGGATCGCAATGCTCCTAAACACAAATCAGGACCAAATCTGCTGGATTTAGCCTCCCGGGCCCTTTTTAAGCTCTCGGAGCAACGGGAATGTACCAAAGGCCCTTGGAGGGTGGGGAGAAGCGCAACTTGAGGACGGTGGTGGAAGCTAAGGAGCGTGCGGGTAAGGTCCTCGGACCGTTTTAGCCTTACCGGAAGCCCCTCCCTCCCAAATCCCAGCACTCGCACTGGGCAGCGCGTAATTTCTCCCCTACCTTAACTGGGCCTGGGCGCACTTTGGCCGCCCATCCCCACCCACCCCTCTCCCTGCACCCTTCCTTACCTTCTCCTGCCAACTCGCCCTGAGGCTTCTTTTGGCCTCATGGGTTCCCAACCAAGGATGCAAAGCACCAGGGTTCTGGAGAAGACTGCTGGGGGTGAATGTTGAGGAAGGGGATCCTTCCTTTCAGAGAACTGGGAAATTGCATAGAGCTTGAGAAGGCTAAGGACAGATTATACTCCCAAAACGGAGATCTGTTTTTGTGGATTGAAACTATAGATAACATACTTCAGGCTAGGTGAAATAAGTGTGCTTTCCTTTATATTTTTAAAAACTTTTTAATTTATTGGGGTGATATTGCTTGGTACAATTATATAGGTTTCAGATATACAATTATATCATACATTATCTGTATGTTGTATTGCGTGCTGTACTGAAAGTACATTTAACAAAGGAGAGACTCGACTGTGGAGCAAGACTAGAAAATGGGAGGTGGCCAGGTATATCTCTTTGATTTTAAAATCGAACATAAAAAAAATGTTTAGTGCAAAGACTTCGTGTTTCAATTCATAGTGAATAGAAGTACTCTGTGTGTGTGTGTTTTCTCCCAATGCAGTAATTTAAAGCGTTCTAGTGAGACTATATCAATCTTTCATTTCTAGGAATGTGCTTGAAAGAGCCTCCTGGTAATACCTACATGGAAACACATTTTTATGTTGTGCACAGCACTTTCATGCTTGAGAACAAGATTAAAAAATGTGAGGGACAGAAAAAACGCAAGTATAGATTCCTTCTTTCTCATTAATGGACTCAGGGAATAATCTGGATTCAAGGTTATAAAAGGTCTAGACTTCTGGAAGACTTTTTCCTAGACTTCGCTTGAATGTATATACAGGGGTGGGCAAAAGTAGGTTTACGGTTGTGAATACACAAAAGTTTATTCTTGTATTGTTAGTATTGTTCTGTTTTGTATCATTATTTATGATTTATCTTTTAGGCAATGATAGCTGGTAACTTAACCTACTTTTGCCCACCCCTTTTATGTACATATAATGTAAACTTACTTGTACTAAGTGTCCTTTGGAAATACAAATGACAGTTCAATCACCATTGTTCAGAAAGGGCTTTGGTTAGGAAGCACGCCAGAAGCCAACCTTTTATGTGTGTTGCAAGGAGAGGCTCTAGTAACCTAAGTGGAATACCTAGATCCAGAGAGGTAGTAGTTCCACTGCACTCTGAATTGTCCAGGGCAATGATTTACACATTTGAATGGTCATTGATATGGAGTAATTAGGGAAGGGAACCAGAATTATCAGAGGTCTGGAAATATACATCTAATGATCCATTTGACACATTTAAGAAATCATGTACTACATGCCTGGCACTGCTCACCCCACCAAGTCTCTGCCCTCAGAGGGCTTATGTTCTAATGGAGGGGAAGAGCAGACAGTACACATGGTGAATTGGACACACAAATACTATACACAGCTTACAATGGAGGAAAACTAAAGCAGGGGGAAGAAGGTTGAGGGTGGTATATTTTAGAGGGAGTTCAGGGGAACATTCTTGATGTGAAATTTGGGCAGGGACTGAAGGATGTTAGTGAGACATGTGGTTTTCTGGGGGAAGCTTCCAAGTGGAGGAAACAAATGCAAAAGCCCTAAGATGGGAGCAAACTTAGTTTTTGAATAGTAACACAGATGAACACGGATATGCAAAAATGGGGACTCCAGATCACCTTGTAAGGTCTTCGGCTTTTGTTGATATGGAAAGCCATCTCATCACGTAGGCAGAGTATCATCTCACATCTTCATGATGAGAACACAGACACCATTCACATCACTTTTATCGCAGCATACTGTCAAAAAACACAGCATCTATATGGTTGGGTACTATCCAGGGTTTTAGGAATCCATTGGAGCTCATGGGTAAGTGGGGACTCTTGTACACAAATTGCCCTTTAGTGTTGCTTTTCCAAGTTAAACCATACTTTGAAAGCCACGCTTCATTTCATTCACTCAATATATAATGAATTATTGATTGGGTACGCATAAGGAAACATACTAAGTATTATGTGTATGGGTACCAAATGAAAAACCAAAAAAGTCCTATTTTTAGGAACATACGTATATACAATCATGGAATGGTATTGACACAATGCTTATGATGCAGTATGCAGCAGTGCTGTAATAGTGGTAGTTCACTATAACTGTTTTTATGAGGTAGAGAGTATCTCCCCCTTGACTGATTCAGACAGCTTTAGGGAAGTTAAAATCTGAATTAGGTCGAGGCAGGATTTGAAAGGGTGAGGGTAAGTGCACTTCTGTAATGGAAACATATGAGCAGATGTAAGAAACAGAAAAAAGGCGGCAGGTTCAGGGAATAGTGTGGGCTGAATAATGTAGGGTACCAGTACTTGTAACTTTTGCAGCAGTACAGAAACCTGCTGCACTGCTGTCTGAATACTTTTTCTTCCATTATGTGGTTTGTAGCTGACTTCCCTGGTGCCAGAAGCTTACCCAGTATATTATTGTCCTTGGAAAATGAGGTAGAAGATGCATGAAAGGTGATTTTCATACCCCTTGAACACTGCACTGTCCTATTTTGGGTTATATACAACTGGCTGCTGTATGATGAAAGGCACAGTCTGCACTCCTTTCAGATTTCTAGTGTGATTAGAGTAGATGATATTTAAGGTGCCTTCAGCATTAGAAAGTCTAGAAAATTAGATTCTATCAAGTATCCAATCTTATTTAGCTTACCATATATTCTAAGTGTGAGAAACTCATAATGAAGTCTTTGGTGTAGATACCTTCAAAGATGGAAGTACAATATTCTAGTAATTATATACACTCTGTATACTGTAGGTCATCTTTGCACAGTAATGTAGAGCATGACATAACTGACATCAATTTTCTCATAAACATGGAAAACAAAATATGACCTGAGGGTTCAGTTCCCCTTGCTCCAAGTTCAATTACAGTTAACAGTTTAAACCAGACAACTACGAAAAATATTTGTGAATTGTGTATAAGGTTCTAGTCACCAAATAACTTAATGGGATCCAGGCTTACAAGTAGATGTTGCAAAGTTACATAAAGTGATCAACTCTTTGGGTAAAGATTAAGAGGTAATAGTATAAATATGATTTATAATAGTGTAAAGCCCTATACTATGTTCTTCAAGGTTATTAGGGGAAAAAAAACAAGCAAGGTATATATGTATTTAACTAACCTTAGGTTTAATCAATTACTAAGTTCTTTAGATCAAAAATGAACAACTGATGTCACAAATTCAAAATGGAGTTTTGCTTATTGAGGTAGTAAATATTCCATACCTGAAACCTTAGTAATAAATATTAAGTAAATAATTTTTGCTATTTGTTAACTATATATGCATATAAATATATTTACATCTTTCAATAAACTATAAATGGATGAAGCTAGAGAACAGCTCTTTTCCACATCCAACATACGTGACTTGAAAATACACTTTCTGGTTTTCAACATACATACAAATTTCTGACCCAGTTTTTACAAGATAAATTTGGAAAATTTAACCTGTATTATTCCACTGCTAACTACTAGCTGTATTACGTTAGTACTCAGGAACATTGGTATAAGGGGACTTAAGAAGGACAGAAAATAAGAACTGAACAGTGATTCGATCACTGTAAACTCAGTTGTTCCTTAGTATCCTTTAATGCTAGTATATGGCAGATCATTAACCATAAAGTACATTCTAGGATTTAAGGGACATAAGCATAGTTCAAAGTTCTTTGACAAAACCATACCATGCCCATTGCCTTTGAAAATAAACACTTAGGATTCTTGCACACACTTTAGACCTGTTTGGATATTCCATTCAATTTACTGAAATACTTTTTTTTGTGGCTTCATGTCTAGTTTTTATTCTGGAATGTACAGCTGTTTTTAATTATAGTTGACATACAATATTATATTAGTTTCAGGTGTATCACATAGTGAGTTTTCACACCCTACAAAAGTGATCACAGAAGTGCACTATCCATGTGTCACCAGATAAAGTTATTGTGACATTGTTGACTGCATTCCCTATGCTGTACTTTACACCCCTGTGACTTATCTCTAAGTTTGTAACCTCTTCCTCCCCTTCACCATCTCTGGCCATACCCCTGCCACCCCACCCTCTGGCAACTATCAGTTATTCTGTATCTATGAGTCTGTTTTTTTGTTCGTTTTTTTTAGTTTTTTAGGTTCCACACATCAGTGAAATACTCTTTAAATACTGCATTACAAATGTAGTACAGAATAAAGTGTTAAATCTTACTTCAAGCAATAACCAGTGTTAACAGCATTAGAAAAAAAGATACTTTTAGTTATGCCATGAAATACACATAAAAACTAGTTTTTTTCCAGTTATTCTGAGCATTTTCAAGTTGAAAAAATTCATTATAAAAAAATTCAAGAATGCTGTCACCTTCACATGAGCACTTCTGACACTAAGAATAAGAGACAGAATATCACCACAGCTATAACCATCGGGGTTCAAGAATCATCAAATGACTGGACTGAAATTTGTCCAAAATTTGTAAAATTCCTGTTTCCCAACAAAATAATTAAATCTAAATGATGCATATTCTTTAAAACAGTCTTCCAGTGTGTCAATATATATGTTGTCTTGGCTAGATGTTTGCTAGAAATGAGCAGGAACAGTTTTTTTCCTCCATTATCATCTGGCAAAGATGTAAAACCAAACTGCTTCTTTCTACCAGCTGGGCTGCCCTCTACTGGATCATGTAAGGTATAAAATCAGCAGGACAGTGAGATTTTGTTTCATAATACTGTATAGGTATAAATATAAATGAGAACAGGCATATCCCATACATTGAACAAACTGAACTTCCCAGAGTAAGCACAAAAAGAATCCTTTAGTAAACAAAACTGACTTTTACAGTGGAAAAACAATCAGCAGAGTGTTAATTCTACAAGTAAACAATTTTAAGAACTGGTGACAAAGAGGCTTTTACAATCTTAGTCTCCTTATCAATTGTCATGGAGGCATATATGGAGCAATAGTTGTAGTACTGGGTATACTCTCATGTCAATCTTTTAGCATGATTTCTGTAATGCAAACTACATTCTTGTGAGTCTATCTACTCTATGGATAACATGCATAAACATGGGTCATAGCAGATAACATGCTCAGTAGATCATATTCACAAGTATCTTGCCAAAAGTGTCCAACTTTTCAGAGCTGTTTCCTTTGTGAAGATTCATTTTAGTTATGAAGATCTTTTCTGTAGTTCATCCCCATGCCTGAGATTTGCAGTAGTGTAGGACCAGTTTACCATCACTGCCAAAACACTACAAAAAGAAAACAAGGCAGTAAGTTAAACTTAGTTTCATCCAAGAATGACAAAAATTAAGAAATGTTATATTTATCATAAATATCCTCATACAATGTTACATGTAAGTTATCTATAAAGCTATTTCTGTCAAGAGATGCAAGTTGCTACTGGACACATATTAGTAATCACAATGTTTATTAATAAAACCTCTCCTTTAAACATCACAGGCATGGATGATAGGCTTACATATTTAATCTTGTCCCTTCTTTACACCTCTAACTGTAATGTATATACTGTTTTGAACTAGTGGTGTTAATGTGTATATGTACTATAATTATTATTGCCACGAAACTTAAGAATGTTAAATGAAGTCATTCTTATGTAGTCTCCTTTTAAATTTCTTAGAGGCAAATCTGGATTACTGATTAATATAAACAATATAGGAGAAACAAATTAGGTAAAAAAGAAGACCTTACTTTCTGGGCATACTTCAAAGTCATCCTCTATTTGTATTATTCATTCCTTAATTCTTTAATCAGTGCAAAATTTACTGAGATCCAGCTATGTTTAAGGTGTAAGAGAAGTAACAGAAAACAAGAAAGTAATCTTTTTCTCTTGGAGGCAATTAAGAATAGCATCTCTTAAAATAATGATACGATTAATAATCACACTATTCACAGATGTGCATCTTGCATTAAGAAAATGAAGTAGTGCCCTGGCTGGTGTAGCTCAGTGGATTGAGTGCGGGCTACGATACCAAAGTGTCGCAGGTTCGATTCCCAGTCAGGGCACATGCCTGGGTTGCAGGCCATGATCCCCAGCAACCGCACATTGATGTTTCTCTCTCTCTCTCCCTCCCTCCCTTCCCTCTCTAAAAATAAATAAATAAAATTTAAAAAAAAAAGAAAAAAGAAAAAAGAAAATGAAGTAGTTATGTTTTACCTCATAGAGGGTTCCAACTTCCTGGTCAGGGGAAGGGGCAAAGGACTGATTCACATAAATAAACTGCAAGAAAAAAATATGGTGATTAATTTTTAATGGTATCATGATTAATTTGTACTTTTCTGGGGTCTAATCAGCCAGTTATTTCAAATTCTTTGTCTTCAGAATTGAAGAAAGCTTCCCTAAATTCCTTTTTCTAATTCTCATAAATTAGTCATCTAATGAGATGTTTATGAAGATCACAGTCTTCCTGGAGGAAAAACAATAGAATATTTTCTCCTAGAACAGTGGTTCCCTCTTATTATAACTAAAACCTTTTACATGTTTTTACAAATAGCTTGAAGGTTTATTCAATAAATTATTAAAAGTATTAATTTTCCCAATCAATCATTAATTAAGGACACAATTTTTCCTAACAAAATTTCACATAGCTTAAAATCAGATCTAGTATTTGAGATAGCCTGTACATTTTTCTTGGGTAAAGAACACACATAGCTGGATTTTTTTTTTTTTTTTTTTACTTTTACCACCACTGAAAACTCTTAAAGGTATTGAACTCCAGGCTGGGTGTACTATTGTAAACTCATTTGTAGCTCAAAAGGACTGTAATATAACTGAAACCTAATGTCCTTATAACCTTGTTCTTTAAAGGATTCATTGTTCAATTTTTCAGTTTAGTCTTGTTTTTACTAAAACATTCTAATAAAGGTATTCTCCGCTTTTCGAAAGTTCATGTTATGAAAGACCTACATTAGTACCAGTTTTTAGTAACTGAAGAAATCTGAAGAGGATTTTCACTTTTACAAAAAAAGCAAAAATAGCATTCAACATACGTGTTGCAGTGAGCTATTACAGAAACAGTAAGACTGGCTCTGCCCAGCTTGTTCATGGGAACTACACTCAGCATCTCAGCATAAGCCACCAAAGCTTTGGACTGTGTCTATGAGCATCTGAGCATTAATTAGCAAGCTGTCTCCTAAGATACCACAAAGCCTAAGGAAGCTTGTAAGGTGTTATGCTTAGCATAAAATCAGATATAATTAAGTGTATTTAATATGATTTGGCAGGTTATTTTGTGGAGCCTGGGTATGCTAAAAAATTTTCCGTATAAATTAATAGTAATTGCTTATTTGCTTCATGCCATTTTGGCTTAGGAAAGGTTCTATAGGAACGCTCTTATTTCAGATAGTGGGGGAAACCTGTCCTTAAAAAATTCCTGAAGATACTGAAACAAAAGGCCACAGTGTCAAAGTAGCTTTTGATAATTTTCTTTTTAGAAAACAAAACATTACTTGCAGGTACCACATTCAATTTTCCTTTGTCCACAGTCAAATTCTAAGACTAAAATTTCCTGGGCTTATCATATTCTTTAAAACCCAACAGTATCAGAATAAGTAGATGGTTGACAGACACTATTTGGGTCACCGGCAATAACAAATATTATTTACATTTCTACCTTAGATGATACAGTGTGGTAATTAAGAACAGAGGCTCTATTGAGGCAGATCTAGGTTTGAATTATGGCTCTAAATGGAGTTAACTTTTCTCAGACCATTTCCTTATTTTTTTAAAAAGATTTTATTTACTTATTTTTAGAGAGGGAAGGGAGGGGGGGAGAGAGAGAGAGAGAGAGAGAGAGAGAGAGAGAGAAGCATCAATGTGCGCTTGCTGGGGGTTATGGCCTGCAACCCAGGCATGTACCCTGGCTGGGAATCGAACCTGGGACACTTTGGTTCCCAGCCCGTGCTCAATCCACTGAGCTACGCCAGCCAGGGCTAGACCATTTCCTTATTTATAAATACGGAAAATAATAGTACCTATTGGGGCTGTTGGGGAAGATAAAATGAGATAGTATCAGTTGCTGGTACATGTGCTCCATAGCCAGTTTTAATTATTTTAAAACAGTTAATGCATAAGTATCAATTCATCGTTAAGGCTGAATAATATATTAACAAAAACTTCAGAAACTTAACAGAGGTGAGTGTGCATTTAAATGTGAATTTCTATAATACAGATACAAGAATTTGTCTTTAGTTCCTGGCAATTCAACTATGAGCAAACTGTCAGGTACATTTCTCTTCTGGTACACATTTTACATGAGAAAGGCTCCCAATGGCAGTTTTTATTTCAGTGAACTGAGTGTCTATTATGTTGTAGGAATTGTCCAAGGTGTGGAACTATGAAGATTATATGTTCCATTAATGAGTTTTCAGTCTACTGGAGAGGCAGGCACATGCAGGTAAGAATATAGATGAGAAAAGTGCATCTGATGAGGTGTGAGGTGCACAGAGATGTGGCATTAGTTAAAGCATCAGGGAACACCTCCTTGAGATGATAAATAAGATTTGACTAGGTGAAAAGAATAATTAGGACTTTGTAGGCAAAAGTAAGATGGTTTTAGTGTTATGGGAAAAGAGCTAAAGAACTCGATGTGATTTGTAACAGGGGTCAGAAACTGAAAGTCCACTGCCACCAGGAGCCAGGATCTGGGGACTGTGGTAACTTATTGGGGAAGAGGCTGTCACCTCCTTGACCCCAGGCACCATGGGAACTGCAAATGGGATAGAATCTCACTGAGGAGGCTGCAGTTTGGCTCAGGAGCTGTAAGCTCTGGGGAAGGAGAGAGACAGTGAGGGCAGTGCTGGCTGCAGAAATAGCATGGCAGGAGCAGGCCGGCCCGAGGCTGACAATCACTGGTGGGAACAGGGAGAGCACCCTGCCACCACCTCATGTTATAGTATCGCTGTGGGATTCTTTCCAGCACCATCCAGGAGATCCACTGAGAAACTTCATCTAAAACTGCCTGAGGCTCTATCAGGCTGTGGCCAGACCTGACCAAGACTTTGTACTTTTTGTGGAGGGGAGCATGAGAACAGGCCCCCCAGGGTTCAGTGCTACAGTGAGGGGGCCACACAGGAACTCCTCTTAAAAGAGCTGAGGCAAGACTCAAGACCTGGCAGGGACCCTGTGCTCACATGCACGTGCCAGAGGTTGAACACCTGAGATTCACTGCAACCAGGCAGATCACCTCACAAGCATGTGTGCCCAACCCCCAACTGCCAGATTACAGGCTCTGCAGATCACTGAGGCCAGGCTCAGGAATATCTGCTCGGTGTGTATCTGCAGGGGAAAGCTAAAAGCTCTGAAGGAGCCCTTTCTACCAAACACTAGAGCTACATTCTTCCTTGGGCCATGATCCACTGAAACCAGTAGTGCAGAGAGATTAGATACAGGTGCAACAAGGCGGGGTTCAGGTCCCCCCTGCCACCCCCTCCCACGCAGCCTCTGTGCCTTAACAGAGCAATTGTCTGTGCCAAGCAGAAGGAGCTGTTCCTTTTACACAGATTGGCTCCTCACAGGAAATAGATAATTCACCAGAAACCACACATTATTGGAAAAAATCTGGGATAGAGCAAGTCATGTGGTGAAGGGGCAGGGAAACACTCCCATCATCTTCCCTGAAAACTGAAGGGCACCCCCTGGGGATAACCCAGGGTTCCCGTCCCCACTATAGCATTAGAGGTCCCCTCTGAACATAGGTGGAGAAGGTACCGGCAGTCCACTCTGGTCATTAAATAAACCATTCCTGGGCCCTGGGCTGATGGGAAGCAGGCAGGGCACAATAGTAGGGACCAGCCAAAATTGAAGGTGAATACAATCACCTTCTTAGAGGTGGGAAGCAGGCAGGGCACAATAGTAGGGACCAGCCAAAATTGAAGGTGAATACAATCACCTTCTTAGAGGTGGGAAGCAGGCAGGGCACAATAGTAGGGACCAGCCAAAATTGAAGGTGAATACAATCACCTTGTATTCTTAGATTGATCTAAGAATACAATCTCTTCAATTGTATTCTTAGATCTTCACTACTTTCATATTTCAAATCTTGAATTTTACCCTTTCCCTCTCCTACTCCATTTTGCCTTCCCCCACCCTTTCTTTGTTTTAAATTTTGCTTTTTCCATTTTAGCCTGATTTTCATTCCTCACTCTTAGTATTTCTTCTCTATTCTCTCAAAATCATTTTTCTTTCCTCTAGATATCTCATTAGCTTTTCTTTTTTTCTTTTCTTTCCTTCCCTCCCTTCTTATTCCCATTTCATCGGTATTAATCTTTGCTCATTTGTTGTTGGTATTGCTGTGGTGGATCTTTCCCTCCAATTTGGTTCCTGATTTTTTCATTAGTTTAAAATATATTTTTTCTTGAACCTCATACTATCCTTTTCCCTTTTCTTACTCCATATTGTCTTATTTCTCTCCTTTTAATTACGATGTAAATTCTATTTTCTTTACTTTGTTCCTATTCCCTACTCTTATTTCTCCTTCCTCTACCCTCTTAAAATTATTTTTCTTTCAGTTAGTCATCTCATATTTGTTTTCCTTTCTTATAATAGTCAATCTCCTTACACTTTTATTATTATTTACTCATTTGCTGTTGATAGTGTGGATGTGGTGGGGGTTGTATGTGGCATCATACAAGGCATGGTGGGCAGTGTGACTCTCAGACAGGATGCAGAGGGAAAACCCCACCAAAGAATGAGTCAACAACCACCAAAACCAAATTACAACAAGAGACAACACATAAATGGCATAAAGGGCATCCGAACAGCACCTAGTGCAGAAGATCAAGGGGGCTGCACCACTGAGTCCCACAGGTCTTCTACCATGGAAGGTCACACCATGATGACAGGGAGTTAAAGCAGATCAATCTAATACACTGAAAGAAACAGGAAGAGAAGATTAAAATGGGGAGACTAAGAAATACACCCAATCAAAAGGAAAGGAGGAATCCCCAGAAAAAGTGCTAAATGAAATTGAAGCAAACAATCTGTCAGACACTGAGTTAAAAAAATGGTTAAAAGGGTCCTCAAAGAGCTCAATGAGAACTACAAGGTATTCTATGGAAGCTACAAGGAACTTACTAGAACTACATCAGCATGAAAAAGTAAAGAGACTCTATCATTGAGAGCGGCAGGAAATGAGGAATACAGTATCTGAAGTGAAGAATACACTAGAAGGAATTAAAAGCAGGCTAGATGAAGCAGAGGATCAAATCAGCAATTTGGAGGACAAGGTAGAAAAAACTCCAGAAAGAGCAACAAAATCAAAAAGATTCAAAAAGAATGAAGAGGATGTAAGGGAGATGCAGGACAACGTGAAATGTAATAATATCCGTATACTAGGGATACCAGAAGGAGAAGAAGAGGGAGGGATAGAAAACCTGTTTGAAAAAGTAAGGATGGAAACTTCCCTAATTTGATGAGAGGAAAGTCACAGAAGTCCAGGAAGCACAGAAGGTCCCAATCAAGAGGAACCCAAAGAGGCCCAGGGCAAGACACATCATAATTAAAATGCCAAATTCAAAAACAAAGAGAGATTCTTAAAGGCAGCAAGGGAGACACAGGAAGTAACTTACAATGGAGCCCGGGATAAGGCTAGCAGCTGACTTCTCAATGGAAACGCTCCAAACCAGATGAGAATGGCAAGAAATATTCCAAGTAACAAAAAGCAAAGGTCTGCATCCAAGACTATTCTAACCAGTAAGGCTCTCAATTAAAATGGAAGGCCAAATAAGGAGTTTCCCAGGTACAAGAAGGCTCAAAGAATACATCTCCACCTAACAAGCACTGTAAGATATACTAAAGGGACTATTTTAAGATGATAAATGAAAGAGACAGACAGATACAGGTACAAAGAGCAAAAATGGCAATGAGTAAGTACTTATCAATAATAACATTAAATGTGAATGGATTAAATGCTCCAATCAAAGGACATAGGGTAGCTAAATGGATAAGAAAACATGACCCGCACATATACTGCCTACAAGAGACCCACCTCAGAACAAAAGGCCTACACAGAATGAAAGTGAAGCTATGGGAAAAATATTCTATGCAAATAGACATGAAAAAAAATGGGGTAGCAATATTCATATCTGACAAAACAGATTTCCAAACAAAGGCTATAAAAAGAGACAAAGAAGGACACTACATAAAACTTAAAAGTAATAATCCATCAAGAAATAACCATTGTAAACATATATGCACCCAAGAGAGAATCACCCAAATATATACGGAAAATCTTGGAGGACTTCAAGAAAGATACAGACAGCAACACACTCACTGCAGGGGATCTTAACACCCCATTGCCACTAATTGACATTTTACTAGAAAATAATCAACAAGAATATTGTGATATTAAATACTACACTAGATCAAATGGACTTATTTGATATATACAGAACCATTCATCCCCAAAAAGCAAAATATACATTATTCTCAATTGTATGTGGAACACTTTCAAAAAGAGACCACATGGTAGGACACAAAACAAACCTGAACAAATTCAAGGAAATTGAAACCATATTAAGCATCTTCTTGGATCACAACCGCTTGAAACTAGAAACCAATCTCAAAGGAAAAGAAAAGCAAAAACATCCAAATTCATAGAGATTGAATAACACACCTTTAAATAATGAATGGGTTTACAAATAGATCAAGAAAGAAATCAATACATATCTGGAAACAAGTGAAAATGAACACACAAGAGCCCAAAACCTATGGGACACTGCAAAGGCAGTCCTGAGAGGAAAGTTCATAGCAATACAGGCCCACCTAAAAAAAATAGAGAAGTCTCAAACAAAAAACCTAACCCTACATGTACAAGAACTGGAGGAACAACAATAAACAAAGTCCACAACAAGTAGAAGGAAGGAAATAATCAAGATCAGAACAGAATTAAATGACATAGAGACTAAAAGAACAATTTAAAGGCTCAATGAACCCGGGAGCTGGTTCTTTGAAAAGATAAAATTGACGAGCCTTTAACCAGACTCATCAAGAAGAAAAGAGAGAGGACCCAAATAAATAAAATCAGATGAAAGAGAAGTTACAATCAATATCACAGAAATACAAAGGATTGTAAGAAATTAGGAACTAGGAAAAAAAAATCCCATTTACTATAGCAACATTAAAAATAAAGTACATAGGAATAAACTTACCCAAGACCTATACTTGGATAACTGTAAGAACACTGAAGAAAGAAATTAAAGGAAGGAAGATACAAATAAATGGAAGTATATACCATGTTCATGAATTGGAAGAATTAACATCAATAAAATGTGCATATCACCCAAAGCAATCTGTAGATTAAACACAATCCCTATTACAATATCAATGACATGTTTCACAGATCTAGAACAAATATTTGAAAAATTTATATGGAACCAAGAAAGACCCCCAATAGCTTCAGCAATCTTGAGAAATTAGAAGAAAGTAGGAGGAATCACAATAGCTGATATCAAACTATACTACAAGTCCACTGTAATCAAAACAGTCTGGCACTGCCATAAGAACAGACACACAGATTAATGGAATAGAATAGACAGCTCAGAAATAAACCCATGTCTCTACGGTCACTTAATATCTGACAGAGGGGGCAGGAGCACAGAATGGAGTAAAAATAGCCTCTTCAATAAATGGTGTTGGGACAGATACATACAAAAAAAAAATGAAACTACATTACCAACTTACAATGGAAGGGAGGAATACTGCAGAATAAACTAAAAATGGATAAAAGACTTAAACATAAGCTATGACACCATGAAAATGTTCTCCTAGAGGAGAACATAGGCAGGAAATTTCAGATATCTCACGCAACAATATTTTTGCCAATATGTCTCCTAGGGCAAGGGAAATCAAGGAAAAAATAAGCAAACGGAACTACATCAAATTTCTTCTGCAAGTCTAAAGAAAACATCAACAAAATGGAAAGGGAACTGATTGTAATGGACAACATACTTGGCAATGACACCTTGGACAAAAGTTTGATCTCTAAAATATATAAGGAACTCATATGACTCACACCAGGAAGACAATCCAATTAAAAAAATGGATGAAGGACCTGAATAGGCACTTCTCTAAGGAAGATATAAAGAGGGTCCATAGGCATATGAAAGGGTGCTCAGCATCACTAGCCATCAGAGAGATGCAAATTAAAACCACAATGAGATACAACTTCACACAGGTCAGAATGGCCACCATAAAATCAACAAATAAGTTCTGGTGAGGATGTGGAGAAAAGGGAACCCTAGTGCACTGTTGGTGGGAATGCAGACCGGTGCAGCCACTGTGGAAAACAGTACAGAATTTCATAAAAAAATCTATAAATGGGGCTGCTTTTTGACCCAGCAATTCCATTGCTGGGATTATACCCTAAGAATCCCAAATCACCAATTCAAAAGAACTTATGCACTCCTGTGTTCATAGTAGTGCTATTTATAAAAGCCAAGTGCTGGAAACAGCCTAAGTGCACATCAGTGAACGAATAGATCAAAAACTGTGGTACATTTACACAATGGAATACTATACAACAGAACAAGGAACTCCTACTTTTTGCATCAGCATGGATGGAACTGGAAAATATTTTGCTAAGTGAAATAACCCAGGCAGTGAAGGACAAATACCGTATGACCTCACCTATAAGAGGAATCTAATGAATAAAACAAAGTAGAACCAGAGACATGGAAACAAGGAACAGACTGACAGGGACCAGAGGGATGGGAGAGTGAGATAAGGGTGGAAAGAGGAGGAAGTGACTAGTTTCAGAACACGTGTGAATGACCCACAGACATGAACAGCAAGGTGGGGACTGACTGTGGAGCAGTAGGAGCAACAGGAGGAGAACCAAAGGGGAAAAACTGGGACAACTATAATAGAACAACATTAAATATTTAATAAAAAGAAACTGAAAGTTTAAAAAAACAAGAAAAATTTAGCTAGTTTAAAATTCCATGGAAGTAAACATTTCAAAATGCAATCTTTTACTAAATGTTAGGATTTGGGAAGATAATATTATTTTAAAGAATAACAATTTTGTTTTTAAATCACTGGTCTTTAAGTGATGTCTCTCCAACTATTTTCGTTGTCACAAAGCTCTTTCCCTAGTAGATTCTTCAGGGAGGGCTTTTGGGAATAGTATTCCCCAAGTCTTACACATTACTAACAATTGTATCTTGATTAACAGTCAGTTTTGTTGTATATAAAATCTTTATTTCACATTTTCTTTCCTGGTATCTTCACTGTCCAAGTTTAATGATAGCCTAGTTTTCTAGTCATTTCCTCTTTTATCCCTTAGATGTCCAAAACCCTTTAAAAATTTTAAGTCCAATAATTTTACCAGAATGAATCTTAATGCTCATTATTCTGGCCTGACATTCTTAGGTACTTGGTATATTTTTTAACATGTACAATAGTTTCAATTATTTTAAAGAAATTTACTTTGAATTATACTTTTATGTTCTGTCCTTTGTTTGGTATTCTTCTTCAGAAATGACTGTTATCCAGATCTTCTCTCCTTTGTACATACTCATAATTTGTCACTTTTTCTCAAATCTTTTTTACCTTTCATTTCTTTCTGATTAAAAACAATTTTTGCCTTCTTTTTTTTAAAGTAATTATTTGTTATTTATTTAGCTTTTTCCTTCTAATTTAATGTCCATTTCTGAAATAACTAGTTCAGGAGTATTTGTAATTCTTTTCCTGAGCTGTAGCTTCATTTGAGTTTTACTAAAGCTGATTTATGTCCTTTCATGTCTTATATAATTTTCTTAATGTCTTTTAGTTTGCTCTGAAATAGTAAATTATAGTAATTGACTTGTCTTGTAGGCACATTTTTCTGGCATGCTTTGTCTTTAGTGATATTATTTCCCCGCCCCCCCCCACCAATAACATTGTATGGGATTTGACCTTGACACTTTTCTGTTGCTTGTTTTTATATGAATTTAGTCTTCAACTTTTAAAGACTAAAGAATGAGGTTTGAGTGGTTTTTCTAACTCTAGAGAATGACCTCTTCTGTTTTTATTTTTTTCCTTTTTGGTATAGTGTCCAACAATATGGAAGCCTGCTTTCTGAGACTCCAGGTTCTGTTCCCCTCCACTTTGATCTGGTCCTTCTATTTCCTTCCTCTCTCATGTTCCTACTCTGCTCAATTTTGATTCACTTCTAGAAGCTCCTCCTCAGTGTGGAGTCTTGTCCTGGAAGGGAAGGAGCTTTACTGAATCTATTTTGAGAGACCTCACAGGGTAGACTGCTCCAGTCCCTTCTGTTCACCTTAGTGAAGATATACAATAATAACCTACTATGGGAGAGAATGGAACCCTCTCAATTTCAGCTACTATTCTTAAAATATCTACTGCACTTTCCAGTAAACAGGTGTTAGCTATTTCCAGGTTTTCCCTTTTTCAGTGTTGTTAGATGCCAATCCTGTTGCTTGCTTGCTCCTTTCAGCACAATGCTGCTACCACGGCAGGCACAGTTGTTGGTGATTTGTCTCCACAAACTTGCATGTAAAGGTTCATGAAGATATTTGTCATCTAGTTGTGTTATAAATACTGAACATGGGTATTTGCTTTTGCCATCTAGTTGACATTTTTGTGGGAATTTAGAGATTCAACTATGCTTTTAAATCTTCATTCAAGGACACTTTCACCTGGAGAGAGAAAGAGAGAGAGAAAGGAAGGGAGGGAGGGAGGGAGGGAGGGAGGGAGGGAGGGAGGGGGAGAGAGAGGGGGAGAGAGGGAGAGAGAGAGAAACATCGATGCAAGAGAAGCACTGATCAATTGCCTCTGTACACAACCAGACTGGGGATCTGCATGGGGACCAGGGATCACATGTGCCTGCCACTGAATCAGGATGAACCCACAACCTAGGTATGTGCCCTGATCAGGAATCAAACCCTACACCTCTAGGTTACCTGATGACACTCTAACCACTGAGCCACAATGGCCAGGGCTCAACTATGCCTTCTGACACCACTGCTATCTTCCCTAAATCCCTAGTATTATTTTTTTCTTTAACATCCATTTTGCTAAAATAATGTAGGGTACAGCTAGATGAAAGTCAGAAGATGTAAGCTCTAGTTTAATCTAAAAAAGTGACAAAACATTACTTTTATGTTTCTTATTGATTACATAAAAAGGGATAATCAGATTCACTATAGAGGTTTAAGGTGGAACCATATAAAATTGCTGTTTTTATAGTTTAAAATGATTAATTAATGACAATTTTATATGGCTCAATCTAACATGTGAATATTAATCAAATTCTTTCAGATTACTGGATATAGGCAATACAAAAGATCAAGACTAACATTAACATACAACATAGCATAGTTTCATCTTTTCTTCTAATTATAAATTTCTAAAAGCAGTGTCTTTTTTATTTTTTAAAATTTATTTAAAAAATTTTTTTTAAAGGCCTCTTTTTTTTAAAGATTTTATTTATTATTTACTTTTTAGAGGGAAGAGGGGTAGAGAGAGAGAGAGAGAGAGAGAGAGAGAAGGAAAGAAACATCAATTTGTGGTTGCTGGGAGCTATGGCCTGCAACCTAGGCATGTGCCCTGACTGGGAATCGAACCTGCGATGCCTGATTCGCAGCCTGCGCTCAATCCACTGAGCTATGCCAGCCAGGGCAGCAGTGTCTTTTTTTTTTTTAAAAAAAAAGATTTCATTTATTTATTTTTAGAGAGAGGATGGGAGAAAGAGAGGAAAGGAAACATCAATGTGTGGTTGGCTCTTTTATGCTCTCTACTGGGCACCTGGCCTGCAACCCAGGCATGTATCCTAGACTGGGAATCAAACCGACCACCCTTTTGTCCAGAGGCTGGTGCTCAATCCACTGAGCCACACCAGCCAGAGCTAAAAGCAGTGTCTTGATTATTTGATGCTCCTCTGGTTTTCTACCTCTCCAACTCTTCATGCAGAGATATAGCTCTGCTCATATTTCTCAGGTGTATGTCCTCGTTTTGCTGACTTTTCTATTTAGACTTGGACTCTAGGGAAGCCCTCTGCTTCTGAGGATTCAACTACCATATGCATGTGGATGATACAATAATCTTCTTGCCCATCTCTAACATTTAATTAAATTCTATATGGCATTCTTATAAAACAGATACTTTTCTCACTCTGGTTGGTCACAGAGTAAAATGGTGAGCTACAAAACTCAAATATCCCCAATACTTTTCCTAAACAAGTTCCTTTGGAGGAATCCCTGGCTCTATGCTGTTTTTACCTCAAATTACTTCTAATCATTGGTCTATCTTGTGCTTGTTCTTGCACCTATGTTCATTTTATGAGAGCCATGTACAGTAAACTCTTATATTAATATTGGCCAAGATAAAGGTGTCTGATATATTAACATGCAACAACATTCCAAATACATGTAGACATTTAAATTTCTACAGCTGAAGACCAAGTTAAAAACCAGTGAGCCCTGGCCATGTGGCTTAGTAGGAGTGTTATCCCATATACCAAAAGGTTGTGGGTTTGATCCCCAGGTGGATCATGTATGGGAAGCAATGATGGATGTTTCTCACTTTGTCTCCCTTTCTCTCTCTCTCAAAAAATCAGTAAGGCACATCCTCAGGTGAGAAAAGAAACCAGTGGCATTTAAAATATTAATCTTTACAATGGCTACCATAAAGTGCTCAACATCTACTATAATATGAAATAAGAATACCTCTTAATTTTTCCATAATGTATAGCAAAGATATATTGCTTACCTCAAGATGAATGAGAAGAAAGCAACACTGATATCAAAACAAATTTTAAAACCTAAAAATTTATGTATCAATGTTCTATGATAGATCTTTCTACATGGACATTCGGTGACTTTTTGAAAAACAAAAACAAAAAACCAAATACAAACACACACACAAAACCACCAATACAGTAGGTTAAAAATCCCACTGTAAATCCAAAATTCATTTCATTTCAGGGTTCCCCAGAGCACTCTTCAATAAAGTACAGAAATTCCACCAACAAAAGAAATAAAATAACATACTTAAGTAACATATGTGGCTCCATATGTATTTTTATATACAACAGTTACTGATTGTTGCCCCATAACCACTGTAAATTACTGCAGAAAAATATTCACCACTGGTTTCATACCAACTGTTCTGAAGCCACAAGTTTAAGGAACTTTTTGATGAAGTCAATGAGTCCTTGGATGGTTCGGGTTCGCTCTACAGCCCACTTCTTTGTTTTCATTATAGGGGTGTCTCCTACAGCCTTTAGTAGGATGTCAACTGTAAAAGGAAAAGAAATTGACAATTGCATTGAAACATCTAAAGTGAAATTAAACTAATCTGCAGTTAAGTTTATACACTGAGTTGGCCAAAAGGTTAGTTTGTTTTTTTTCCTGGAATGGCTCTAGTACTGTTAGTTGTCTTTAACTTCATTGAAAACAATTTTGTTACATTGTGCCCTGGCTGGCAGAGCTCAGTGGATTGAGCGTGGGCTGCAAACCAAAGCATCAAACCAAAGCATCGCAGGTTTGATTCCCAGTCAGGGCGCATTCCTGAGCTGCAGGCCATGGCCCCCAGCAACTGCACACTGATGTTTCTCTTTCGCTCTCCTTCTCCCTCCCTTCCCTCTCTAAAAATAAATAAATAAAATCTTTAAAAAAAAACCCTGGCAATGAGCTTAAAAAAAATTTTTTGTTACATTGTATTGTGACAGCTGTCATAAAAAAACATCAAAACTGGTAAATTTTTGTGCAGTCATTTTAATACTAAAGATGGAAGAAGATAATGTAGCATTTTTGGTGTATTATGTTTTATTACCTCAAGAAGTGTAAAACAGGGACTTCCAGCCAAGCTGAAGACAAAGGTAGATACACTTTGCCTCCTTGCACAATCAAAAGGACAACAACAAACTTAAAAACAAAAAAACAACCAGAACTGCCAAAATATCGAACTGTGTAGAAGTCTGACAACCAAGGAGTTAAAGAGGAAACATGCATCCAGACTGGTAGGAGGGGTGGAGAGAATGGCTGGAGGACCTGGTGGGCAAGGTGGCAGCTAGTGGTCCCACACTCGTGTGCGGATAAACAGGAAAGAACACCTGGGGAGTGAGACAGGTGGTGCAACCCAGGGTCCCAGAACAGGAAAATAAAGCATCAAAACCTCTGGCTGTAAAAACTGGAGGGTGAGACAGCAGGAAAAACTCCCAACCTCACAGGAGAGTCAGTTGGAGGCCTAGGGGAGTCTTAGAATGTACCTAAACCCATTCACTGGGAATCAGCATCATAGGGGCCCGATTTGATTGTGGGTAGTGGGGGAAGTGAATGAAAGCCACCGAGAACCAAGCAAATGGCATTGTTCCCTCTGACCCCTCCTCCGCAGACAGCACCACAATGTTGGGAAGAGGGTTGCCCTGTCTTAGTGAATACTAAGGCTTTGTCTCCTATAATGTAACAAGTGTGCTGAACAAAGAGATATGGCCCAAATGAAAGAACAGATCAAACTCCAAAAATAGAACTAAGTGATGAAGATATAGGCAACCTATCACATGCAGAGTTCAAAACACTGGTAATCAGAATGCTCACAGAAATGGTTGAATATGGTCACCAAATGGAGGAAAAAGTGAAGGCAATGCAAAGTGAAATAAAGAAACATGTACAAGGAACCAACAGTGAAGGGAAGGAAAATGGGACTCAAATCAATGATCTGCAGCAGAAGGAAAAAATAAACATTCAACAAGAACAGAATGAAGAAACAGGAATTCAAAAAAATGAGGAGAGGCTTAGGAACCTCTGGGACGACTTTAAATGTTCCAACATCTGAATCATAGGGGTGCCAGAAGGAGAAGAGGAAGAGCAAGAAATGAAAAACTTATTTGAAAAAATAATGAAGGTGAACTGCCCCAATCTGGCAAAGGAAATAGATGTCCAGGAAGTCCAGGAAGCTCAGAGAGTCCCAAAGCTCAAAGAAGTTGGACCCAAGGAAGCACACACCAAGACACATCCTAATTCTATTATTCAAGATTAAAGAGAAGGAGAGAACCTGAAAAGCGGGAAGGGAAAAGGAGACACAGTAACCTACAAAAGATTTCCCAGTAGACTATCAGCTGATTTCTCAAAAGAAACCCAGTAGACAAGAAGGGGCTGGAAGGAAGTATTCAAAGTCTTAAAGGGCAAGGACTTACATCCAAGATTACTCTATACAGCAAAGCTATCATTTAGAATGGAAGGGCAAATAAAGTGCTTCCCAGATAAGGTTAAGTTAAAGGAGATCATTATCACCGAGCCCTTATTATATGAAATGTTAAAGGGACTTATCTAAGAAAAAGAAGATGACCAAAAATATGAACAGTAAAATGACAACTCACAACTGAACCTAAAGACAAAATCAAAAACAAACTAAGCAAGCAACTAGAACAGGATCAGAATTACAGAAATGGAGATCACACAGAGGATTATCAGCGGGGAGAGGTGAGAATGGGGAAGAAGGTACAGGGAATAAGAAGCATAAATGGTAGGTACAAAATAGACAGGGGGAAGTTAAGGATAGTATAGAAATGCAGAGCTGAAACGGGACAACTGCAACAGCAGAATCAATAAAATATACTTACATAATAACACAACCGAATCGCAAAAAAAAATTTGTGCTGCTATGGAGAAGGTGCTGTGACTGATTGAACACGTCAAAAGTGATTTGAGAAGTTTCTCGGTACTACTGATATTTTGGCCAAATAATTCTTTGCCATGAGGCTGTCTCATACACTGGAAGATGTTTAGCAGCACCCCTGGCCTCTACCCACTAGAAGGTAATAGCAGGAGATAGCCAGCATACTCAACATATCCAAATCAATTAAGTTATTGGTGAAAATGAAAAATGTGTCTTTTATTTTAGGGAAAAACTAAATGGACCTTGTGGCCAACCCAACATTAATGATACTGGAAGTATGTCTAAGATGTACAAGTATTAGGTAAGATTCTCTTTTCGTTGTGTTTTGTTCCCCCCCGCCCCTTGATTCTACAATCCCACAAAGGCCTCCTCATGCAAATAATCTTTAAAGGTCATTTTAACAATTCCAGGAAAAAAATATATAAATGGTTGATAAATATATAAAATATATAGAGTTATGGCCCTTTTCACCTATCAAATTAGTAAAGATTAGAATAATACTGTATGTGACACAACTTTTGGGAACAAAATGGTATACCTTTTCTGGAGAAGAATATGATAATACATTACAGTAGAGATATACGTTGACTCAATACTACTACTAATAATTCTAGGGATCTAGACTAATAAAATATGAGATGTAAAAAGATTCACTTAGAAGGACTTCACCTTTGTTGAAACGTTTATTTTTATGGGCAAAATACTTGGTAAACCTAAATATCCAATGATACACATATATGTGTGTGTGTATATAGATCTATATATATATATATATATGGGGGGAGAGAGACACATAGATAAAGATAGATATTTTTTTAGAGGGAGGAGGGAGGGAAGAAGATTGAGAGAGAAACATCAATTTGTTGTTCCACTTATTTACGAATTCATTGGTTGCGCCCTGACAGAGGATTGAACCTGTAACCTTGGTGTACGGGGTAATGCTTGAATCAACTGAGCTACCCAGCCATGGTTTGTCAACAAGGGTACTTAGACAGCATTAGTTAAATAAAGGATACTATAGTCTATGATAGAATTTATATAATTCAGTAAAGAACACACACTCTAAAATCTCTGGGTTCAAAATCCTGGCTCTGCCACTTGCTAGGGATGTAAGCTCTTTAATCTCTCTGTGCCAGAGTTTCTCCACTTGTAAAATTAAGATAATAGCACTATCTCATAAGGCTGCTTCGAGGATTAAGTGAATTAATATGCATAAAGTGTTTAGAACAGTATCAGTTCACAACTCATACTTATTGAACCTTAAGATTATAAGGTGCCATTAAAGAACACATATTACAAATGCATATTTAACACTATGAAGTTATCAAAATGTATTAAATATAAAACAGTACGTATAATAAAACCTCAATTTCATTAAAACCATCTCAAACACAAATTCATATAAATGTGGAATATGCACCAAAATGCTACTTTGCCAGTAATGACATTATAGATAATTAGTTTTATTTGTGCTTGTTACAAACACCAAGTTTCCTACAAAAACCTTTTTAATAAAGGAACATAATAATTATTAGAAAGGAAATACAATTAGGGGTCAAAAAATTTCAGTTAGAGAAAGTAAAGGTTTCAATAACCCAAAATACAAATTCAAACTATGAATCTGTCTCCTAAACTTATTATCTGTCTCCTTTTTAAAAAAAGGGGAGGGGCTGGTGAACAAATAATACAATATACAGATGATGTATTACAGAACTGTACACTTGAAACCTATGTAATTTTATTAAACAATGTCACCCCAGTAAATTCAATAAAAAGGAAAAAGAAGTCTATCTACCATCAAAAGCAACACTGAAAGCAAAACAGTGTATTGCTGCCCCCTAAAGTTAGTTCTGTTCTACTACATCCCTCTTGTCCCATTCACTGGTATTAAACAATTGGGACCTGAGGAAGTCAGAGATAAATATATTCAAGTTTACCCTTAAAATGAAGGCACTTCCAGCACAAAATGCACACAGCATTTTTTCCTGCTAAATTTTGTATTCCTTTTCCTGCTTAAAAACTCTAGCTTCAGTTATTTAGAGAAGAGGAATAAACTGGAAGATAAATGAAGGAATTTTGAATAACTCACTTGCATACTCCCTCAATCCCCTGAGGCTACCAACAACTCAGTTGCAATTGGGCATTTCAAGAAAGTGAAGCAGAAAATATTATGAATTGTATTACTGAATGAAAAAAATGTAAGGGCAAGGAGCTAAAGGAGGACACATTTATTTTAATAACTTTTTTTAAATTCTAAAGGTGATTTGCTTGTAGTTCTCAACTCTAAGCATTGGAATCAACTGGGGTAACAATTTAATTTACAAGAATACAGGTGTCCACATGAATTAAATCAGAATCTTTTTAAAGCAGGGTCTTGGGCATAGGTTCGTTCAAAAGCTCTCCCAGGTGGTCCTAACGTGAAACCAAGACAAAGAACCTCGTTTGTTTTAATCTTTGTTCTTCCATAGATTAAACCAGATGTGGAGCATATGAATTAATTAGCTAAGTTCATTTCATCAGAAGGCATCCTCAAAAAAGGACACTTTCAGGGAGGAAATTCAATAGCTAGAAACTAAGTTTTACATCAGAGAGGCAAACGCAAAGCTCATATAAGTCAGAAAAAGAGCCAATTTTTAAATGATGGTGTATTCACACACACACAGACACACATATATACACTGCTCAAACCAAAGAAAACATGCTATATAACCTCAGGCCATATCCCAGTTGCAGGTTATTATTTTTTAACCACTGCTTTACATGACTATCTTCGGCATCAAGTAGTAAACTTTTGACTAAGATTGTCAGAGATTACAACAAGCCCTTTGAAAGTATGTTACTGCTTACAGTAAAACGGAAAAACAGGCGGGGGGACAAAAATCTGTAAAACTCACGGACTTCTTCTGAAGATTGTAGTGGTTATCTATACAAATAAAGAGCTTGTTTCTCTAGTAATGCATCATGTGGAAATGACAGAATAAATTTCCCCCAAATGTAGAGGCAGTGTAACTTTAAAGGGGGACAGTGCCAAGAGAGACAATTATCCTTCATGGCAGAAGAAACTAAAGTCTGAGGAGAGGCCTTGAGATCACTAAGCAGAAAGCATGCCAATAGCTACACTAAGACTCTAGACTGAGAAAACTTGTCTAAGGCCCAGGGTCAACCTCTGAATTATAGGTTTTGATTTGCTGATTTTCTCATAAGCAACTGTACACAGAGCACTCAAGAACAAGTAAATTTAGGAATTTCCGTATTTTACAATGGCAAACTAATTCTTAAGCAATACAGGGTTGATGACAGCTAGTTCAAGCAATGAAATGATTCACAAAGGTTCTAAAAATTTTTGTTTTTAAAGGCAATTCCTATGCCATTAATTTTCCCTTAGTATTTCTTCATTCTGGGCAAAATTTCGCTTTTTTGGTTCAAGAAGTGAATTCACACGCAATTTGTATTAAAAACTGCAAACTAATTAGTAGGAAGGCAGGGATTGTAATCCACACCTGCCACTCACCATCCCTATCATCTTAAATCATTATTTTAATAATGAGGTATCGTGTAAAGTACCTGGAGCTACCGAGATCCCACTCAGTTCGACGTCTGGCCAACTGCAAGGAATAGTGCGGTGTCGTAAGTACTGTGGCAACCAAGTCAAGTACCGGGCACCACACTGCCAAGGTACGTCCAGTAACGGCTTTCTTAAGAAGAACTCAATTCAAAGGTCTTCAAAGCCGAAAAGTACGTTTCCTCTATCCTGACTGGTCAAAAACCACGTCTGGGACGTGCTCTCTAAATTTTGCTTCTTTTATTGGCCGCCATCCCTAGCGTGAAGCCATCCATCTAAACCTCCCGCCTCTGCCCAGAAAGAAACTACTTTCAAAATTACTTTTTTTCTTGGTGTCGCCGGCAGGTTCCTCTGTACCAGGGGAGACTGCAGCGGAAGAAGGAGGCTCCGGAGTGGCTGTTCCTGGGGAGACGTCCGCAGGTCCTTCGCTGTCAGCCGCGCCTGAGGGAGGGAGCTGCAGCACAGCCTCCGACTCCTCAGCCATTTTGTTCAGTGGGAGGCGAGAGCGGAAATGGGGGTTCAGGGTGTGCAGTGGGCGGGCTTTGCGCCGCGGAGAGTTGAACTGTAAGCGCCGAAGTAAGGGGACCCAACCCAACGACAGTTGGAGGAGTCGGCTGGTCGATGTCGAACCTGTGGCAGATCCCTAACCCTTAATACAATGCCCACTGTTTTCCCACAGCAACGCACCTCGGGAAAGAGACGGTGGCTTGCGTGGCGGCGGACCACTCAGTTCGCAGGTGCCGCTCTGGCAAGTGGGGAGGGGACTGGAGTGTTTCCGCTTCCCTCCACGCCAGCCCCGCTTTGGCCCCGCCCAAGCCCTGCCCCTTCAAGTCCCCGCCCGTCGACTCGGGGGCGCGCGCGCGTGCCGGAGGGGGCGGGTGGGGAAGGATCAGCGGCGAGATCCCGAGGCTAGGATCGCGCACCCGCCCCCGCCCTGGCCTCCAGAGCCCACCCGGTCCGCCCGGCTCAGCCATGATTAAGGCGATCCTCATCTTCAACAACCACGGGAAGCCGCGGCTGTCCAAGTTCTACCAGCCTTACGTGAGTATCCCGCCGCCGCCGAAATGGGCAAGCGGGAGTCGTTGGCAGCTGGCAGCGTCCTCAGTGCGACTCCCTTAGGCGCGCCTCGGCCCTTCTCGCGCCCCAGCAGCCTAGCGCTGCGGGGCTGTCAGCCTCCGGGTGGGTGTGAACCAGGTGCCAACCTCCCATTGCGCTCCCAGTCCTCCGACGTGGCTTTGCCTAGGCGGCCCCTCCGCCAGTCTGTTGCCTGGGTGGTTTCCCGGCTGCGCGGTGGAGGCCCTGGAGACTTTCCGGTGCGGGGCCCTCCCGGGTCTGGCAGCCTCAGCCCACCTGCGCCGGCTAGCTTACCAGCGCTCTTGCTTTCCTGACACCAGCGACTTCTTTTAGCTTCCGAGGAAGACAGTGGAGGTAGTCGGTCTCGCAGCCCCACCTTCCTGACTCCCAGCCTTTCTTGGTGGACTTCTTTCTCTTTTCTTCTGGACAGATGGGCCACTGTTGTTCACCGTAATCCTTTCATTGAGCAGGAACTTCAGCTTCCTGCGTTTTGATAATTGCACGCTTTGTACAATCTCTTGTATGTTGCGATACAGGATGGACTGCATGGTTTGACTTTCACGTGTCTCCTTATTAAAGAAAAAGATAAGTGAGGAACTAACATTTTTATTGGACTTTTTTCTTAGTGGCTGTAAATTATTTCCTTCTGCAATAACTGGAGACTTGTAGTCGATCAGGTATAACTGTGATTCTGTACTTTAAAGTTATTATGATTTGGCATTTTTCTACGTAAGGGAATTTGTCCTAACTTATAGTTTTTTCTACCTATGAAGAATAGTAATATTTGTAAAATTATTTTAGAAGTAAATATTATTTAAAAATGCAGGAGATCTTAAGGTGGTAAAGATAAGTAATTTAGTAATGGTTAATGGAGAATTATGTGCTCATCTGAGGCCAGATTCTCCATTAGGTAAAACACTGAAAGTTGGGCTATCAGTAGAGTTAATTTAGAGATATAACTATTGCATTGTATTTGGGGCATTTGCTTACAGTCAGAAATGAACTTTCAATTAAATATTTAAATTGTGCCAAGGCTAACGCTTTTATGCAAATTATTCCCAGAGAGAAATCATTCCTGCCATTAAAAATTAAATGTGAAGATGTCACTTTGCCTAAAATGATAATTCAGTCTGTGAAGGTGTTAGCTGAAGTGAGAAATCTTGAGCTTATTCCTCATTTCCTTAAGTAGTTTAGGTTTTGCTAGTGATAAAGAATATTTTCTACTACTGTTTGGCTTGAGTTTGATGTAATTTAAATGCTAATCCTTTATTTAAGAGTTCTACATTCATTCATTAATCCAGGACAGGATTCTAGTTGATCCTTCTGGATGAAAAAAAAAATGCCTTTAACTTTTTACATTGTTACCCATTTACCTAAAATATAGTATTAGCCTTTATTGAAGGAGCTTTCTCTTAACCATTTTGCTTGTGTCCTCCATTTGCAGTACAGAAAAGTATGGTCCAATAATGAAACAATTCAAAAATTTGCTTTTCCATGTCTACATTCAATAATTAGGCAATATTAAAAATAGGTTTCTTGCCTAATGCATAATATCAGTATAACCATTCCTGTAGTTTAGAATTTAACCATCTACAGAAAAATGAATGCAATCTGGGAATCCAGGAATCTTACTCTTGTTTAACAATGGAACAGAATACGTTTTACCTTTACTAGTAGGTAGCAGTGAAGGTTAATGTGGGAAGAGGCAATTCTAGCAGCAGGGGCAGCTCTGGTGTCATTTTTGGCCATTGCATATGTGACAGTGTTACTGGGGGCAGGGAGCTAAGAGGTGTATAAAGAAGAATCTAGTGGTCACTGGTCATGTAGAAGTAGGGGTGCCAGAAGCTGTTTTTATGTAATTAGTTTTATAAACTGGGTTTTGCCATTTGTATTTTTGTCATACAGGAATAATGTAAGGTTATTTGCTTCCTTTACTAGACCATAAGCTATTTAGGGTGGAAATCTTTCTCATTCATTTATTTCAGTCAGTTTGTCAACAAATATTTATTTCATGCTTACTAGGTTCAGGCAGTGTTTTAAAATCTGCAGATGAGTCTTGGCTGGTGTGACTTAGGGGATTGGGTGTCGGCCTGGGGGACTGAAAGGTTACCAGTTCGATTCCTAGTCAGGGCACATGCCTTGGTTTCAGGTCAGGTCGCCGGTTGGGGGCATGTTAGAGGCAACCTATCAGTGTATCACGTATTGATATTTCTCTCCTTCTCTTCCTTCCTCCCTTCCCCTCTCTCTAAAAATAAATAACACCTTTTTGGTTTGCATAAACACACTTATTTACTAACCAAAGGGCTGGTCCTAATTAAACTAACACTTGGAAATAGTTGCATGTAAAATGTTTGTGATGAAGATAACAGAACAGTAATGGGGAAACAAGCATGGAGAGATTTGCGTGTTGAACTGAGCTTGTTTATCCTCACAGCTAACTCCTGTTCAGAAGGATGATGGAATTTTCACTCAACTTTTTCATAGATCCGAGTACAGGTAACATAGTTCATAATGCATTCCACCACCATTTTCCCACCTTCCAATTTTCTTGTAATTGTGCTTTCCTTCCCATCCCACTCCTGATGTTGAACCAATGCACCCTCTTCAAAGTTGCAGATGGTCTTGAGTTTTTCTGCCATCACTTGTAGCTTCTTCGAACTTTTCTCCCAGGTAACATGAGAACTGTGTCATTTTCAATGTGCTCAGTTTTTACGGTGAGGTTTTTCTATCAAAAGTAATGGTACAGTCTGGTTTGGCCATGGCACCCATTTTCCGCAGAGCCATTCCCGCAACTAGCTCCTTCATGTACTCATCGAAGCCTTTGCTCTCCACTAAGTGCCATCTTCCTACCCATTGCTGAATGCTGGCCATGGTAGGCATGGGAGGTGTGCAGGCAACCAGAAAAGAGAAGAGTCTTGTGCTAGGAGCTTGGCCAAATAGAATCTTTAAATAAATAAAATCTAAAGGTGAACAAACATAACTTCTGTTTTTTTCGGTGGGGAGGGAACACAAAGCTAATAAGTATAATAGAATATATAGTGTGTCAGGTAGTTATAAGTGCTGGGAAAAAAGCAGGGGAGCATGATGGAGTGCAAGGATGATAATTTAAAATAAGATAGGTAAGTTCTATACTCTGGTTTCTCTTCAGATCGTATAAATCTTTCGCCTTTTAAAGTAAGATAGGTAAATTCTCACTGAGAAGGTGACATTTGATCAGAGACTTGCAGGAGGTAGGAAGGCCCACCTAGCAGATATCTGGGGGCAGATCAGTCCAAGCAGAGAGAGCAGGAAATGCAATGCCCCTGAGGTGGCAATGCCTGTTTGAAGAACTTGCCCTAAATGTTAAGGAACACCAAGAAAACTGGCATGGCAAGAGCAGAATATGTAAGGGAAGAGCAGTTGAAAATGGGGTGTGTTTGTACAGGGCACAGGTGGCAAACAAAAGGCCTGCGGGCCGAATCTGGTCTTCTATCTTGTTTTATCCAGCCTGGCACCTTGTTTCTTCTACCTGGTGGCAGCGCTGAGCTTTCACTTAGCTGTTAAGGAGTAGTTACATTTATACAGTCCTCAAATTATATTTGGCCCTTTGAAGGCAGCCTCGAGGCTGATGTGGCCCCTGAAAATTTCAGCCCTGAGGCTGAAAATGAGTTTGACACCCCTAGTATAGGGCATTTGAGTTTATTTTATTCTCATTGCTTGAAATGTCCTTTCCTTCCATTGCCAAATTTCTAAATTCCACCCCTTGTTCCAGGCCTAACTCAGACATCACTTAATCATTCCCTGGAGCCTTTTATCTTGCTGAAAGACTCCTCTTGGTTCTTAGGAGTTTTATCTATATTAGAATATAATATTCTGTTTCACATCCTATATTATAATTCCTTTGGGGCATTCTATAGATTCCTTGAAGTAACGTATCAGGTTTAAGATTTATTTGTGTCACCACCAGCAATCAATATTGAGTCTTCAATATAGAGAACTCTCAATAAATCTGTGCTGATGTATTTATTGGAGTTTCCTAGTTTGGGATAAAGTTTGGAATAGAAGTGACCTTCTAAATTCCCTTCCAATTCTTAAAATTTAGTCCTTCATTGACAGGAGGTTTTCAGAATCCATGCCTTTAGGATAAATGTAATGATAGAATAGCCATTACTTCAACTGTTTCTATTTTAAATGGAAATAAATCTCTTAAGAACTATATATTCAATGAGATTGACAGTTTTGAGTTTAATTTATTAAGCAGTATTTAGAGGTATGGTTGGGTTAACTGTTTCATACTGAGGTTTGAGTTCAGTAATAACGGTTTAACACTAAGCAGTTTGAAAAGTGCGTAACCATTTGCCAACCAGCTTCCCCTACTGCATTGGATTTTCATTCATTATTTCAGTGTTACCCTTGACTAGTGCAGATTTCCATTTCCTTTGCTGTAATTAAGTTTTAGATTTGATTGTGTCTCCAAGCTGCTATTAATGTGTGAGGCACATGAAATCACCACATATTTGGCTAAACTGAAGTTTTTGGTTCATTCTGTTAGAGTTTGACATTAAGAATTCAAGAGTATACTCAGAATAGATTCTCTTTTGTTTTTGCCTTCTATATCCTTGAACTATGTCTGCATAAGTTCAGATGTTTTTCTTGGTTTGTCTCTTTAAATTAATGCTTGGCCACAGTGACTTGGCAGCAGTAAACTTTAGTCTTTTTATATTTGCCTAGCAATAGTTGTATATTACTATAATTAACTAATAAAACTAATATTTCTTAAACCAGATATATTTTTATCTAGTTGTCAAACAAGAAAAAACCCTTGGGTTATGATTCCTGTATTATTAATAAACCTTAGTATATCCTTTGGTGAATCACTTTAATAAAGTAAAAAGTGTTTGTCTTTTATATGAATTATCTTAGTTGTTTCCACTGATTTAAAAGATTGTATATGTATACTTGTTGGAGAATTCACACGCGTATACAAACAGGGAAGTTTTCAAACTCTTACATACATGAGACTTGCCTCAATTTTCTTATACTTGTAAACTATATCCAATTATTTGTCAATGAAATGCAAATCCTAGAAGGAACTCTAAGATTGTTCATTTATTTTTTTAATGTCTTTACATGACAGATATAAAATATTGAAAGTCAAACTTTGTTTTCCTTTTTAAAAAATCCTTAAGAAAGATGCATCCATGTTTGTTGATGTCTTTTTTAGTGACTGTTGGACGATGTGGCAGATGCAATAGTTAAACTTACTTTTATGATCCAGATAGAAGTGTCAGCAGTTCTAAGTATTAATTAAGGTGTTAATACATATTGTATTAACACATAGTATTTAGGCTGTTTTATTGAGAAGATAATTCCAAGTGATTTAGTTTCTTTTCACATTAGTTAAGATGCTATTAGATACATAATAGCATCTAACTATGCTATTACTACAGGGTTTTATGTAGCCTGAGTCTTTCACTTAAAAGGAACTGTTAGTATACATAATAGGAAGTGCAAGAACAGTAGATAGATTTGAAAACTATTTGATTCAGCAAATCAATGACCTCATTCTAGATCCAATTTCTTTCTCTACCTGGCTTTTCACAAAGTTGATGTTCAAAGGCTGATTTCCTCCTTGAAATAAGCAGTAATCAATTCAATCCATAAGAGTAATCTGTTCCTCCAGTCCAAGAATATGTCTTTCCCTTCAGTCTGATTAGTCCTATCCAGGGCCAATAATATAGCTTACACTAATCAGGATCTACCCATGGAGCTGAGGATGAGGATGGAAACACAAATAAAATTGGTATTATGGAAGAGAGGAGTAGATAGATGTTGGGTAGGAAAGCAAGTTCCCACTATTCCCTCTGTATTAGCTCGTGTTCTTTCTTTTGAATAGATACTGATTTTTTCTTCTCTGTAATTTTAGATTGCTTCTGAGATTGTTAATATCAGGAATAGTTCTTGAAAATATGTGATTCTGAATATGTCACACAAAAGATATTAGTTTGGGGTATTTCTTATATCAAAGGATCATTGAAAATGTCCATTCTACTGTGATTACGGTTTTTGTACATGGTGTGCTTGAAGACTTGCTTTTAAAAAAATTTAACTTTAACCTGTTGAAAATTAAAGGAGGAAATAAAATATTCAACATTACAGTGATTCTTGGCTTTAGGAGAAGGGTTATAAATTGGGCAGTGTTACAGGTCATTCCTCTGCCTTTCTAAGCAGACAAAGGCTTTCTTTAGAGCTATTTGTTTCTTTAGCAAAGCCATTGATTATTAAATTATTTATTGTTTTAATTTTTAAATGTTTCTTTTTTTGTGATTATGTGGAAAATATTTAAGTATTTAGATCCCTAACATCACCCTTGATTTCATTATCCACAGATAACTATTAACATATATTTGTATTTCTTCCAGTCTTTTTCTATATCCTTTCAGAATGCCCCAGTGAAAAGTAAACACTTTTTAGACATTGATAACACAGAATGAATGCATCAAAGCTATTGGTGGATTTATTGAACATTTCTTTAAGATAATTAAATATGTTAATGTCTGGCTTCTCTATGTTAAATTGTTTAAAATACATTAATATATATTAATAGCCTTTAATAATTTGCACATATTTTTCTCTTTGCACATATTGTAGCTCTTTCTCTTTTACAAAATTGAACTCATATATAAACTGAGTGTATCAGGGCTCTTCCCTTTTCTGATTCTGAAGAGAAATATTTGCTAAGTTTTGTTGGAAAATCAGAATTTATTCTTATCTTTAGCACTTGGAGTTGACTTTGTACTTGTGGGTTATGAATCTCTTAACTGTTGCTGATAAGCCAAGTTGACTCTGAGTTGTAGACCAGCTAGGGAAGCCAGACCCCTTCACGAATATTGTTATATAAAACTCTCACATCTTTGCCCATTCTGTCCTTTCAGCTTTCCCCTTACCAATCCTTTGTGCTGCAACGAAAGTGAAAAACTTTCTTCACTGAATGATCAGGCAACTCAGAAAGCATGTTGCAGTGTAGGAAGAATAAAGGCCATAGTTAGCTAACAGGTGTTTAGTTCTTAAGACTCTCAGGGGAGGAACTTCTAGACAGTCCCTTGAGAAGTGGCCTTTTTGCATATTACCTGACCTGAGCATTACATTCTCTTTTCTCTGCCCATATTTTTCAACAAATATTTATTTTTGTATGACCCTGTTTTACAGGTCATATGGTTGGTAACATTGTGCTGAGTAATGTGAGTTTACATTCTAGTGACAGGAGACAGACAATAAGTTGTGTAAGATTCTGATTAGTCTGTGAAGAAAGGTGAAATAGTGTAAAGGGATATAGTGTGGGGGAGGGGCAATATTAGATAAGATAATCAGGGAAAGCCTCTTTGTGGACCTGACCTTTGAAAAGAGAATGGAGGAAAAGGTACAAGGAATAGGAAACATAATTGGTAGGTACAAAATAGAGAGGGGGAGATTGAGAATAGTATAGGAAATGTAGAAGCCAAAGAACTTATAAGTACAACCCATGGACATGAGCTAAGGCAGGACAATGCTGGTGGAAGGGAGGTTGCAGGGCGGAGGGGAATAAAGGGAGAAAAAAAAATGGGACAACTGTAATAGTATAATCAATAAAATATTCTTTAAAAAAAAGTATTGAATGAAGTAAAGGAGTGTGTGAAAACACCTGAGGAAAGAATGTATCTGACAGAAATAGGTTCAGGATTCCTTATATGGAACCAAACATGGCCTGTTGAGAAAGAGCAAGAAGGCAAGCTGAGTGATTACAGGCAAGAGTGGAAAGAGATGGGGTTGGGGAGAAAGATAGGGCCAGATCGGACCTCCATGCAAATCTTGCAGCCCCTTCAAACCTTTCAGTCTGATTATATTATTCCCAACATGCTCTCTACAAGAAATATTTCTCCTTGGATCTTTCTTGTAATTTACATAAATGAACAATGCCTCTGGCCTCTGTGGGAGAGGTAGGGATGCTCTCTCCTGCTCAGTTATTTTCTTTTCCACCCAGTTATCTTAGGCTGTTGGAGTGCTTAACCAATGAATAAATGCAAAGTGAGTACTGCAGTTCTCTGCAGCCTCTATACGAATTAGACCAATGATCAAGCTGGTTCCATTTCCTAAGATACCTGTGAAGTAATACAACTTGAGAAAAAAAAAATTCTTTTTCTCAGACATCTCATAGCCTTAATTGTAGGAGTGCAAAGTTTATGTGAAGTCCACTAGACTACCTTTATTATTGGGCTGAGAAGCATTTACATCTTTCTTTCTTGGTTGAAGTCTGGTGTAATTACAAGAATCGCTAGCTGTCAGTCATTGTTCTCTTTGTTGTCCTGGAGTAAAGGGCTCTTTGTCAGTGTGCCAGATCCATTATTTCAATTCCTGTGTGCTAAGTGGGAAAGATCGCTAGTTCATCCCACTACCTAGATATCTTACTATTTCCTGTCATTAATATATCTTAGTGTGATTGTTTAAACTAATTTTTACAGTAATAAAATATACATAACAAAATTTATCATTTTAATTGTACAGTCCTGTGGCAGTAAGTACACTCACATTGTGTGCAGCATCACATCATTCATCTCCAGAACTTTTTCATCTCCCCCAAACAAAAATTTGGAAGATTATGTATCTAAGGGAACTGTAGAACATTCCAGAGATTATTCTCAGTTACCTTTGTATTTCCTCAGACTGAATTGCTTCTTTTATTTTTATTTTCAAAGACTCCAGTGTTTAAATTATGTGAGCTTTATTTGGGAATGAACTTCCTAATTTTAAAATATAATATCTTTCAATATTCTTTCTAAGAATATATCTATAAGGAGACTTTTTAAGGAAAAAGTATTATGATGAAACTGGCCTCAGCTTTTGTAAAAAGAATTATCTAACCTTAAAAATATCCTTATTAAGATATAATTCACATACTATATAATTTGCCCACTGAAAGTGTATAATTCAATAGTCTTTATTGTTTTCCCCATTATGCAGCCATTACCATAATTCTGCTGTGACATTCATGTGAATTCATCTGAACTTTTTATGTGAACATTTGTTTTCATTTTTCTTGGGTGTGTACCTGGAAGTGAAATTGCTAGGTTATATGGTAACTCTGTGCTTACTTGTTTGAAGATCACACTGTTTTCCAAAGTGACTGTACCATTTTATATTGCCATCTGCTATGTATGAGGGTTTCAATATCTCCATATTCTCATTAACTTTTGCTGTGGTCTGTCTTTTTTTATTCTAGTCATCGTGATGGATGTCAAGTAACATGCCATTATGAATTTGATTTGTATTTTCTTAGTGACAGATAATTTTGATCATCTTTTCAAGTGATTATTGGCTATTTACATATCTTTAAAAAAAATCTGTTAGAATCTTTGCCCATTTTTAAGTTGTGTTTTTGTCTTTTTATTATTGAACTATGAGAGTTCTGTATATATTATGGATGCAAATTCCATATCAGAATCATGATTTGCAAATATTTTCTCCTATTATATGGGTTGTTTTCACTTTCCTGTTGATGTCATTTGCAACACAAAGATTTCAAATTTTGATGTCATCAAGTTTGTCAGTTTTTTATTTGATTTTGCTTTTTGGTGTAGTTAAATTTAAGAAAGCTTTGTCCAATCCAGGGTCATAAAGATTAATAACTATTAGTTTTAGTTCTTATATTTATGTCTAAGATCCATTTTGAGTTCTTTTATGTATGGTATGAGGTAGGGATCTAACTTCATTTTTTGTACATGGATATCCAGTTTTCCCAGCACCATTTGTTGAAGAGACTATTCTTTCCCCATTGAATTGTCTTGAAACTTTAACTCCAACTTTTTAACCTAAATTTTACCTTGTTTTTGAGGTCTCAGGCCTTTTCATGTGCTACCATGACTCAGTGTCTCTCTTTAAGTATTCAAACACAATATATCATCATCTCAGCTATTTTTTATTTAAATTCAGTAATAGGGTCTTGCCCCTGATACTGGAAAACATCTTAGTATTGGAGATGGTAGTTTTAGAATGATAATAGCTTTCATTTATTGAGTGCCTTCTTTGTTGTGCTAAGCATTTCAAATACATTTTTTACACTCTAAGGGGAAATAGCATAGTGCTCTTTAAAGAAATTTAATGAAAGTGCTAATACAGTTTCTGTTGTAGGTGCCTTCTTCCCTCCTTGTTTGGAATATAAAGCTAGTCCCATCCTGATCATCTGTTCTTTATGCACTCATGCTGAAGTGAGGCCTAGGCACAAACACAGAGTTTCTAGCAGCACTTACTACTTGGGAGATGCCTGTGCCCCACACAAAAAAAAATCACACCTGTGGAATTTTTTTTTCTTGCTGGGGCCTTCTCTTTTTTCTGATTCCTAATTGTTGGAGTGCTTTGTAGCTTAGTCCTTAGACTTCACTACATTTTAATGCAAAGAACTTTTTAGTGCAAAGAACTAATTATTTCCCATATGTTCCTTATTTTCCTGATTTTATTCTTTTGCTCAAATTTTTTTCTGCCTCCAATGTGCAATTTTAACTTGTCTATTGCCTGCATTTTTTAATTCTGTCAATACCTATTTTTTTAATCCTCATCTGAGGATATGTTCATTGAGTTTTAGAAAGAGAGGACGTAGGGTGGGGGAGAAAGAGAGGAAGGGAGAGACAGGAACATCTATGTGAGAGAAACATCACTTGGTTGCCTCCAGTAAGCACCCTAATTGAGGATCGAACCTACAACCTACACGTGTGCCCTGATGGGGAATCAAACCCAAAACCTTTGGTGCATGGGACAATACTCTAATCAAATGAGCCACCTGGTCAGAAATCTACCTATTCTTTATGGACCTTCCTAAATGTCTGTCACTTTTCTTCGAAGATGATAATCTTGCTGCTGAAAGTCATTATTCCTCTTTACTATTTATACTATTATGTATTATTTGTACTATTCATATATCAGGGATTGCCCTCTAATTTTGATTATAAAGATATCTATTTCTTTGTTTTTAAATATATTTTATTGATTATGCTATTACAGTTGTCCTAATTTTTCTCCCCTTTATTTCCCTGTGCCCTGTACCCACCCTCCCACCAGCATTCCCCCACCTTAGTTCATGTCCATGGATCATACATATAAGTTCTTTGATTTCTCCATTTCTCATATTATTCTTAACTCCCCCCATCTATTTTGTATCTACCATTTATGCTTCTTATTCCTTGTACATTTTTCCCCATTCTCCCCAATCTCCCACTACCTCCCCACTGATAACCTTCCATGTGATCTCCATTTCTGTAATTCTGTTCCTGTTCTAGTTGTTTGCTTAGTTTTTGTTTTTTAGGTTCAATTGCTGATAGTTGTGAGTTTGTTGTCATTTTACTGTTTGTATCTTTGATCTTCTATTTCTTTGATAAGTCCCTTTAACTTTTCATATAATAAGGGCTTGGTGATAATGACCTCCCTTAACTTGACTTTATCTGGGAAGCACTTTATTTGCCCTTCCATTCTAAATGATAGCTTTGCTGTATAGAGTAATCTTGGATGTAGGTCCTTGCCCTTCAAGACTTCGAATACTTCTTTCCAGCCCCTTCTTGCCTGCAAGGTTTCTTTTGAGAAATCAGCTAATTGTCTTATGGGCACTCCTTTGTAGGTAACTGTCTCCTTTTCTCTTGCTGTTGTTAAGATTTTCTCCTTCTCTTTCATCTTGGGTAATGGAATTATGATGTGCCTTCGTGTGTGCTTCCTTGGGTCCAACTTCTTTGGGACTCTCTGAGCTTCCTGGACTTCCTGGAAGTCTATTTCCTTTGCCAGATTGGGGCAGTTCTCCATCATTATGTTTTCAAATAAGTTTTCAATGTCTTGCTCTTCCTCTTCTCCTTCTGGCACCCCTATGATTCAGATGTTGGAACATTTAAAGTCGTCCCAGAGGTTCCTAAGCCTCTCCTCATTTTTTTTGAATTCCTGTTTCTTCATTCTGTTCTTGTTGAATGTTTATTTCTTCCTTCTCCTCTAAATCGTTGATTTGAGTCCCTGTTTCCTTCTTGTCACTGTTGGTTCCTTGTACATGTTTCTTTATTTCACTTTGCATTGCCTTCACTTTTTCCTCCATTTGGTGACCATATTCAACCATTTCTGTGAGCATCCTGATTACCAGTGTTTTGAACTCTGCATGTAATAGGTTGGCTATGTCTCCATCCCTTAGTTCTGTTTTTGGAGTTTTGATCTGTTCTTTCATTTGGGCCATATTTCTTTGTCTCTGTGCACCTGTGACATTGTAAAGGGCAGAGCCTTAGGTATTTGCCAGGATGGGGCAACTGACTTTGCTGCATTGTGGTGCTGTCTGTGGGGGAGGGGTCCAAGAGGGAACAATGCCGCTTGCTTGGCTCTTACCTGGCTTGGTTACTTCCCCTGCTACCCACAAGCAAATTGTGTCCTTCTGGTGATGATTCCCGGTGCATGGGCTTGTGTACATTCTAGGGTCCTGTGGCTCTCTCCAACAAACTCTCTTGTGAGGCTGTGAGTTTCTGCTGCCACCTCAACCCCCACTGGTTTTTATAGCCAGAGGTTTTGAGGCTTTATTTCCACGGTGCTGGAAGACTGTGTTGCACAGTCTGTCTTGCTCCCTAGTTGTTCCTCCCAGTTTATCTGCATGCAGATGTGGGACTACCTAGCCCACCAGCCACCACCTTGCCCTCCCCAGTCCTCCAGCTGCCACCTTTCCCTGAGTCCTCTTCACCCTGGCTGCCTATATCCACCCTTCCTACCAGTCTGGATATAGGTTTCTTTCTTAACTCCTCGGTTGTCAGACTTTCATACAATTGACTTTCTGCAGTTCTGGTTATTTTTGTTTTTAAATTTGTTTTTGCCCTTTCAGTTTTTCAAGGAAGCAAAGTATATCTACCTGTGCCTCCATCTTAGCTGGGAGTCAAAACAGATTTATTTCTTTTTTGGAATATTAAAAAAACAAGATATAAAACACTAAATAAAGGTTTAAAGTAGTTTTATTCATATTTCTTGTGTGAAGCTCTGAGAAAAGATATGTTTCTTTTTCATCTTGGTAATACTCAATATTCTAACATCTAGTGGAGTGAATGAATACATTTAGGAAAAAAATTCTTTGAATGTATGTGGGAAGGCGGGCTAAGGATAATGGTATATTTACTATTTGATTAAGAGGGAAATTTTGGTTTTGAAGATGACTTTTATGACATACATAAGGACAGGAAAGGAATGTAAGAAAAGTGGAAGTTTTACTAGTGAGTTACTGAATTTTTACAATTTGTTTTTCATTAATGCATTAAGAAATATTTATGCCATTTATAACTCTAGTTGTCTTTAGACTAATGTAATTTAGGAGTCATGACTAATGAAATGTACCTCTTGACTTCAATGGTGAAACTATAGTGTTAGGAATCTGATCAGACTGCATTTTGATCTTTAGTTTTGAAGGTATTGCTCCATGCCTTTTAGTTTCCAGTATTGCTTATCAAAAACCTGTAACAATTCTGATAACTCTTTGAGTATGATGTGTTTTACTGTCCAGAAAGTACATAGATTCTTGTTTGTAGTTTCTAAAGTTTCACAGATCCTTGCTATGAATCAGTTTTCATTCATTGTGATAGCTACTAGATGGGCACTTTTATTCTGAAAACTCTTGTCCTCTCTGGTTGAAAACTTCTCAGTTTCTGTGTTCTCCTTTTGAATCTTCTATTTGGAATTTCTCTGGATTGTTCTGCTTTCTTACCCTTTCTCTTCTGTTTTCTGTCTTTTTGCCCTTGACTCTATTTTTGGGATAATTTTCTCAACTTTATATTTCAGTTTTTCTCATGTGTCTTAAAATTTATCCTTATATTTTTAATTTCCATGAGTTCCCTTTTAATCTCCAAATGTTACTGTTTTCTAATATTCCTTTCTTGTTTCATAGTTGCATTATTTTCTTACCTCTCTGATATTAATGGTATGAATTTTAAATTTTTCTTCTCCCTACTTATTTTGTTTCCTCTGAGTTGCTTTCCCCCCATTTCATCTTTAGCTTTTATGTTAAATGTCCAGTGTCCTTGGTTGACTGCTCCTATCTAAGGCTAGGATACTAAAAACTAACTGGAAGCTTTGCATCTGTGATCAGAGGTTATCTATATGAGCTTTACTTGAGATGATCAGGCAATTTAGATAATTTAAGAATTACAATTGGTATAACAACAATCTCCCAAATCTTAGTGGCTTAACACAATAAAAGTTTATTACTCACTCATATAAAGTCTAATTTTGGTGGCCTTGATCAGCTAGAACCTTCTATGTGGGCAGTTTTTTGTCATTCTTGATAAGGGATTAAAGGAACTTCTGCATCTAACTAACATGAAAGATTGAGCAGGAATTTTTATGGGTGAGGCTTAGATGGTACACATATTTTTAACAACTGGCTTACCGGGGAGAAAACTCTAATTTGTAGTATTTGCTACAATGACAGCCAGTTTCAGGTTAACAACATTGATGGCCATGATGGCTTGGAATGCACAATTGGCTTTCAGCTCTGGCATACCACTGCATCCACCAGCCACATTCCATTGGCCAGAAATGAGTTGAATGGCTTCCCCTAAATTCAAGGGAGAATGGAAAATATTGTTGAATTGTGTGTCCAGTAGGTAAAGCAACTAGATTTTGGTGAACAAATAACACACAGTTTCTGCCATAGTTGGAACCTTCAGTGGCATTTAGATCTAAGTAGAGTTCCCAGGAGAAGTGTGTTCCAGGCTCTTGCCTGGAGGACAAAGAAGACCTGGCTATAGGAACTTTGGAAGCTGATTAAAGAAAAGGGCTAGGGATTTCAGCATTTAACATGTATACATTTTTTCACCCCACTCTCCACAATGTTTTCAGTGTGGTCCTTGTGTTTGGTTTCTACTGCCACTCTACCAAATGGCCACAAACTTAGTAGCTTAAAACAATGCAAACTTAATCACAGTTCCGTGATTTAGAAGTCTAACATGGGTTTTACTGGGCTAAAATCAAAATATCAGCAGAACAGCTTATCTTTCTGGAGGCTGTGGGAGAGAATCCATATCCTTGCCTTTTCCAACTCTTGGAGGTCACCTGTAGTCCTTGGCTTATGACCCCCTTTCTCTTTCTCATAGGCAGTTGCATAACATTTCTCTGATGACTTCTCTGGTCACATCCCCCTCTGACCACAGCCCAGGAAAGATTTCTTGATTTTAAAGTCATGTGATTAGATTAGGCCCATTTAGATAATATGGGGTAATCTTCCCATCTCAAGGTCATTAATTTAATCATATCTACAAACTCCCTTACTCTTGTAAGAGGATGTATATTCACTGGTTCCAGGGAGCAGGATATTGTCATCTTTGGTCGGTCATTATTCTGTCTACCATATACTCCTTGCCGTCCAAAGACCCTGTTTTTTCTACTCCTGGGAATAAGTCTACAGACTTTTATTGGGGATGGTAAAGGGAATTAAGCCGTCTTTCTGCGTCAACAGCCCTCCTTATTTTATATTCTTCTCTACATCTTCATTTCCAGAAGTACCTAAAAGCACCAATTCCTGAGTCTTTGGCTGTTTGTAATACAAATTGGGTCACTTCTTGGGTGTCCTGGTCACCAATTTAGGGTTACATTTACTGAGGGTACATTTACTGAGGTTACATTTACTGAGGCTTAATACTCTACCACTCATTCAGCCATTTGCCAAATTTTGTTGCCCTTGTTGTCCTTTCCTACTTTCCTCTCCTTGTGGGTTTATGTCTTTTAAAAAAAGAAGAAAACCAACCCTTTATTGTCATTTTTAGCTGAGTAAGAAGGCAACAAAAGTAGATGTATATTTAATCTACCATCTTATTTAGAACAGGGATTAATACTTTTAACTACTACACTATATTGTCTTTACTTCATTGCATCTTTTTATGTATATGTGGAAAATAACCTAGGTATTCAGTAAGATAAAGGAATGTGGATTCCATCATTTAGATTACACATTTATTTATTCAGTACCCTTTTATTGGCTGCTCTATGCTAGCCAACAAGAGAATTTCAGATTCAAAGAATACCTAGAGGAGCTCAGAGTCTAGTAGAATTCAGATATCTACAAAGGAAATTTGAACACTTTGTTATAAATGTATAACAGGAATAGAAACAGTATCAAGGAATCACTGAAGAAGGAGGAACTAATTTTTCCTGGGAAAATGTAAAAAAAGACTTCACAGAAGTTATGTTTGAGCGGAGTCTTTTATTATTATTATTATTATTATATTTTATTTAGTTATTTTTAGAGAGAGGGGAAGGGAAGGAGAAAGAGAGGGAGAGAAACATCAATGTGTGGTTGCCTCTTGCACACCCCTTGCTGGGGACCTGGCCTGCAACCCAGGCATGTGTCCTGACTAGGAATCGAACAGCACTTTAGTTCACAGGCCCACATTCAATCCACTGAGCTACACCAGTCAGGACTTGAGCTGAGTCTTAAAAGGATGTTGTTAGAGAATGGGGTGAGGAATGGGAAAATATAAAGGGAGTGAATGGTGAAAAGTTCAATGTTGCTGGAGCAGATTGTATAGGAAAGAAATAGGTGATGAAATTTGAGACTTAGGTCTGAGTTAAATTTTGGAGGGAGTTTTATGGCAGGGTAGGGAGTTTGGATTTTATTTTAGATCAGATGGAAACCATTTGAAGGGCTTTAAGAAGGGAAGAAACAAATACTATTTTTTAAGCAAGTAGTTCTGGTGATGTGTGGGATGGAGTAGAGAGACAGGTGGCAAAGTAAACATTTGGGTGGTTCTTAAATATTCTGAGTAAGAATCTGAGTTGAGATAATGTCTTTGAATCCAGCTTTACTGTTGCTGAAATAAAATTAACAGGACTTGGTGACTGAACAGACATGGGAAGTGAAAGAAAAGAAACCATCAAGAATTTTGGCTTAAGAGTCTGTGGAATGATGCTATTATTAACTAACATTAGAATATAGTAAGAAAAATAAGTTTTAGAAAAAATGTAATGTTTTTAATCTTTAGCATTTACATTTTAATTTAAATTTATGAGTTGCAAGTAGAGATATAACTGTTCAGAAAGTATCCAGCCACACAATATGAAAAATAGAGACATTTATTGAAAAAGATATCAGATACAAGGAACATTGTACATAGGACAATGATGCCTCTGTCCCCTTCAAAATAGGCACCTTGGGACTGTACACAGTCCTTCCAATTGCCATCAGCTGCCCCATCATATTTTCTTGAATCTTATCAACAGTTTGAAATCTCTTCCTTTTCAAAGATGATTTTAGTTTTGGGGAAAGCCAGAAGTCACAGGGCTTCAAATCTGGCCTGTTGCAGGGCTGAGTCACCTGGGTGATTTGATGTTTTGTCAAAAAACTATGAGACATGATGCATGAGCAGGTGCATTGCCAGTCACCAGTTGCCCATAGCTGCAGCCCTCTGAATCATCAGAATACTTTCCAGGGAGGAATGTTCAAGCTTAATGCAAAATTGGTTGCAGATTTGTTGCTGTACTAGGTCAGTCATTTTGAATGTGATATCCACATAGTACATGTGCTCACTCAACAGCATCTACCACCTCCACTTAGTAGTACAGTGAAGGTTTCATTTTTCAAGCACGCACATACCAGTTCACTCTTTTTGCCTATCAGTTGATATCGATGTCCTGAAAACCATTCTTGTTATTATTAACAATAGTTGGACTTTTTCCAGGCTGACCTCATATATACTTGGAAGCTGGAAATATCTATCCCAACTCAGAAAAGAAGGCAGCCTTTTTTTAGGCACTAGACACATGGGAGATTTGAAGATTAGGAAGATAACGTGGTTGAAGCCACAAGAGTAGGTACGGTCATTCAAGGAGCACTGTTTATCTCTAGATGATGACTAGAAGGAAGTGATAGAAGCAATAAAGCAAACAGAGAAAAGGGCAACTGTCTTATACGGTGTTTTTTTCCCACTTCCTCCTTATTTCTTTTCAATTTTTAAGTGAAATATTGATTAGGTACAAAAGAATATTTATATATTAAATATCTATAAAATACAATAAATAATGCCCTGACTGCTGTGTGTTCACCACCCGTTTTAAGAAAAATTAGCAATATCTTTGAAGTCTTTCTGTATCTCTCTTGTATTTCACACTGTTTCCTCTCTATAACCACAATTTTGAATGAATGAATGAATGTATGTATGTATGTATTTATTTATTTTTAGAGAGGGGAAATGGGGGAGAAAGAGAAGGAGAGAAAGACATCAGTGTGTGGTTGCATCTTGCACACCTGCTAATGGGGACCTGGCCCACAGCACAAATAAATGCCCTAGACTGGCAGTCAAACTGGCAACCCCTTGGTTCGCAGGCTGGCACTCAGTTCCCTGAGCCACATCAGCCAAGGCTACCATTTTTAATTTTTAATATCATTTTCATTTTTGTGCTGCCATATATTTTCTTACACAATTATTTAGTTTTGCATGTTTTTGAACATAAAAAATAGAGTGCTCTTTACAGTCTTCTATGACTTAATTTTTTATTTTTTAATTCATTTTTTAATGTTTTATTACTTATTGTTGTCCCAATTTTTCCCCTTTTGTCCCCCTCCACTCAGCCCACCTCTCACTTCTGTGGTCAGTCCTCATACTGTTGTGCATGTCCATGGGTCCTTCATATATGTTCTTTGACAAATCGCTTCACCTTCTTTCAAACAGTCCCTACCTCTTTTCTCCCCTCTTACAGCTGTCAGTCTATTCCATGATTCTGTGCCCCTGGTTCTTTTTTGCTTATTAGTTTATTTTGTTCATTAGATTCCCCTTATAAGTAAGACCATATGGTATTTGTCTCTCACCAGCTGGCTCATTTCACTTAGCATAATAGTCTCCAGTTCCATCCATCCTGTTGTTACAGGGTGCAGCCAAGAGGGGGGCCCCAAATAGGCATTTGAAATGGGGTCCAGAACTTAAGGTGTCCAGGAGATTTTAAGATGTCTCCATCCCCCACCCCAGGGTGTGGGTTGGGGGAAGGGACAAATGAAGCAGGGCCATTGAGAGCTGTTTTGCATAGCAACAGCCTTGCAGCTAACCTCTGGGTTGGTCATTTAACATATCTATAGCCTTTGGCTGGTTGCATAGATATGTTAAGTAGCTGTGATCAGCTCTAAGACAGGGGAACAGAAGTAACTTCCCCACCTAGATGTAACTGGGGGCGGGTCCCCTGCGTTACAGCGCCTGCGTGGGAGCTCAGAGAGGATTGGCTCCAGGATATGGGGCCACGCCTGCCCAGACTCATGATGGCAGCCCAGTAAAGCTGAAAGGATACGAGTTCCAGCATGTGAAGCTGAGTGTGGGAGGAGTCGGAAATGAGGCTGCAGAGGAAGATTGGCCGCGGGGATTTAAAAACCCAGATTTGGCGGCCATTAGGGAGGAGAACCATGTGTAGCCCTGAGAAGAGGGGAACCATGCTGCCATTGGAGCAGAATCATGCGCAGCCCTGGGAGGAGAACCATGCTACTTTAGGAAGGAGAAGCACGCGGACTTGACGGAGGGTAGACTCCTGCAGCCCTGAGAAGAGAACCACGCGGCAGCCCTGAGGAGAGAACCACGCGGCCTGGCAGAGTGGGGCCCCCACAGCTTTAGAAAGGGGAACCACCACCTGGTTTTAGCAGAGATCCCGACGACTCAGCTGAGGGTGCTGGGAACCCAGGGAGGTCTCCCAGCCGAGATGGAGTACTAACTGGGAAGAACCAGAGGACTACTTGAACCATGGACTTCTCTTTCCTTTCCTGAGATACGGTACTCTAGACTGGGCAAAGGGGGAAGGAAGGAAGGACTGTGTCTGTTTGTGGGTGTTTTAAGGGACTTTGGGATTTTGGTGAAGACATTAGGTCACTACTTTAAGTCTGTATAGCATTAAATAAACGTTTCCTTTCCTTTTCACAAATCTCTGGCATTGAGAGACGTCTTTCCTCTGGTGGCGGACATAACGGACCCGGGGCCTTCTTTCAGTAATAGTATATCATCCCAGGCCCCCCTTGTGTGTTCTGTAACACTGTCACAGAAGGTAGTATTTCTTCTTTCTTTCTGCTACATAGCATTCCATTTGTAGATGTATGAGTGTTTTAATCCACTTAATCTGATGGGCATTTAGGATGTTTCAAAATCCTTGCTATTATAAATAGCATGATGAACATAGGGATGCATAAATTCTTTTCAGTTGGTGTTTCAGGATTCTTAGGGTATATTCCCAGCATTCTGTGATTTAATTTTTAAAACACTCATCATTCTAAGATCATCATTGGCATTATATCTATTGTAGTCATTTTTCATTGCTGTGTAATATTCCATACATGAATAAACCACAGTTTATTTATGCATTCTAAGATTAAATGAAATTTACATTGTAGTTTTTTTGGTGCTACAAACAGTGCTGCTATAAGCAGTCTGGCAAACATCTTTTTAGATTTATCTAGGGCATGATATTTGAATAGCATTGTCAACTATTTTACTGGCATGTTCAGCTTTACTAGGTAATGCTGGTTCTGTTTTCAGAAGTGGTTGTTCGAATGTACTGTTCTAGTATTATATAAGTGCTTTATTGTTATACTCTTGACAATACTTGATATTATTATACGTTTTTATATGTCTTCATCAATAGTATATAGGCACATAATGTTGTGATTGTAGTTTTAATTAGCAGAGGATTTTTCCCCCTTTTTTCTTCTGTTCCTTGAGAACATAAATATCTTTCATAGTTTATTCATCATTCTGGTTTCCATTTTCTGATAACATTCAGAGGTGAGTAAGGTGGATGGACTCTTAACCTCAATTTACACTTAGTTAAGCATTCTTAATTGGAAGCTCCAGACTTTATTCCATATAGATTGGCTATGTGAATTAATTCTACCTTTACTTCTCTGTTTCATTTTACTTATTTGTAAGTCAAGGGGCTTTGACTAATTAATTTGTTATGTCCCTTTTACTAGTGTCTATAATTCATCTGTCTAATATGTTCTTGTTGGTCTTGAAACTTAGAAATAAGTTATATTGTAGTGGTACACTATAAAACATTGATTTTTTTTGTTTGTTTCTCATAAGAAAATGTTGGGTTTTGTTTCTGTAAGATGTGATATGTCAGTTCTACAAGGAGTTATCAGATGAATTTTCCAGGCAGGTATCACTAATTTTATTTAAAAATTTTTTTTAAGTAATTTTTTATTTTTCAATCAGAGTTGACATACAATATTATATTAGTTTAAGGTGTACAACATAGTGACTAGATATTTATATAACTTATGAAGTGGTCACCCTATAAATCTAGTACCCATCTGATGTCATACATAGTTATTACAGTATTATTGACTGTATTCCCTATGCAATACTTTACATCTCCATGACTGTTTTGTACTATGATTTGTACTTCTGAATCCCTTCCCCTTTTTCACCCATCCCCCTAACTTCCCTCCCACCTGGCAACCATCAAAATTTTCTCTGTATCTATGAATTTATTTCTCTTTTGTTTGTTCATTTATTTTGTTTTTTAAATTTCACATATAAGTGAAATAATATGGTATTTGTCTTTCTGTGCCTGACTTATTTTATTTAACATAATACCCTCTGGGTCCAACCATGTTGTTACAGGTGGCAAAATTGCATTCTTTTTTATGGCCAAGTAATATTCCATTGTATGTACATACTACTTCTTTATCCATTCATCTGTTGATGAACACTTAAGCTGCTTCCATATATTGGCTATTGTAAATAATGCTGCAGTGAACCTATGGATTTATATGTCTATTTGAATGAATGTTTTGGATTTTTTCAGATAAATACCCAGAAGTGAAATTGCTGGGTCTTTCTTTGTCTCATGTTATAGCCTTTGTTTTAAAGTCTATTTTATCTGGTGTAAGTATTGCTCCCCCAGCTTTTTCTTTAATTTCCATTTTCAGGAAATACCTTTTTCCCTCTCTTGACTTTCAGTCTGTGTGTGTCTACCCATCTCATGTGAGTCCCTTGTAACCAGCATATGTAAGGGTCTTAGTTTCTTATTCATTCAGCCACCACTTGTCTTTTGTTTGGAGCATTTAATCCATTTACATTTAAAGTAATAGTTGATAGATATGTAGTTGTTGCCATTTTATTATTCATCATTTTGATTTTTTCTTTCTTTTTAAGGAATCCTCTCCAACTTTTCTTGTAATACTGGCTTGGTAGTGATGAATTCCTTCAGCTTTTTCTTGTCTGGGAAGCTCTTTATTTCTCCTTCAATTTAAATGATAGCCTTGCTGGGTAAACTAGCCTTGGTTGTAGGTCCTCGCTTTTTCTTCACCTTGAATATTTCATGCTAATCCCTTCTGGCCTGAAATGTTTCTATTGAGAAATTGGATGATAGTTTTATGTGAGCTCCCTTGTGGGTAACTACCTGCTTTTTCTCTTGTGGCTTTTAGGATTCTCTCCTTGTCTTTTAAGTTTTGTCATTTTAATTAGGATGTGTCTTGGTGTAGGCCTCTTTGGGTCCATCTTGTTTGGGACTGTTTGTACAAACAAGACTTGTGTGTTTTTCTTTCCCAGATTAGGGAAGTTTTCAGTCATTGTTTCTTCAAACAGGTTCTTGATCCCTTGCTCCCTCTCTTCTCCTGGTATTCCTGTGATTCAGATGTTGTTATGTGTCCCAAAGGTTTCTTAAGCTCTCCTCAGTTTTTTAAATTCTCTTTTCTTTTTGCTGCTCTGCTTGGGTGTTTTTTTTACCTTGTCTTCTGAATCACTGATTCAGGCCTCTGCTTCATTTAACCTATTGTTCATTCCTTCCAGTGTATTATTTATTTTAGGTATTGCATTGTATATTCTGACTGGCCCTTTTAGGGTTATGTAGTCTCTTTTTTTCATGCTTTTCAGTATCCTTAAAATTATTACTCTAAACTCTATATCTGGAAAATTACTTGCCTTCATTTCATTTAGTTCTTCTGGAGAATTCTCTTGTTTTTATGTTGGGACCGATTTCTTTCCATTTTGGCTGCTTCTTTGTATTTGTTTCTGTGTTTTAGGTAGTTCTGCAAAAACTCTAGGACAGACTTATGTGAGATGCCGCTCATGACTGGCCCTGAGCAACCTACTTGGAGCTATCAGTGATGCACAGGTTGTGGCTCCCTCTGTTAGGTCTGGTTGTATCCAGAAAGAGCCAGGCTGTGCACTAAGCCCGGCTTTTACCAGCATAGTTTCCCAGGGAGGGTCAGCTAAAGTCTCAGAGTTCCCAGAGGTCTGCTTTCACTGTTAGGTTTAATCACTAATATAGCCTCCATCTATACTCAGCAGCCTGGCTTAAGCTTCACATGGTGGAGCCAATGCTCCTCCCTAGGCTGATGCCTCATGGAGGGATTGCTCTGCCTAAGAAAGATGGCTCCTGCAGTATGTGGAATAACTCAGTATAGGAATCCTGGTAGCTGATTTTTCAGCTCTCTCCGCAGAACCACCAGCCCCAGACTCTTCTCATGAGTCTCTAGGCCACTCTGCCTTTCCTCTATTAGAGCCCAGCAGTAAGTGGCTGCAAAAGAAGTTTTGTGCATTGGTCCTTTAAGAGGCTCTCTGCATCTCTGACAGACAGAAACCCTGCTGCTTTTACAGCTGGGTGTTATTTGGGTTCCTTTCCTGGTTCTGGTGCTTTAGACCAGGGGGCCTAACTTGGGATTTAGAACTCACTTCTCAGGGGGAATCCCCTTGACCACTTAATATACCTCCCGAAATTCAGTTGCCCTCTATGGGAGTTCAGCCCTCTCATGCCTCCATACTGTCTACCAGTCGTGTTGTGGTTAAGTGGTTTCTTCTGTATGTCATTGGTTATGAGGCTTCTCTCCAGCTAGTGTTCAGTTGGTTGTTCGGAATGATTTTTCTTTAATTGTAATTCCAGTTTGGTCCTAGGAGGTTATTATAGCTTCCCCTTACTCCTCCACCATCTTGGGTCTCTTTTGCTGCTGTTTAGAGACTCTCTTTGTCTTTAGCCTTGGGCACTTTAATTATGATGTGTCTTGCTGTAGACCTTCAAGTTCCTCTTGTTTAGGACTCTGAGCTTGCTGGGCTTATATGTCTATTTCCTTTGCCAGGTTAGGGAAGCTTTTAGTTCTTCAAATAGGTTTTTATTCCCTTGTTCCCTTCTTTTCCTTTTGGTACTCCTATGATGTGAATCATGTTATGCTTGAAGTTGTCCCAGAGGCCCCTGAAATGATACTCATTTTTCTGAGTCCTTTTTTCTTTTTGCTGTTTTGATTGCGTGTTTTCTGCTACCTTATCTTCCAAATTGCTGATTCAATCATATGTTTCATCTAATCTGATTTGGATTGCTTCTGATTATTCTTCATTTCAGTTATTGGTCACTTCTGACTGCTTCTTTTTATGTTTCCTTTCTCTTTGTTGACGTTCTCACTGAGATAATGGAGCGTCCTTATAACTAGGGGTTTGAACACTGTATCTGGTAGATTGCTTTTCTCCATTTTGTTTAGCTCTCTTTCTGGAGCATGATCGTTTTTTCATTTGGAACATATTTCTTTGTCTGCTCATTTTAGCCACCTCCCTGTGTGTGTTTCTATATATTAGGTAGAGTTGCTATGTCTCCTGGTGTTTGTAGAGTGGCCTTTGGAATAGATGTTGTGGGGGATCTAGTGCTGTAGTCTCCATGGTATAGAACCAGGTATGGAACTTGAGCCGGGTGCTCCAGGAGTATCCCTTGTGTGGGTTGTATATGCCCTCCTGTTGTAGTTGAGCCTTAATTACAGTTGGCATGTCATTTGGAGGGATTGACCCTCATGCTGATTGGTCATGAGAACTGGCTATGACTGTAGCTGAAGAGCTGTTTGTGCAGGGGTTGACCCTACAGAGCAGGACTGGTGCCTGCTGAGTCTTCCCTTAAGAGTATGTCATTTGTGGAAGTGTTTGGGAGGGACTTTAGTACAGGCCAACGTCAGCTGCTGCCTTGACCCTTTTCTGGGCTACTGAGTACAAGCTACAAAGTTGATCATCAGATGGTTGCCACTTATGCTGGGCATGGTTGCCACTTATGATGGTTGATCATCAGATGGTTGCCTGGGAGAGGCTAAGGAGAATTGAGGCTGGCCACTGCCAGTGCCAGGCTTGGGACTCCTTAGTAAGAGATATGGGACACAATGAGGCCAGACACTGTTTATTTTGGTTTTTGAACCTTCAAGAGATTTTGGGAAAGTCTGAAGCATAAGTCAAGACAGACCATTTTTATGGAAAAGCCACTGGAAGTAGCTTGGGTGGGCCTGCAAGTTGGGTGAGGCAGGATCTCAGGGAATCACCACAATTAGCCAAATGGTAAGGTTGATGGAGGCCCACGTATGGCACCCACCTTCAAGTGCCAGATGGGTTGGGAAAGGGATCAACAAAGGAACAATGGCCTCTGACAGCACTTCTGTCTGGTAGAAAGCTGCTCCTCCAGCCCTCACCCAGAGGCCAGACAATTCTTTTTTTCTTTGGCACCCTTTGAGCTGCCTCCCCAGAGTGAGTGAATCTGTCCTAAAGTAAGTCTCTGCACTGCAGGCCCTTTAAAAGGAATGCCTAGGGCTCCAGAAGCCCTCCATCTCAGTCAGCCACAATCCCTTCTGGTTTTTACCCCTCCTACCTGCCTCCAACTGGCTTCTTTGCTATATCCTTAGTTATAGGACGTCTGTTCAGCTAGTCTTCTGGAGGTTCTCAATGAGGGTTGTTCTGTAGTTTAGTTGTAATTTTGTCCTGGTTGTGGGAGGATGTGAACACAGCATTTACCTACTACTCCACCTTCTTGACCAGAAGCCTGTTTTAAAAGTTTAAAATGCTGTTAAACCTGTAAATTTGATCCTAACATATGTGAATTGTTCTTTCTCAGAGTGAAGATACACAACAGCAAATCATCAGGGAGACGTTCCACTTGGTATCTAAGAGAGATGAAAATGTTTGTAATTTCCTAGAAGGAGGATTGTAAGTAAAGCATTTCATAGACAATTCTAATCTTTGACTATGATTAAAATATATACTGCTAAACCTGTTTATGATAAAATTCTCCTAATTTTAATGAATTGCATTAGGTGAATTAAGTGACACCTATATTAGCTATAAGTCTAATTTAAAGAAATTTTTAAAGATAAGCAATTTTTAAAAGAATTTTATAAAAATATTTCATGTAAAGTAATATGTTCATATAGTAAAATTTCAAACATTACAAGGAAAGTATAAAATGTAAATCAAGAGTCTCTCTCTTCCAATTTTAGACCTTCTTCCAAGTTTCTTGTGTATCCTTCTAGAAAATTAATTTTGCTTTGACTGGCATATAAAAGTATGATCTTTAAATATTTTACTATGGAATCAAACTGTGTATGCTAGTTTGCATGTTGTTTGTTTTCACTTAGTGTTTTGAAAAGCTTTGCAAATAAACATGTCTAGAGCAACTTATTGTTTGTAATGACTACAGGCTATTCCTTGTAGTGTAGGGTCACTTGTTTATTTTGTCATGATAAACAAGACTGAAATCTGCTTTTCAAATATATGTCTGTGTGTGTGTACATGTATATGTATACGCAAATCTTTATATAGATAGATCAGAAATCAGCTTATTTTTTATTTTAAATGATTAAGAATTACCTATAATCTATATAGTATTATATGTCAAATATGTTTCAATAAAAATAAATTTAAAAATAAGATTACTTATAATTAACTTGACAACTATTATAAATACTTTTAAATTAATGGGTTTCATGAAAATAATTTGCACTCAGTTTTATAAATGTTCCCACATGTTTATATAGTTAATTTCTTAATAAGATATTTTCTTAGTGACAATTCAACAACTAAACTATAACTGAGTCCGATTATGAATAATCACAGGTTAGAGAAACTACACTTATATTTTAAAGTGTATGATGCATAGTGTGAAAAATAGGATAGTAGCAAAGTTATTTTTTTCTGAACATAAATTACTTTTTATCATGTAGAAAGTTTACTTTCATTTCACAAGAGGTTATATCATACTGCACTTAAATTGACAAAATGTTTGTTAATTTTGCCATTAACTCAAGGCTTCCGATTTATAGTTGAGACAGGTGCACCTGCTTTCTGTTTTTATATTTTAATTGTATTTTTCTTATTTCTCTTAAACTTGTATAGTTTAGTTGTCTTTACCATTACTATTACTTTCTTTCCTATCAGCCTCTTAATCTCTTATCTCATAAGAAACTTACCAGCCAGCATAATGCACTGCATGTGATAGGTGTGCAAGAACTCAATTGATCTAACCAGGGAGCTGTTTGAACTAGAAATTATGGGTTGATGTTGTGATCATTCTTTTCCAACCTTATAAGAAGTAGAAGGCAAATATTGCATCATAGATGAGGCTGCACATCTGGTTTAGTCCTAGTTTTGTCACTAGCATGTTGGTTTTCCTGAACAGGTAACTTAAATTTTTGTATTAATACCTCAGTTTTTAACCTATGTGAAATGAGGTATTTGAACTAAGAGAATTTCTAAAATTCTGTGGTTTTATATGGCATCTTACATTCCATACAAGAATTTGTATCAGCCTTTATCATTATTGTATTGTAGTTTAAAGATGAAATTGTATTTTAAAGGCAAAATACATTCTTGCCATATTAATATCTTTATTTCCTTTTAATAACATTAATAGCCATTTAACAATTTTTATAAGTTTGGTCATCTTCTTTTAAAACAGAGCCAAGCAAAAGTTTAAGACAAATGCTAAATTGTTGATTTTAGATGAAATAAAGCCTGACCTCATTGCTTACTAATCTTTCTTTGTCTGCAGACTGTCTTTTTCTTTCTTGAACATCCATATTTTGTTCTTGATAAAATGGCCTTTTTATTCATTGTTATCCCTGGCTGACATGCCCCCTTCTGAATTTTGTCATGGCTGGCTCTTTTTGTCTTTTTCAAAGAACAATTGTAATCATAACCTATAAAAAATTTCAGAGAATCTTTAAAGTGCATAATCATATTTTTAATCAAATCTTTTCTAGAAATATCTACCACAGGAAAAAGTTTGTCAAAGATTATTTCCCCTCTTACTGTTAGAGAATATAAATATAGTGATACTTAGAGAAGTTGTTTCTACAGAACTTATTAATTCAGTGTTACTTTTACTGAATAAATAATAGATGCCATTTTCCCCTGTCTTGTTCCAGTGTTCAATTAGCTTTGATTACATTTAGTCTTGATTTTTTTTTGTTAGTGTTAGAGGGTATTTTGAGAAGGTGAACAAACTGATTATTGTAAATTTAACTATGAAATATCTAAACTGTGTTTAGAAAAATATAAGAAGTTTGGAAAGATTATTTGTAAAATGCTATATATTGTAAGTAAAAACATTTGGTGAAATAATTGAATATCTCTTAGTTCAAGGATTTTTTTTTTTGCATTTGTATTTCAAAACAAAATGTATTTTTGGAGATCTTGTTGGGAAATCTGTCCAAACTTAAGAAGAAATGTCATTCTTTTTTTTTTTTATTGCTAATCAGTCTTAAGCTGTGTAATTTACTGTTAGCTGTGAAATTAAATTTAGTAAACACTTACAAATGCCCCGTGATCTGATTTCTTACCCTTTTGACCTCATTGCTTACTAATCTTTCTTTGTGTGCAGGCTGTCTTTTTCCTCCCTGAGCATCCATGTTTTATTCCTGATGAAATGGCCTTTCTATTAGTTGTTACCTCTGCCTGAAATGCTCTTTTGTAAATTTTGTCATGGCTGGCTCATTATCATTAGATCTTGGCCTAAATGTCACTCTTAATATCTAATCTGAAGTAACAAATCCACCAATGTGGTATTATCCCATTTGGATTATCTTTCTAGTGCTTTCCACTCTGATAATTTTTCCTTATTTGTTTGTTGTTGCTCCTTACCTCCTATCAGTGCCTGACACATAGTAGGTACTCAGTTAGTAGTTTAATGAAAGAATGAATTAAAATTAAACACCAGCATCTCTTACTTAACATTTTTGAAGAAAACCATCTTAATTACTTAGTCTCTGATACAAGTTCGCTTGAATGCAATGCCATTAAATGTTACCTTTCATTTTATAAAAAGGTTTTTAAGCCAGTTGTCAGTTTGCTTTAGCTAATGAAAATGTTTTTTATTTTGTTCTTACAATGTTCCAATTGTTTGTTTTGTCATTTAGATTAATTGGAGGATCTGACAACAAACTGATATATAGACATTATGCAACATTATATTTTGTCTTCTGTGTGGATTCTTCAGAAAGTGAACTTGGCATTTTAGATCTAATTCAAGTAAGTTAACATTTGTCTCTGTCTTCAATAACAATTTTGGCATTTATATTTTTAAAAACTTGCATGTTGTAACACACACACTTTTCTAAAATGATGTTTTATTTGGTAAGAAATCAAATGTTCCATAGTAGATATTGGGTGGGTAAAAGAAGGAGGAGGGATGGAAAAACACATAGACTAGCTTACTCTGATGAAGACTAATCAAATTAATTTCATCTCGCTCCCTTTTTCTTGTTCACATAAGTCACCACAACAAGCCCAAGACTTAGTGGATCTCTTATTAGGTATATTCAGATTTGACCTCAAAATGCACTCCTCTCTGTCTTCGGATCTTTCATAATGTCCCTGGAGCTCAAGGTCACTCATCAGCAAATTCCTCTTATTCTTCAATCTTTTTTCCTAGTATAACCATCACCTTTTTGCTCTTAAATTTAATCTGGTTTCCCTAATGATATTACACGCAGTCCTCCCCAGTGGTAGCAGATTTCTGTCATGCTTTCTTTACAACATTGAGCCTGGAGGTGTTCTTCTTGCTTTTTCCAGATCATTATCTATATTTTTTCTTTCTTTTTAAAAACATCTCCAAGCTTTATCTCAGGTTATCAAACTATACCACCTTCTACCCATCCCATTGCAGTAATCTTTTATTCCCACCTCCCATTCATTGGAGATTCTCTGAAAAACTTTCAAGGGTCTGAGATATTACCCTGCCTGCAAGCTAATAAGTTAACTACCACAATTTCATGGATCCTTGCAGAAAACAAGAGATTTCTGGGCCAGAAACAAAGGACTTCATTACTAACAGCAAAAGCAGTTGCCAAAGAACAGCCTTTGCTTACACTGGGTCCTTAAGTTCCAATTTCCAAAGTGTGACTTGAAAGGGGCCATGCGATACCTTTATACCCAGTAGATTAAGTAATAGAGGAACCGCAAGCTTAGGGAACTGGAGTCTTTTTTAATGGATACTAAGCATGTCTGCCCTTGAAGTGGAAGATGAGAATATTTTCTAAGGGTAAACCTATCCTTTGCTCTGGAAGAGGACACTCTATTTTCCAAGGTTGTTTGCTAGACAAGCTTGCTTGAGAAGATAGTCCACAATGAAGGCAGCTAGTAACTCTGCTCACATTATGTACAGAAACAGGAGACTCATTTATAGTTATTCACTGCCCTCACTTCAGTACTGCTTGTGATTTCAGTGTTCATGTGGACAATTTTTCTAGTACGCTGGTGTGTTCATCTGTGGAATTACTCTTCTCCAGTGAATTTTGCCCTTTACCCCACCTCACTATTCATTTCTAGATCTTGTCTTTATTCAAACTTCAATTTCTCCATCATTTCAGTTTCACAGTTTATACTCTCTGCCTCTTCTTATCTTTCATATCACAATTCCTGTTACTCCAACAATTCTTTGAGCCTATTGTGATTTTAAGTCTTTTAAATCTTTTTTTTCACTGTTCCTGATCTCCCTGATGTCTTACTTTCCTTACCCAGCTTAAATTCTGTGGTCATTCATGATAATCATAACCTTATATATACTCAGCTCCTTCTCTGTACCTATACATCTGAACATACTGAGTGGGGAAAAAACTGTAATCATACTTACTGGCTTCACTCTTAACTCATGATCCCTAGCCTCAGTGAGTCTTTAATACTACCCAGTAATATTACTATAATTTCCTGGTCTGTTCACTGTTCCATACTCTAGACAACTGCTGATACATTCTCCTCTCTCTTTAAGTCTCTAACATTCTTAGCATTTTGCTTCTTAGTTCCCTGAGAAAATTGAAGCAATAGAGAACTTCTACAGACGCTACATCTGTGTCCATGTACTCTACTCTGTCTTCTACGTGAGATGAACTCACTATACTCCTAGCTAAGGCCAATTCACCCACTTATATGCTGGTTTTCTCCTCATTTCCATAGCAGTTCTCCCTCTTTCTCCTGTGTTATTTTTCCTCTGTTTTATTTATGTATTTACTGATCTGTGATTGCATTTTTAATTATCTTATGTCCTATGAGCACATTAATTTACAATTTTGTGTTGATGATCTATTCACCTCTACTTTAATCCTTCTAGTGAGTTGGGGAAAGTACCATTACCACATATATACAGGAATTTTACAGTTGTTTTTAAATAGCTGTTCAAGACAATCCTGAATTATAACTTAGTCTGACTTAAAGAATTCACAAACAGAGTTTGCTACCATGTCTAGTCATGCTGAACTTTTAAAAGCATCTGACCCTATAGATCATCTATAAAATGTGAGAAGTGTTAAATATTCTTAATTTGATATTATACATAAACCACACTAAAATGTCTTTAAGTAAAGGCAACAGTTTAGATATAGGGAATTGTAATTAAATTGGCATTGTTAGGAACAAAAAGATAATATGGACTGTTCCACCTTATCTTTAGCCCTTGTCTTTTAATAGGCTAATGAAAACAACTTGAATCACAAGCAAGTCTTGCTGTTCTAAGAGACAGTGAAAGGATTTCCTCAGTATTTAAACATTATTAGTATAACTAGTTGCATAAATCTAAATATAAAACCAGCCTCATATTGGTATTGAGATGGCATTCACCATCTTTGTGAAAAGTTGAACATTACAAATCAAGTCCAATCATAATTTTGGAAGGGGAAAACAGTGATAGCACTTGCTTAATGGAAATTGCCATCAAAGTTCAAGCTGATCATAGTCATTTAACCACAAGCCAATCTTATTTTAATCAGGACTACTCAAAAGAAATGTTCTATTAGCTATTCATGATCTGAATTATGGTGTATGAGGTCAATTTAAATGTGATACACATTAAAAAGGTCATGAGACATTTGTTGTAATAAATAAGTCAGTGGCTAACTATTACTGATAAGTAGCTTTTTTGAGATAAGTTATCAAGTCTTTCCTTTCTGCACTCTTCTTAATGCAGCAAAGATCATTTTTGTTCCAGGAATGTGTTTCTTGGGATTCTCCAAATACTCCATCAGTGTAAACCCTCCCCAGGTGATATATTTGTTTTTGTGGACAGCCATGTAAGAAAATCTAGGGGCCCAACCTGTCTTTCTCCCAAATAAGCCTTGGAGATTTGGCCCAGTCTTGTGCTTGCCTCCCTTTTCTACATTATGGCACTGGGCACATTTCCAAACAAAAATCTTCTTGCCTTTCTCAACATCACCCATTTTTAAGTCACTCTTGTCACACATGACACAGAGGCTCCAGCTCAAGAGCTGGACATTCTGCTCTAAGCCCAAGAACACACTGATCCATACCTGTATACTGGTGTTGGTGCAACCGAAATCGCTCCCATTTTTCCTCTCTGCTAGATCATTTCCACTAACCTATAATATTTTCTCCCATCGTAAAAAAAAAAGTCCTGTCTCTATTTCCTTCTCCAGCCACTGCCTCATTTCTTTCCCCCTCTTTACTGCAAAAACACTTTTAAGATAGCTGTATACAATGTCTCAGTTTTTTCTTTTCCCGTTTTGTCTTGAACACATTCCCATCAGGTTTTCAGCTCCACAGTTATTGATCCAAAGGTTCTCTTCAGTCCTCCTTTATTTGATTAAGAATGTTTATCAGTCTGTTCTTCATGAAATATTTTCTTCACTTGGCTTCTAGAATACCTTACTTGCCTATTTCTGTAGTTGATTTATTTCAGTTTTCTGACCTCTCCTACCTCTTTTTCTTTGGTCATACTCTGTATATCCAATCCTGTTGGATATACAGAGTATGACCACTTAACCACTCTCTGCATTGCCAGTATATTGATCCAAGCCACCACTAGCTCTTGTCTGGGTTATTACAGTAGTTTCCTGACTGATGTTTCTGCTTCCACTGTCTTTCCCTTTGGTCTTATCTCAGTAAAACAACCAAAGTGATATTATTGAAATATGTCACGTCTTACACTCTTCCATTCTGAATGCTTCAATGGCTTTTCTTCTCGCTCAGAGTAAAGACCAAATTCCTTACAGATGACCCATGAAGCCCCACATAATTTGACTGCCGTCCCCATACCCTGCTATTTATCTTATTTTGGCTTCTACTACTTTCCCTTTTGTTCTACCCACACTGGCCATCCTTGCTGTTCCTCAAACATATTAGGCATGCTTCTACCTCAGATCCTTTGTGCTTTCTAATTTGGTACCTAGATTGTTCTTCCATTTGACATTTCCATGGCTAACTCCATTATTCTTTCAGGTCTTGACCCAGATGTCACTTTCTCAATATGATATTCCCTAGTCCTTCTCTTTGATATTCTCTAACTCCTTTCCGACTTTATTATCCTTTTCCTTAGAACTTATCACCATTTAGTATGCCATATATTTAACTGACTTTATCTTGTTTATTGTCATTGAGCCTTACAAGAATATAAGCTGCATGTGGGTTAGGATTTTTGTTTATTTTGTTCATTTATTTGTTTCTAGTGTATACAAAGGTGCAGGTAACATAGTAGGTCCTTGGCAGATAGTTGTTGAGTGAATGAATGTATTTAATGCCTAACATTTAGCATTCTTTGTAAAATAAATGACAACAAAAATCCAAAGGTTAATTACAAAGAGAAGAGTTAACTAGAAAAATAAAATACAGTGGTTGCTATGCAAGAGCAGTTCTTTTTAATCTTAGTGCTGGTTGCACTGATGTGTTTAATTTGTAAAAATCATTAATCTCTGTATACACTTAATATTTTGTACTTTCCGTTTGTGATATTCCATTAAAATAAGAAAATTAACTGACAATAAAAAATGTACTTCAAATAATTATATTGCATTAAGATTATCACGAGGGAATGCTCATGCATGAATCAGTCACTTTAAAAACATTGAGTAAACTAATATGGAAAGAAATGGCTTATTGTTTCTGCTTCTTTCATGAAACAGTTATTCAGAACTTATTTACAACTGATTTTCTTGTGTTGTTCAACCTCTGCTTTTGAGATAGGCAAGCGTAATGTAAAAAGTAAATGTGGAAAATTATAAACCAAGAGAGTTTGGATCATAACCTCTTGGTTTTGCATATTCTTTAGAGAACAGATTGAGAAATCTTAACAAACATCAACATATAGTTACTAAATATATGCTCTGACATTTTGAATATTAAAAATTACCATTCAAATGACCATAGAAGCATATTTTTATACAAATATTTCATGTTTCTAAGACATGAGTGTTGTGCAGATTTGACTTTATATATTGTATAAAATCTGAGATAAGTTATTGTTAGTAAATTCCTTATGTCACCAAACTGAATAATCAGCTTCTGTTTTTTTATGTTCCTTTTTAAAATTTCTATAAGGGAAAAAAGGTGATTATTTTTGTTTCTGATGTGTACTATTTTAGTGTGATATTGACTGCCATATAAGCAAATTTCAGAGTCAATCAAAGCTTTTTTTAAAAAGTATTTCATTCATCTTTAGAGAAAGAGGGAGAGAGGGAGAAAAACATCAATATGTGAGAGAAACTTCAGTCAGTTGCCTTTTGCACCCCCCATCTGGGGACCTGGTGGCAACCCAGGCGTGTGCCCTGTTTGTGAATGAACCGATGACCTTTTGGTTTGCAGGCTGGCACTCAATCCACTGAGCCACACTAGCCAGGGCTCAAAGCTTTTTTTAGGGTCTTTTCTGTTGTAGCATATCTTCATTGAGACTGTTAAAATATTTACAGAGTGAGAACAGAAGTTCATTAAATATAAATGTTAGTTGTTTGAGTTATTTATAAGCTGTCATATTGTCCTCAATTAATTTATTGTGTCAAGCTGATAATGGAGACAAAAGTTCACTAGGTAATTCCCAATTCTGTCATTGTTTTCTATACCACATAGGGCAATTACCACACCATCAGTTGTAGTTTAGAAATAGTTGAGAAATAACAGCTAAACTTTTCTTTAGATATAGTAAGGTGTGTTTTGGCCATGTTGATAGAATACAAATAAAAACTGGGGCTATGTGTATAGCATTTGTCATTATTGTGTTACAAGTGTTCAGCTAGCTTTTATAAAATTATTTTACTTACGGCTGTTAATGCTAATTTAGTATGTGATTGACCATATCACTTAATCTTTATAGACCTTCATTTTTTTCACTTGTAAAGTATGCCTGTTTTAATATGCTGCCTATAGACCCCATGAGGTGGTTTGAAAGGTCAATGAATAAAAGCGAGCTAGCTCTGCTTTGTACTGGCTGGGCAAAATTAACCTCTTTGACCCTAATATCTTCATTTGAAAAATGGGGATAATAATAATACCAACTCCTAGAACAAATAGGAGCAAACATTAAAAAAGATATTGTACATGAAGCTCATGGCTAAATGACTGACGTAATAGTAATTAGTGGTCTTAGCTAACATCATTAAGGCATATGTTTATTAAGGAAAGCATATAAAGTATTATTTTATTAGTATACAAACTGAATTGGATAAAGAAGTTCTTTTAACTTTTTTACTTTTACAAGGCTTTGTGGATCTTTTTATTCTGTGTGTGATGGCTTAGGATGAATTCTGCATGGTGAATAAGTTATGTGATAAGAAATAGATTTAATTGGGGATACTTGTAAGCCAAGAATACTTAGGTGAAGAAAGATTCCCTGATCTTCCTAGTATTACATAGGAAATTATGCAAGGTAGGTGCTACCTAACAGAATTGTGTGCCAAGGGAGACCTCACCTCATCCCACCCCACATCATTATTCTCTCTTATTACAAGGGTAGGAGTGAAAGCACCCTTGTTAGTGGGGTGATATATACACTATTTAAGCTTTAGGCTACATAGGTTTATATACCACCTGTTTTTAAGAATTATCTGGGAAACTCAGCTGACTAGCACTTGGGGATTGTGGGAGGTTGCCACTCCCTTATTGGGAGGTTGTAGGAGGTGATAAACCCCTGATCCCATGGGTGAAGATGAGTTCTGACATAGTTCCTCCTGCTAGAGCCCTGGCCCAGTTGGCTTATTTTCCAGGCAATCCAGAGTGAGTGACTAGGATCCTTTTAGGAAAATTCTACTTGCTACAATATGCTGTGTTATCAGAGTATTAAAACTTTCAGTTTTCAGTGAGTTGTTTCTTACATTTGTGTGAAAAGCAAAAAAATATTTCTGTAAACAATTGAATTAAACACTCCTAGGCTGACTCATTATTCTTAAGATTTTTTTCCTATTTTCTTGTTGAGAAGTCTAATTTCCAATAGTTAGAAATATAAAATTTACTTTTCTGTTATTTAAATTACTATTTCTTTGTGATAAATCCTAGTATTAAATTTGGTGATACTTATTATTCTAGTTTACATGTTTGTTGACATCTCAACAGTCCTCTTGGGAGGCATCATAGTATCAGATTAGTTTGTTTTTTTGTTCGTTTTTAAATTTTATTTATTTATTTACTTTAATATATTTTATTGATTATGCTGTTACAGTTGTCCCATTTTCCCCCCTTCACTCCCCTCCACCCTGTACACCCTCTCCCACCCATATCCCCCCCTTTAATCATGTCCATTTGTCATACTTATGAGTTCTTTAGCTTCTACATTTCCCATACTATTCTTACCCTCCCCCTATCTATTTTGAACCTACAATCTATGCTACTTATTCTCTGTACCTTTTCCCCCTCTCTCCTCCTCCCACTCCCCTGTTGCTAACCCTCCATGTGATCTCCATTTCTGTGGTCTGTTCCTGTTCTAGTTGTTTGCTTAGTTTCTTTTGGTTCTGCTTTAGGTGTGGTTGTTAATAATTGTGAGTGTGGTTGTTAATCTGAGTTTGCTGTCCTTTTACTATACATGTTTTTTCTTTATCTTCTTTTCTTAGATAAGTCCTTTTACCATTTCATAAAATAAGGGCTTGGTGATGATGAACTCCTTTAACTTGACCTTATCTGAGAAGCACTTTATATGCCCTTCCATTCTAAATGAAAGCTTTGCTGGATAGAGTATTCTGGGATGTAGATCTTTGCCTTTCATGACTTGGAATGCTTCTTTCCAGCCCCTTCTGGCCTGTAAGGTCTCTCTTGAGAAATCAGCTGGCAGTCTGATGGGAACTCCTTTGTAGGTGACTGTCCCCTTATCTCTTGCTGCTTCTAGGATTCTCTCCTTCATTTTTACCTTGGCTAATGTAATTATGATGTGCCTTGGTGTGTTTCTTCTTGGGTCCAACTTCTTTGGGGCTCTCTGAGCTTCCTGGATTTCCTGGAAGTCTATTTTCTTTGCCAAAATGGGGAAGTTCTCCTTTATTATTTGTTCAAATACGTGTTCAATCTGTTGCTTTTCCTCTTCCCCTTCTGGTACTCCTGTAATTTGGATGTTGGAACGTTTAAAGATGTCCTGGAGGTTCCTAAGCTTCTCCTCGTTTTTTTGAATTCTTATTTCTCCATTCTTTCTTGTTTGGTTGTTTTTTTCTTCCTTCTGGTCCAATTGTTTTGAATCCCAGTTTCCTCCCCATCACTATTGGTTCTCCATGCATCTTCCTTCATCTCTTTTATGGTAACCTGCATTTTTTCATGTAATTTGTGCCCAAAATCAACCAATTCTGTGAGCTTCCTGATCACCAGTGTTTTGAACTGTGCATCTGATAGATTGGCTATCTCTTGGTCGCTCAAAAGGATGAGTCCTGGGGCATTGATCTGTTCTTCTGTTTGAGACATGTCTCTCTCTCTCTCTCTCTTTTTTTTTTGGTCTGGTCACTCCTGTTATGGTGAGGGGCAGAGCCTTAGGTGTTCACCAGGGTTGGGCACCCCAGTCACTAGATTGTGATGTTGTATGCGGGGGAGGGGGAGGGGGCGGCAGGGAACAATGGCGGTAGCTCCGTTCTCCTGGGACTTCAGTCCCTTTTCTGGAATCCTAGGTTTCGTGCTCCACCCTGGTCCACAATCGCCACCTCACTGGGTTCGCCACCTGCTGCTTGCGTACTTAGGGTCCACCGCTGCAATCTTGTGCGCCCCAGATGTCTTACGAGCTCCCAGTTGCCTTATGCACCTAGTTCTCCCTGTTCTCCACAAGTCTCAACCCACTCCCGGCTGCTCCTCTCCGCTCCTCCTACCAGTCTGGATGAACGGGTCTACTTCAACTTCTTGGCTGTCCGACTTCCGTTCAGTTAAATTCTCTGCCAGTTCTGGGTGTTATTCTGCCTCTAAATTGTTGTTGTTCTAATCTTGGTTGTGTGTGGAGGTACGGTGCATCCACCTATGCCTCCATCTTGCCGGAAGTCCAGATTAGTGTTTGGAGTCAGATGGTTAAATGTTGGGTCTGTCACCCAACAGTTACATAACTTTGAGCAAATTACTTAGCCTTACCCATCTCCAATTTTCTTGTTTGTAAATGCTGATGTTTATACCTACCTTGCCAGCATTGTTACAAGAATTAGAACTGATGTATATAATGCAGTTAGCATAGGGCCTAGAATGTAGTAGACATTGTTATTATTTACTTTATAGTGGTGAAGGATTTTGGAACTCAGGTACTAAAGTTAGAATTTTGGAGCTGGAAGCAACTTAAAATTTAATTTTCCCCCTTAAAAGTAGGTTTGAAAGAGAGGAAATAACTCAGTTTATGGTGTTTCTCCTTAAGGTGAATTTTTTATTTACAATATAGAATGGTAGGTTTTCAGGAAGGAATTGGATATAGAAGAGGAAAGCCCCCTTTGAGCTTGCATATTCAGTTTTTTGGTTCTTTAAATTTTTTTTTAAATTTTCATGTCAAAATTATTTCAGACTAACAAAAGAATGGCAAATGTAATACAAAGAATTCTTCCCCCATCCTATATTCACCTAGATCCCCAAATTTAACATCTTCCATATAACCACAGTGCAATGATTAAAATCAGGAAATTAACATTGATACAGTACTATCATCTAATCTACAGACTTTATACAAAATTTGCCAATTGTCCCATTAATGTCATTTTTTTCATTCAGAGCTCAATTCAGTTCACATGTTGCATTGATTTTTGTGTCTCCTAAGTCTTTTTTTACTGTGCAATAGTTCTTTATTTTTGTCTTTTATTCGTGTCTTTTATACCTTGATTCTTTGATGAGTACTAGATAGTTATTGTGTAGAGTATCCTCAGTTCAGATTTGTTTGGTGTTTCGTAAGAATTAAATCAGGTTATATATATTTTGGCAAGAAATACCCCAGAAGCAATGTTACTTCCCCTTTAATGCATCATATCAAGAGGCATGGTGTCATTTTGTCCCATTACTTAATGATATTTATTCTGATTTCTTGGTTAAGATGATGCCTGTCAGGTTTATTGTAAACTTCTATTTCCCCTTTATGCTTAAAGTATTTTGTGAGCAATAAATTTGAGACTATATAAATATCCTTTCTCAAATCTTTTTTTGGCCGTTAATTTCAACATCCATCAATAATTCTTGCCTGAAAGAATTATTATTGTGTTATTTGCCAAATGGTGATTTTTTTCCATTATGCCTTCTATATTTATTAGTTGAAACTCTATGAGGGAAAACTTTCTTTTAAATCAGTGTTCAAAACATCAAGTGTACCATGTTTAATTAAAGATAGAATGTCTTTTTAAGCCAAATACCATTTTGAAAATCAACTTCTGCTTGGAAGTTTAAATATAGTTCTAACAATTTATGTCCGTATGTTTTATAAAGTGTTCTCATGATTAGCTTTTGTGCAGAGAAAGAAATAATCAGAGGCTACCTTCATTTTTAAAATTAGTATTTGATATATTAGCCTTACAAACTCAAAATCCTGTTTTTCTTAGACTTCTAAATCCAACATACAAGTCATATTAAATCACTTTAATGGACAGGTGTAATTAACCTGGACTTTAATGAACAATGTAATTAAATTTCCTATAGTACAAACAGTCTTTGTTTTGTACAATACTTTGTTAATGTGGGTGGTAGAAATATTAGAAGTTAAAAATTTGCTTTATACTTTTCTGTATTTTTCATATTTTCTAAATAATCTCTTTTTACTACATTAAAAATGAAGTGCTATATTTTATTGTTGTTGGAAGGATTATTCCTACTAAATAAAAGAATATGAGTTCTGCAATAAGACTTTCCAGAATTTAATAAAAACCCTACTACATAACTGTGTTAGTAGTTAACTTTTTGCTTTAGATTACTCTTCTGCAAATGGTTGCTAATAAAAGTACCTGCCTTATGGGGTTACTATGAAAGATTAAATAAAATAATTTATTTAAAGCACTTGGAATAATAACAATGTCATATAATTAAGAGAACTAAATCACACAAAAAGAATCATTGATATAATCTCTTTCAGAATCATTATGATATAAATATAGAAGACAGGGAGTCCTTTCATCAATGCTTAATTTCTTTATATTGAAATTTAAAGTTTAATATCTGTAAATGGACAGTAAATGTTTCTATTTTTACTAAGATTGTCATCATTGGCACATTAGTGTCCACATCAGGTTAGTGCAAATCTAGTCCAGAATCCAGTCATATGCTGAGTTGAGTGTTATATACACACCTTAAACACCATACATTAAGGGCTCTGAATATTACAGTTATTGGTATATATTGGAGAATGTACTTAGGCTCTATTCATAGTTTTTCTTCAAAGGTGTAATTGGTCTGATTTTAGGTGGAGTCTGTCTCCCCCAGCTTTATTGGCACATTTTTTATGGTGTTTTTTGATTCCTGGTTTGAGCTAAATCAGTGATCTCTTTAGAACATTGTGCTGCTAAGAAAACATTTTTTTGGACCACTTAGCATATTTTTAGTATTCTTAAATTTATACCTACTATTCTTAGGCTTAAGACTTTTTCTTTCCCATAATATGTCAGTTTAACATTTATGTACTTCATTTAATAGTATAGATTAGAAACAGTAGGATCAATTCATCCTGAAAGGAACTGCATATTATCTTATATGTAATCTTTTAAGTGATATTACTTAAGAATATTTTATGGCATCCTTTTTTTTACCTAGTGCAAATTTTTATTTCTTTATATGTGTATAGTATTATACTACTAGCTAACATATATGGAGTACCTTTTTGGTGAGACACTGTTCTTAGCCCTTTATATTCATTTAATCACTAAAACCACTCTACGGTATAAGTGCTATAATTATGCTCAAATGAAGAAACTGAGACTTAAGAGTTAAATAGCTATGTATTTTTGGAAAACCACATATTATTTAAATGAAGGAAAATTTAAGATACAGTTTTCTTAGTAAATAAGAAATAGTTTTTCTCCCACTAGCTTTTGAATTCCTTGAGGCCAGAGATTAATGGCTATTTAGTAGGTTACATTATAATGAAATTAACTTTAAACTTTATATTATTTTTAAGATGAAACACAAGAGGGTGCTATTTACCATTCACTACTATTTTTTTTCTTTTTAAATAACCTTGTGAAATATAGTGCAACAACAACTTTATTTAATTTTGTTGTTGTTGTCCTGGCTAGAATCCCCATGGCCCATTAATTTGTATTTCTTATTTTTTTTTTTTTTACTTAAGTTTATAGATTATTAGTTTTGTATTGGTGGTGTCCATGTACCAGATAGGCAGTGTGTATCTTCTGGGCACTACATTTCTAATTATATTAAATAATTTTGCTAAAGCTAAATAAAAGTAATGGAAAGTTTTTTGAAGAGGGTCTTTTATTTTTTTAAACCAAATTTCACATTTGAGTCCAAAGAATTCTTTGGAATTCTTTTCCTAAATTAAGAACATGTACCTCAATAAATATGACATTTTGCTTTAGGGTACTGTTTTGTTTTTGTTTTTGTTTTTGTTTTTTAATATTCACATTTTTCATAGGTGGTATTGTTCAGATTTAAATATTGACTTTTTTTTCTAAGTTAACTAGCAAATCACAAAGCCTTGGCTGCCTCAGCATCTAGTTACCTTGTTTTTTATATCTGTATTTATCAGCAGTATTAAAATTCTCTTTTTATTTTCATTTTGTAATCACATGTTTTGAACATCCAAATAAATAATACTGGCTTCCATTTATTAGATGTGCTATGGGCATTATGCTGAGCACTTTATCTAAATCATTTAAATTTTTAAGGTGAAAGTAAATGAAGTGAAAATAGGATAGTCATCTTTGATGGTTAAAAAATGATGGCTACAATATATGTGTTGCCAGTAGAAATAGGGTTCTTCCATGGAGTCACAAGAAAAGCATGCCAGGGACCCACACAGAGGAGGATCAGGTGTAGTGGTAAGATTTATTGGAGCAAAAATAAAGGACTGTTTTTAGCTGCCCGTGTCCCATCCATGGCCACATAGTTCACCTCTGAACCACTGTGAGAAAAGACCAGATCCCAGAGATGCAGAACTTCTGTGTCTTATTTCTCCATCTGCATGTCACGGTGAAGGCTGTGCTTGGGTTGCAGCCAATGCTGAGCTTGGACCCGCACAGCTGCTACAGAGAGACAGTGCACGAATGCAGGAGTGAATGGGTGTTCATGCTACCAAACCAGGCCTTTGTTAAGCTTTGATTGTATCACCTGGGGCTTGGGAGCGAGCAGGCTGTTCATACTAATCTGTTTCTTTCCTAATTCTTTGCAGGGCTTGTGCTGAGCCCTTCCCTTAACCGAACTTCTCTTTACCCCAGGTTTGTCAGGCTAGACCCCACCCCTTTATGTCGCCATTTTGGCTCCTATTGCACTGCCTCAAAGTTTTGTCACATCGCCTCATCTAGCTCCCATTACACATGCACTAACCCCCCCTCCCCCCAGTTTAGCTGCTACTACACGTGTGTCTAGCTAAGGAATTTGCCCTGCTGTTTTTATTCCTTCATCAGTAATCCCAGCTAATGACTGGTAGCAAGTTCTTCCTGCCTGCTTTAAGAATTAAGTTGCTTGTTAGAAGATGCTACTGTCCTTTGGGGATCGTGAATGCTGTGGCTTCCTAGTGAATTAGGCTTAATGTCCAATTCCATTTGCTCCCTTCCTTAACTAACTAGCTGCTTATACTAACATATGGGCAAACCACTGAAATTGAAAAAACTAAGCATGAAAAAATAAAAGGTATACTGGAAACTTTATTCTGATTAATAACTCTAATAATGGTTTTAAATTTAGAAGGACCACCTCATACCATACACAGAAATCAATTCCAGACATCAGTCCAAACATGAAAAATAAAACTTAAAGCTTTTGTTTTCTTCTGTAGAATATCTTCTTGACCTTGCTGTAGGCAAAGATTACTTAAACTGGACATAATAAAGATTAATTATAGCCCTGACAGGGTCACTTAGTTGGTTGGAGTATCGTCCAGTACACCAAAAGGTTGCAGAATAGATCTCAGTCAGGGCCCATACTGGAGGCAACCAATTGATGTTTCTCTTTCACATTGATGTTTCTCTCTTTCCCCGACCCTTCTCTCTCTCTAAATTAGTGAATGCATCTTCAGGTGAGGATTAAAGGAAAGAAAAAGACCAGTAGAAAAAATGAGGAGGAGTCTTGAACAGACATCACTAAAAGCACATTTAAATGGCCAAGAAATAGGAAATTGTGCTCAGTCTCTTTAGCCATCAGGGAAGTAGAAATCACTACCACACACCTATAAGAATGGCTAAAATTAAAATATTGACAATATAAAGTGTTAGAAAGGATATGGAACTGTGGAAACTATCATATATTGCTATATGGGGTATAAATTTTTATAATTGCTTTGAAAATCTATGTGGCACTGTCTACAAAGCTGAATGTATGCCACTCTGTGACCCAGCAGTTCTCTAGCTATACATGCAGTAGATATGTGTGAGTAAATTTACTAAAAAACACATAAAAGGATGTTCTTAGCAGTACTAATTCTAACAGCCCAGTTCTGGAAACACCCCAAATTTCTGACAATGGTGAATAGATAAATACATTGTGGTATATTAATGCAATGGCATACTGTGCAACAAGGATCAGTGAGCTATTGTATTAATGACAAAGAATCTAATCACAAAGATTATATACTGCATGATCCCATTTAACTATAGTTCAGAAACAGGCAAAACATTATATATAGTGTTAGGGTAATGTTACCTTTGATGGTGGTAGCAACTGATGGAATATAAGGGGACTTCTGCAGTGTTGGTAATATTCTAACACTTGATTTGGGTGTTGGCTACACAGATGTGTTTACTTTGTGAAAATTCATCAGGTTGTACATTATTACAGTTTGTGCATTTTTCTCTTTGTATGTCATACTCCAGTGAAAATTTACCATTAAATGGCTTTATTTCCCATAACTTATTTAACTATGATTTCATAAATTGGTATTCAGACCATTTCCAATTTAAAAATACTGTTTCCAAAGAAATACTTTCCTCTTTCTCAATGGGAGAAGTTTTCTCTTTTTTGATCCCATTCTTACTTTTCCCAAGAAGTTAATATGTGTGAAGTGCTTACTCTGTGTTCAAGCAGCATTATCTCATTTAGTTCTTATAACAAGAATCTGTTATAACAAGAAGGAAAATGAATCTAAATTAGCTGAAAATAGAATGGATAAAGTCATTTCAGGGGCCATGTCACCAAGTCCTTGAGGGAAAATTAATAAAGTTGGGAATTTGGGTATTTTCTACCTACCACAAAAAATTGAAATAAGCTAGAAATTTAGTTGAGGCTGACATGTATGTTCCACACTTATTAGCTGCTTCTTAGTAGCTGTCATCTTAATAGCTGTCTCCTTTCCATAAATGAAATTATGAGTAAAATGTATATTCTTGGTTACTACAGACCTCTTATTTCTCTTAGTGACTCTGGTCTAAGTCAAGGGTCAACAAACTACAGCTTGCATATCAAATCCATCCTGCTACCTGTTTTTGTAAATAAAGTTTTTTGGAACAGAGCCATGCTTACTTGTTTAGGTATTATCTATGGCTGTTTTTGTGCTACACTGTATAGCAAAAAAACCCCTAAAATATTTACTTTTCTGCTCTTTGCAAAGAAGTTTGTTTGTCCTTGGTCTAAGACAGTGTTGATTATAGCCATCTAGTTATGTATCTACATTGTTTCAACTGTCTTATTTACCTTCATTGATGCCAGGAAGGAACCTTGGATTGTGGATCTGTGTAAAGTGACCTGAGGTCAGAGTAGTTACAGCAAGACACTTGCTGTTTAGAATTTACTGTTTGTCCCATTGGATCACGTATGAATAGGATGATTATACATTTCAGTTTGCTTGGAACAGTCCTCATTTACATCTCTTGTTCCAGGCTATTATATTATTGTAATATTGCATCTATTAGTATCATTATAATTAATAGCTGCTCTTTTTACTCTTAATAACCCCTCAAGTTTGGGTGATAGAATGGTTACTTTGTGAAAGCTACCATTGAGAAGGGTAGTGGGAATAGAAATATGAATAGAATAGATTTTGCCAACTATGCAAGGTGGAATTTTAGAGATTAATTTTTGATAGTTTATATCAGAAGTCTCCAAGACCATCTGAATGATTTACTGGCATTCACAGGACAAAAGTTGTGCTCATGGTGAGAGTTCATTGTGAAAGGATACAGAGTAAAATCATCCGTGCACATGGGGGAAGTCTGGAGGAAACCATGTGCAAGCTTCCAGGTGTCCCTTCCCCGTGGAGTCACACAAGGTGTGTTTAACTCCCCCAGAAATGATTCATGATGACATGTGAGAAGTGTTCCCAACCAGTGAAGCATATCCTAGCCTGGGTGTCCAGGATTTTCATTGGAGGTCAATCACATAGGTATATTGCCCATGTGTGGCTGTCTTGGTACTTAAATTCCAGAACATTAGAGAAAAAGAGATGTTCGACATATATCATATTGATAGCATAAACTGTCTGCTCATACTGTGGCCCAAGGATTCAGGCATGTAAACACTCTTTTCATACAGAACTTTCCAAGAGCTCAGTTCCCAGAGGCTAGCCAAAGGCTAGTCTGAAAACAGGCCGTTTTGGAGAATGTGTAGGGTTTGAGCAACCCAGGTCTGCTGAGTTAATCCTTTCCCATACAAGGTCATACAAGGTATTCAAGCCAGAGATGGAACCCAGTAAATCTAATTCCAAAGTCTGTGTTCTTTGCATAAGTAATTTTTAGTCATCTTTTATACCGATTTGCTAATTAGAAATTACTGGCTACGTTAGATGTGATAGAGACTTGGACTATGCCCATCTATCCTGAAAATACTTCTAATAAGCTTTCTTTTTTTCCTTACTTGAGGACAGGGTGTTTGGTTTCAGTATTTTTTTAGTGGTTTAGTAAGTAATAGTGCTAAGAATTTCTATTTCTTAATTCTATTTTAGGCAAAGTGTGTTTTATATATTAATGTATTGAAAAGTAGCTTACATGAAAAATAGTCTATAATTACTCCTTTTGCACTTAATACAACTTTTTAATTTAAAAAAGAAAAGTATGATAATAGATTTACAGAAGTTTTTGTTCACAATTAAGAATTGTCTACCTTGTAGATAATAGATTTCATGAACTTACTTAGTTCTCAAAAGCTTTTAACCCTTTTCTCTTTCTCTCTTTTTTTTTAGGTATTTGTGGAAACATTAGACAAGTGTTTTGAAAATGTCTGTGAACTGGATTTAATTTTCCATGTAGACAAGGTACTACTGTACTGTCAAATCTTTTAAGTTTTTTAATCTAAGGAAAATGTTAGTTTTTAATTGGCAAAGTAAAAACGGATTTAGTGAATACTATTTTATTTCTTTATATTCAATTTTAAGTTATTTTTACTATGAGCCAGACACTGCTTAGAGAAGAAGGTTCAGACACTGTGCTAGAGGAGCTCACATCTAAAGGAAGAAACAGTGGCATTAACAAGTAACAGTGTGTTCAGAGTGTTAAGGGGAACACACCTGAACCACCTACCTCTGCCTAGGATTGTGTGAATGGAGGACATTATATTTTAACTGGATTTTTAAGGATTAGTAGATATTTTCTCAGACAGAAAATGAGAGATGGCCCTACAGGCAAAGATGTAAAATGTAGGCTTCTCATGAGGGGGAATTATTTTGATCAAGAGGCCTGATTTTGAAGTGCCTTTAGTCCCATGGACTTTAGACTTTATTCTGAAGCAATTTAATCTTTTTAAACAAGCTTTTATTGGCATTATTTTTGCTTTGTTTGTACATTTTGATTACTTTTTTCTACTTTATGGAAATTGGATTGGTAGATGGAAGATTAAAGACAGGGAAATCAATTTAGAAATCTGTTGCAGTAATCCAAGTAGAAATGAATTAAGGCAGTATTGGAGGGATGAAGGAAAGAATTGACAGGACCTGATGGCCTACCGAAAGCTGGAGGTAAGAGAGGGAAAGAATAGCTGAGTTTTCTAATCAGTATTACTGGGTATTAGTGATACAAGATTTAAAAGGAGGAGATTCCACTTTTATTTTATGTATATATACAGGTTTTTTTCCCCCTGTATCAAATTAATGTAATGTAACAGATTGTTTTAAACGATTAAGCCATCAAATAAAATAATCTGAAAATAAGCTTTGGAAAATTTTAGCAAAATGTGATTTTTAAAAATTAGCTTTATTGAGGTATAATTCACATGTATACAATTAATTAAGAAAAGTATGATAATAGGTTTACCATTAAATCTGTTGGTATCAGTTTTGGCAAATGTATATAGGTATGTAACCACTACCACAGTCAAGCTATAGTATAAGGAATGCATTTTAATATTTGTGAACATCAAAAGGATATATTTATCTTTAACCAATTTTCTAGATCATTTTTCTCATTTATTAAGTGATTTGATTTCAGGTATAAATTCTTTTGGACAGAGAACTTAAACTTGACATTTTTAAGAGTTTATTTTTAGTTTTCTACTGCTTTTCTCTAGCTATTATGTCTTATGTTTTTCCACATTTACAAAGACCTGTTATTTTTAGTTATTAGGGTTTACGATATTCAAAGTTATGTTTTGGTACATGATTAAAATGCTATAAAAAGCTCTATTTTAAAAATGACTGCTCAAAGATCGATAGTTTATATGATACATTTAGCAATTTTTTAAAGAAAATTGACAATACTTAATAAAATATTGCTGTGAGTAAAGTTCTCACATTTTTACAAGAGGATAAAGGTTTTCCTCAATGGGGAAATAAAGCTCTTCCATTCATGACATATAATGATTTTTAAACTTCTATTTTATAAATGTACATTCATTACTAGAAAGTACAGAGAAGAGGAAAATAAACGGAAGCCATCTCAGTTTCAAAGATTGCCCAGTGTTAAAAGATCAATTGAGGCATATTAAAAACTTTAAGCCATGGCTGGGTTGCTCATTTGGTTGGAGCACCATCCCATGCACCAAAAGGTTCCTGGTTTGATTCCCAATCGGCACATTTTTAGGTTGTGGGTTCAATCCCTGGTGAGGTTGCATATGAGAGGCAACGAGTCGATCTCTCTCTCTCTCTCTCTCTCTCTGTCTTTCCTCCCCCCTTCCCCTCATTCTCTCTAAATCAATAAACAAATCCTTGGTTGAGGATTTGAAGAAAATAAAATAAAGATTTTCAGAGTTAACTTGAGCAAAATTGTTTGAAGTTGGGCAGTACCAAACCAGAAGTGTTAGGAGCACTCTACTGACAGGAGCCAGGCAAAAGGCTTTTTATAGAGAAGAGACAGAAGCCAAGCAAGGAAATTATCTGATTAGCTCTAGCTTTAGCAGTTATATTTTTTGTGAAAGCTGAGTTGGCTGTTTATGATTGGTTGTCCTTTGGTCTCCATTTCTTAACCTTAGGCATTTACAGGCTAGGTTTTGCTTTGCTTACATAAGCTGCTGAGGTATTAGAACCACCTCAGTCTAATGGCCTCCTTAACTTAACACTGGCATTAACACTTAGAGTATGTATATTTCTAGATTTTTTTTGTATAAATAAGTACAGAAATATGTCTTTAAAAGTAGGATTATACAATATGTAGTGTGTATAGCCTATTCATTTCACACACCAGTGTGTTACTTTTAGTACTTGTCAAAGTTAGCTATATTTCTTCTTTCTGAGCTAAGCTTTTATTTTAATTTTTTCAATGCAATGAGACAAAAGAGCCAATATACCTAGAGTCAGAGACCAAACATTTCCTGTCCCCCCTATATTCTCTGTCTAAAACAATGCTAGCCTTGTTTTCAGTCCTTCTATGCAAGTTTCCATGTGGCCCCCTGCCCAGTCCCTAAGCTGGTGTCTTTTCCAATTTCTTATAAATCTTTAACTACTGATTTATGTATCTGTCACATAGGCTAATATTGTTGTCACCCTGAAGCAGTGGGATAGCCCACCCTACCCAAAATTGGTTTGAATATAGAGACTGAAGATGCCACATATATACCAGGAGGACCTGATCTGAAAAGGTTTATCATTCACATAATAAAATTTTCTGGGGAGAGCAGGGAACAGCAGTTAACTTAGGGTCTTATGTGGTTATGGGGTGGGGCTGGGATGGGTTTCCACATTCAAGCCAGGTCTTAAGTGGTTTGAACTTCCCACCAGTGCAAAGGAAGAAGCAACTGGACTTTCTTACCCCGGTATGGGACAGAAAAGGAAGGGGGAGTTGTAGGAATTAAAAACTGTCAACAACCAAACATCAAGAATAGAGTCGAACTGTTATTATAGCTATATTATGTGGTGGTAATACCAGTAACTTGGTTCATTTCTTATTTATACTACATGTCCATTTTGGGTGTGCTGGAATAGTCTGCTTCTTTGCTTAAACTGGATTACCTGCCCATTTCCCAATCACTGTAGTTTTAATTGGGCAGCCCCAGGTTGCCACTACTGCAACACAGTGTCAAATTCCTGAGCAAAGATGAGAAAGGTAAAGTTGAATGAAGGGCTTGGTTTGGAGGGTGTATGACTCTGATATTGACAGCTGTGAATGTGCTTTGTCTACCCCTCACTGCCTTCACCCCCTTCCCCAGTTGTTCAAGATAAGGGATATCTGATTGCAGGCCTAAGTGTCTTTCCTACCCTTCAGGCTAGGAGAATGAATGATTATGAGCCTAGTGGTTTCTCAGTTCACTCCCTCTTTAGGAGTTTGACAGCCTATCCTTAAATTGCAGCACGTACAGAGACTCCTTTTCCTTTCTCCATCTGAAAATATCTAGCCATAAAATATCCCAGTAACCAGACCTAAGTACCATTGAGCCAACAGAGAAAAAGACTACCATTTCAGCAAGAGATAAGGAACAGTTTCAATAATCTGAACATATATGCTGCATGAAAAAGAACCACTACAGAAGGTAGATGAACACTTGAAATTTAAAAATAATAAAAAGTACTTAACAGAGATGCAATTTTGAAGTCTTCTGGGGGCTTAAAAAAACATGTTTTTCAAACTGTACTATTTAAAAGGAGAGGATGGTCATAGCTGAGGACTGAATTATAGGTGTAAGGGTAGAAAATAATCTCAAAGCTCAGAATGGAAAGATTAAAGAGAGGGAAAACATGAAAAAAAAAAAGACACTTTAAAAAATATTTTATTTATTTATTTTTAGAGAGAGAGGGGAAAGGAGGGAGAAAGAGGGAGAGTAACAATGTGTGAGAGAAACAGCAATCAGTTGCCTCTCTCAGGACCCATCTGGGAACCTGAGCAACAACTCAGGCAAGTGCCCTGACTGGGAATCGAATTGGCGGCCTTTCAGTCCACAGGCCAGTGCTCAATCCACTGAGCCAAACCAGTCAGAGGGGGCAAAGAGACTTTAAAGGGTATATTTTACATGCATTATAGAATTTTGATTATGTTATTTAATTGGGGAGAAGAATAGGGCATAATGAGAGCATTTTAGTAGGGAAATAGGGCATCCCGGTGGTAGAAAGAGTTGATATTTGGTTTGCAAATAATAATAAAGTCATATTTACTCTGGCTGAGTGACTGGGTTGGAGCAGTTGTCCATACACCAAAAAGGTTGCTGGTTCAATCCCTGATCAAGGCACATACCAAGGCTGCACGTTTGATCCCCCATCAGGGTGCATAGGGAAAGCAACCGATTGATGTTTCTCTCTCTCATGGATGTTTCTTTCTTTCTCTCTCTCCTTCTCTCCCCCCTCCCTTTCTCCCTCTCCCACCCCCACCCTTTCCCTACCTTTCTTTCTCCCTCCCTCACTTTCTCTATAAAATCAATAAACATATCCTCGGGTGAGAATTAAAAAAAATAATAATATCATATTTGTTTGACTAAAACAGCAAGGAAAGAGACAGTATTCATTAATGAAAATTATAAACAATAGAATCTGATTTAAAAGAAGGGGAAATAATATAAATAAAGTTTGATCAAATCAACCAACACTGTGGGGGGAAAAGAAGTAACAATTTGAAATAGATACATTATTCAATACACTAAGTGTGAACTGAAGGTAATAATTCATTAAAAGACAAGCGATGGGTTTTAAAGTCAGAGTTTATATACAAAAGAGTATTTTTCTTTATTTACCAGTTTTCAAAACACTTCTCTAAAACCCTCCAAAATGATCTTTGAATTTTTTTACTATCCTTGTGACTTTTGAATTTTAACATAATTTGCTTTAAGTCACTCCAGATACTGTTTTGTTGTTGTTGTTGTTGTTTGTTGTTGTTGTTTTGATGCTCAGATTGCTTCATCTTTGGCCAATGGGAACTCTTTCAGGTTGTCTTCAGAGTCCTTTTGACATGATCTCTCTCCCCATGGACTTTGATAGCTGCTTTGTGTTCTGGTACAACTAGATAGACTCATTTTGTTCATTTCCTGCTCAAGACATGTTATCAGCCATTCCTTTTAGGAACCTAATTCCTTTTAGGGGAAAATGGTAAATAGAAACCACAGTCTGGAGGTGCTTTATGGAGCGGGTCATTGTTTCTAGGTCTTTTCTATGGACAGAGCATCTCAAATATTTTCTGCCCCAGCCCTCGAGACAGCTATTTCTCTAAGTACCTCTAGTTCCTTATAGTGGACAATGATGTTTAGAAATGACAATCTGAGCACCATGTATGCTCATTGAGAAAGGGGTGATATTACTCCTGGTTCTCTGTGAAATAAGCTGGGAAATAAATACACATACACACACATTTATTTCTATATCTTGTTATATATTAAACATCATTGAGTTCTTTTTAATATCTCAGAGTCTAGTGTAACACTATAGAAGTTATTTTAGCCTTTTCCTTTTTCATATTTGCAAATTGCTTCTCTGACAAGAGATTTTGATTATTTATGTTCTTCTTATTGTTGTTCTAGATACATTTACTTGTTTGTTCAGTACTTCTTTTTTATAACCAAACTTCTGGCTCAGACATTCAAAAGCTAATCTTCAGACATGCCAGTCACCACCCTTCCCTGCCAGCACTAATCAAAAACTTGGCCCTAGATACATCAGCCCCCACCCCATCTACTCAGCAACTTGTTAAGTCAATTCTGATAAAAATTGCAGTGAGTAAAGTATTTTTAAAAACCTATATGATTTTAAAAAGAACTCAATGGAATTTCTAGAAGAGAAAAAATGTCAATTAAAATTTTCACTGGGTGGGTTTAAAAGTAGATTAGAAAAAAATTGAAATAATGAAAGATAGTTTACAGGTTGGGGAGGATAGAATGAGAAAGGTCTAATGAACCTTCATTCTTAGTCTCAGCAGAAGAGGAGAGAAAGAATGAAGCATATTCAATATCTGAGTATCTGATAGCTGATGATTTTCCAGAATTATTATAAGATACAAATCCACAGATAAAAGATTCAAAGCAGAATAAATAAAAAGAAATCTACATCTGAGCTCTTCATATTCTGCGGAAATAAAAGACACATTAACTTCACAGGAGCAATGAAAATTGGAGACTGATTTCTCAACAACAACCGTGGAAATTAGAAGACAATGTGTTGAAAGAAAATAACTGCCAACTGTATTCTAAAATCAGCAAAAATATCTTTCAAGAATATGTGTGAAATAAAGGCATTGTCAGAGGAACAAATAATGAGAGAATTTGCTACCACCAAGCCTTCACTAAAGGAAATGCTAAAGAGGGTACTTTATATAGAAGGAAGTCCGAGACCTAGGAAGGAATGAGGTGGAGAGGAGTAAGAGCTAAGAAAATAGTAAATTTGTGGATAAAGATAAAAGAACATTGATTGTTAAAGTACTTGTGGGTTTAGGACAGAAAAAATGTAGCATTAAAATACAAGTCAACAATAACGCATAAACCAGGAAGGATCAATCAGAGTTGCAGTATTCTAAAGTCTTTTACTGAGCAGCTCTTATTTTTTAATTAGTAGCTTTTAAAAAAGATTTTTTAAAGTATATTTTATTAACTACACTATTACAGTTGTCCTAATTTTTTTCTCCCCTTTATCCCCCTCCTCCTGGCCCCTCCTTCTCCAGCATTCCACCCCACCATAGTTGTACATGTCCATCAGTTGTACATATAAGTTCTTTGGCTTCTCCATTTCCTATACTATTCTTAATCTCCCCCAGTTTATTTTGTGTCTGTTATGCTTCTTATTTCTTGTACCTTTCCTCCCTATTCTCCACCTCCTCCTCCTCCCCACTGATAACCCTCCAGGTGATCTCCATTTTTGTGAATCTGTTCCTGTTCTTGTTGTTTGCTTAGTTTGTTTTTGTTTTTTAGGTTCAATTGCTGATAGTTGTGTTTGTTGTCATTTTACTGTTCATAATTCTTGGCCTTCTATTTCTTAGGTAAGTGCCTTTAACTTTTCATATAATAAGGGCTTGGTGATGATGAATTCCTTTAACTTGACTTTATCTGGGAAACACTTTATCTGCCCTTCCATTCTAAATGATGGTTTTGCTGGATAGAGTAATCTTGGATGTAGGTTCTTGCCTCTCATGACTTGGAATACTTCTTTCCATCCCCTTTTTGCGTGTAAGGTTTCTTTTGAGAAATCAACTGATAGTCTTGTGGGAACTCCTTTGTAGGTAACTGTCTCCTTTTCTCTTGCTGCTTCTAGGATTCTCCTTCATTTGAATCTTGGGTAATGTAATTGTGATGTGCCCTGGATTGTGCTTCCTTGGGTCCAGCTTCATTGACTCTCTGAGCTTCCTGGACCTTTAGGAAGACTGTTTCCTTTGCCAGATTGGGGCAGTTCTTCTTCGTTACGTTTTCAAATAAGTTTTCAATGTCTTGCTCTTTTCTCCTTCTGGCACCTCTATGATTTGGATGTTGGAATGTTTAAAATTGTCTCGGAGGTCCCTAAGCCTCTCTCATTTTTTTTAACAATTTTTTTAAAGATTTTATTTATTTATTTTTACAGAGGGAAGGGGGAGAGAGAGAGAGAGAGAGAAACATCAATGTGCGGTTGCTGGGGGTCATGGCCTGCAACCCAGGCATGTGCCCTGACTGGGAATCAAACCTGCGGCACTTTGCTTCACAGCCCGCGCTCAATCCACTGAGCTACACCAGCCAGGGCGCCTCTCTCATTTTTATGAATTCATGTTTCTTCATTCTGTTTTGCTTGAATGTTTATTTCTTCCTCATGCTCTAAATCATTGATTTGAGTCCCAGTTTCCTTTCCTTCATTTTTGGTTTCCTGTACATTTTCCTTTATTTCATTTTGCATTGCCTTCACTTTTTCCTGTATTTAGCGACCATACTCAGCCATTTCTGTGAGCACCTTGATTATCAATGTTTTGAACTCTGCATCTGATAGGTTGACTATCTCTTAGTCACTTAGTTCTTTTCCTGGAGTTTTGATCTGTTCTTTCATTTGGGCCGTATTCTTTTGTTTCGGCATACCAGTCTGGATGAATATTTCTTTAACTCCTTGGTTGTTGGACTTCCATATACTTTGATTTTCTGGAAGTTCTGGTTGTTTTTTGTTTTTAAATTTGTTGTCCTTCTTTTGGTTGTGTGAAGAGGCAACATGTATCTACCTATACCTTCATTTTTTCTGAAGTTCATCATATGAATATCTATCAAAGTCATATCTATGACTTTGAGTGACTATACCCCTGTTGTTTTATATTAGTCAGCAATTAGCAAATGTCTTCATTATTATTATGTAATATGTTACTTACATACCTCACTTTTCTATTTTTATCTTGAAAATATAACCAAAATTTTGATAGGCTAACAAAATACATTCCAAATTGATTTCAATATTATTTTCAAAATCTTTATACTTTTTTTATAATTTATGTTTAATTATAAAATATACATAAAATAAAATTTACCATTTTAATCATTTATAAGTGTACAGTTTAATAGTGTTAAGTGTAAGTATATTTACGTTGTTGTGCACACAGTCTCCAACTTTTCATGCCCATTAAACAACTCCTCCTCTCCTCAGCCCTGGCAACCACTATTCTACTTTTTGTTTCTGTAAGTTTGACTACTTTAGATACCTGGTATAAGGAGAATCATACAGCATTTGTCTTTTTGTGTCTGGCTTAATACACTTAGCATAATGTCTTAAAGATTAATGTTCATTTTGTAGCACATGTCATAAGGTTGAATAATATTCTACTGTATGAATATACCATATTTTGTTTCTCCATTCATCTGTCAAGGAATATTTGTGTTACTTTTGCTTTTTTTGAGATTTTTTTTCAATTGTTTTTTAATCAGATTTATCGGTGTGATGTTGGTTTGCAAAACCATACAGATTTCAAGTGTAAAACTAAAAAAAAGTCATCTGCACACTGCATCCTGTGCCCGCCACCCCAAGCAAAGTCTCTTTCCATTCCTATTTCCCTCACCTTGGCCCACCTTCACCTACTCCCTAGCCCCCTTTCCCTCTGGCTATCACCACATTGTTGTCAGTGTGTATGTGCTATATATATATGTTTTTTGGTTAATCCCTTTACCTTCTTTTGTCCAGTCCCCTAAACCTCCTCCCCTTTGACAGCTGTCAGACTGTTTCATGTATCCATGCCTGTTTGTATTTTGTTCATCAGTTTATTTTATACATTAGAGTCCACATATAAGTGAGATCAGATGGTATTTTTCCTTCTGATGGGCTATTTCACTTAGCATAATAACCTTCAGGTCTATCCATGCTGTTGCAAAAACATTTCCTTTTTTTTCCACAGCTGAGTAGTATGCCACTGTGTAAATGTACCACTGTTTGTTTTTTTTTAATGAACTATAGAAATGATCCCTGAAAGTATAGTCTTACTACTGTTTTATTTTTTTATGCACTCATCTACTGATGGGCACCTGTGCTGTTTCCTCATCTTAGCTATTGTAAATAATGCTGCATTAACATAGGGGTGCAAATACTCTCTCAAATTAGCATTTTAGATTCCTTTGGGTGCATTCCCAGAAGTGGAATCACCAGGTCTAAAGGCAGTTCGATTTTTAATTTTTTGAGGAAACTTCACACTGTCAGTGGCTGTTCCAGTCTGCATTTCTACCAATGGTGCATGAGGGTTCCCTTTTCTCGACATTTTTGCCAGCACTTGTTCTTTGTTGATTAATTGATGACAGCTACTGTTGCAGGTGTTAGGTGATAACTCATTGTGGTTTTAATTTGCATCTTTCTAATGATCAGTGATGTCGAGTATCTTTTCATATGTCTATTGGCCATCTGTACATCCTCTTTGCCCATTTTTAAATAGGGTTGTTTGTCATCTTTGTATTGAGTTGTGTAAGTTCTTTATATATTTTTGAAATTAACCCCTTATAAGATGTGTCATTGGCAAATATGTTCCCCTATTCAATGGGTTCAACTTTTCATTTTGTTGATGATTTCTTTAGCTGCATAAAGATTTTTAGTTTGATGTGGTCCCATTTGTTAAATTTTTTCTTTCTTTCCCTTTCAAAAGGAGATATATTGGCAAAGATATTGGTATGAGAGATGTATGAGATTTTACTGCCTTTATTTTCTTACAAGAGTTTAATGGTTTTGCAACTTCTTTTTAAGTATTTTATCCTTTTTGAGTTTATTCTTGTGTATGGTGAAAGTTGGTGGTCTAGTTTCATTTTTTGCATGTACCTGTCTGATTTTCCCAATACCATTTATTGAAGAGATTATCTTTACTCCGTTGTATGATCTTGCCTCCTTTGTCAAATATTAATTGACAGTAAAGGTGTGTGTTTATTTCTGGGCTCTCTGTTTTGTCGCATTGATCTGGCTGCCTGTTCTTAGGCCAGTACAAGGCTGTTTTGATTACAGTGGCCTGGTAGTATAGTTTGATATCAGGTGGTGTGATACCTCCAACTTTGTTCTTCTTTCTCAAGATTGCTGTGGCTTTTCAGGGTCTTTTTTTAATTCAATATAAATTTTTGGAATATTTGTTCTAGATCTGTGAAATACACTATTAGTATTTTAATAGGAATAGTGTTGAATCTATAGATCACTTTGGGTAGTATGGATATTTTAATTATGTTTATTCTTTCAATCCACAAACACAGTATATACTTCCACTTATTTATGTCTTTTCTCAGTTTTTTTCTTTAGTATCCTATAATTTTCCAAGTGCAGATCTTTTACCTCCTTGGTTAAATTTATTCCTAGATACTTTATTTTTTTTTCAGGGTGCAGTAGTAAATGGGATTGTTTTTCTTAATTTCTCTTTCTGGTATTACATTATGGGTACATAAAAATGCCACAAATTTCTGAATATTAATTTTGTTTCCTATTTTACTGAATTCTTTTATTAGACTCTAATAGTTTTTTGTGGAGTCTTTATGGGTTTTCTATGCACAATATGATATCATGTATGAATAATGACAATTTTACTTCCTCATTTCCAATTTGGTCGCCTTTTATGGTTCTTCTTGTCTGATTGCTATGGCTAGTACTTCCCATACTCTGTTGAATAAGAGCAGTGAAAGCAGACATCCCTGTCTTGTTCCTGATCTTAAGGGAAATGCTTTTAGTTTTTGCTTGTTGAGTATGATGTTGGCAGTGGGTTTGTCATATATAGCCTTTATTATGTTGAGGTCTGATCCCTCTATTCCCATTATGCTGACAGGGTTTTTTTAAATCATAAGTGGGTGCTGGGTTTTATCAAATGCTTTTTCTGCATCTATTGATATTATGTGTTTTTTATTCCTGTATTTTGTTTATGTGATGCCTCATGTTTATTGATTTGCAAATATTGTACCAACCTTGCATCCTCAGAATAAATCCCACTTGATCATGGTATATAATCATTTTTTATTTTTTGTTTTTATTTATTGATTTGAGATTGGGAGAGAGAGAGCCAGACAGACAGACATTGATTTGTTGTCCCAATTATTTGTGCATTCATTGGTTGTTCCTTGTATGTTCGTTGACCAGAGATCAAACTCGCAGTCTTGGATGATGCTCTAAAACAGAGGTCTCCAACCCCCAGGCCCCTGTTAGGAACTGGGCTATTCAGCAGTAGGTGAGCAGCAGGCAATTATGTGAGGCTTCATCTGTGTTTCCACCCTGTCCCCACAACTTGCATTACCACCTGAGCTCTGCTGCATGTCAGATAAGCAGTGGCTCCTAGATTCTCATAGGAGTGCAAACCTTACTGTGAACTGTACATGCAAGGGATCTACGTTGCAAGCTCCTTATGAGAATCTAGTGCCTGCTGATCTAAGGTGGAACTGAGGCTGTGATGCTAGTCCTGGGGAGCGGCTGCAAATGCAGATTATCATTAGCAGAGAGGTTTGACTTCACATAGATCATAATAAATCAGCTGATTGCAGACTCATGTCAAAACCCTATCAGTGAGTGGCAAGTGATAATGGAGCTGCATTTGGTGGCAGGCTTTATAGTGGCAAGTGAGTTGATGTATTTCAGTTGTACAGCTGTATCTGGTAGCAGGCTTTAAGTCAGAATCCAACACTTATTTTAGCCTGCACATGGCCTGCCCATTTTATTTACCAATTCTGTTTGTGCCTCTTTCCTGCACTGTGCACTTGTCTCAGTCACAGTTTTGGTAAGCCCACATGCTAACCATAGCCAAAATGAGTAAAAACAAACGTCTCTGGAGAGTGTCTTTGAAAAGGAGGAAAGACCCAATGACGAAACAGCAGAAAACTCTAAGACTGACAGCAAAAAGAAAGCTGCATTTAAAAGAAAATACCAAGACCCCTACTTAAATTGTGGGTTCATTGCAACAGGTGATTCACATTCTTCAAGCCCACTTTGTATGTGTGGTAACTGGCTATCCAATGAAGCCATGAAAACTTCAAAGCTGTTTTGCCACATGGAAACCAAGCAACCCTGCATTAAAAGACAAACCTTTGGAGTTTTCCAGAAGAAAAAAATGTATACATGAAGAATGGAAGCAATTATTGAAGGCCACCACTTCATCAAATGTATCAGCACTAAGAACATCATTCTTAGTGTCTAACTGCATTGTTAAAGCTAAGAAGCCTTTTACTATTGGTGAATAGTTGATCCTGCCTGCTGCTAAGGACATTTGTCATGAATTTTTAGGAGTGACTGCAGTTTAAAAAGTGGCACGTGTTCCTCTTTCAATTAGTACCATAACTAGACGAACTGACAGAATAAGAGAGGATATCGAAGCATAACTGTTAGAGATGGACTAATGAGTCACTGTAGTATGCCATCCAGTTTGCTGAGTCTACTGATGTTGACAAGGCAACAATGCTTGTTTTTATGCGATACAATTTTCAGGAGGATGTGTGTGAGGATATGTTATAAGCATGTTTGTTGCCAACCAAAACCACAGCTACAGGACTATTCAAGTCTTTGAATGATTACATATCAGGAAAACTGAAGTGGTCATTTTGTCAGTATATGCACGCACAGAGCGGCTGCCATGACTGGACGGCTTGCTGGGTTCACTGCTTGAGTCAGAGAGGTCGCTTCTGAATGTGAGTCTACGCACTGTGTCTTTCATAGAGAAATGCTGGCTGGCCAAAAAATGTCACCTGAACTTAACAAGGTTTCACAGGATGAGATTAAAATTATCAACCACATTAAAGTACGTGATGCCTTTGACGCATGTCTGTTTGCATAGCTCTGTGAGGAGATGGACGCAGAGCACACATGTCCTCTCTCATACACAGAAGTGGGATGGCTTTCTAAAGGTGGATCACTGGCCAGAGTTTTTGAGTTACGAGAGCTGCTCCAGAGATTTCTTTTAGAAAAATAGTCACCACTGGCAGCACATTTCAGTGACACAGAATGGGTTACAAAAGTGCCCTACTTGTGTGGCCTAGTCAACCTGCTCAACGGACTCAATTTGTCACTTCAGGGAAGAAAAACAGCTGTGTTCAAGTTGGCAGAGAAAGTGGCTGCATTCAAAGCCAAACTGGAATTATAGGGCAATGAATGAACATTGGGATTTCTGACATGTTTCAAACAGTAGCAGAGATTTTGAAAGGGACTGAGCCAGGGCCTTCTTTCTCCCAGCTGGTGTGTGATCACCTATCTCAGCTTTCAAAAGAGTTTGAACATTACTTCCCAACCATAAACGACCCCTGAACTGGGAAGGAATGGATCTGTGGCCCCTTTGTGAATAAGCCAGGTGAATCGACTTTGTGCTAGAAGAGGATCAGCTGCTGGAGATCACAAATGACAGTGGCTTTAAAAGTATGTTTAAAATAACTTCAAACCTCCATACGTTCTAGATTAAAGTCAAGGCAGAATATCCTGAGATTGCCACAAAAGCACCGAACCTGCTTCCATTTCCAACCTCCTGTCGTTGTGAAGCAGAGTTTTCTGCAGTGAAAGCAACCAAAACAAAAATTACAGAGTAAACTGGACATAAGCAATACACTTCAATGTCACTGTCTCCCATCACCACCAGATGGGAGCATCTAGTTGCAGGAAAACAGTCTCAGGGCTCCCACTGATTCTGCATTATGGTGAGTTGTACAATTAGTTCATTATGTATTACAATGTAGTACTAATAGAAATAAAATGTGCAACAAACATAATTTACTCTTGAATCACCCCAAAACCATCACCATACACCTGGTCCATGGAAATATTGTCTTTCACAAACCAGTCCCTGGTGCCAAAATGGTTGGGGACCACTGCTTTAAGAAACTGAGCTACTCAGTCAGGCTGATGTATGATCTTTTTAATGTATTGATGGATCTGGTTTGCTAATATTTTGTTGAGGATTTTAGCACCCATGTTAACCAGGGATATTGGCCTATAGTTTTCTTTCTTTGTAATGTCTTTATATGGTTTTGTAATTAGGAGGAATGCTGTCCTCCTAAAAAGAGCTTGAAAGTTCCTGCCTCTTGATATTTTTAAAATAGTTTGAGAAGGTAAGTGTTAGTTTTTCTTTTTTTAATTTCAATCATTGTTCAAGTACAGTTTTCTCCCCCCTGCTCCCGTTCCAGCCCATCCACCCAACTCTCCCCCCTTCCCCCCATTACCCCCCACCCCTAGTTTTTGTCCATGTGTCCTCCAAATTTGTTCCTGTAATCCCTACCCATTCCCCCCTGAAATTCCCTCTTCTCTCCCCTCTGGCCACTGTCAGACTATCCCCTATTTCAGTGTCTTTGGTTATATTTTGCTAGTTTTTTGTTTTATTTTGTTTTGTTGTTTAGATTCCTGTTAAAGGTGATATCATGTGGTATTTGTCTTTCACTGCCTGGCTTGTTTCACTTAGCATAATGCTTTCCAGCTCCATCCATGCTGTTGCAAAGGGTATGAGCTCCTTCTTTCTTTCTGCTGCATAGAATTCCATTGTGTAAATGTACCATAGTTTTTTGATCCATTCATTTACTGGTGGGCATCTAGGTTGCTTCCAGCACCTAGCTATTATAAATTGTGCTGCTATGAACATCGGGGTGCAAAGGTTCTTTTGTATTGGTGTTTTAGTGTTCTTAGGATAGAGTCCCAGCAATGGAATTGCTGGGTCAAAAGGCAGATCCATTTTTAGTTTTCTGAGGAAGTTCCAAACTGCTTTCCATAATGGTTGTACCAGTCTGCAGTCCCACCAACAGTGCACTAGGGACCCCCTTTCTCCACATCCTCTCCAACACTTGTTGTTTGTTGCTTTGTTTATGATGGCCATTCTGACTGGTGTGAAGTGGTATTTCTTTAAATGCCTGGTAACATTTGTCTGTGAAGTCATAAGGTCCAAGACTTTTGTTTGCTGGGATGTTTTTTTTTATTACAGCTTTAATATCACTAGCTGTGATTGGTCTGTTCAGGTGTTCTGATTCTTCCTGATTCAGTTTTAGAAGATTTTATGTTTCTAGGAATTTATCCATTTTTCCCAGGTTATCTAATTCATTGGCATATAGTTGTTCATAATATTTTCTAACAACCCTGTGTATTTCTTTAGTGACAGTTGCTACTTCTCTCCCATTTCTGATTTTATTTGTTTGGGTCCTTTCTCTGTTTGTTCTTGATGAATCTGGTTAAAGGTTTGTCAGTCTTGTTCATCTTTTCAAAGAACCAGCTCTTGGATTCATTGATCTTTTGTATCATTTTTTCTTGATGAGACTGGTTAAAGTTTCGTCAATCTAGTTTACTTTTGAAAAACAAAGAACGAGCTCCTGGTTTTATTAGTCTTATGTATTTTTTTCATCTCTATGTCATTTATTTCCACTCTCATCTTTATTATTTTCTTCCTTCTACTTACTGTGGGATTTATTTGTTGTTTTTTCTTCTAGTTCTTTTTTGTTTAGGGTTAAATCATTTATTTGAGATTTTTCTTGCTTCTTGAGCCAGGCTTTCAGTGGAATGAACTTCCTTCTCAGTACTGGTTTCTCTGTGTCACATTGATTTTGATTGTTGTGTGTTCATTTTTATGTTCAGGTAGCTTTTGATCTTTTCCGTGATCTCATTGTTAACCCATTTATTGTTTAATAACATGTCATTTAGCCTCCATTTGTTTGAATGTTTCTCAGTTTTTTGTATTGTTATTGATTTCTAGTTTCATACCATTGTGGTCAGAGAAGATTATATGATTTCAATTCTTGAACTTGTTAAGACATATTTTGTGCCTAACATGTGGCCTATCTTTGAGAATGTTCCATGTGTACTTGAAAAGAACATGTATTTCTGCTGCTTAGTGATGAAATAGTCTGTAAATATCATGTGTCATTTAAGGTTGCTTTTGCCTTGTTGATATTTTTTTCTGGAAGATCTATCCTTTAATGTCATTAAGATGTTAAAATCCCCTACTATGACTATTGCTGTCAATCTCTCCCTTAATGTCCAGCAAGATTTTCTTTCATATTTTGTCCTGCCATGTTGGATGCACATGTTTACAAGGGTTATCTCCTCCTCTTAGATCGATCTTGTTATTGCCTTTGTTTTTGTTTCAATTTGCATGGAATATTTTTTTCATCCCTTCACTTTCAGTCTGTATATATCTTTTGTTCAGAAGTGGGTCTCTTGGAGACAGCATATATATGGGTCATGTTTTCTTTTCCATTCATCTACCCTATATCTTTTTGATTGGAGTATTTAATCCATTTACATTTAAGGTTATTATTGAAAAGTACTTATTTATTGACATTTTATTCTTTATACTTAGGTTCTCTTGGTTTCTTCCCTCCTTCTTCTTAAAGCAGGCTCTTCAACATTTCATGCAATACTGGTTTGGTGGGAAAGACATCCTTCAGGTTTTTTGGTTTTTGTGTTTTTGGTTGCTTTTGCCTAGGAAACTCTTTAGTTTGCTTTCAATTTTAAATGATGGCCTTGCTGGATAGAGTAGTCTTGGTTATAGGTTTTGGCTTTTCATTACTTTGAACATTTCATGCCATTCCCTTCTGGCCTGAAGTGTTTCTGTTGAGAAATCAGCCTTATGGCAACTCATTTGTAGGCAACTAGGTGCTTTTCTCTTGTTGCTTTTGAGTCTTTCTTTGTCTTTAATTCTTGGCATTTTAATCATAATGTGTCTTGGTGTGGGCCTTTTTGAGTTCCTCTTGACTGAGTCTCTGCTCTTCCTGAATTAGCATGACTTTTTCTTCCTTCACCAGGTTAAGGAAATTTTAACTATTACTTTTTTTCAAACAGGTTCTCTATCCCTTGCTCACATTCTTCTCCTTCTGGTCCCACTATGATGCAGATGTTGTTATGCTTGATAATGTCTCAGAGTTCCCTTAGATTTTCCTTATTTTTAAAATTCCCTTTTCTTTTTGATGCTTGTACTTTCTGTTCCGTTGTCCTCTAAACCTCTGCTTCATTTAACTAGCTGTTGATTTCTGCTTGTGTATTCTTCATTTTAGATAATATATTCTTCATTTCTGCCTTTTTAAAAATGTTTTCTGTGTCCTTTTATTTTCTCTCTCTCTCTTTGTTTAAGTTCTTGCTGAAATGGTCCATTCTTCCCATAAGGTCCTTGAGCATCCTTCCATTGTTTTAAACTCTGCATCTGGTATTTTAGTTGCTTCCATTTCATTTAATTCTTTTTCTGGGATTTCTCTTGTTCTTTCTATTTGGCGCATATTTCTTTGTCTTTCCACTTTGTCTCTCTGCATTGTTCTTTCCTATTCAGTTTTTCATTTCATGACCTGTCTATATTTCTAAGCAATCAATAGATTTTTCTCATTTTTAGATGTGTGATAATAGTGTGGATTCACCATTTTACAGTTTTGCATTTTTGTGTCTTTGCTTTTAACTAGCAGTGTCATTGATTATCCCTGTACATATCTGCAACCAGTATTTTTTATTATTTTTAAATCCACATCCTCATTCTCATCTGCCTCAAATTTTTAATACATTTTTTATTTTCTTGCAGAATTGTGAAATATAATCTATATAGTGTGACTTAATTTGTATAAATTAGATACACATATACAAACAAACACAATAAGTATGTGTATAACAAATTTTCTGGAAGGACATATAAGATACAATTAACTGTAATTATCTTTTGATAGAGGGACTTAATAACAGAAGCAGAAGGCAGTGGACACTTACTGCTTGTATATAAGTTTCTGCATGGCTTGAACTTTTAATTATTTGCTTATATTGTGATTTTTTAAAAAGCTGTGGTCTTCCAGAAGAAGCTATGTGTTTTTTTAAATGCAAAAGTGCATTGTTAATGTGGTATTTGCTACTTTTTAAAACACTTAAATACCTATAAACATTTTAAAAGAGGTAAAAACTCATTGAACTCTTATTTTAGGTGAACATCAAAGAATTTAGTAGATGAGTTGTATTACAAGGGTATTATTCTTATTTCTATAAAAATGTGTTTTAAGTAAAATTTGTAAAACAAAATAATGGAATATGTTAAACATATGAGTTAGGGTTATGTTCAAAGCAGAGCTTTTGTCATCCTCTTTCTCATATTAAGTTTGCCAAAAATTCTTCCCAACTCTGGGAACATGAATTTTTTGTCACTGGACGTGCTATGTTCAGCTCCTAAATTTCCCCATCTCATGTGACACCTTGCTTTGGTTACCATAACCTTGATTATATTGGAGTATCCTTCAAATTATTAATTCTTATTCCCATACTGTTTCTTTCCTTGAATGTCTATGTAATGTGTAGGACTTCCTCAACAAGAACACAGTCTTTAAGCATATATTATCTTTATAATAAATGAGATTATGTTTCTTTAAGGATTTAGCTCACAGGCCCCTCATATGTATTTTCTGTCTGTACTTCTGGATTTCTGAATTTGCCTTCATAGGAATTATTTTTACTCTGAGGGCAAATGTACATCTTAGTCCTCATCTACTAAATTGACATGTCCTTAGAATTTCTTGGGTATGACCCATATTTGTGGGGTGCTCATATTTTGATACCTTCAAACTGGAAGACGTTTCTATAATACTGAAATTTATAGTTTCCACTACTCCAGTGCTTGTATTCTGAGATGCTCCTGGAAAGGCAGTAGTACAATGTATGTAATGATGAACCCACAAGAAAGCCTGACCAAAGTGGGGATGGTGGAGTTGATGCACTTTTATCAACTTTACAGATTGTGCTTTTCATGAGAATTTGTTTTAAAAAGGAGAGAGTAAGTACTACTGCTAAAACAGAAGTTTTAATAAATCTGTTGGCTGACCATGGCCTTTCTGTCTGAACACTTTTCCTGCATGTAGTACCTATTAGCTATTATAAGATAATTTTATTTCATTGCTTAATCACCTTCTTAACCTTTAATTGAATTTTCATAGATTATGACTAAAAATTAATTGTTAATTTCATTTATTGTTAACAGAAGAAAGCAAGGAATTGGATTTGGATCACTCAGATTTAGGTTTGAATTGTTAATTTGCCACATATTAGTTTATATGTCTTTTTAAAGATTTTATTTTTATTTATTTTTAGAGAGGGAGGGGAGGGAGATAGAGAGAGAGAGAGAGAGAGAGAGAGAGAAACAATCAATGTGCGGTTGCTGGGGGTCATGGCCTGCAACCCAGGCATGTACCCTGACTGCGATGCTTTGGTTCGCAGCCCACGTTCAATCCACTGAGCTATGCCAGACAGGGCAGTTTATGTGTCTTGAGTAAGCTGGTTTATTCTCTCAGCTTTAACAAAGGTGAATGTGAGAAATAAATCAGATACCACAGTACAGCACCAAAATATAGTTTTAATAAATGATATCTAGCAACAGAAAGGATAGTAGTATAAGTGATGATTTTTAGCACAGATTTTTAAGAACAATTATAGCTTCTGGTTTTGTATTGTTTGCTAAAAAAAGTAATTTCTATAATTTATTCAAAATTTGTATGTGAGTTATCCATCTTACCATAATGAAAAATTAGTAAATAACAATATGATATTTTTTAAATCATGAATACATTTACATGAACTATTATAAAGGAATGAAAATCAAATGATATAATTATATACTTAACCAAAGAAAGTTTTGTTTTTTGTTTTTTTCTTTATAGATTTATTTATTTTTAGAGAGAGGGGAAGGGAGGGAGAATGAGAGGGAGAGAAACATCTGTGTGCAAGAGAAACATCAGTTGTCATACACTTCTGACTTGGGACCTGGCTTGCAATCCAGGCATGTGCCCTGACCAGGAATCGAACCGGCAACCTTTCAGTTTGCAGGACTACACTCAACCTGAGTCACACCAGTCAGGACTAATAAAAAAAAATTCTTTTTTAATTGGAATTACTCTGTAATACTATGCATACACTGCTTAGCACTTTACATAAATTATTCTTAACAATAATATTATGAAATGCCTATCCTATTTCTAATTCACAGATAGAGTAACAGACTCAGAGAGGTCACGTAACTGCTGAAGGGCATGTGACTAGTAAGTGGTAGAGTCAGATTTGTATCTATCTAATTTCAGAGTCTCCATTCTTAAATGCCTCGTTATTTTGTAAAAATTATAGCAGAGTATAATTATTCAGTGAAGCTTAATTCAGCTTTGAATTAGTGATTTTTGATCCAACACTTTATGAAAAAAAAAACACCTGGGTTAAATTTATTCTCCCTAATGGAAGATAATTGTTTTTAGTCACAGGATGTATTTGATAAAAAATTTTAGTGTGTCATATAGAGAGAGCTTTGGGGTAAAATCATATTAAAAAGTACCTACAGTAAGAAAATTTTATTTTCCAATCTAGAGCTTGTAATGATGCCACATAGTTTTACTGAGTACCTTGAGCATAAAACTTAATAACTATTGGCTTAGAATCTATCAAAGGACCTTGTGGATCATTTTTTAGCCTTAAAGTTAATTTGATAAAAAGGGTAGCTAATGTTTATTGATCATTTACTTTGTTTGGGGCACTTCCATGAATGATCTCATTTAATCTTTTCAGCAATCTATGGAGGAGGTACTATTATTATCTTTGTTTTACAACCCATTACATTAAGACTTAAAGAGGTTATATAATTGCCTAAGGGTTCACAGTAGTGACAAAAGTAGATTATGAGCCTTTACTCCAAATTATTTTATTTTATAGCTCATATTTATAAAGTAAACACAGCAGTATTTAAACCAAAAAACTACTGGAATTATGAAATGTTTTGTAGTGAGTTTTCTTTATGGATGTGTATTATTTTTTTCTTTAGGTTCACAATATTCTTGCAGAAATGGTGATGGGGGGAATGGTATTGGAGACCAACATGAATGAGATTGTTACACAAATTGATGCACAAAATAAACTGGAGAAATCTGAGGTAAGAATGAAAAGTGCTCTAGTTAATGAAGGTAGTAAGCATGATAATCATGTATGAGTTGTAGCTTTCACTGTTTGTCCTTCAATATCACACTTTAGGTACAGCTGGTATGCTTACTCAGTTTTAAAAAGGGAATACACAAATTTTCGTGTGCCAAATGTTCTGTGACTACTATCCACCAAACAGTTTTGTGCATCCTACTTTTAGCCACAGTCAACTGCCTTAGGTAATTAACAAGACTCCAAATTCTTCTTATTGCTTAAAAAAGAAATTATTTGAAAATGGAATAAATATTTGCATTATAAAACATTAGGCAGTAATTATCAAGGAAATCTTAGAGCTTACATTTTAAAAGGTATATAAACTTAGCATTATGAAACTATTACTGGAAGAGGAAAGAGAAGGTAATGGAATTCTCATGAGGAAGTGATAAGTTATAATAGGGGCTTAGCAAGCCCGAGTACAAATTGAAAAAGTAAATTCAATGCCTTAATCTTCCCATACATTCATTGATAGATATATTCATGGCTTTTATTTCATTCTGTAAGAGAAAGATTTGGTTAGTTATACATTGCTAACTTTGTGCTACTAGAATGAGGACCAACTAGCACTACAGTAGTGTATAAAACCCTACTTTAGAATTTTAGTGACTCTTCCCTCATGCACTAGCCTGAACATTAGTAACAGATACTGTAGCAAAGACGTTCAAGTTAACATCATTTTGGTTGTTTTATTTTTACTATTACAGAGGTTTAGAGAGATAATAGTCTTATATCCCATTCAGTGCTATGCTTATTTGAGGATACTCTTACTTTTGGTATTTATAGTCATAACTTAGATTAGGAAAATATATTTATAATTATTAATAGAAATTCATGTGTTTGGTTGACATAAAGTTAATATTACTGTAAAAGCAAGGTATTAAAAATATGCTAGTGTTAATTTACACAGGTGAGTTCCGAAGAATTATTATCTGTTGACCCCTGCAGGGGTGTCCCACCCACGGCCCAAGATGGCTATGAATGCGGCCCAACACAAAACTGTAAATTTATTTAAAACCCCTTTTTTTTTTTTTTGCTCATCAGTTTTCGTTAGTGTTTGTGTATTTAATGTGATGCCCAAGACTCCTCTTCTTCCAATGTGGCCCAGAGATACCAAAAGGTTGGACAGCCCTGCAAGGATCAGGTTAATACAATACTATGGTCACTGAAATTGAATAAAACACAGGATGGATGATGAATAAATCTGAAATCTGAGGGTTAGAAGTAGTTGAGCTTTGTGTAAAAACATTTTCTAATGTTTTATTTAAAATTAATATAGTCCTGCCTTTCTTATCTCAATTTACCATCCTATTGGTTTTCCAAAAAAGAGGCTTATAATAGTGAAGAGCTAACATTATGACTCTTTTAAGTAACTGTATATATTTTGTGTGTTCTATAGCCCATTTTTAAAATACTGGTTTTTGAAAGGGGAAAATATAAATTAGATTAGACTAGGAAAAGGAAAACAACTCAAAATATTATTTAATGTTGTTAGTTTGCAATATATTATAAGGAATAGTAAAAGATTTACTGTAAAATGTAAGTCTTAAAATGATAATTTGAAATTTATGTAATCTCTTACACCTTGTGTTACAAAACTGTGTGGATATAGATTTTAAATGCCAAGATACAGACAGCGACACAATCATTAATCACTCTAAAATGAATGGATGTGGTAATTTGTAAATTCTGTGGAATCAGCTGTAAAAATATATTGACTTCTTGTCTGGAATTTTTACATTTTCAGGTATTTAATTTCTTTCTATTGGTGGTGTCTTTTTATTTCTTTCTCCCTAGTGTGATATATATAATATTAACAAAAGTCATAAAGGACCTATAAAAACTATATAATGGATATTTCCTTTTTGATTGTCCAGTAAAATCTTGTTAGTGTGCAGTTTTTTAATCTATAAAGAGCAGTAAAATACAGAATTTACATTTTTGATGAGATGGTTATAAGAAAACTATAACTTAAAAATTTTTTTACAGAAGCAGTGCTATTTAAAATGGTTTTGAATGTTAGTGAGTACTCCCATTTTACATACACTGATCATCTGTTAACATACAAGCAGTTCTTATCTGCTACCAGATTAGTTTTTCTTTTTCTCCTTTGTAAGAAAAATATGCTTCAAATCTGATTGGGGACAAAACACAATATATGTTTATCAAGTGTTTCTCTATATGTGATTTCTACTAACATTTATTTATAAAATAGGATTTTGAGACAAAGTGAGGCCATTAGTCCTGATCATATTTTAAGAAATTATATTGAAAAATAATGTTTAATATTTGTAATTTTTCAATCATTTTCATATATTTTAAACATGTTTGGAGGCTACCAGCTTTATTCCAGACACTGAAATGTCAAAATTTTCACATTGGTTCCAGTTCCGTGTTACTTAAATTGGTTATATTACCAAACATATGATGGTAGAGTAATTCAAGATTACTTGAAAGCAAACTATAAACTTTTATTAATCTGCCTCTTGTTGAATTTTAGCTAAAATTCATTATGTAAGCAAAAACTTAGAAAGAAATACTTAAAATCCAGAGTATCATGTTTAATGATAAGACCTGGTTATCATATTTTTTAAATTAATTAATATTTAGGATAGCATTATCTTTTAAAAATTAGCCTGGGTTTAATTAAGATACAGCTTTTAAAGTGTAATATGGATCTATCTAGATGCCTTTACTTTGTCAGATACTGAAGATTTTATTATTTTGGGTTAATGATAGTACATTTTCAGTGACAGTCAAAAGTGAACCAGTTTAATTCCCAGTGCCTAAACAGGTAGGAGCAAAGATCATCCAAATCTTTAAATAGAGAAGAAGCAAAGATATGCTGTAAATGTATTTTCATAGATCCTGCTTTCTTAGAAAAATGGTTTGCTATAACATTGGGATCTTGGGAAAAGAGGTTTTAAGCTGAGAAGTGGTGGGATTTGGGGAAAGTCTGAGAGGCATCCAGGAATCTGTTTAGGAATGAACGGACTCTCTGGGGGTGGAGGTAGATGGGTGGGATGGGGAGACTTGTCAGTTTTTATGTATTTCATGTTATTTATAAGATGAATAAATGGCTCTGAATTTAGTCACTACTTTTTTAAAGTCAGTCCTCTTTTTTTCGGAACATCCTGATCTTTCTAGCTCTTTCCATTCTTCTCTCTTACAGACCTTTATCTTTCAATCTCCCAGACAGGACAGGTAGACAAGGTATTGCTGACTTTGGGGAAAATGTACTTTAACAAAAGGGAAAGCAAAATGATGTCAAAGGCAATCAATTATTTAGGCCAGACTCAAAAATTCTTTGTGTTAATAAACCCATATAGTCCCTTGTAGCCTATTTTTCATTCTAGTTTCTCTTTGTAATTTCTTCATCTTTTATTGGACTTAGTGTACTTTACTAGTATATCATTGATGTCATGTTTGTTCTGTTTTGTCTGCCTGCATTGTAAAAGGAAAGTTTAAATTTTTTGTTCTTTTTTTTAAACATTGTCATTTTACCCTGACAAATTACATTTTGTAAAAATGACAATTTACTTTGTATATTAAATTTAGAGTTTATTTTGAGCATCATACAGCAGAACCAATCTTTAACTCTCACAGATTGCCCCCCCCGCCCCCCCCCCCCCCCCCGGCCCACCTTTCTAAATTAGGATTCTAACATAAAATTGCCTGCTAGGTTTTGGAGGCTGTGAATTTAAAAACCAAAAGGTGAACCTTCAGAGTTTTGCATACAAAGTAGGAATCAGTGAAGGCTTAGCATAAGTGACTGTCAAATAATACTCCCCCTACCCCCTAATGGTTTTCATTTCCAAAGTCTTAACAGAATTGCTTTTACTAATTTGACTACCAGGTATATATTAAAAGTGTCCAATAAAAAAGAAAGATCAGATATTTTAAATTTGAATTAAATGCTGTAAAAAATAGAATTAATTATATTTATCAAAATAAAATAGATTTCCACTATAGCAACATTATGACATCCAAACATGTCATAATAAGACTCAATAAAATATTATAAACCTTGAATATTTTTTCAAAACATATGGGTAAATATTAGAAGTGTTTTCAATAGACTTCTAGCTTTAAAAAACTAAATTTTCTCAGGTATTTTCTGTACAGGTTTTCACACTGTAAATTAACTGTGTGAATTTCTTTTTAAACATTTCCATGTAGATGATGAACAACTTCTTTGTACAAAGTGATTTCAGGAAAAATGAAAATGTTTATAGGATCCCATTTAAAAATTTCAAAATAAAAATACTTTAATGAGTCTTATGGAGGGAAGAAAAACCTATAAATTTAACAAGTTAGATTACCTACCTTACTGATTAGGAAAATGTCACTGAGAATTTGGTAGTTTTTAGCCACTGAATTACTGCTTTCTGGATGTGTTTGAGAAGCAGCAACAGATAGGTGGCTTTATAATTTCTTATCCTAAGACCATGGGCTATTCATGAAGCTGGGAGTACCATGTTTGGTCCCTGTATCCATATTGCTGTATCCCTGCCATAGGAAGTAAATAATGGTGTCATTCAATCTCTTGAGTCAAATCACTGCCAATTTCTATGTTCTAGTCTTTAATTTATGTTAAATTGCTATTTTCTAGCAAGGAACTATCAACCACTTGGGTCTCTTAACTTCCATACCTAGAACTAGTAATTAGCTTTTTTCCTTTTTTAAAATCAAGTTTCTATTTTTAAAGAGTATAGAATAAGAAAAGCAACCCTAAGTAACAGATGTTGGTAAGTCAGCTTGTGAGCTGGTTCTGCTTCTCTGTGCTGGTGGAGACCCCTGAAGTCACTTGTAATGGTCAAAACTAGTTACATTAAATCCATCAATGGCTTCTGTCTGCTATATTTATTTCACACAGGCAAATTCTGTGTTAGAAGTGAAAACTATAAATGAAGATTATATAAAATGAATAGTAATTTGGAAGGTTTTAAGATTTTTAAATATTCTTATATTGATAAATTTTTTATAAGATGCCATGTACTTGCTCACTAGAGGATTGTCATGAGTATTTCCAATCTCTTTGTTTATAATTGCAGTATTAAAACACTGTCTTTGAAGCAAAGAGCAAGCCTATTATTAGTTCCTAGATTAAATGTTATTCTACCTTACACTCAGAAATTTAAATATTGACATTTTCTATTTTATTTAAAACATTTTCAAAAACCTGCCATTATTTTGTTGATGATTTTGAGTCTGAAACCATTTAATACTGTGTTTATTAATGTTGATGTTCTTTCACTTTGCTGTTAGGTCAAAATTTTGAATGTGCAAATACCAACTTCCAGCAGGAAGGGTGGGTAAAGGTTTTAGTGTGTACAAATTATTCCAGCTACCATCTTCTTATGCTGTAGTTCAAACTTGAAAAAGTATTTTAAGATGGTAGGTTGGTATTTAATGTCTTAGATGAAATAAATTTTAGATTCCCTTTCCCTTTGAGAAAGTTAATTGCTGTTGCATGAGGAAAAGGGAGCTTTCAGATTTTTTAAAATACATTTTAGTAATGCTGCTTTTTCGGTTTTGCTTGCACATATTTTGTTTATTTTTGGGTCTGGCAATTTAAAAACAAAATAAAAAAAATCATATCCATCCATTACTATCTCTGTGATTTTAGTGCTTGAAATTTCCAAGAGTATGTCTGTATAAGTCTTCTATCTGTTTGGCCTCATTTTGGTATACTTGCAGACTTCATTTTGTTTTCTTTCTCTTAATTCTGTTAATTTATTTAATCTCATGGGAGAGAAAACATGACCATTCTTTTATATACTGTACTTCATTCTTTCATCTAATTCATACTCTTAACGGCTTTGGATTCATGTATCTGTTTTTGTTAGTGGAGTTGTTGCAGTTTACCTGCCATGGTGGTGCTCGAGTAAAATAACATAGATGGAAACAAGTTATTTCTCCAGTAGGGTTTCATCTTTTTATTTCTGCTTGTGTCAGCTGTGTACTGTAAAATCTTTAAGAACTAGGTTGTACTGTCAGAAATACCTTACTTTTACATTTTAAATTGTATCAACTACTAACAAGTCAGGTAAACTTAATTTTTATAAATTTGAGTATTAATGAAAGTTATCTTGTTGCTTTGAATATATCTTACTGGAAAAAAAACTAAGATAAAAATTATACCTCTATGTTGGCAACTTGATTTTCTAGTGGCAAATTATCTCTTCTACATTTTATTCTTTAATAAAAATATTTTAGACTTCACTGTCATGGAAGTCTAAAGATGAAATTGATTTTATAACAGTTTGGGTGTTGATTACCTAATATGTGAAGTTCTTTTTCTTAAGCTCTAAGTTTTTGTATATAAACACTGATAGTTCATTTAAACATTTACTTACTAATCAACAATCCTTCTTGTATTTTTTCCTCCATTTTATATTCTGTAGAATCTGATTTCTTAAAATGTTTGTTTAGTTAAAACTTAATTGATATACACATTACTGTGTTAAGATTATATACCACCTAAACTCATGATATTCTACATAAAAGTATTGAACATGCTTGAGAAATAATTTGATTCTTTTAATTCATTTGTGTGTTCTGAATAGTTACCATCCTTTGCATGTCTATAGCTTGCTGCTTATGTTTAGAAGAATTGTAATTTGTTGTACTTAAAAACTTATTTTGTTTTTTTCCATAATAAGAATTTGGCACATATACGCTGTTGACTTCATATGTTCTCATTAGTAGCCAAAAGTCGACACCATCTTTGATCACAAAGAAATGAGTTAATCTAATGAAATTTAAACAGAGTGCATTTTTATCCTCATTTTCTTTGCTTAAGTTTAGTTTGGCCATTTATGGTATAGGGTATTATGGAAAAGAAGACCTCTTGACAATTACATTTAGCTTAATACTGAAAACAATTATTTTAAATATTTATAAATATAAATCATAGCATCCAGTGAACCACACACATATCTACCCTTTCTCTTTCACAAAATCCTCTAATAATTTATGCCTTTTAAAATATTTATACATCTCATTAATACTTTCCTATAACCTACTTATCATTTGTATCCTGTATAGAAATTTCAAAGTAAAAATAGTGGCAAAGTGATTTGCTATTTAGAAAAATTATAAAATTTATCTTCCTAGAAAAAAATGATACTGGTTCCAGGATGTCTGTCATTTTGTAAAATAGTTTCCCCCCTTGGGAAACAATATATTTCCTGGTAAAAGGAAGAGAGCCTACAAGATGATAAAGCTATTTGAACTGAATTCTTCTTTGATCCTTAACCATTCTAAATTTTGATAACTAGACATTGAACTTGAAATGATCAACTTAAAGACCTTTTCCATATAATTTATGCTATCCTCAGGAATATTCATATGTATCTTCGTCTTTTGGGGCAGTGGGAAGGAAGTGGGGTATAACTAAAACTGCATTACTTCGGGTAGGTATAAATGCAGAGGTCAGTCAAATTTTTAGTTATACATCAAAAACAACTAATCCCTATTAAATTATAAAAATCGAAGTCCCAGCCCTGTTAAGTCTTATTGGGTATGGAGTGTTTCATCCATATCACTCTTATCATTACCTGTGTGGACCATATCTATTATTAATACTATTATACAGATTCTTTTATTATTTCCAATTCTGACTTGATAATCCATGGCTTTTATTTCATTGCTTAACAATGTTTGTATCCTTTATTCAGCAAATAGTTTACACTGGCCTATTTTGTATCAGTCAAGATTTTTCTCAGGTAACAGCTTTATTATTATTTTTTAAATTAACAGAAAGGTAGGGTTACATGAGAGAAAAAAACTAAAATTACAAAAAGGGACTTTAAAACTAGTGTCTCTAATTACATAACCATTGTTTCTTATACCGGGTAGAGTGAATAGTAGGTTTACAGTTGTAAGCGAAACAGTTCATTTTTCTGTTATTTTATTTAATTATTGTATTTTCCATGCAAACAACTGTAAACCTACTTTTGCCTACTCCTGCATCTATGTAATCTAATCAAAATGGAAGATTTGTTTTTGTTACTTAAGTGTCTGCTTTTGTGCAAGATGATGTATGTCATGAATTGAATGTGTTTATTGGCTTTATTATATAGCTTGAATAAAAGCTGCTGAAATCTAATTGATATATAAATTAAACCTTAAAAATATGAAGACTGTTGATTAGATATTTGAGAAAAAATGATATATATTCATTCTTTTATTTTTAAGCTTATTTTCTTTCAAAATTACTCTACAAAATTATGAATTTTCTGACTAAAATAAAAGCCAAATATTGTACACTAATGGTACTGGAAGCTTTAAGATTCATTTATAAATATAAATAAAATAAAATTTACTATTTTTATTTACTATCTTTGCATTTATGCTATTTTTTAAATTTGTATTTTATAAACTAAACATATGTTGTTGAACTTACTTGATATGATAGATTCTTTTTAATTATTATGTGTTTGCTAATGCATCGCAGTGTAGAATGATCCTCTTGTTGCAGTTTCACATTTAGGCAGAACTGTTCTACTTGGATTGAGGCTTTACTTTAAAAGCCTGATTTTTTTTTTTAATGTTCTAGAATGTCCTTTAAAGTTTATAACAGCCTTTATAATTAAAAAAAATAATAATTTAAAAATATCATTGTCTTGAAGTGTTTTAAGGTAAAGAAACTAAATAAGCATGATCTATTATTTTTAATTCCATAGCATATATTGATAATAAATGCCATTTTAAAGCAAAAACCCCACAAAATATATCATGATTATTGTAAAAAATGTTTAATAAGGAAGCTAATATAAAATATGCTTCATACTTATATGTCAGTTATATCAAGATATAGGTGAAGATCTAGCTTTTGTCATTTGAATATTGTGTGTACTATCTAATTAGTAGTTTAATTTGTATTTAAATCTTTTCATTGTTATCATTGCATGTATTTACTGTATTTTTTATGTCAACTGTTTTCTCTTTATAGATTAATATTTCAGAGTAACCATCTCATATCAGTTCAAACTTACCGTGTGGTATCTAAGCTTGTTATATGAAAATCTTTTATTATTGTCCTCCATTTTTAGTGTTTTTTTTATGGACTATACCTGAGTTGTACATTTTCTTTTTCTTTTATTTGCTTCTGTATACAGGCTGGCTTAGCAGGAGCTCCAGCCCGTGCTGTATCAGCTGTAAAGAATATGAACCTTCCTGAGATCCCAAGAAATATTAACATTGGTGACATCAGTATAAAAGTGCCAAACCTGCCCTCTTTTAAATAAAAAAAAATTAAAAGGCCACTCCCAGGTAAAATCCAGGGGGAAAGTCATCTAAGTTTACCATGCAGTTGTTTACCAAAAATAGAGGAGAGTCTTAACTTTTGCTCTTGGATTTAAGTCAAGGTACTGTATAGAAGTTGTATAAAATCAATATGGTGGTTCAATGTTGTTTTTCTTGCTCAGTGATTTTGAAGAAATTGAGTAGTTCCAGTATGATTTTTTTTCTTTCTTTTCTAAACTGCATGCCTATGCCCACATAAGGCATGCCTCTATGTATTGGCTACAACAGTATTTCAAAAAGTGTTTGGAATATTTCTTTAAATTATGTACAACCCAAAATGTTGGTGTTTTGTATAAATCACAAGTGCAACATTCCTTAATTCTTTCTGTTATTTGTCACAATTGTTATTTAAAGAACCAAGTATGTATTGCATGAAAACATTATGACCTTTCCTATTAGTTTAAATAAACTCCAAGGTAACTGGACTTCTAAAGCACCTTTCTGTTTGCCTGATATCTACTTTAGCAATAATTTTTTTTATGACCCTTTGACTCAACAAAGTAAATAAAAGTATATTTTATCACTGTTAAGCAGCTGTTAATGATGATTTATTTAATTCATACTTCTGTTTTTAATATTCAGAAATTCACTGAATTATTCTAAAGATCAATTATTTCACAATCAAAAATAGTGTATCTTATAACACATCATATAGGATGAGTTCTGGAGTGGGAAATGACAAATCTTTTTCTAAAAATTACAGAATTTATTTTATGTATGTAGGTTTAAACCTTGAATCTGATTCTTTCTTGCTCAGATATTGAAAAATAACTTCAGCAAATACTTAATTGCTTTTGAACACAAAATTCTTTGGGTTCAAAGAACTGAACCCAAAGACTGTTCCATCTCAAAGTCAAAGCTATACTATATTTTCTTAAGCCTTAAAACTTATATTCTTATTTCTCATAATTGACCACATTGTCTTATTTGGTCTTACCTTGGGAACCATGACTCACGACTGAGTCATTGACACCCACTGCGTCTTCCCAGACCTCTATATTCTGGCCCCAGGCAGCTGACTCCTCTGCAGGGCTCAACTCTGCAGGATGGGGTGACAGGGAGCCCAGAGGATGTGGCTATTGCATTCCCCCCAGGCTGCTTCCATATGCAGGAGAACAACACCCAAGAATGACAGTGTCTGCAGTGTGGGAGAGGGGCTCAGCACAGGGACCCTGGAAGCTGTCCCCTTAGCCCTCTTCCCAGAACCACAAACCCCATTCTCTTGTCACAGGACTGTCTGCTCTGCCCTTTCTTTGTCAGAGCCCAGGGTGAGTGTCTAGAAACAAGATTTTGTATGTTGGCCGTTTAAGAGGGCACCTGGGTCTCTAGCAGACTCTTGTCTATCCCTTGTGGAGAGAATTTCTACAGATTTTCATAGCCAGATACTATGTGGGTACTTCTTTTCAGCTTTGGTGTCCTGGACTGGAAGTCTAGTATGGGATCGAAACCCCTTGCTTTTCACGGAGGGGGGTCCTTTGCAGCTCAGGTATCCCTCCAGAATCTCAGCCACTGTCAGCAGGAGCAGGGCCAGCCCTTTTCATGCCTCCACCCTTCCCTCCAGTTTCATTGTGGCTTCCTCTCTAAATCCTGGATTATAAGACTTCTGTTCAGCTGGTCTTTGATTGGTTATTCAGGTTGATGATTCAGTATTTTAGTTGTAATTCCAGTCTGGTCCTGGGAGGAAGTGTTACTTCCACCTACTCTGCCACTACCCTGGATCCCAACTATGTAGGAATATATTTACATTTATTTTTTAAGTATATTTTATTGATTATGCTATTACAGTTGTCCCATCTCCCCCCCTTCACTCCTGTCCACCCTGAACACCCACTCCCACCCACATTTGCCCCCTTTAGTTCATGTCCATGGATCACACGTATAAGTTCTTTCGCTTCTATATTTCCTATACTGTTCTTACCTTCCCCCTTTCTATTTTCTACCTGCCATCTATGCTACTTATTCTCTGTACCTTTTCCCCCTCTCTCCCCCTCCCACTCCCCTGTTGATAACCCTCCATGTGATCTATATTTCTGTGGTTCTGTTCCTGTTCTAGTTTTCTTAGTTTGCTTTTGTTTTTGTTTTAGGTGTGGTTGTCAGTGATTGTGAGTTTGCTGTCATTTTACTTTTCATATTGTTTGTCTTCTTTTTCTTAGATAAATCCCTTTAACATTTCATAAAATAAGGGCTTGGTAATGATGAACTCCTTTAACTTGACCTTATCTGAGAAGCACTTTATCTGTCCTTTCATTCTAAATGAAAACTTGGCTGGATAGAGTAATCTTGGATGTAGGTCCTCACCTTTCATGACTTGGAATACTTCTTTCCAGCCCCTTCTTGCCTGTAATGTCTCTTGAGAAACCAGCTGGTAGTCTTATGGGAACTCCTTTATAGGTAACCGTCTCTTTTCCTCTTGTTGCTTCTAGGATTCTCTCCTTCATTTTAATCTTGGGTAATGTAATTATGATGTGCTTTGGCATGTTCCTCCTTGGATCCAACTTCTTTGGGGCTCTCTGAGCTTCCTGGACTTCCTGGAAGTCTATTTCCTTTGCCAGATTGGGGAAGTTCTCCTTTATTATTTGTTTAAATAACTTTTCCACTTGTTGCTCTTCCTCTTCTACTTCTGGTATCCCTATAATTTGGATGTTGGAATGTTTAAAGATGTCCTGGAGGTTCCTAAGCCTCTCATTTTTTTGAACTCTTGTTACTTCATTCTTTTCTGGTTAGATGTTTCTTTCTTCCTTCTGGTCCACACCATTGATTCGAGTCCCAGTTTCCTTCCCATTACTATTGGTTCCCTGTGCATTTTCCTTAGCATACCCTTCATTTTTTCATCTAATTTGTGACCAAATTCAACCAATTCTGTGAGCATCCTGATTACTGGTGTTTTGAACTGTGCATCTGGTATGTTGGCTATCTCTTTGTCGCTTAGTTGTATTTGTTCCGGAGCTTTGATCTGTTCTTTCATTTGGGCCATTTTTTTTTGTCTTGACACACCTGTTACATAGTGAGGGACGGAGCGTTAGGTATTTGCCAGGGCAGGGCCACCTATGTTGCTGTGTTGTGACGCTATATGTGGGGAAGGGGTCCGAGAGGGAACAGTGGCACTTGCTCTGCTCTGTGCTGGATTTCCATCACTCCCCCACTTCCCAAAGCAAATTGGGCCCTTCTGGTGCTGATTCCTGTGTGGGTGGGCTTGTGTATGTTCTAGGGGCTTGTGCGCCTCTCCAACCAACTCTCCTGTGAGGCTGGGGTTTCTCCCAGTGCCTCAACCCCCACAGGTGTTTTCAATCGGTGGTTTGAGGCCTTTTTTTCCTGGAGCTGGGGCCCTGGGTTGCACAGTCTGTCCTGCTCCCAAGTTATTTCTCCCAGTTTATTTGCGCACAAATGTGGGACCTCCCAGTTCGCTATCTGCCACCTTGCCTACCCCAGTCCTCCAGCCACTTCCTTGCCACAAGTCCTCTCTGCCCAGCTGCCTGTCTCTGCCCTTCCTACCGGTCTGGATGAATATGTCTTCTTTAACTCCTTGGTTGACAGACTTCCATACAGTTCAGTTTTCTGTCAATTCTGTTTGTTTTCTGCTTTTAAACTGTTTTTGTTCTTCTTTTGGTTGTTCAAGGAGGCACAGGTGTGTCTACCTATGCCTCCATCTTGGCTGGAAGTCCTGTAGGAATATATTTAACCTGGCAGAGGTTGTGGCTGATCTAAGAGATACAAACTCTTTTCTTAAATATTGTTACATATATTGGGTGCATACACATTTGTATGTGACTAATGTTAAGTCATAATGTTCAAGCCAGCCCTATGCACCCAATATATGTAGCAATATCTAAGAAAAATGTTTGGGGATCCAAGATGGCAGAGGAGTAAGTGGAAGCTCCAATAACCTTCTCCCAGGATCATCTGAGATTACTACTTACTTTTGGAGAAATCATCTAGAATAACCAACTGAACACTAGCTGTAGAGAAGCCATATAACCAAGGACAGACAGAAGAAAACACTTCACCACAACAGGGCTGGTAGGCAGTATGGAAGAGGTGCGAGAGGGCTGGCTGGGCTTGTACAGGGAACAGCTGAAGTTCCAGAGGGATATTTATTTCAGTGGGTGAGGGTTCTCCCTGAGAAGTGTACAGTCTAGACCCCAAGCTGGACACCCCAGCCTACAGCACCAGAGCCAGAAAGGAAACCAGATAACATCCAGCTGTGAAAAGCAGCAGGGTTTCTATTTGCCAGGGAAGAGATGGCCTGAGACACAAAGAGCCTCTTTTAGGGCCAATGCACAAAATTTCATTTGCAGCCTCTTACCCTGGGCTCTGGCATAGGGCGGGTAGAGTGGACTAGAGACACTTGAGGAGAGTTTGGGGTTGGTGGTTCTGAGGAGAGAACTGAAGGAAGAGCTACCAGGATCCCTGTGCTGAGTCATTCCCCATACTGAAGAAGCCATCTTTCTCAGGCAGAGCACTTCTCTCTGTGTATCATCAGTCTGAGGGGAAACAATAGCCCTGCCCACAGGAATTACTCTGCCCGACCCTGTGGTGCTTAAGCTGCACTGCTGATCACATCTTGGTTAGATGACATAATTAAAATGACAAGGCTTAAAGACAAGGAGAGAATCCTAAAGGTTGCAAGAGAAAACAAGTAGTTACCGACAAGAGAGTACCAATTAGATTGACATCTGATTACTCAACAGAAACATTTCAGGCCAGAAAGGAGTGTCAGGTCTTGAAATATTCAAGGTGATGGAAAGCCAGGATCTACTTCCAAGGCTACTTTACCCAACAAGGCTATCATTTAACATTAAAGGAGAAATAAGGAGCTTCCCAGACAAGAAAAAGCTAAAGGAGTTTGTTAACACCAAACCATTACTTCAAAAAATGTTAAAGGTCTTACTTTAAGAAGAAGGGAAAAAAAGGCAGAAAAAGAAAGCAGAAGAAAACAGTCTAACAATAAAATGGATACATACTACATATGTATCTATAAATAATCATCTTAAATGTAAATGGCTTAAATGCCCCAACCAAAAGACATAGGGTAGCTGAATGGATAAGAAAACAAGACCCATATATATGCTACCCCCAAGAGACACATCTCAGAATGAAAGACACACACAGACTAAAAGTAGAGGGATGGAAGAAGATATTTTATGCAAATAGAAAAGAAAAAAATTATGGTAGCAGTACTTATATCTGACAAAATAGACTATTTTTTAAATTATAGATTATGCTATTACAGTTGTCCTGATTTTTCTCTCTTGGCCCCCCTCAACCCAGTAACTCCCACTGCCTCAGGAAATTTGCCCACCATTGTTCATGTCCATGGGTCATGCATGTAAGTTCTTTGGCTACTCCATTTCCTATACTGTACTTTACATCCTGGTGGCTATTCTATAACTACCAATTTGTACTTCTTAATCCCCTCACCCCTTCACCCATTCCCCCAAACCTCCTTCCCATCTGGCAACTATCAAAACTATCAAGAATCATGGATACTCCCCGTATCCATGATTCTGTTTCCATTCTTGTTTACCTAGTTTGTTCTTTAGATTGAATTGTCGATAGGTATGTGTTTTTGCCATTTTATTGTTCATGGTTTTTATCTTCTTTTTCTTAAGTCCCTTTAACATTTCATATAACAATGGTTTAGTGATGCTGAACTCTTAGTTTTTTTGTTTTCTGGGAAGCTCTTTATTTGCCCTTTCAATTCTAAATGATAGATTTGCCGGGTAGAGCAATTTTGGCTGTAGGTCTCTGCTTTTCTTGACTTTGAATATGTTTTGACAATCCCTTTTAGCCTGCAAAGTTTCTTTTGAGAAATCAGCTGACAATCTTATGGGAACTTCCCTTTAGGTAATTAACTTCTTTTCTCTGGCTGCTTTTAAGATTCTCTCTTTATCTTTTACCTTTGACATTTGAATTATGATGTGTGTTGATGTGGTCTTCTTTGTATCCATCTTGTTTGGACTTGTATGTCCAGAAAATGCATGTCCTTGCATTTCTTTCACCAAGTGAGGGAAGTTTTTTTGCTTTATTTTTTCCTAACAGATTTCCAGTTTCATGTTCTTTCTGTTCTCCTTCTGGCAGCCCATTGATGCAAATGTTGGATCTCTTGAAGTTGTCCCAGAGGCTGCTTATACTGTCCTTTATTTTGGATTCTTTTTTCTTGTTATTCTGATTTGTTGTTTTTTGCTTCCTTGTATTCCAAGTCATTGATTTAATTCTCAGCTTCATTCACTCTACTATTGTTTCCCCGTAAATTGTTCTTTATTTCAATTAGCGTATCCTTCATTTCTGACTGGATCTTTTTTATGCTACTGAGGTCCTCACTGAGTTCCTTGAGCATCCATATAACCCGTGTTTTCAACTCTACATCTGCTAGATTGTTTATCTCCATTTAGTTTAGCTTTTTTCCTGGAGTTTTGATCTCTTCTTTCATTTGGGCCATGTTTCTTTGCCTCCTCATTTTGGCAGCCTCCCCATGTTTGTTTCTATGTATTAGGTAAAGCTGCTTTGACTCTGTGTCTTGGTAGTGTGGCCTAATGTAGCATATGTCCTATAGGGTCCAGTGGCACAGCCTCCCCTATCACCCAGCCTGGGTAGTCGAGGTCCACCCTTCATGTGGGCTGAGTGCACCCTCCACTTGTAGTTGAGCCTTAGTTGCTGGTGGCAGATCAATGGGAGGGACTTACCAAGGAAGTCAATTGCAATGATTGAATGTGAATACTTACTCCCAACTTCTGCCCTCAGTGGCACATCAGCTGTTAAGGGGCAAGTTGGTGGTGCTCTGACATGGTCTATAGCTATCCACTGGGTGCTCTGGTTCTGGGGTTTCCCGGGCAGTGCAGACCAAGGACATTCCCCCAACTGTACTTTGCCCAAGGCCACCCTGCCTGAGCTATAAAGCAATCTGAGATGGCTGCTACTTTGGCTGGGCTTGGAGATTCCCAGGCAAAGCTAAGCTTTGTGTCTAGGCTGGCTGCTGCAAGCGCCAGGCCTAGGTCTCACCAGAGCCAACTCTTGCTTGTCTGACAGGATGTAGGAAGTTGTGTTGCATGAGCCAAGACCAGCCATTCATTTGGAAAAGCAGCTTGGGCAGGCCTGTACATTAGGTGGAGCAGAGCCTCAGGGGATCTCCAAGGTGTGTCAAACAGTGTTAGGCACCTTGATGGAGTCTTGATGGAGTCTGAGATATGGCATAAACTTTCTAGCTGTGTGACTCTGTGGTGGGAAGATTTAGAAAAGGGATAATGTTTTCTGCTCACCTTGATGCCAGACACTTCAGTTTCTTCCAGTATGCCATCAGTGCCTTTCAAGCTGCTACCTCAGGGCCAGAGCTCAGAGGGAGTGAGTTTGAGTAGATGAATCCCTGTGTGGATTCTTTAAAAGGAACTGCTTGGGAGTCCAGGAGTTTCCTTCACTGCCTCTAACCCCACTGGTTTTTGCAGCCAGAAGTTGTGCAGACTTATTTTCCTGGCACTGAAATCCTGGGCTGGGGAGCCTGGTGTATGGCTGGGACTCCTTGCTCCCAAGATATCCCTCCAGGATTTTTATCCACTACATGTGGGTGTGGGATCAGCCCATTCCACACCTGGGTCCCTCCTACCAATCTGGATGGATGTGGTTTCCTTAATTCCATAGTTATCAGACTTCCATTCAACTCAATTTCTGATGGTTCTGAATGATGGTTGTTCTATATTTTAGTAGTAATTTTGATGTGGTTGTGCAAAGAGGTGAGTCATGTCTGTCTATGCTGCCATCTTCCAAAATAAACTTTAAAACCAAGGTTGTAGTAGGAGACAAAGATGGATACTACATAATGATAAAGGGAACAATCCAACAAGAAGATATGACCCTAGTAAACATTTATACACCCAACATTGGAGCATCAAAATGTATAAAGTAAATCTTGATGGTTATAAAGGGAGAGATCAACAGAAATAGTCATAGCTGGTGGTTTTAACACCCCACTGATTTCAATAGATAGATCTTCCAGGCAGAAAATCAACAAGGAGACAGCAACCTTAAATCACAAACTAAATCTAATGGATTTAATTAATACCTTCAGAGCATTTTACCCCAAAACAGCAGAATATACCTACTTTTCAAGTACACATGGAATGTTTTCTAGAACAGACAATATGTTAGGAAATAAAATAAGTCCCAATAAATGGAAGAAGATTGAAATCATATCAAGCATTTTCATTGACAACAATGCTATGAATCTAGAAATTAATCATAAGAACACTGAAAAACATGCAAAGACATAGAAATTAAATAACATGTTATTAAACAATGAGCAGATCAACACAAGATCAAGGAAAAAGTCAAAAGATACCTTGAAAAAAAATGAAAATGAGGACACAACAATCCAAAATCTGTGGAATATTGGGAAAGCAATCCTAAGAGGAAAATTCATAGCATTACAAACCTATCTCAAAAAGCAAACTAAAACAAAAAAGAATAAGAAAAAGCTCAAATAAACAATCTAACTTCACACTTAAAAGGACTTGAAAAAGAACAACAAAGCCCAAAGTAACTAGAAGGAAGGAAATAATAAAGATCAGAGGAGAAATAAATGAAGCAGAGTCTAAAAACATGATACAAAAGAGCAATGATTTCAAGAGCTTGTTCTTTGGAAAGATAAACACGACTGACAAACATTTACCAGATTCATCCAGTAAAAAAGAGAAATGACCCAAATAAATAAAATCAGAAATGAAAGAGGAGAAACAACACCATAGATGTACAAAGGATTGTAAGAAAATATTATGAACAGGCTGGGATGGGAGTAAAAGATAGAAAATTGTACTGCAACAATTAAAATTTAAAAAATATTATGAACAATTACATGTCAATAAACAGGACAACCTGGATGAAATGCATAAATTCCTCAAAATATACAATATTCCAAAACTAAACCAGGAAAAATCTGGGTATCTGAATAGACAGATTACACTTAATGAAATTGAAGTAGTAATCAAAACACCCAACCAACAAAAGCCCTGGACCAGATGGCCTCACAGATGAATTTTACCAAACATTCCAAGAAGGACCACCTCTTCTCAAACTATTTCATAAAATTTAAGAGGAGGGAAGGCTCCCAACCTCATTTAACAAGGCCAGCATTATCCTAATTCCAAAACCAGACAAAGACACTACAAAGAAAAGTATAGACTAATATACCTGATGAACATAGACGCTAAAATCCTCAACAAAATGTTAGCAAACCAAATATAGCAATGCATCAAAAAGATCATACATTGTGATCAAGTGGGATTTATTCTGGATATTCAAGGTTGGTACAACATTTGCTAATCAATAAATGTGATTCACCACATAAACAAAATGAAGGTAAAACCAGATGATCATATCAATAGATATGGAAAAGCATTTGATAAAGTCCAGCACCCATTTATGAGAATTTTGATCATCAAAATTCTTAGCAAAGTGGGAATAGAGGGAACATACTTAAAAATAATAAAGGCCGTATATGACAAACCCACTGCCAGCATCATACTCAATGGGAAAAAACTACAAGCGTTCCCCTTAATATCAGGAACAAGACAGGGATGTCAAATTTCACCTCTTATTTGGCATAGTATGTAAGTCCTAGCCACAGCAAGCATACAAGAAGAAATAAAAGGCATCCAAGTTGGAAAGGAAGAAATAAAACTGTCATTATTTGCAGATGGCATGATACTGTATCTAGAGAACCCCAAGATTCCACCAAGAAACTATTAGAACTGATAAATGAATCCATCAGAGTAGCAGGACACAAAATTAATAACCAGAAATCAGTGTCATTTTTATATGCCAATAACAAACTAACAGGGAGAGAAATTAAGAAAACAGCCCCATTCATAATTGCTTCAAAAAGAATAAAATACCTAAGAATATACCTAACCAGGAATGTAAAAGATGTGTACATGGAAAATTATATGACACTGATGTTAGAAATTAAAGAAGATACAAATAAGTGGAAGCACATATTGTGTTCGTGGGTAGGAAAAATTAACAACATTAAAATGCCCATACTACCCAAAGCAATCTGTAGATTCAATGCAATTCCTATCAAGGTTCCAGTGGCATGTTTTACAGAACTAGAACAAATATTTCAAAAGTTTATATGGAACCACAAAAGGCTCTGCATGGCAATAGCAATCCTGAAAAAGAAGAGCAAAGTTGGAGGAACCACCCTACCTAAAGTCAAACCATATTATAAGGGCATAGTACTCAAAACAGCCTGGTACTGGCATAGAAACAGACACATAGGTCAATGAAACAGAAGAGAGAGCCCAGTTAATATTTGACAGAGGAAGCAAGCACATACAATGGGCTAAAGATAGTTGATTCAATAAATGGTGTTGGGAAAATTGGACAGATATGTGCAAAAAAATGAAATTAGACTACCTTCTTACACCACACACAAGAATAAATTCAAAATGGATCAAAGATTTAAATGTTTGACCCAGAAACATAAAAATCCTAGAAGAAACCATAGGTAGCATTTGACCCAGCCATTTCACTCCTGGGAGTACAGTATAACCTAATAATCCTGAAACACTATTATGTACTCCTGTGTTTATGGCAACACTATTTACAATAGCCAAGTGCTGGAAACAGCATAAGTGCCCATCAGTAAATGAGAGGGTCAAAAAACTGGTACATTTACACAATGGAATACTATGCGGCAGAAAGAACTACCTTTTATGACAGCATGGATGGAACTGGAAAATATGATAAGCAAAATAAGCCAAGGGGTGAGAGACAAATACCATATGATCTCACCTATAAGAGGAACCAAATGAACAAAATTAATGAGCAAAATAATACCAGAGGCATAGAAATAAGGAACAGACTGACAGCAACCAGAAGGGAGAGGGAAGGAGGATTAGAGTAGAAACAAGGAGACGAGACAAGCCAAGGAACATGTATGAATGACCCATGGACATGGACAACAGGGTGGGGAGGGACTGTGAGAGTAGGGGGTGGGCTGGGTGGAGGAGGGCAAAGGAGGAAAAATTGGGACAACTGTAACAGAACAATAAACTTTTTTTTAAGAAAGGAAAGAAAACAGCAAAATCTCAGACATTGCTCATAGAAATCTTATATAGGATGTATGTCCCCAGGCAAGGGAAACAAAAGAAAAAATAAACAGATGGGCCTACATCAAACTAAAAAGTTTTTGCACAGCAAAGAAAATCATCAATAAAATAAAAAGACAACACAGAATGGGAGAACATACCCGCCAATCCATCTGATAAGAGGTTAATATCCAAAATTTTAAAAGTATTTACAAAACCTAAAACACAATCCAATTAAAAATGGGCAAAGAATCTGAGTAGATACTTCTCCAAACAAGACATACAGATGGCCAATAAGCATATGAAAAGAGACTCAATTAACCAGAGAAATGCAAATTAAAACCATAATAAGATACCATATCACACCTGTCAGAATGGCTGTCATCAAGAAATCAACAAACAACAAGTGCTGGTGAGGATGTAGAGAAACAGGAACCCTTTTGCACTGTTGGTGGGAATGCAGACTGGTGCAGCCACTCTGGAAAGCAATGGGGAGATACCGCAAAAAAAATTAAAAATGGATTTGTCTTTTGACCCAGTGATCCTACTTCTGGGAATATATCCGAAGAAACCTAAAACACTAATTCAAAAAAACATAAGCACTCCTATGTTCATTGCAACAGTATTTTCAATTGCCAAAATATAAAAGCAGCTTAACTGCCCAAAAGTAGATGAATGGATAAAACAACTTGGGATATTTATAGAATGGAATACTACTTTGCTGTAAAAAAAAGAAGAAAATTTACCCTTTGGATGGACCTGGAGAGCATTATGCTAAGTGAGATAAGCCAGCCAGAGAAAGACAAATATCATATAATTTCAGTAGGATCTAATGAATAAACTAAACTAACAAGCAAAAAAGAGAGAGACTCATAGATGGAGAACAGATGACACAGCTAGTGGCTGGGGGTGGGGTGAGTTTAAGGGGTGGCAGGAAAGGAAAAAGGGCTTATGGTCAACAGTGTGGTGATTGCTGGGGGGCATAAGGGGTCTAAATGGTAATGGGGAAAAAATTCAGTAAAGATTAATTTAAAAAAAAAAGGTTGTATCTTTTAGATCACCTGCAACCTCCAGAGGGAACTAAAAGAAATCTCCAGTGAATGAAAACAACTGGGTTGGCCAAAAAGGTTTTTTTTTTTACCTCTGTGAAATGGCTCTAGTAGCACTTAGTATTTAACTTCATTCAAACAATGAATGAAGTCTTTAACTTTATTCAAAACAATTTTGTTGGATTGTATTGTAACAGCTGTCATATCAGCCTGCATTTAAAAATACTTATCAAGCCCTGGCTGGTATGGCTCAGTGGATTGAGCATAGGCCTGCTGACCAAAAGGTGGCTGGTTCGATTCCCAGTCAGGGCACATGCCTGGGTTGCAGGCCAGGTCCCCACTTGGGGACATGTGAGAGGCAACCAAATGATGCATCTTTCACAAATTGATGTTGTTCTCCCTCTCTTTGTCCCTCCCTTCCCCTCTCTCTAAAAGTAAATAAATAAAATCTTTTAAAAAATATAAAATAAACGTCAAAATTGGTGAATTTTTTGTAGCCATTTAATATTGAAGATAGAAGAAACATTTTCAGCACATTACGCTTTATTATTTCAAGAAAGGTAAAAACACAACTAAAATGCAAAAAGAAAAAGGATTTGTGCAGAAGGTGCTGTGACTGATTGGATGTGTCAAAAGTGGTTTGAGAAGCTTTGTGCTGGCAATTTGTTGGACACTGCTCCACAGTCAGACCAGTTGAGATTGATAGTGATCAAATTGAAGATATTAATTGAGAACAATCAACTTATACAATGCAAGAGATAACCAACATATTCAAAATATCCTAATCAAGCATTAAAAATCATTTGCACCAGCTTAATTATGTTAATCATTTTGATGTTTGGGTTCCACATAAGTTAAGTGCAAAAAACCTTCTTAACTATATTTCCACATGTGATTCTCTACTTAAACATAATGAAAATGTTCCATTTTGAAAACAAATTGTGATAGTCAATGAAAAGTGGATCTTTACAATAACATGGAATGGAAGACATCATGGGGCAAACGAAATGAACCGTACCAAAGGCTGGTCTTCATCCAAGGAATGATGTTGTGTATATCGTGGGATTTGAAGGGAGTCCTCTATTATGAGCTCCTTCTGGAAAACCAAACAATTAATTCCAACAAGTACTGCTCCCAATTAAACCAATTGAAAGCAGCAGTCCATGAAAAGCATCTGGAATTAGTCAACAGAAAACGCACAATCTTCCATCAGGATAATGTAAGGCCACATGTTACTTTGATGACTAGGCAGAAAGTGTTACAGCTTGGCTGATAGGTTCTGATTAATCTGCCATTTCACCATATATTGCAACTTCGATTCCCATTTATTTTGCATTTATAAAACTCTCTTAATGGAAAAATTTTCAATTCCCTGGAAAACTTCAAAAGACTCCTGGAATAGTTCTTTGCTCAAAAAGATACAAAGTTTTGGAAGATAAAATTATGAAGTTGCCTAAAAGGTAGCAGAAAGTAGTGGAACAAAACAGTGAATAGATTGTCCAATAAAGTTATTGGCGAAAATGAAAAATGTCTTATTTTTACTTCAAAACTGAACAAACATTTTGGCCAACCCAAAATTAGACTTTGTTGAAAGAAGTCAATGAAGACACAAACAAATTGAAAGACATTCTGTGTTTATGAATTGTAAAATGTCCATACTACCCCAAAACATCTATATTTTGTTTATTTTTTACCTTTGCTGGAGTATTATTTACTTTCATTTACTTTTATGTCACAAATTAGCATCTTTTCATGTCAGCTTGAAGAACTCTTCAGCATTTCTTGTAAGGCAGGCATAGTGGTGGTAAACACCCTCACTTTTGTTTGGGAAAGTCCTTATTTCTTCTTCATATCTGAAGGATAACTTTCCCAGATAAAGTATTATATTGCCTGGCAATTTTGATCTTTCAACAATTTGAATATGTCATTCCACATACTGTCTTCTAGACTATAGAATTTCTGGTGAGAAATCTGCTGATAGCCTAATTCGGGTTCTTTTTAGGATACTGTTTTCTCTGGCTGTCTTGAAGATTTTTTTCTTTATCAGTGATTTTGGACAGTTTAACTATAATGTGTTTTGGAGAAGGTCTTTTTCCATTGAGATAAAAGGGTTCTGTTGGCTTTTTGCATTTGTATATCAAATTTTTCCTGGGTTGGAAAGTTTTCTGCTATTCTTTTTCTAACTATACTTTTTGCTTTCTTCTCCTGCTCTTTTTCTTCTGGTAGACCAAATAATCTTTTTTATTATTTATTTTTTAAAGATTTTATTTTATTCAAAAATTTATATGGAACCATAAATGACCCCGAGTAGCTGCAGCAACTTTTGAGAAAGAAGAACAAAGTAGGAGGGATCACAATATCTGATATCAAACTTTATTTCAAGTCCACTGTAATCAAAACAGCCTGGTATTGGCATAAGAACAGACACATAGACCAATGGAACAGAACAGAGGGCCCAGAAATAAACCCAAGTCTCTATGGTCAATTAATATTTGACAAAGGAGGAGGCAGCATAAAATGGAGTAAAAACAGCCTCTTCAACAAATGGTGTTGGGAGATCTGGACAGCTACATGCAAAAAAAGGAAACTCGATCTCCAACTTACACCATACACAAAAATACAAGGTGGATAAAGACTTATAATAAGTCATGACACCATAAAAATCCTAGAGGAAAGTATTGGCAGGAAAACCTCAGACATTCCATGCAGCAATTTCTTCACTGATATGTGCACTAAAGCAAAGGACATAGAGGAAAGAAAAACAAATGGGACCTCATCAAATTAAAAAGCTTCTGCATGGCTAAAGAAAACAGCATTAAAATGAAAAGAGAACAAACTATATGGGAAAACATATTTTCCAATGATACCTTGGACAAGGGTTTGATCTCAAAAATATATGAAGAATTCACATGACTCCACTGCAGGAACACAAACAACCCAATTAAAAAATGGGCAAAAGACTTGAACAGACACTTTCCCAAGGAGAATGTACAGAGAGCCCAGAGACATGAAAAGATGCTCAGCATCACTAGCCATCAGAGAGATGCAAATTAAAATCACAGTGAGATACCACTTCACACCTGTGAGAATGGATATGGTGAACAAATCAACAAACAAGTGTTGGAGAGGATGTGGATAAAAGGGAACCCTGGTTCATTGTTGGTGGGAATGCAGACTGTTGTAGCCACTGTGGAAAACAGTATGGAATTTCCTCAGAAAGCTAAAAATGGAACTGCCTTTTGACCCAGCAGTTCCACTGCTGGGATTATATCCTAAGTACCATGAAACACTGATCCAAAAGAACCTATGCACTCCAGTGTTTATAGCAGCACAATTTACAATAGCCAAGTGCTGGAAGCAACCTAAGTGCCCATCAGTAAATGAATGGACCCAAAAACTATGGTACATTTACACAATGGAAACTACACAGCAGAGAGAAAGAAAGGAGCTCCTATGCTTTGTGACAGCATGGATGGAACTGGGGAGCATTATGCTACGTGAAATAAACCAGGTGGTGAGGCACAAATACCATATGATCTCACCTTTAACTGGAACCTAACCAACAAAAGACAAAAGCAAGCAAATTTAACCAGAGATGTTGAAATTAAGACAATCTGACAGTAACCAGAGGGGAGGTGGGAGGAAATAATGAGGGGAAGAGGGAAAGGGCTTTTAGGAACAACTATAAAGGACATGTGCACAAAACCAAGCTGGGGAGGAAGCCAGGGAGGGAAGAGAGTTTGGTTGGGGCGGGAGGGAGTGGTCGGGAGTAAACACAGACAACTAATTGAACAACAACAAAATAATTTTAAAATATTTTACTATTATTTTGTTAGGGGAAAGGTAGGAAAAAGGGAGGAAGAGATACATCAATATGAGAGAGAAACATCGAACAGTTGCCCAGCTGGGGACTGAACCCACACCCTGGACATGTGCACTGACCAGGAATCAAACTGGCGACCTTTCATTTTGTGGGATGATGCTTGACCAACTGAGCCATACCAGTCAGGTCTAGACCAATTATTCTTATATTTGCTTGTGTCATCATATCTGATAGCCCTAGTAGGGTTTCTTTGCTTTTTAAAATCGTAGTTATCTCCTTACGAGTTATTTCTAAATTCCTATTCTCCAGGTTGCAAATTCTTTTTTCAATCTGATCTGCCCTATTCCTAAGCTTATTCTTCGTCAGATTTATTGAATTCTTCAGCTCCAGAATTTCTGACTATGTTGACATCACTCTTCCCCCAAAGCCATCTATAGATTCAACACAATCCCTATCAAAACCCCAATGGCATTTTTCATAGATAAAAAAAAAAACAGTTCTGAAATTTGTATGGAACCACTAAAGACCTTGAATAGCCAAAGCAATTATGAGAAAGAACAGAATCAGAGGCATCACATGTCCAGATTTCAAAACTATATTACAAAAGCTATAGTTATTACACCAGTATGCTACTGACATAAAAATAGACGCATTGATCAATGGAACAGAATAGAAAGCCCAAAATTAACCTGCCCACATAATTTAGTCAACTAATATTTGAAAAGGGAGCCAAGAGCACCTAATGGGGAAAGGATAGTCTCTTCAACAAATGATGTTGGGAAAACTGGATAAATGCACGCAGAAAGATGAGACTGGACTCCTTTATTACACCATTCACAAAACTTAACTCACAAAAATGGCTCAGAGACTTAAACATAAGACCGATACTGTAAAACTCCTATGAGAAAACACAAGGAAGAAGTTCCTCAATAGTGGTTTTGGCAATGATTTGGTATAAAACAAAACAACAAAAGTAAAAATCAACAAGTGAGACTACATCAAACTTAAAAAGCTTTTGCATAGCAAAAGAAGCAACAAAATGAAAAGGCATTCTACAGAGCAAGAGAAAAGATTTGCAGACCTTATATTGGATAAGGAGTACATATCTAGAATATATAAAGTACTCATACAACCCAACAACAACAACAAAACAATCCAATTTAAAAATGGACAGTAGAACTAAATGGACATTTTCCCACAGAAGACATCCAAATGGCCAACAGGTACATGAAAAGGTGTTCAACATTGATAATCATCAGGATAGTACAAATAAAAACTGTAATGAGATATTATGTCAAACCTTGGGCTTTCACTAAGACAATAGAGGTAACAAGTGTTGGCAAGGATGTGGAGAAAAGAGAAGCCTTGTAAACTGTTGGTGGAAATATAAGTTACACCAGCCACTATGACAAACAGTATGGAGATTCCTCAAAAAAATTAAAATTAGAACTATATGATCCAGCAATTCCACGTCCAGGTATGCACCCAAAAGAAATGAAAACATGATGTTGAAGAGACATATGCACTTCCATATTTATCATAGCATATTCATAGTGGTGAAGATATGGAAACAACCAAAGTGTACATCAATATCAATGGATGAATCAATAAAGACGTGTTTGCACACACACATATATGGAATATTATATATATTTATATAATGGAATATTATTCAGCCATGTGAAAGAAGGAAATCCTATTTGTGACAACATGAATGGACTTTGAGGACATTAGGCTAAGTATAATAGTCAGATAAAGACAAAATACTGTGTGATATCACATATATGGAATCTATAAAAAGCCAAACTCATTAAATAATGAAAGTGAAATGGTTACTAGTGGCTGGAGGGTGGGAAAATAGGAGAGATGTTTAAAAGGACAAACCGTAACTAGCAGGTAAATAAGTCCTGGAGATGTAATGCACAATATGATGGTTACAGACAACAATATGGTATTATAAACAACAAACTTGCTAAAAGATTGCATAAAAAATGAAATGAGAATTATGTGTAGTGATAGAAGTGCTAGCTATAATGACAATCGTACTGCAATATACAAATGTATCAAATCAACATGATGTACACCTTAAACTTACGCAATGTTATATGTCAAATATATTTTAATTAAAAAATAAAATTGAGCCCTAACCAGTGTGGCTCAGTTGGTTGGGCATTGTCTGCTCAGAGCATGTGCCTGGGTTGTGGGTTCGGTCCCTGGTCAGAGAGTGTGTGAGAGGCAACCAATCAATTTATCTCTCTCACATTGATGTTTCTCTCCCTGTCTTTCTCTCTCCCTTACTCTCTCTAAAAATAAATAAATAAAATTAAAAAAATTGATATGACTGGAAAATGAAAAAAAAAAACCCTCACAGGACTCTCCTATTTCAATCATCTATGCCTTAATGATTCCTTTCACTTTGAGCCCATGATAAAATAAATCTATGGCAGAGCTTGCAAGAATCCCATGCACTGCATGATCCAGATGGTGATTTGTATGACCTCTAGAGTCAAATTGCTTGATTACTAATCCTAGCTTGGTTCCTTTTTGAGCCAAACCCTAAATCCCACTAAGCCTCGGTTTTCTAATGTATAAGTTGGAATACCAATGGTACTTACCTCATAGAATGTGATGACTACCTGAACTAATCTGTTAAGGTCAGCATTTAATAAAATGGTCTCTTTTTTCAAAGAACAAATGTATGTGACTTTGCTACATAGGGAAATATGTACAAATACAGAAGGATCCTTCTTCTTGGAACAATGCCGTTCTGAAAATTTCTCTTTCAGACACCTTCCTTAACTATTCAAACTCTTGAAGTTTGGTTTCCTAAGGCCTTTTCTCACCAGGACTCCAACCTCCCCAAGGGTTGGGGTACATATTGTAACACAGAAATTAAGATCAGAGTATTTTCCACAATAAAACTATCTTAGTTTCAGGAGGCAGGAATTCTAATTATGTTTAAAACCTCCTTTGTAATGTAGCTTTCACTTCCTGGAGTTTATTTTTATAGGTGCTTTCATGTTCCTGTGAAACTAGAAGAGGCAATAATACCAAAACCGCAAAACCATTCATTCTGCAGTTAACAATAGATGTGATATATTTTCCTAATCCTCCCCCCAAATATGAGAGATAGAATAAGTTATTTTAACAATTCACCCCCTAACACTAAGCACCACTACTTGACCTGTGTGTACCACTGTCCACCCTACCCCAGTGCCCTGGCCTTGTGACCGCGGCCTGGACCTTCCTCAGAGAGTTGTCCCATGTTGGCTTTAATTAGGTGTCATTTCCTAAACATATGGTATATTTTATATTAGTTATTTTTGGAAACAACAGAAGCTGATTTCTGACTCTTCCTTCTACCCTTAAAATGTTTTCTAGTGCCCCAAAATAGCATATTTAGAATTAGGGGCTGGTAAAATTAGGTTTAGAATGAAAAAAAAAAGGAACCCAAAAACCACTAAACAGCTTTATAATATGGAAGTCATTATCTTTTCAGTTTTCAATGAGAACGCTACCTGTGTCCCATTCAAATGATTTTCAAATGTACTGTAAATCTGAGTGTAGTAAAATCTAGTTTTGCAGCTGACTTTAGATGACTAGGTGAGCTACATACACTGCAGTTTGGAAGTCTGAAACAATTAGCATGTGTACTGATGTAGTTCACTGGGAGCAGCAGTGTGAAGTGAGCCACTGTGTGCCAAGGAGATCTCTTGCACATTTCACCAATTACTGCTTTCAGATTTATTAATAAATGTTTTTTTAAAACATAGCTGTCACCGTAGCTGCTATGGTCTGAATGTTTGTATCCCTCCAAAATTCAAATGTTGAAATCTAACCCCCAAGGTAATGTTATTAGAAGGTGGGGCCTTTGAGAGGTGATTTGGTCGTGAGGGTAGAGCCCTCATGAACGTGTGTCTAAAAGAGGCTCCCTAGAGCTTGCATGTCTCTTCTACCACGTGAGGATACAGCAAGAAGTGTGCAGTCTGGAGGAGGGCCCCCACTAGACCTGCTGGCACCCTGATGTGGACTTCCAGCCTCCAGAACTGTGAGAGATAAATTTCTGTTGTTTATAAGCTACCCAGTCTGTATATTTGTTATAGCAGCCCAAATAGACTAAAACACAAACTCAACTCACAGGAGCCTGTGAATATTTTATGCTGGGTAGGAAAGGCATAATGTTGGACCATATGACATCATAAAGAAGGACAAGCCTGGAGAGGGGCTTCAAAGGAGATTGACACAGTCATTCTGGATGCAGTTGACTAGGAGAAGCAGCAGCTAGAGCTTGTTTTCTCAACCTTGGCACTATTGACATTTGGGGCTGGATAATTCATTGTTGTGGGGGCTGTCCTCTGCATTGTAGAATGATTAGCAGTAGCATCATTGGCCTCTACTCACTTGATGCCAGTAGTGGCCTCTCTCCCAGTTATGACAGCAAAAATGTAGACATTGGCTAATGTCCCCTGGACTGCAAAATCACCCTCAGCTGAGAACCATTGGAATGGAGAATTCAGAATTCCAGGGGAAAACTTGGCACTGTCTATATTTTGTTTACACTCTGGATGGTAGTGATACCACCTATGAGCTACTAAGAAGCATTTATCACATGCTGTCAAGAAGACTGACTGACAAGAGTTCCGAGGGGAGAGGAGAGGGAATTTCAGGGGAATTTCAGGGGAAAAGGGGAAGGGTTTACAGGAATGAGTATAAGGATACATGGATAAAAACTAGGGGCGGGTGGAAATGGGAGGGAGGAGGGGAGGGTTGGGTGGGTGGGTTGGGATGGGAGTAAAAGATAGAAAATTGTACTGCAACAACAATTTATTAGCTTTATATATATAGCTAATAAAAAAGTATAATTTAAAAATAAAAAAAGAAGAAGTTGACATTTAGCCCTGGCTGGTATGGCTCAGTGGATTGAGTGCCGGCCTGCAAAACCAAAGGATTGCTGGATTCCCTGTCAGGGCACATGCCTGGGTGGCGGGCCAGGTCCCCAGTAGTGGGCACATGAGAGGCAACCACACATTGATGTTTTTCTCTCTCTCTTTCTCCCTCCTTTCTCCTCTCTAAAAGTAAATAAATAGAAGATTTTTTTAAGTTGGCATTTAAAGTTTATCCCAGTTGGTCCTAATCTACCTTTCTTAGGACCAAGTGTCTTCCCTGAACTCCAGTGTTTTTCAAGATACTCAAGTGATTATGAAATCAGTTTAGTGGGTCCTAACCAGCATTTTCTAAAAAATGAAATAATGAAGTAGAATAAATAGTACAGAAAATACCAGAGTATTCTGTGTAGAGTAAATAATGACTTGTTAAACTTTTGAATATATATTCATGTGTATACAACTGTGTAGGCTTGTTCATGTTGGCTGTTGATGTAAAATGTATTACTTACCAAGAGTTGTCAATTAAAAGACTTTGGGAATCCCTGTTGTATTTTAATATGTCCCCTGGACATACACTTTTCTCCTTATTAGTTTCTCATGACTGCTGTAACAAATTACCACAAACTTAGTGGCTTTACACTTAAAACGTGCAAGTTTATTCTCTTATAGTTCTGGAGGTAAGAAAATCAATTTCACTGCACAAAAATCAAGGTGTTGGCATGACAAGGACCTCAATCCTATAGCTGTAAGAAACAATTCTTCGAAGAACCAGTGAGCTTAGAAGAGGACCGTGAATCTCAGATGAGCTAGCAGCCTAGGCTGACATGTTGAGCACAGCCTTGTGAGACCCTGAACAGAGGACTCAGCCAAGCTTTCCCTGGACTCCAGACCAATTGAAATTATGAGGTAATAAGCAGGTGTTAAGTTCCTAAGACTGTGGTAATTTGTTATGCTGCAGTAGAAAACTAATACAGCCCTGACTGGTGTGACTTATTTGTTTGGATAGTGTCCTGCAGAGCAAAAGGTCATTGGTTTGATTCCTGGTCAGGGCACCTGCCTAAGTTGTGGGTTCGGTCCTTAGTTGGGGCATGTACAAGAGGCAACCAATTGATGTTTCTCTCTCATATCAATGTTTCTATCCTCTTTTTCTCCTTCCCTTCCCTTTTCTCTAAAAATAAATAAAATCTTTAAAGAGGTAGGAAACTAATACAGGCATTCATTTTTGCTCTAGAATTTTGACATTCTAGAGCAACTATGCTGATTTAGTATATTGGTATTAAAATCAAGTGATTTTATGCAATAACATGGAAGAATCTCAAATACTTTTTTGCTAAGTGAAATAAGTTAGATCCAAAAGGCTGCCTACTATATGATTCCACTTATATGACATTTTGGAGAAGACCAAACTTTAGGAATGCGGAGCAGGTGAGTGGATAACAACAATTAGAAATAGAGGGAGGGGTTGACTGCAGAGGGCACCAGGAGGGAACTGGGGTGGGGGAGAGTGAACTATTCTGTGTCATGACTGTGGCAGTAGGTATACTGTACACCTCCATACATTTGCCAAAAGACGTGGAACTGCTCATCACAGATAGACTTTTACTCTGTACAAATTTAAATTAGGCAATTTTTAATAAAATTATAAATCCTTTACTTGGCATTCTCTGCCCTGAGGAAAGTTCTCCCCACCAATCTGGACAACAGGAGAGGCTGGAGAGAACTCTGTCCCAGGATTGGGGTCACCACCATAGGGCTTAGCCTGGGAATTGCAGAGAAGGTGGCTTCCTCGCATTGTCTTCTGAACACTTCTGTTCCTCTCATGGGGTCAGGGTCTAGTTAAAATGATTGATTTCAATATATGGCCTCATGAAGTTACTGAATTTCAAAGAAAGCAAAATTGTTAGGAAAAGTGAGTTATGTAGAAGAGGGGGAAATCAGGTTAGCTTATACTTCTCCAAGTTGCAATATCTACAAAATATATGGTAATGAATTATAATTGGAGACATTAATATGAATTCATGTTTAGCTTAATATAGATATAGATGGACGATATAGAAATATTAAAACTATGTATACATACAGTAGTTAGTATACACACATATATTTCTATACTCTGTCAGCTGACAGGGTCTAGAAGAAGAAAAAGGAAAGAAGTGCCATACCCTAGTGGCAATGAGCATGCTCAGCACCCAGAACTTGGATCCTAAATACCATTCTTCAATAAAAAGAAAAAGTCTCCTTGGGGAGATGTCCGATTCTAGGGTAGGGGTAGGGAATACACAAGATGAGCCCAGAGCATCTTATGGTGTCAGAAAGTAAGGAAGTGCTCAAAACACAAGGCAATGGGTATTTGTCCAAATGACCCAAGAGCCAACTGAAAGAGCTCTCAATGACCACAGCTAAAATGATTTGAACAAAATAAATAACATAGCATTGGGTTATAACCCAAAGTTTAAAGTCAATATCTTTGAGTCCATACTGACACAAATAAGTGAGTGGGTAGATAAATAACAGAAAACTGTACAAAAGAGTTTCAAATAATTTATGTAACTACTATATTCCCAAGTTGGTAGAACGTAACTCTCTGTTCCTTAGTATGGGCCGTGCATAGCTACTTCCATCCAAACAGTACTACATGGGAAGAGGGACAAGAGTGGGAAAGTGACAAACACTTCCTTGGCTGTGCAGTCAAGCTGGACACTATCAGGGATAAATCGTGTCAACAGCATGTGCCCTGGATGTGTTGTGAGAACAGCACTTTACCTTTGTGGTCTTCCTTCCCATGAACTCTCACCCCAATCGTGAGAAAGAAAATCAGATAAACCCAAAATGAGGACCTGTCTCGAAGTTTCCTGACCTGTACTCCTCAAAAGCACCAGTTATCAAGAACAACAACAACAAAAAAAAAATCTGAGAAACTGTCCGAGTCTGGATGAGCCTAAGGAGAAATGATGACAGTATAATGTGGTATCTCAAGTGAGATCCTGGGGCAGAAAAAGGACAGCAGATAAAAGTCAAGAAAATTCAAATAAAGTATGGACTTTAGTTAATAATAATGTATTGGTTCATTTGTTTTGACAAATGTAGCACACTAATGTAACAGTTGGGACAACTGGGCCATGAGTGTATGGGAACCCTCTGTACTACTCTTGCAATTTTTCTGTAAATATAAAAATATTTAAAAGCATATTTTAAAAATCCAAAAGCATGTATAGTATGATTATCTGTCCTTTCTTCCTCCCTCCCTCCTTCCCTTCCTTTCCTTTTTTCTTTCCATCTATCCATACATTTATGTGTTCTTCCATCACTTCTCTCTGTATGTATATAAATAGGGAGCTGCCTATAATGCTGCCCACATTTTAGGGACTATGGTATCTGACTAGTGGAATTTATGGTGACTTTCTATACTGCTTGAGTTATTTTTAATAACCATGTTATTTCTAACAAAGTATTAAAGTCGCTGTTTTTTACATGAAGTTGGATGAGAAAAATGCTAACCAGCAAGAACTTTTTATCTTGATAATTTCTAGTTATGACAAGAACCAACATACTGTTTCAATTTGTAAGGATTTGTGGGATAAAATTTGGTCCAAAAGAGGGTTTGCTAAATTACCATAATCTACCAGCATATTTATTTTTTCATTGTCCAATATATTTAAATACAACTCATTATATAACCAAAAACAAATAAAGTGAAAAAATGTTCTTATTTTTTTCCTGTGCAAACTCCCACCCCCCCAAAATTGGACCTTGATTTTGCTGTTAAGACACATAACATCTTTTACAATCAGCCACTGCAGGGAGGAGGAATGCTCAAGTGTTCCTGTCTCAACTCAGCAGAGCTCAGTGCACTTGTAGCCAAGCAGTAAAGCAGATCTACAAGCAAACAATGCATCCAGTCCATGGTAGAGCTCTGCCGAATGTGAGAAGTGAGTCTGCCTTAATTCAAACACTTGTTATTTCAAGTGAATATAATTGCTATAAGGAGTTAGTTGTGAATAAAAGAAGACAGTCAGAATCACACTACTCTTATTTTCCTTATCCCTCAAAGCAGAAAAGTTGCCCAAATCTTTCAATTTCTAAATTTTAACATTAGCTAGAAGTTGCTCCTAAAACTTTATCATTTTAACATTGAAAGAAATATCCAAAAGTCACCAAATCCTCTCCCCTCATGTTACAGATGAAAACCAGAGGATCTATGTGCTCAGTTTTAAGAAAACCCAGTAAACCCAATTCTGTTTACAAAACAGATATATCAGGAGGTGGGTATTAATTTTACAAAATGACCCAATGTAGTATTCCTTTAAGTGTGCACCCCATATGTTTTAAAAGTATGATTCAACTTATAAAAATGGAAGTCACACAGAACCTTTAGGAATTCATCTAAATTTAGCAAATACACATTCCTGGAATGTTTTCTGTGTGCAAGTAGAAACGGACCCCAGCACTGCTGTGAAGTATCATGTAAATTTAAAGAAAACTTCATTTATCCTGGAAGCTGACATTTCCCTGTAAACATACAAGATGGGTTGGAACAGTTTTCAGAAATCATCGGAGTCCAGTGACAAGCAACAAAAACCACTGGGTCTGAGTTTCACTCCCATTTCCCAGTGCCTTCATCTTCCTCCCCATCTGTCTTCCCATCATTGTTCCTGTGTGTACCAGGCCAAGAGCCCAAAAACATCTGACTAAAGTAAGTCAAGTGTTCACATATGTAGATTCCCACAAAAACAAGCCAACCAAAACAGAAACAAACCAAGAAGGAGAAAACATTCAAATTCTCCTAAATCCTTTATTTTTTCAATTGGCCTTCATTTTGGACTTCTATTTTATGGTGGGTGTGTCAGGAAATCATACTGTTTGTTTGTTTGTTTAATCTTTTTGGAAGGAGTCTGTTCAGATTTTACTAGGAAGTGGAGTGTTAAAGCCTGAGTGTCATCAACACACTCTTCTGAAAGCTCTACCCCGGAGAAGGCATCTAGCTATAGGCAATTAAAGGCTGTCAAATTCTTGGAGAGTTTGTCAAACCAATAGACCAACTCCAAGATTTAGGAATAAAATGAAAAGTAAACATGTTTGATCCTTTATTTATATCAGCAAAGCAGTTACATGCAAGTCAAGGTGGTTGTTTGTGAGGGGTTGATAACTGGGATAGAGCTGAAGAAAGTCAAGTGTTACGTCTGCCACACCGGCGTTGCCCCGAAGCAATGTGGTAACCAAAGGTCTGGACAGATCCAAAAGGAGGTTCATGGAAATTAAATTCAAATGGTTATAAAGCATCTGGCTCTATTTCTAAACTATCAATGTTCAAAATTTGTTTCCAGTTCTCTTTCCGGAGCTCCTGTCTCCTAGGCTCACACAATCTACAGTGGCAGCATTTATTGTTTTGAGTGTGTCCAAGTTTGAGGTTTGAAGTAATTATGAAGGAACTCTGACTGGAAAACAAAGGCCAATAACAAACAACTTATGAAAGGGAGAGAAAAGTCAAGGTGAATTTAGATTTCTCAAGATGCTATGTTTCTGACTAGAGGAAATAACACATTTGCCAGTTGGCTTCCTGGGATCCCAGGCTGGGCCCAGAGACAGAGGGAACAGATGTTGGAGCTTCTTTCTGGATTGTGTGGCCAGACTTATGTTTCTTAGAGTCCCCCAAACACAATTCTCTGACAGCTCGGAATTTGTCTATGTCCTCTCACTTCTATGAACATTCTCATTCAGAGGTGATAATGCTGAAGCTCTGCTAATTGGGCTAAAAATTGCACCGTGTTCCTGGCAGGCTCTGGATCCCAGTGTGTCCCTTGGCAAATTCCAGCACTTCTGGGAAGACCTGTTGCTGCTTATGTTTTAGCCTTGCCCATTCCCTCCCTCTTCTTGTTAGTCAGACCTGCTTTCCTTACCATGCAGAGAACTCCCCCTTGGCTTTTGCTAGAAAGGGTCAGTGCACAGCTAACATTTATGGGTCTGGCCCATATCCACATGCTCTAAGGAAACTAGAAATCTTGACAGGCTTGAGGGGAAGTTAATGAAACACAAACTAACCACCCTAACATTTCACAACCAGGAAGGGACTCATAGAAACCAAATGTAAAATGAATTAAAATGTCAATTGAGACCAAAAAAACTGCAAGAACATTGACATCATATGTGGCAAGCATAGGGATCTGTTCTAATTCTTGAGAAAGAGCCCACAATCTGAGAGAGATGCTCACATCCAAATGTTCTGAGCAACTTGCATACTGGGGCAGGGGGAGGAGGAGCAGAGGGACATGAACTTCCAGGCCGAGCATTTCGTACCATTCATCTCATGGAAGAGCTTCTGGACTGATAGGAACCTTCAATTCAAGTTAGTCCTCTGAGCTGGTTCTTAAAATAACAATAATGATAATGACTCATATGAAGAATATTGCACTTAAGTTTCAATTGTTTATATAAGCTTCCTTCAAGTGACACAATCTTGTCTTTTCTACTAGACAGTAAATTGCAGGAGATCAGAGACAGAATCTTACACTCCTATTTCCTCTGTCAGTGCCAAGGCCACTTAAGCAACCAGTAGTAGGTGCAAAATACAGTGAGTCATGAAACTAAAATAGCCCTAAATAAAAGCGTTCTTCTCCAATCCCCAATTGGAGTAGTTGTATTCTTTAACTCTCCAGAAAAGATTTCTTTCTCCTCTTCTTATACATTTCTGGAAATGAGAGACTGTGAGCACCCCAAGAGCTTCCAATCAGGCCGATAATCAGCTTGTGTGCAATGGTATGACCAAAGTGATTGGTAAAATACTGAAATGCTTTCATCCCTGTTGGTATGAAAATAGGCACTGCCCAAGCCTCCAGATATTCTCCCAATGCGACCTAGACTCCACCCCTGAGACTCCCATACCTCCTCACCATCCATATTAATTTGATGTGACTGTTATAACTAAGCATCACAGACTGGATGGTTCATACAACAGAAATTTATTGTCTTACAGTTCTGGAAGCTAGAAGTCTGAGATCAAGGTGTTAACAAGGTCATGCTCCCTCTGATGGGACTCAGGGAAGGATCTATTCTGGGCCCCTCCCCTAGCTCCTGATGATTTGCTGACAATCATTGGTGTTCCTTGCCTTGTAGACAGCATCACCCTGATCTCTGCCTCTGTGTTCACATGGTGTTCTCCTTGTGTGAGTATCTGTGTCCAAATTTCTCCTTTTAATAAATATATTAGTCATATTGGATTAGGGGTCCAAGTTGCTCCAGTATGATCTCCTCTTAATGAATTATGTCTACAAAGACCTATTTCCAAATAAGGAGACATTCTGAGATACTGGGAGTTAGGACTTTAATACAAGAATTTGACGGGTAGGGTGGGATGGGCACAATTCAACTTTTAACACCATCTGTCAACTAAAAGTCAACACTTGGCACAACAAGAGGTCTCTAGAATTCACTCCAGTTCCTCATCCATTCTGATTTGTCCATTCATGTGGCAGAGTACTTAGTAAATATTTTGACTATTACTACTTGCTCCAAAGAAGTTCATTCAGTGCTAATTGACTGATTTCCAAGTGGTATATATAAAACCTTTTTGTTCTACATTTGATAATACTAGGAATACTACAGATTAGTGTATTAGAGATTCTAGGCCAGCTGCATTCTTACAATTCCATGTTTATGTTTTACAAAATAGATATGCCTAACCCCCTCCCAGTGTCTAAGGAGAAACAAAAGTTAATGACAGCATACTAAAGGCCAGGGACTTTTGACATCCATCCATGGGAGTGTCCGAATTCTTGATCTGTTGGGATGAGCCAAGGTAGAATGAAGTCTTTATTGGTAGAAAGAAGACTTGCAAGAGGATAAGAACTATCTTGCAAAGCAGAGGAGACCTTGTTAACCCTCTAAACCTTCAGCAAGCTAAGGATCTCAACTATAGAGACATATATAAGGTTCCCATATCCTCCTATGCAAATTCAGGATATACCAGCTAGGACAAATTTTCTCAAAACATGTTCTGTTTATCAAGGATTATTCCCATTGTGGCTTCATCTACTAACTATCACCGAGGGTGATACACATAATTTTTCATTTTTCTTATTTTTTCCCCAGAAAAGAATAACAGTTCTAGTATGTGAATATCAGTTTGCAACTTTAAAATTCACTATGGTTGGATCTCTGTTGCATGTATCTGGAGGATAAGATATCATCTGTTTGCAGGGGAGGTTACAGGGCTTAAGAGATGGCATTTTCAGGCAGGGACATTAGCAATCCTGTAGACCAGTAGTTTTCAGTTGTTTTATTTCCAAGTCTAGTAAGAGAAGTTCTTTTTTTTTTAAGTGTTTTGACTAGTGTTATTCTTCACAGCTAACAAGTGTGAAAATCTATGATATAGGCCAACACCTTCATCTTGGAAATGAGAATGTTGCTGTTCTGAGAGATTTGGGCCTTGTTGGGGAGCTCAGAGATCTCTTTCCCTGGGAAGCAATGGAGTGGATTCAAGTGGCCCTTTTCTCAAACCAGTGCTCTTGCTTCCACACCACTCTTTCTCTACTCCCAGACTTTGATATTTAATTCAAGTGTACCTGGTCATCCTCTTGTTCTATTTCTCTCATCCATTTGGAAAAGTCCTTTCAAAATAAGGCCCCTAATCACAGAACCCTGAAAGGAGCTGTGGCTACAGAAGGAGAGAGCCTGTGGTGCCTAAAGTCAGGAGACATCTAAGTGCAAACATCTGGATGGCTGTCTCAGGCTTCTGCCTCTGTGCAATGACAGTATGAAGCTTTGACAAACTCTCTTGATCTCTTATTATTTCCTCTGAGCCACATGCTGAATTATTTGGTGAAGCATCTGTTTCTCTAGTGTTGGAAACTGGGAGGAAAAGAGATGGAGACAAGGAGATAACAGTTTAAGGCTTCCATAACTTCAGACTTTCCTGATAAGTCCTGTCTTCGGTCTCTTGGGCCCTAGCTCATCCCTAGAGTATGGGCTTCTCACTTTTTGCCTGAGGGTAGAACCATCAGGTGCTAACCAATGCCAAGGTGTCCACATTCCTCAAGAGTTCATGGTATCTGGAGGTGGTCTGGAGTATTCTGGGAGTATAACAACCTTGGGCACTAAAATGCTGATCCTGCTCTTTCCCCACAATGGGACTCTAGCCCTATTCCAAGAATAGTCACCTGAACACTTTCCCCTTCTGATGGAATGGCTTTCAGTGTCCTAAAGAGGGAGAAAAATATACATTTAATCTCCAACAGGTGATTCAGCCACATGATCGTACATATATGTGCAACTCAACTGCTGAACTATGAGTGACACTTGAAAATAAACCCCATTGCCCAGAGGCTCCACTTGGTGCAACACACTGGTCTGGGAATAATCTATTTGGAATTGTAAACTGTACTGCTTGATATAATGGACTCCAGTTTTCATTTGGCCCGTATCCCCCATGGCCCAAAGGAATTCTTCATAAAGGAACTTCTGAAGGTGCTCTTCTATGTGCGTCAGAGGCCGAACGTTTGACTGAACAATAGGAGCAATGTTTCTATATTGAACACCAAATAGTAGATGAAGGTTCAAGATGTTGAAATGTTTTTGGCTCTCTATGTTCTTGAGTTTCCCATTTTAAAAGAAGAAATGTAAGCACACTTACTAATTCTTGCATCCTGAGAAGGGGGGGAGGGGAATGACATAAGTATTTGGCCTGAATTTTAAATTTTTTGGTCATAGTGAAAGACAAGGGATTGGGGTAGATCTGCATGCATTAAAGATCTGATTACAAGGGGAAGTGGGGAAAGAACAAGACAAGAATCTAGATTTTCCCCCTGATGGGGAAAATCAGGGGGTGGAGGGGGTGGTTAGTTAGGAGTTTCTTTCTACACAGCAACAGTTTCAAGTCCTGGACCATCCACCCATTTGCACATGACTAGCTAGTTTTGCAGAGTGGGAAATTTTCATCCTGATACATTTTCTCTAATCTAAGAAACAAACTAGCTTAGCCTGGGTTCTTCAAAGAGCAGAGCCTGAGGCAGAAGTTTCTGTGCTACTGCTTTGTTAGAGAGTGCAATCCCAGGGGAAAAGTGGGGAAACAGACTGAGATGGAAAGGTAGGAGAGCCAACAGGATGGTGTATTACCCACTCCACAGCAGGTGTCAAACACGACTGATTGCTCAATCTCATAGGATTGTCTTCTAAGAGATATACAGAATTTATTTTTTTAATATATTTTATCAATTATGCTATTTCAGTTGTCCCATTTCGCCCTTTATTCCCTTCCACCTTGGACACCCCTCCCACCACCATCCCCCCTCTTAGTTCATGTCCATGGGTCATACATATAAGTTCTTTGACTTCTACATTTCCTATACTATTCTTAATCTCCCCTGTCTATTTTCTACCTACTGTTTATGCTTCTTATTCCCTGTACTGTTTCCCCTATTCTCCCCACTCCCTCCCCACTGATAACACTTCATGTAATCTCCGTTTTTGTGATTCTATTCCTGTTCTAGTCATTTCCTTAGTTTGTTTTTGTTTTCTTAGGTTCAGTTGTCAATAGTTGTGAGTTTGTTGTCATTTTATTGTTCATAGTTTTTTATCTTCTTCTTTTCCTTAGGTAATTCCCTTTACCATTTCATATAATAAGGGCTTGGTGATGATGAACTCCTTGAACTTGACCTGATCTGGGAAGCACTTTATCTGCCCTTCCATTATAAGTGATAGTTTTGCTGGATAGAGTAATCTTGGGTGTAGGCCCTTGCCTTTCGTGACTTCGAATACTTCTTTACAGCTCCTTCTTGCCTGTAAGGTTTTTTTTGTTGTTGTTGTTTTGTTTTTTTGAGAAATCCACTAACAGTCTTATGGGAGCTCCTTGGTAGGTAACTGTCTCCTTTTCTCTTGCTGCTTCTAAGATTCTCTCCCTCTCTTTAACCTTGGGTAATGGAATTGTGATGTGCCTTGGTGTGTGCTTCCTTGGGTCCAACTTCTTTGGGACTCTCTGAGCTTCCTGGACTTCCTGAAAGTCATTTTTCCTTTGCCAGATTGGGGCAATTCTCCTTCGTTATTTGATCAAATAAGTTTTCAATTTCTTGCTCTTCCTCTTCTCTTTCTGGCACCCCTATGATTCAGATGTTGGAATGTTTAAAGTTGTCTCAGAGGTTCCTAAGCCTCTCCTCATATTTTTAAATTCTTTCTTCATTCTGTTCTGGTCGAATGTTTATTTCTTCCTTCTGCTGCAGATCATTGATTTGAGTCCCGGTTTCTTTCGCATCACTGTTGGTTTCCTGTGATTTTTCCTTTAATTCGCTTTTCATGGCCTTCACTCTTTCCTCTAATTTGCGACCATATTCAACCATTTCTGTGAGCCTCCTGATTACCAGTGTTTTGAACTGTGCATCTGATAGGTTGGCTATCTCTTCATCACTTCGTTATATTTTTTCTGGAGCTTTGATCTGTTCTTTCATTTGGGCTGCTTTTTTTTTTTTTTTTTTGTCTCCATGCCTATTATATAGTAAGGGGCAGAGCCCTAGGTATTCGCCAGGACTGAGCAACCCAAGTTGCAGTGTTGTGGTGCTGTATGTCAGTGAGAGGTCCAAAAGGGAACAATGCCAATTGCTGGGCTCTCCGCTGGCTTTCAGCCACTTCCCCTGCTACCCACAAGCAAATTTGACCCTTCTGGTGCTGATTCCTGGGTGGGTGGAATCAAACTCTCCTGTGAGGCTGGGAGTTTCTCCCACCACTGCAACTCACATGGTTTTTTTTCAGTCAGAGGTTTTGAGACTTTAGTTCCCAGCACTAGAACCCTGGGTTGCATAGTCTGTCTCGCTTCCTAGTTGTTCCTCCCAGTTTATCTGCATGCAAATGTGGGACTGCTTGCTCCACCAGCTGCCACCTTGCTGCAAGTCCTCTCTGCCCGGATGCCCATCTCTGCCCCTCCTACCAGTCAGGATGAATGCTTCTTCTTTACCTCGTTGATTGTCAGACTTCCATACAGTTTGATTTTCTGGCAGTTCTCATTATTTTTTGTTTTTAAATAGGTTGTTGTCTTTCTTTTCATTGTGCAAGAGGCAAATTGTATCTACCTACACCTTCATCTTGGCCGGAAGTCAGAAAGACAAAATTTATATTCTGCCTCCAGTTGGTCAGTGGGTTGTCAAATAGGGCATTAACTACCCAGACCTTTAACCCCCACATTCTGGATTGTGTAAGTGTGAACACTGAGTGGCCCTATGCCTCATCAACATTGAGGAAGTTGAGGCCCAGGCCAAGAAGAATCAAGGTGAAAGAGGCAAGTTGTTAGGTTGTTGGGGTCTCTATGTAGTTAGTCGTAGTAGTGGAGGCTGTAAGGGACTGCTGACTCCAGTGTCTTCTCAGGCCTGAGACTGAAAGTGGAATTTTTGTTGTTATTGTTGGCTTTCATGAGTTTTTAAAAAAGATTTTATTTATTTTATTTTTAGGGAAAAGGGAAAGAGAAAGAGAAGGAGAAAAACATCAGTGTGTGGTTGACTCTCATGTGCCCCCTACTGGGCACCTGGCCCACAACCCAGGCATGTGCCCTAGGCTGGGAATTGAATGAGTGACCCTTTGGTTTGCAGGCTGGTGCTCAATGCACTGAGCCACACCAGCAAGGGCTGAAACTGGGATTTGACTTCACACTCGAGGTGCCTCCAGCTTCTTCACTACTTGCCCATTCTCATCTTTTTATCTTCTCATCTCTTTTCCCTGTTCCCTGGTTTGGGCTAACCCATTGGTGTGGTAGACACTGATATGCACCATGGAGACCCCTCTTCAAGGGAAGATTTGCAGACCAGCAGTAGAAAGCACAACCAGTAGACAGTCTCCAGCTGTCAACCCCTTCAGGGTCTGCCTCAGCTGCAGAGAATCTCTCTGCCCAAAGCCATGCGCATCTCAGGGCAGTCTTCATCTGGTAACTAAATTGGGCTGACCATTGATTTCAGGGATATCAAGTCCCAGGCAATTGTTTTGAGACAACTCCAAAGGACATTATTTACTCCCGAGCGCCTCACTGGGTTGACCTATGTTGCAGTTTGACTTTTCCTGCTGCCTAACATGCTTAACCCCACCTTTCTGTCATAGGTGTTGATTTTAATAAACATCTTTGTGCCCCAAATGTCATTTTAGCATCTGTTTCTGGAGAAACCACCCTGCCTCTCAGCTTATAATATTGCATGCCCAGAATGTGTCAAATTTGTATAATAAATTGAAAAGTTAGGCCATTCAAAAATCTACAACTTGGCTTCTACATCCCAACCCTGGCCCCCACTTGCTTCAAGGGAATAGTCCCAAATTTCTTCCAGGATCAGTGGTTTCAGTGACAGCAATGCATTTCTAATTCACATTGGTAATACCACATGGAGATATGTGGGTCCAGAGAACCCCAGACATTTCTGCTACTAAGTTCACAAAGCATTGTCTTTGAGGCATCACCATACATGTGACTGCATGTGTATTCAAAGATTAGGTATATTCAAAGGCCAGGACATACAGATGCAATTATGTTCAGTAGTTGGTGACTGTAGAATATCTGAACCCTCATTTTTCCTCTCTAAATTGTGTACAACTCTCCTGGATCCCATGTTTGTTAGACCAAGTAAAAGGCAGAGATCCCCATATCCTTTCTTTGTCCCCCATCTCTGCTTTCTCAGGGTTGCCACATTTAACATTACAGTGGCTTAGAGAGTAGTGGGAAGCTTTTGTAGGAGACGTCAAGATGATAGACAGTAATAGAACATTGGTGCTGATGATTCATAATTCTGTTTGCCCACATTGGACACTGTGGGGTGGCATCATAGGGGCATACCTTGTGTGGCATCACAGTCTACCTCTTCCCATGAATTGAACTCACACAGAACATGTAGGGCATACTTATGTGCTCCAGCACCCATACACTCCACATACCCTCCTTTGGAGGGTCCTTCCATCAAGTTGAAACATGAACCCTCTTTGTAAGTCTTCTCTCCCAATAAAAATAATACGTCTTTCTTTAAAGAAAAATGGAAAAGGTAGTTGAGAATTGAACATCTGTTGGAAGCATCTCTTCTAATTTCCATGTTTCTCAATTCAGACTTAGTGTAAATGATGCAGAGACACTGACAGGAAGCTCCCAGTTTACTCCATGTGATATAGCTCAGTCCTGGTGTGATGTGTGTATTCCTTCTGTGTCCTACCCTAACTGTTGATTCACTTTTTGGAGTTGGGAATTTTGGGGAGATCACCAGTGTAACTCAGTGAATTAATAAGAAACTAGACCAAAGAGACCCAAAGGAGTCAAAGAACCAGCACAGGTAAGTTAAGTGCTATGGCAGAAACAACTGGGACTCACCAACTGTCCACATACTTCTCTGCATCTCCTAGTCTTCTTTGCAGTCAAGTTAGGTCATGTGACTAATTCTGCCCTATAGACTATGTGCAGAGGGTATATATGGCACATCTGGGTTGAGTTAGTTAAGAGTTGATAGGCATCCAATCATATCTCTTTCTACTCCAGCGGACTTGAGGACCACAGCTTCCAAGGGGTGAAGCAACAAAATAAACTCCACTCAAGCCATCATAGACATCTTTTCCCTTCCTGTGTTCCTTGGTTCCTAGAGCCTCTTGGGCTTTCTGGTCTCCCTACCCTCCTGCCCCCATTCTTTTTTTTTTTAAAGATTTTATTTATTTATTTTTAGAGAGGGAAGGGAGGGAGAAAGAGAGAGAAAGAAACATCAGTGTGAGGTTGCTGGGGGCTGTGGCCTGCAACCCAGGTATGTGGCCTGACTGGGAATCGAACCTGCAACACTTTGGTTCGCAGCCCGTGCTCAATCCACTGAGCTACGCCAGCCAGGGCTTGCCCCCATTCTTTACATTATGTCTTTCCTTGTTAAGGAGGGTAGCAGCAGCAGCCGACAGAAATACACTTGTGTGTGAGTAATGTGAGACTCAGAGACATACCAATCAATGTAGAATTTGCCTCTGAGACATAATTTCAGGTTCTCCTATGTTTCCTGTGTCTCTGTGAGCCCCATGTTGTCACAGAGGAACCCTATTATGCCTTTTCTATTTCACGACTAGTCCTTTAACTAGAAATAATGTAATTTTAATCTTTCTCTAAGGGAATGCCCATCTAATCAGATTTCATACAGTACTAAGTCTTTGTCCTCCATTATCTACAATTAATGATAGAAAATATTTATATTTCAATACATTTAAGAGTAATTTATTTTCCCTTGTTTTTTTGAGCTAATCAAATATTTTCATTTTTCTGATGTTTATTTACAACTCAGAAAATCCTTAGCCCTTTCTAAGTCATGATCAAAATAAATGTATAATAAAGTCTTACATATTATAAGTTTCATCAAAAGAATTATTGTTTAATCCACTGATTATGAAAAATTAGTCTTCTAAATTCTCTTACCTGTGTCCCAGAATGAGATTCCTCCGTAGCCCAGCAGGAGTAGAGACCTATTCATATGACATTTGAACAAAGAGGAGCTTCTGGGCCCAGCCACAGATGTCTGGTTTTGCATAAAATATGGATCCAAGTCCTGGCTCTATTTTCAACCATGAATTCCCTGATGGTTCCTGGTGTGTTCTTCTGGCTGCTACTACCATCGCTCACTTCACAACAAGAACATCAGGATTCCAAGGACACTGTGTCCCCTTGATTTGTCAAGGGACCCTGCCTGGCCTGGCTTCCTGATGGCATCCACATTGGTCATTGTCTTCTCCTCTTATTCCAACCCTTCCCCCCTTTTCCAGCTGTCCATATAGTACCACTTGCCAGATCCTTGTTATTATTGTTCTTTGAGGTCCTTTCTGAATAAGGAGTGGGCAAGTTTACAAGTTAAACCTTATGGGATTGAATTTTCAAGTTGTGAACCCAAACCTTTTAGTGATTACTCTTTTCCAAATACAGCTTCCTGCCCTCATGAAAAAAAAAAAAAAAAAAAAAAAAAAACATTGTCCCCAAAGACATCTGGACATCTAGTAGCTATTACCAAAGAATATATTGTTGGTGATTTAAATGTAAGGGAACCAGAAACATATGGATTACATTTCCTTTTAAATGAGCATGGTCTTCAAAATGAAGGGAATAAATGAATTATTTGGCAATATCCAATGCAGAGGTGGTCAATATTAAAGTAGTTGAAAGGTGAAGTGGAGAACCAGGCCTACTTTCAGGATTTTCCATTCCTGAGAAGCAAGGAGCTGCAATCACGGTTCTGTTAAGGCCACTTCCCAGCTGTGAGACCTGTCATGCAATGCAAGTGCTGGCATGGGCGTCTGTCCAAAGGCATTATGAGTGATGGCTCATCACTCAGATGCATTTAACACTCATAAATACGGGGTTTGTAAATGCAAGACATAACACTAATGGAGGTATTAAACATTTGAAGACATTATGATTATCAGTTACCAGCCCAGTCTTTGTAAACAGAAAGGTCTGGTTTCAAATCCTAGCTAAGCGACCTTGAGAAAATCACTTTGCTTTTCCGGGCCTGTGTCCTCCTCAGCCTGAGCATTAAATAAGATGATGTACATAAAGTGCCAGATTCAGACCTTCAAACATTCATTACTCTGCATAGTTATTTGATCCTCAACAGAGGGAAAGTGAGTTTTTGTCACTATCGCAAGAACACTGATTATAGCATGTCCTGTATCAGACCAATCTGACGTAGTGTACGCTTCCAAGTTTTACACAATGTGTAAGGGTTGGTGAGCGGTCTGATATAACAAGCACCTTTAGACCATCAGGCTGTTTTTTCAAGATAATCAAATTTCATTTTCATTTTTTTGATGTTTGTTTAGTTATCATCAATTACATGTTTTCCTTAGATTTTTGTCACATACAAAAAGACAAGCCAGAAATAAGGAGACCAAAAACCCCACAGACACGGGGGACAAAGTCACCTAAAACATGTGATATTGCTCCACAAATACAAGTATCTCAGAATAAGAAAGAACGATCTCATAGAGGATGTAAAATCACAAAAAGGCTACCTATATGTCTGCACCGAGCTGTGGGGGGACACAGACGGAGCGAGGCAGTGGGAGGTATAGGCTGATGCTGTGGGCTGTCTTTGTATCTTAAACATTTGGTAGACTAGTGAAAGTTAAAATCTAAGTTGGAAATTATTATAAGAAATGTTGAGCAGCCCTTAAGTGCAGGACAGTGAGCAAGTGAGGGTGGGGAATTCAGACATTGAGATGAGCCAGCCAGGACTTGCAGTCAACGGACAGAATTCAAGAAAGTCGTGTAATAAAAGCAACGTTATATTATGAATAACCTGCCATCTAACTCGGTAAGGAAAAGGAAGTTTTTCCTTCTACTTCTAAGCTTGTGTGAGTTGGCAGCCTTTTTGACATCTGGTCCTGGTGCATTTCTCTGTCACTCTAAAACAAGCCCAGGTCCCCAGGAAAAGGGACCGTAGCTGGCCCCTAAGCATTCTCACAGCCTTTGTTTCTTGGCTCTTACCTGTAGTACTAGGCTTAATTACCTATAGTACTTGGCTCTTTCGCCGTCACTGTGTGCATAACAAGCAATGTAATACTTCTTTCTGTTACCCGGCCAGGTTCCTTCCGTCTTCCTTCTCTTTGTCATTAGGCTACCCTCTCCTTCTGACCCAAGCAAGTTGCCTTAGAACTATCTTGGACTTATTTCTCCTCTTCATTTCCCATGATGCTAAATTGCCACATCCTGTTGACTTAAAAAAATTATTGAGATATAGTTCACATATAAAACTTGCCTATTTAAAGTGTACAATTTGATGGCTTTCAGGATAGCCACAGATATGTTCAACCATCACCACAGCCAACTTTAGAACATTTTCATCATCTCAAAAAGAAACAGAGTTTCTTTCTAGCTATTACCCCTGTACTCTCCCATGTCCCCGTCTACCCCACCCCACCCCCTGCCCTCTGGCTCTAAGCAACCACTACTCTACTTTGTGTCTCTAGTAGAGTTGCTTATTCTAGACTTTCATATGAATAAAATCATGTAATATGTATTTGGGGTGGGGGCTAGCCTCTTTCAATTAACTTAATGTTTTCAAGGTTCTCTCATGATGTAACATGTGTCAGTATTTCATTCCTTTTTATGGCCAAATAATATACCACCTTCTGTTCCATTCCTGAGTTGAGGGACATTTCATTTGTTTCCCCTTCTTCATGGTCAGGAACAATGCTGTGGTAAACATTCATGTGTGAGTGTTTGTGTGGACACAGACTTTCACTTTTCTCAGGCAGATTGCTGGGTCATGTAGCAATGCTGCATTTAATTGTCTTAGCAACTACAAGGCTGTTTTCTAAAGCAGCTGCACCATTTTCCATTCCCACCAGCAGTGTATGAGGATTCCATTTTCTCTACCTCCTCTCCAGCGCCTGTGACTATCTGACATTTTTATTCTGGCTATTCTGTTTACTTCCAAAGCATTCTTTTTCTCTAACCTAGAGAATATCTCCCTTACCTAGAACTTTTTATTCTTTCCCAGTGTTGCCATCCTAGTCTAGCACTTCATCACCTCATGGAGAATTCTGGAGTCTAAGCTGATTTTTATTTCTCCCCTTTTCAAGTCACACTGCCCAGTCCTGCCAAACTCTGTATGTGAAGCATGCGTTCATCCCTGTATAATATTCTTCAGGTTCCTTTAGTGGCTTCTGTTCCTCTCATGCCAACTCTGGACACCTCTTGTTGGCTGTCCAGGTACCTGTGGAAAGTCCGGCCCTCCCCACCCACCTCACCACAATCCCCACTCTCCCTGACCAAATTCTCACACAGCACTCACTCTCCTCTTAGAAGTGCTGCTGCCTGCTCAGTTTTGTCTCGTCAGCCTTGGGCTTCTCACTGTGAATGTCCCTTTTTCTCTTTTCCTTGACCAAAAACCACCAAAGCTTCCAAGATCATTTCTCTGAATCTTTACTGGTTCTTTCCCCTGTCCCAGAGGTGGGTGTGGCCAATTGCGTGCCCAAGACGTAGGCCCCTCTTATACTTTCTCCCTGGAATGAACACCTGAGCCCAGTGATAGTAGGATTGAAAAATGGTACCAGTGGCCTTCTGAAAAGACTCTTCTTTCATTTCTGTTATGCAGATCCCTGATTCAGCCTTGCATTAGAAGCCTGGCCCTTCCATGACCTGATGCTTTACCTCTTTTCTTGAGTCTATAATCAATCCCCTTAAATTACCAATATGTTCCTTTTTATTTATTTGCTTATATTAGTCAAAGTCAGTCTTTACTGATTAAACCTAATCATCCTAAAAGATACATCAAGCACAAAGATACTAGTACAAGAAGTTTCTTCAGCATTTGCTACAGGTCAGTACTGTGCAAAACTCTTCGCGATCACCCTCTGAGGTAAGGAGCATTGTGCCTCCCTTTTATGCATAAAGAAACTGTATCATTGAGGAGGCAAGAAACCTGTCCCAGGTGACACAGCTTATTAAATTATGGGTCGCTGCGCAGTTCCCAGGTATGTGCTTCAAGCTACCATGCAGTTAGGCTGCTTGTGGCATCTGCCCGGCAGCCAGTGAGGGCTCTTTTCCACCGAGTGCCTTATGTGTTCTTGGGTATTCAGCATAGTTCACATTGTTCTGATGGCACTTAATCAAACTCTGTCTTGTATTATAATTGTGTATGTATGTGTCTTAACTTCCTTAGCCCAGAATCTAGTGTATACTAGTGGTAAACAATAAATATTTCTGAATGAACAAATAAACACAGTTGCATCTGTAGAAGACCAAATGAAATTTCCAATTTTAATTGATGTAGTAAATGCTTTAGCAGAGCAAGGACAGGGACCACATCCTGGCAAAGGTGAGGGCACCTGCCCTTTTTCCATGAACATATGTATAACTTTTTCTTTTAAAAGTTTGTTATATTATTACAAAATACCAATCTCCTTTCCAGTACTTTACACAAGAACCTTTAATAGTGGATTGTTGTTTTGGTCACCAAGGTTATTTTAATTAAATTCAGGTGTTAGCAAATACTTGTGGCAAAATTTCTCTCAAGTTATATAATTGTCCAGTGGAGCAAACTGTTTTTTACTAGGGTCTCTATGCTGAGGTATTTTCTCCTCTTTTTTTTTAAGATTTTATTTATTTACTTTTAGAGAGGGAAGGGAGGGGGAGAGAGAGAGAGAGAAACATCAATGTGCAGTTGCTGGGGGTCTTGGCCTGCAACCCAGGCATGTGCCCTGACTGGGAATCGAACCTGCGACACTTTGGTTCGCAGCCCGCGCTCAATCCACTGAGCTACTCCAACCAGGGCTATTTTCTCCTTTTTTTTAAAAAAAAGTATTTTCTTCCTTTTCATCTTGCTTCTCCTAGAGCTGAACAAATCGCCTCTCTCCTTGTACCCCTAATGTTATGTCCTGGAGAGAACGGAAGGAGAAACAGTCCCCCAAGTAATGACTGTTCGGTGAGAATGAGAATGGAGGGCGGGCAGCAGCCCAGCTGCACAGGCTGATGCCGGACTGGCTGGCTGATCCCCGGCAGAATTAAGCAGGTGGCACAGGCCAGCACGAATATGTCAGTAATGACCTTGTACTGTTCCCACAAACTGTGTGAGTTGTCTAATTGAGTCAATTTTTAAAAATTTCTATGGAAAAGATGCAAAATCTAACTTTTCCTTTTAAATATCCCCAACTGCTACCATTCATTCTCTAGGCTTTGATGGTCTAGGACTTTTGACCCCTTCCTCTAAGGCCCTGGTACACCTTTTCATGTTTCAGGTCCCCTCTGGGAAAATGAAATGCTTTAAGATGCCCCTATCAGATTAATTATGTAATAGAAAACCAACAAGAACTCTGCAGAGATGGTAGAGTGGAAGTGATCCTGTAACTGGAGACAGAGACGGAAGTGAAAGGCTGAGACAGACCATGGAATCAGGTAACTTCAGGGGAAGCTGAGATGAGTTAAAGATCAATGAGGAGAACTAAAGCTCTGGCTGGTGTGGCTCAGTGGATTGATTGCCGGCCTAAGAACCAAAAGGTCGCTGGTTCAATTTTCAATCAGGGCACATGCCTGGGTTGCAGGCCAGGTCTCCAGTAGGGGGCACTCAAGAGGCAACCACATAGTGATATTTCTCTCCCTCTTTCTCCTCCTTCCCCTCTCTAAAAATAAATAAACAAAATCTTTTTTAAAAATGAGGACAACTAAAGAATTGAAGACAGCAGGAATTATCCTTCATTTCAAAAAGTGAATATATTCCATAAACTGGAAAAGTTTTTTTGGTTCACTTAAAATCCTCTCTCAACATTAGTATAAGCAGAGTAGTTCTTAAGAGAGGCATGCTAAGTATCAGAAATATCGTGGACTTCAGGGCACAGAGATCTGGATTTAAATCCTGGCTCTGCCACTTCTTAACTCAGTGTTCTTGGGCAAATTGCTTTTGTTTGTTATACGACAGAGACAAAAACAGCTGCCTGCAGGGCTATCATAAGGGGTAATAAGGTGCATGTATATGAAGTACTTCCTTCAGTGAGCAGCACTTAGTAGTTGCTCAACATATGATAGCAACATATGCGTCTTCTACCACCGCTGAGCTGGCTTGGTTGCCGGCCTCTCCTTCACGATTAATGAAGTGAGCGTGATCGAGTAACCATGTCTCATGCAAAGAGAAATGGTAGAGGAAGTTAAAAGATTAGGTAAAAGGCTCCTATGATAACATTTTTTAAAAAACACAATATATTTCTCTAATGTGAAGTATTCATGGCACTACAAAAATAACTGAACATCTCTTTTGTGAGATGTGATGCAACTATATACCTTTCAGATGCAATTACAGACCAGGTACATCAAAAAGCGTGGAGGCTGCCCAGTTTGTAGGTATATAATGACCTCAGTACAGTTCTAACAGTGTTAATTCTTGCTAACTTGAGATATCCGATACTCAGGAAAGCCAACTGTAGTCCCAGAAAGAAAACGAATGTTTGAAGCAGTGGTGAGTTTATGCTATGCTGAAAATAAAAGGGGCAGGGTAAAATGAACCTTATTATCTAAACCAAAGCTCTTTATTAATCTGCAATATAAATCAACAATCAGCCTTATAATATGAGTTATGAAGCCACTAGATAATAGTTGGAAAGCTGGTTACATAGTCAGAGCCAAAAATCATAGGAAAAAATAGACCTTTGATATTGTCTTAAAAGACAGATTTAATTTGGACTCGAACATTTAAATTATATGCAATCATTTAATCTTCTCCAGCTCTCTAGTGTTTGAAAATTATTCTTGGCCTTCGTAATAACATTCTTACAGCTGATTTTATGCTAATAAACATAACTTCCATGGAAACAACTAGAGATGAAATACAGAGGAAGAAGCATTATTCTTTAAAATTGTTTATCAAATTTGCAATTTTTTTTACATGATCACGTATGGGGGGGATCCAAAAAACACAGAATAATCTTCTGGAGGGTGGGCCCCTTGTAGTACAGCCTTCCCTAGTAGGTGAGTGTTCCAGGAACCCATCTGTATCAGTGCACTAGCTGGCATTGTTGTGAGAGGCTGCGTTTGGCTTCAGTGAATTTTTTTAAAAGACCTTTTCAATGTGTTTGCCCACTGGGTGATTTATGTGTGCACCTGCCCAAACTGTGCTGAGTGTTCAGTGGTTTTTGACCAAAAATGGCATGAACCCTAAGCCCTACCCTCCCTATTCACCTGATCTTGCCCCAACCAACTTTTTTGCTTCCCCCGATAAAAAAAACGTCTTCAAAGCGAAATGTTTTGCTGATGTGGAAGAGGTGAAACAAAAATACAGCAGGAGCACTAAAAGGCATCACAATTGACAAGTTCAAAAACTGTTTTGAACAGTGAAAAAACATTTCAATAGGTGTATTGTATCAAATGGACTTTGAAGGTGACTGAAGTTTAAACATGTAAGAATAAACACACAATTTTTATAAATAAATTCTGTTTTTTGAGGGAGTCCCCCCTTGTACAATTTATCAGGTATTGCCAGAGAATGAACTGCTCCACCTAAGTACATTTTGCAGGCAAGAACCAAAACAGTTTTTTTCTTTAACTTAACTACTTATTGAGCAAATCTGTTACATTGGTCGAATTTGACCTGGATGACTCAGAGTAATCATTTTGAATATCTAGAAGGTAGAGAAGTGACATGTTAGAAAAAGCACAGGATCAGGAGATCAAGTTGCAAATAACTAAATCTGTAAACTTGGACAAATCAATCATCTGGGTCTTGATTTTCTCACATTTAAAATTAGGGGCTTCTTTCTCAGGTCTGTCAAGAACTGAAATCCTTTACTTCTAAGATCAATTATGAGATTATGCTCTGAAGTTTCATGCTGTAGCGAAACCCATGTCCTCATTTTACTTACCCATCAGCAGCATTTAAAACAATTTATCACTCCCTCTCCCTCGAAACACTTCCTCAAGTAGGTTCCAGGACTCTATATGCGTCTGGTGTTCCTCTTAACTTTGCTGGCCTATCCTTTTCTGTGTGTTGTTGTTGTTGTTGTTGAATCCTCCTCTTCTTCCAAAATCTAAATATTGGAGTGCACACGTTTCCTAGCTTATTTCACCTAGCTCTATGGCTAAAGCCATAAAAATATCCCAACTGTTGGTGACTCCCATATTGATATGTATAGTCCTAAGGTCTCTCTGGTTTTCCAGACAACCTACTGAACATTTCTATTGGAGTATCTACTAGGTTGGCCAAAAATTTCATTTGGTTTTTCCCATAAGATTTCTCTGGTTGAACTTGTCTTTAACTTCATTCTAAACAATTTTGTTAGATTGTACTGTGACAACTGTCATATCAGCATGTATTTTTAAAAAAAACTTATCAAAATTGGTGAATTTTTGTGTAGCCATTTTAATATTGAAGATAGAAGAAAATATGCAACACCTTTGGGGCATACTGAAGTCTGTCCAGAAAGTATCCAGTCATGTCATATGAAAAATGGAGACATTTATTGAAGAAAATACAAGATACAAGAAACATTGTACATAGGATAATGACACCTCAGTCCCCTTCACATGAGACACTTTGGGACCTCACACAGTTCTCCCAATCATCTTTTCTTGAATCTCATCGGCAGTCTGAAATCTCTTCCCTTTCAAAGATGATTTCAGTTTTGGGAAAAGCCAGAAGTTGCAAGGCGCCAAATCTGGGCTGTATAGGGGCTGAGTCACCTGGGTGATTTGATATTTCGCCAAAAAACTCTGCATGAGACATGCTGCATGAGCGGGCATGTTGTCATGATGAAGCCGCCAGTCGCCTGCTGCAGCCCTCTGAATCATCTGAATACTTTCTATGGAGGAACGTTTAAGCTTAGTGCAAAATTTGATGCAGATTTCTTACTCTACTTGCTGAGTCATTTTGAATGTGACACCCACACAGTATACATGCTCACTCAAGGGCATTTATTGCCCTCACTGACTAGTACAGTGATGTTGTCATTGTTCATGCATGTGCATTCCAGTCCACTCTCCTTGGCTGCCAGGTTATATAGATTTTGCACAAACCAATCTTGTTATAATAGCAATGGTTGGACTTTTTCCAGATAGACGTCATATTATGCTTTATTATTTCAAGAAAGGTAAAAACAACTGAAACACAAAAAAAAGATTTATGTATGTGTGAAGAAGATGCTATGACTGACTAAACATGTCAAAAGTGGTTTGCAAAGTTTCACACTGGAGATTTCTCACTGAATGATGCTCCATAGTTGGGTAGACCTGTTGAAGTTCTAGTGATCAAATCAAGACATTAATTGAGAACAATCAATGTTACGCCATGCGGGAGATAGCCAACATACCCAAAATATTCAAATCAAAAAAGTTATTGGTGAAAATGAAAAATGTCTTTTATTTTAAGGAAAAAACTAAACAGATTTTTTTGGCTGACCCCATAATAAGCATATCAAAATCAATGATCTAAATAGAACTTGTGATTTTCCTTCACATACCTAATTCTTACCAGGAATTCCAGATGTCAGTAAATGGCACTTCTTTTTATCCTGTTTCTCAGGTCAGAGATTTGGAGTCAGTGTTGGCTCCTCTCCTTCACTCACATTCTACATGTCCCCCATTAGCAGATCCTCTTGACTCCACATTCAAAATATTGTGTAGCCAAAATCCAATCACTTCTCAACAGTTTCAAGTGGCATGACCCTTCCCAAGACATCATCATCTGTTTCCTTGAGATGGTCTCCTGACTAGTCTCCATCCACAGCAGAGTGAGACTTTCAAATTAAAACCTCACTATATCTTTCCCTGCTCACAACCTTCCAATAGCTTCCTGCAACAAAGAGAAGAGTATCCTAAACCTTTACCTGGCCTTAGATGATTCAACACTCGGCTCCACCTTCCCTCATCTCTCACTCCTCTCCAGCCACACTCACTTCTTTCCTGCCTCTTTAATTCAGCGAGCATACTCCTTGTTCTTCCTTCTGCCTCTCTCTCTAGATCTTTGCATGGTTTGCTTCCTCACTTGTTTACATGGCACTTCTTCAGAGATATTCTCTAGCTATTCTGCCTAAAATCACAGCTGCCCCAGTTACACCATTCTCTTTCTTTACTGACTTTTTACTTCTTTAAAACATTTATTTCTACCCAGTACTATTGACTTGTTTGTGGGTATACTATCTGTTTCTCCTGACTAGAGTGTCATCTTCATGATGGCAGGGACTTGGCTGTTTTGTTCACTACTATATCTCCAGCACTTTCACATTGCCTGGCATTAAGTAGGAGCTCCATGTACATTTGTTAAATGGATTAGGAAAGTATTGGACTGTTCGCATCTAAGTTATTTTGTCCCAGAATGTTTGTGAGCATAATGTTTGACAATCTCCTTACTTCTCAGTGTGCTAGCTTCTAGTCCTACTCCCACCTTTTTATAATCTGTGTGTGAACTGTGCTTATAACCTACAAAAAATTCCAGTGTTGCCAAGGGATAGGCAAATAAACTTGTTAGGACAGTGAGATTGATTTTATGTCTAATGCTGCATTAATAGTTTCTGTTTGTGGAAAGAAGAGGCCTGAATGGGAGCCAGAAGCTTGGATTTCTGGTTATTACTTTTTAACTAAACAGCTGTGTGTTGGGGGAGAGTCACATCCTCTCCTCCAACCTGAAGATGCCTCACTTGGCTGATGGAAAGCAGAGTATGTAAATTTGTGACACCTATGTCTGTCACTACTGGGAAGGGTTTTTTTTTTTCTTACTTTCAGATTTTGGGATGAGTGAAAGATTTGTTTACTTGACGAGATATAGTAGTTGATTGGAATTCAGGAGTCTTACATTCATTAACTTTATAGAAGATTTATTTGGTATGTGCTACGCCAAGCAGCCTACTAGACACTATAAAAAAAATGGTGACTAAAACAGCCCTTATCTTTGCTGTCAAGGAGTAAACAGTTTGGTGATAAAACAGGCTTCAAACAAGGAGTAGCAGGCCAGGAAGCCAGTTAAGAGGCTTTTGCAATGCTGCAGGTCAGGGATGACCTTTGTTTGACCTGGGGGCAGAGACAGGCACTGAGGAGACAGAAAAAGAGAGAGATATTTTGGAGGCAAAACTGATAAAACTTGGCAATTGTTTGGATGTGAGGAATGCAGAGAAGGGGAAGCCTGGGTAACTCCCCAAATTTGGTGATTGATTGGATGTGAGGAATGAGGAAGAGGGAGGAAACATGGCTAACTCCCAACTTTCTGTTTTGAGCAGCTGGGGGTGGGAGTAGTGATGACATTTCTCAAGACAGAAGACACTAGAAGAGGAGCAGATGTGGTGGCAGGACAAAGGATGAGTCCAGTTCATGCCCAGGAACCTGTGAGACAGTGGAGCATATCAACAGCAGGTGAGCACCTGGGTTGAGATTGGGAACACAAATGTAGGATTCATCAGTGTATGTGTGATATTTGGACCTATGGGACAGGCTGACATCACAGAAGAGAGGGAGCACAGAATCAGAATAGAACAGGGCTCAAAACCATGCTTCAGGAATACCTACACATAATATTCAGGTATCAGAGAACATTGAGCAACAGTGTCTGAAAAGATGAGCCAGAGAGGAAAAAACCAAGGAGAGGTGGGTCCCAGAGTGGTCAGCTGTGATGCATGCGGCAGAGAGAGAAAACTACATCATTACGTTGAAAACAGAGGTGACTCTAATGTGCAGCCCGTGTTGAAACCATGGTTCTGATTCTGGTAGATCAGGCTTATTGACTGTAGGATACTGCTGAGTTTAGGTTCCGATGAATTTCAGTCCAGGTCTTCAAGCTAACATATTAAATATGGAGTCTTGAATTAGAGCATCAAAATAGAGAAATGTGGTGTGATTTGGTCTTGTATGTGGTCTAACACCCTTGGAATAGATATTCTTCTCTGTGCTTTCCAGACTTCTGCTGATACAACATTGAAAGAGCATAGGTGTGTAGGTTCTCTTCCTGGAGAAGATGTATTTTAGGATCTCATTTTGAGCTTGGAGACAATGAGTAGTGGGTGGGTGAGACCTGAGAATTAGTACCCCTTTTTCAAGGCAACTTCTCCAGAAGAGGTAGAAAGGTTTTTTTTTTCTTCAAGGAGAGGTATCCCTCAAACAGAATAGCAAGTTCTTTCCAAAGGTTAAAAAAAAAAAAGGTTAGAGGGAGCTGATAGTGTGAAATTCTCAGCTTTGTCTATTTCTGTCCAAAATCTCCATCCCTACTTGGAAAATTACAAGACACTGATGCAGGGAATTGAAGAAAGTACAAATAAATGGAAGCACACACCAAGCTCAGGGACAGGAAGAATTAACATTGTTAAAATGTCCATACCACCCAAAGCAATCTATATATTCAATGCAATTCTTATCAAAATACCAATGATGTATTTCATAGAACTAGAACAAATAATATAGAAATTTATAGGAAACCTCGAAAGGCTAAGAATTGCCACAGCAATCTAGAGAAAGAAGAGCAAAGTTGAAGGAATCATGCTACCTGATATCAAACTACACTATACTATGAGGCCATAGTAATCAAGATAGCATGGTACTGACTTAAAAACAGACACATAGATCAATGGAACAGAAAAGAGAGCCCCAAAATAAAACCACACCTCTGTACTCAATATTTGACAAAGGAGGCAAGAACACACAATGGGTAAAAGAGAGTCTATTTAATAAATGTTTGTTGGAAAATTGGATAGGTATATGCGAAAAATGAAACTGGACTACCTTCTTACTCCATATACAAGATAAACTCAAAATGCATAAAAGACTTAAACATATGACTCAAACCATAAAATCATAGAAGAAAACACAGTCAGTAACATCTTGAACATTTGTTGTAGCAATATTTTTTCTGATATATGTCCTTGGGCAAGGGAAACAAAAGAAAAAATAAATGGAACTACAAAAGCTTTTGCACAGCAAAGGAAATCATCAACAAAATGAAAAGACAACCCACTAAATGCCAATGATACATCTGATAAGGGGTTAATATACAAGATCTATAAAGAACTCACACAACTCTACACCAAAGCAACAAACAACCCAATTAAAAAAATGACAAGTGCTCCTGACTGGTATGACTCACTTGGTTGGGCATCCTCCTGCAAAGCAAAGGGTTGCTGGTTCAATTCCTGATCAGGACACATACCTGGGTTTCAGGTTCAGTCCTGTCGTTTGGGGTAAGTATGAGAGGCAACCTATCAATGTTTCTTTCTTACATCAGTATTTCTCCCCCTCTCTTTCTCCCTCTCTTCCCCTATCCCTAATAATAAATACATAAAAATCTTTTTAAAAATGGACAAAGGACCTGAATAGACATTTCTCCAAAGAGGACATACAGATGGCCAATAGACATATGAAAAGATGCTCACTGTCACTAATCATCAGAGAACTGCAAATTAAAACCACAATGAGATACCACCTCACACCTGTCAGAATAGCTGTCATCAATAAATCGACAAACAGAACGTGTTGGTGAGGATGTGGAAGAAAGGGAGCCCTTGTGTGCGGTTGGTGGGAATGCAGACTGGTGCAGGTACTGTGGGAAACAGAATGGGGGTTTCACAAAAAGTTAAAAATGGAACTACCTTATGACCCAGCTTCTCCACTTCTGGGTATATGTCCTATATGTCCTAAGAAACCCAAAACACTAATTTGAAAGAATATATGCTTTGTGTTCACTGCAACATTATTTACAATAGCCAAGCTATGAAAGCTACCAAAGTGGCCCTCAATAGATGAGTGGATAAAAAGTGGTGGTACCCATACGTATACAATGGAATATTATCTGGCCATTAAAAAGAACAAAATCTTACCATTTGCAACAGCATGGATGGATCTAGAGGGTACTATACTAAGTGAAATAAGTCAGTCAGAAAGGACAAATGAAACCATATAATTTCATTTATTTGTGGAATCTAAAGAACAATATAAATGAACAAATAAAACAAACCCTCGTAGATATAGAAGACAGATTGATGGTTGTTAGAGGGGAAGGGACATTGGAGGACTGGGTAAGAAGGTAAAAGAATTGAAAAGTACAGATTGGTAGTTACAAAATAGTTATGGGGATATAAAGTACAACACAGGGAATGTAGTCAATAATCTAATTAATCTGTGTGCTACCAGGTGGGTACTGGAAATATCAGGGGAACACTTCTCAAAGTATATGATTGTCTGACCATTGTGCTGTGTATCTGAAACTAATACAAAATAATACTGAATATAAACTGTAATTGAAAAAAACTTAAAAATAAATCTATCAAAGTGTAAGTCTAAACAAACTAACAAACAACGCCCCCTCCAATATCCCCATCACAAGTCTCAGCATCCCACTCCTCTCCACACAGTGCCCTCACCTTAGCATTGCAGACCTGATGGGGTGGCACATTTAACTGACATTGCAAGTCTGGGCCTAACCTAAACTATGTTAACTTGAAGGTAGATAAAGGGACTTATTTTTTAAGGTGACAACAGAAATTTTCTACCTTGAGATGGGAGTTTAAGCCTTAAATTAATCTTTTTCTTATTGGCTTTCTCCATGGCAGTCAAAAGATGCCCTAATAATTCACAGTCCTCACAATTACCATTGTCACCATAATTGCTAAATCTTACAGCCGCCCCATCTCCCAATGCCTTGCTTTCTGCCTACAATCCATCCTATGCCACCATTGGTGAGAATTCGAGTAAGTACTGCTCCAGCAGGGTGATATCCATGTGCTCTTCCGATACGTGAGCTGCCCAAACCATAGTCACATTTTGAGCATCTATTTCCCATGACAATTCCTAGTAAAACTATTGTATCAGGTCCCAACAAAAAATAGCTCACACAATCCATGGGTTTAACTGGAGAGAATTAAACAATGTGGGTGTTTCTGGTGGTAGGATTAAGGGATACAGCAAGGAATTGTTATATACTGGAGACTAGCAACAGTGAGAAATCATTACCACACTTAGACCTGAATGGGGCAAGAGGAAATGGTGTCAACAGAGCCTGGAGAAAGCAGGACTGTGAATGAGAGCCATCAGCAGGAGCTGTGGCATAGACAAGCTCAGCCCTTGCTAGAACCATCCTGCTGACGTACAGATGAAGCCAGGAAGGAGAAATACCTCGACTTTTCCCTATCTCTGCCTTGTGATCTCTTGACCATGCCTGCCAATGATCAAACCCACCTGGACTCAGAGGTCAAGAGAGGCTGGTTGATGGAATTAACAGGAATCAGCCTCTGGGACCATCGCAAAGATTGAATTAGGGGATGGGAAACTGAGAATAATTAGCCCAAGATATCAAGCTCTTTCTCAAAAGCTGCTACAGGAGCAACACAGATCTTTATGAAATCTCTGTTCATCTTGGCATTTGCTACCTATGAAGTTATCTTTGGGCACCGATGGATGCTCCTAGGAAATGGGAATTTTTTAAATGTATTATTCTTCACCACATTTTGATACTGTCAGTCTATGGGAAAAGCTTTTTAGTGAGGTAGTATGAGAACCCCAAAGGGAAATGAAATTATTCAACTCTTAGTTTACTGTTCAGTTCTCAGCCTGAACTACAGAAGTTTCTGTTTTGCCTTTGTGTAGTGATCCTAATTTACAAAAATGCCGATGCCTCACTTGATACCCACTAGAGGTCTTCTGGCCTGTGAACAGGCTGAGTGAGATGCTAATTATAGGGAAGCCCTCAGTGAAACTCCCACTTCCTGAAGGTATAGGAAATGGGGTAGAGTGGTAATTTTAGAGAAAACACTAGAGAAGTGAAGGTGCAGTTGGCAGGCCTGAGCTCCATTTTGGGGTAAACTTCATTGCTTTTCTGTGGCTCATAAACTGTGTGACAAATGATACCTCACCGAGAATGCTTTCTCTACATTCTTAGATTAAAATAATGTTTGGCACTACACATTTTCCCTGAGGTTTAGCTTTGAGCTTCCTCTTTGTATGTGTTTTATTTATATCCTGAGGCAAGAAAGACTATACTAAACATTTTTTTCCTAAGGGTAGCAAAGACTGACTGCTGATTGTCTCCCAAGGTCTTTTTGTTCTCTCCTGCTTTCAGTAATAGAAATCTCCCTATATTTGTGACAGCGTGGATGGAACTGGAGAGCATTATGCTAAGTGAAATATGCCAGTTGGTAAAAGACAAATACCATATGATCTCACCTTTAAGTGGAACCTAATCAACAAAACAAACAAGCAAGCAAAATAGAACCAGAGATATTGAAATTAAGAACAAACTGACAGTAACCAGAGGGGAGGTGGGAGGGGATATTGGGGGGACAGTGGGGAAGGGTTTTCAGAAACAACTATAAAGGACACATGGACAAAACCAAGGAAGGGTGGGATCGGGGGAGGGAGGTGGGGATGGCCAGGGTGGGGAAGACTGGTGGGGGAAAAAGGCAGACAACTGTACTTGAACAACAATGCAATATTTTTAAAAATAATAATAAAAAGAAATTTAGGGACAAATCATGTTTTCCTTAGATCTAGATATGGCTGTATGATTTCCTTACCATTGGAATACAGACAAAAAAAGACATGTGCAACACATATGCATCACTTTTTTAAAACTGTTGTTCTACTACAGTTGTCCCAATTCCCCCATTGCTCTCTCCCACCCCTCCTACCCCTAGCTCCCACAGTCAATCCCCACCCTGTTGTCCATGTCCATGGGTCATTTATAGCTGTTGCCTGATGAAACCCTTCCCTTTCTTTCCCCCATTATCTCTTAATCCCCTCCCCTGTGGTTGTTGCCTTCCACTTTCACTTTTTCGCATGGGCGAGGATGTGGATGTGGTGGGAGTGAGTGTTGAGCATAAGGACAAGAACACCGCGCCCCCCCCCCCCCCGTTGGGGTATGGATGATGTCACTGAAGAGTCACCTGCACATCTTGGATCCTCCATTTGCCTCTGGACTATCGTGTGAAAAAAATGAACTTCTGTCTTGCTGGAGCTACTGCTTTTTTTAGATCCCTCTGTTACAATAGTTAAGCCTAAACCCTAACTACTACATCAAGGCTCATTTGGAAGTACCACGCCAACTGACCATTTTGTGCAAATTTGTCTGAGGTTCTCCTGTAATTCCCAACTTCCCACCAAACAACATATTTTGTTGAAAACCAGGTTTTTGATTCGACTTTATGTAATTAAATTAAGAGCTGAAAAAAGAAATGAGGACATATTTTACTATATTTTTTAGCATTATATCTAGGATGGTTTTCTCCTCTACAAGTTTTTCTTCCTTTCCTTTTTCAATACTGTTTTACATGCTTATGGTTCCCACATCAGACTGTTGCAAGATACTATGGAGAAGGAACCAACACTATCCTCCTCTTCTCTAAGGTTTGTTTTCAATTTTTAAATGTGAACTGCCAAAGTTAGGCAGTGTGCTTTCTAATTTAGGAAAGAGGGCTGATTTATACACACTTGATCTTCATTTTAAACACATTAATTTAGTGAAAGTGACTAAAATATTATATGTAATATGACAGAGTAGAAGAAATAAGCTCTTTGGGAACTAATCATTTGAATCCCATTGTTCATTACGCAAACATTTATTGAACATAATATGCTGTGAGTGTGTTGTGCTCTGTGCTTCATTAACACTGAAGCCATGATTTCTTTGACAAATACCCTTAATATACAGAAGGGAAGAGAGCAGTTTGCATAAATCTTACATAAGGCTACAAATGATGGAGTAGAGGTTTCCATAAAACAGCATCTCATGGGAGCTCCTGATGCATCCCTCCACAGCTTAGAACTCCAATTGTCCACTCTCTAGATCAGAAACAGGAGCATTGTTTTGACTAGAGATGACTAGTGTCACCTGGCTTTTGGGTGCAGCCACAGTGCTATTGCTTTGCATCTCACTTCTTTCCTTCCCCTCTTTCATTACACCCAATAAATAATTACAACTGTGAGATAGTTGAGGAAGGGGTGGTATCAGGGATTGACATGTTGCATCCAAGGTTGTATTATTACCCCAAATAAATTATTTTAACTGAGGATGGAAATGAAAGGCAGCAGAGACTTTGGGCATTAGAGTTCCCTTATATTCTGTCTACTTGGTTTCAGATGCTGGTGGTAGTGGTCACAGGAGGTAGAGACATCATTTTGGACACATGCAATACAGCCTTATATTAGACCCACGCTTACCATCCACAGGTGTGCAGGACTCTTGATTTCATTCTCTACCTACTTGGTCAAATATTTTTGTCAGTACTCAGGCTGGTTACTGTCCTTGCCCAAGTCACAATACTGAATAGATTTTTCCTCTTGCACAGCTATATTGTGGGGAGGAAACAGTTGATAAATTCTTTAAGAACTACAGAGAAAAATGACTTAAGATAAAAAGGAATAGCCCTGGCTGAGTAACTCAGTTGGTTAGAGCATCATCCCATATATGCCAAGGCTGCGGGTTTGATCCTCGGTCAGGGTTCATACAAGGAAACAAACAAGGAATGCATAAATAAGTGGGAAAACAAACTGAGTTCTCTCTCTCTCTCTCTCTCTCTCTCTCTCACCAATAAATAAAAAGTAAAAAAATAAAATCAAGTGTCCCAGGTTCGATTCCCAGCCAGGGTACATTCCTGGGTTGCAGGCCATAACCCCCAGCAACCGCACATTGATGTCTCTCTCTCTCTCTCTATCTATCTATCTCTCTCTATCTCTATCTCTATCTCTATCTCTATCTCTATCTCTATCTCTATCTCTATCTCCCTCCCTTCCCTCTCTAAAAATAAATAAATAAAATCTTTAAAAAAATAAAATAAAATCAATCAAGAATCCAATTAAAAAAATAAAATTCATAGATACAGAGAATAGACTGACAGCTGTCGAGGGCAAGGGGGTTGGGAGCTGGGTGAAAAGGTGAATGGATTAAGCAAAGAAAAAAAACTCATAGACACAGATTATTAGAGGGAAAGGGATTGGCAGGAGGTAGAAGAGGGCAAAGAGGAGATAAATGGTGATGGAAGAAGATTTGACTTGGGGTGGTGAACACACAATACAATATACAGATAATGTATTACAGAATTGTATACCTGAAACCTATATAATTTTATTAACTGATGTCACCCCAATAAATTCAATTTAAAAAATAAAGAGAATGAGCATGATAATGAAGACAAATGACAGAGATTCAGTCTAAGAATTATGGCTATGCCTAATGAAGGAACAAGAACAACTGAAACAGAAGAAGCAATAATTAAAAACATAAGTCTGAAAAACTTTCTTAAACTGGAAAAACTGATTACAAATCTCAAAAGAACATATGTTCTAATTTAAAAAATCGATGAATGAGGCTTTCTTGTAAATATGTCCTAGCAATAATTTTTGAATTATGAGAATAAAGAAAAAATTATTCATGTATCCTGACTGAAGTATAACTTTAAACAGTACTTTTTCTGTAGTATGTTAGTTTGGGTCTTCCAGAAAGCAACTCCAAGATGGGATTAGGTGTGGAAAGGATGTACTGGGGGGAAATGACTGGAAGGAAAAGGGCAGGGACCTGGAGGAGGTGGGGAGCACACCACACAGTGATGTCAGTCTGGCCCCTATATAGGAGGGAGGGTAGAGAGGGAAGCTGAATAAGAAGAGTCCATCTGCAGTGCAGTATTAAGAAAGTTTCTGGCAGGCCAGTGCAAACTCTTCCAGGCAAAGTTGTCTATCAGCAAAATCCTTTCCCAGGGCCTGGATTAAGATTTCTGCCACACTTAGTCATTCATTGGCTGGGAGCAGCCCACGAGATGCAGGGCCTCCCATGAACAGGGTGGTGCACTCAGCAGAATTCAGAGAGGCTCTCAATGGTATTCACTCCAGCAGGAGATCTGAAGGATACATTTTCATGGTCACCACATGCAATCAGCCAAATCCATACACTTGAGGTCCATAAATGATTAAGTATCTATTCTGATAAATGATTAGTAGAGGACAACAAAAGACAAAACAAAACAAAAAAAGTTGTCTGGAGACTGCTTTCCTAACCAAGGTCTAGAAGAGAAGGCTACATTTTGGAATTTCAAAATAAAATATTTGAAGGAAAATTTTCTCTTCCTGGAAGGCTACTACTACTCCCTCTTAAGCAGTCTCTATCCTGCTTTAATATCAGAAAAGGTATTGTATTTTGCCATGTATAATGTGCACCAAGTTTTTGTGCACATTATACATGGGATTATTATGTCCCATTATCATACCCATGGTATGTAATCATTATACCCATGTATAATGGGCATCCTCATTTTTCCCTAAAAAATGTGAGAAAAAAAGTATACACCATGCACAGCAAAATACTGGTGTTTCCAACATACATATCCAACAAAGGACTCATATCTAGAAAATATACGGTAAAAAATAAAAATAAAAAGACAGACAACCAGTAGAAAAATGTACAAAACTTTGGAATAAACACTTCACAAATGAGGAAATCCAAAGATCTAGTGATTATGTAAAAAAGACCTTAGCCTCATTATAAATCAAGGAAGTGAAAATTAAAACCACGAACATACCAAAATGGCTAAAATTTAACAGATTGCTAATATCGAGTACTGGCAGAGTATGGAGCAGTGGGAACTCATACACAACTTGTAGGAGTGCAAATTGGTACTACCAACAGCTTTGCATCATCTACTTAATTCAAAGGAGCACAAATATTCTATGCCTTAATAATTTAATTCCTAGATTATTGACAATATTCCTAGATTATTCAACAAAAATGTATACCAGAAGACACATACACAAAAGTATTTATAGCAACACTTTTTGTATCTGAATCAGTTAAATCTTTTAAAAACTTTTTTCTTTTTCCATTTTTACTGAATTTATGGGAGTGACAATGGTTAATAAAATTATATAGGTTTCAGATGTATAATTCTATAACACAAGGTCTGTCTGGGAGACGTCCAGTCATAATGAGAATGGTCTGCATGACATCAATGTAACCTGCCAGGCAAGGAGAATGCACTGCAATGCGCATGTATGAACAATGATGACTTCACTGTACTAATCAGTGGGAGTGGGAGATGCCAAAAAGTGAGCCTGGGTACTGTGTGGCTGTCACATTCAAAATGACTGAGTGAGTAGAGCAACAAATCTGCATCAAATTTTATGTTGAGATTTATAGGGTAAAAGAAGGCAGTCAGGCTCCCTCACCTAGATGTCTAGGCAACTAAGATAAACAGTGTTCACATAGCCTTGAGACTGAGTGCAATAAATTCTTCCCATAGCCTTGAGTGGACTCACATGTGCATAATCTTGCTGTCTTATGCAATATTTTGGCACTTCACTGGCTTTGTGTGGATTTAGTATATAAGGGAAGTGAGGGCTTCTTGCTGTGGGACATGCGGCTTGCAGCATGCGTGGATTGCTCCACCCTTGAATAAAGGCATGTCAAGCATTTCCACAGCTCTGTGACCTTTCTTCCTTCAGCTCAATTCCAGAGTGAACCTGCCCAGCCTTGACAGGCTGCAAGATAAGCTTAAACATTTCTCTGTGGAAACTAGTGGGATGATTCAAAAGGCTGCAGCTGTGGGCAACTGGTGATTGGCAGCTTTATCATGACAACAAGCCTGCTTATGCATCATGTCTCATGTAGAGTTTTTTGGTGAGACATCAAATCTCCCAGGTGATTCAGCCCCCCAAGAGCCCAGATTGGGCACCCTGTGATATCTGGCTTTTCCTAAAACTAAAACCACCTTTGAAAAGGAAGAGATTTCAGACTATTGATAAGATTCAGGCAAATATGACAGAGCAGCTGATGGCCATTGGGAGAACTGTGTGAGGTCCCAAGGTGCCTACTTTGAAGGGAACTGAGGCGTCATTATCCTGCGTATGATGTTTCTTGTATTTGTATCTTCTTGATAAATGTCTCTATTTTTCATATCACATGGATGGATACCTTCTGGACACACCTTGTACATCGTCTGTATATCGTATTGTGTGTTCACTACACCACAAGCGTAGTATCCTTCAGTTACCATTTATCCCCCCTTTACCAATTTCTATCTTACCCATCCCCCTTTTCATCTGGTAATCATCAAACTGTTGTCTGTGTCTATGAGATTTCTTTTCCCCTCACTTTTTTCACCTAGGCTCCAACCCACCTCCCATTGACAGCTGTTAGTTCTGTTCTCTGTATCATGAGTTGGTTCCTATTTTGTTTGTTAGTTTATTTTGTTAGATTGCACATACAAAGGAAATCATATGTTACTTGTCTTTTTCTGACTGGTTTATTTCACTTAGCATAATACTCTCCAGCTCCATCCATGATGTCACGAAAGGTGACATTTACTTCTTTTTTATGGTTGAGTAGTATTCTATTGTGTAAAGGTACCACAGCTTTTTTATCCACTAATTTCTTGGCTATTGCAAATAATGTTGCAATAAACATAGGTGTGCATATATTCTTCCAAATTAATGTTTCAAGTTCTTTGGATATATTCCCAGAACTGGAATCATTGGGTCATAAGGCAGGTTCATTTTTAATATTTTGAGGTAAATCTACAGTGCTTTCCACATAGCTGCACTAATTTGCACTCCCATAAGCAGTGCAAAAAGGAATTCCACATCCTCACCACCACTACTTGTTTATTGACTAATTAATGATAGCCATTCTGACAGGCATGAGGTGGTATCTCATTGTGGTTTTAACTTGCATTTCTCTGATGATTAGTGACATTGAGCATCTTTTCATATGTTTATTGGCCAGTTGTATGTGCTCTTTGGAGAACTCTCTATTCAAGTTCTTTGCCCATTTTTTAATTGGGTTGTTTGGTCTTGAGTTTTATACTTGTTTTTTTAAAGATTTTATTTATATATTTTTAGAGAGAGGGGATAAGGAGAAATAGAGGGAGAGAAACATTAATGTATGGGAGACACATTGACTGGTTGTCTCTCACATGCCTGCACTGAGACCTGGCCTGAAACCCAGGCATGTGCCCTGACTGGGAATCAAACAAGCCACCTTTTCTTTTGCAGTTTGGTGCTCAATCCACTGAGCCACATCAGCCAGAGCAAGTTGTATAACAGCTTAATAAATTTTGGATACTATCTCCTTACCAGATGTATCATTAGTAAATATGTTCTCCGATTCAGTGGGTTGTCTTTTCATTTTGTTGATGACTTCCTTTGCTGTACAAAAATTTTCAGTTTGATGTAGTCCACTTTGTTTTTTTCTTTAGTTTCCCTTGCCCAAGGAGACATATCAGAAAAAAAATTGCTATGACAAATGTCTGGAATTTTACTATGTTTTCTTCTAGGAATTTTATGGTTTCAAACCTTACATTTAAGTCTTTAATGCATTTTGAATTTATTCTTGTATATGGTGTAAGAAACTAGTTTAGTTTCATTTTTCTGTATGTATCTGTACAATTTTCCCATCAACATTTATTGAATAGAGTCTCTTTACCACATTGTATGTTCTTGCCTCCCTTGTCAAGTATTACTTGATCATAAGTGTATTTATTTATTTCTTGGCTCTATTCTGTTCCATTGATCTATATGTCTATTTTTAAGCCAATACCCTGCTGCTTGATTACTATGGTCTTGTAGTATACTTTGATGTCAAGTAGCATGATTTTTTTCCAACTTTGTTCTCAAGATCACTGTGGCAATTCTGGGTCTCTTGTGTATTCGTGCAAATTTTTGGAATTTTTTTTTAATTTTGTGAAATACACCATTGGTATTTAGATAGGAATTGCATTGAATCTATAAATTTCTTTGGGTATAATGGACATTTTAATGATGTTAATTCTTCTTATTCATGAACATGATATAGGCTTCCACTTATTTGTGTCTTCCTCAATCCCTTTCTTTAGTATCTCATAATTTTCCAAGTACAAATCTTTTACATCCTTGGTTAAATTTATTCCAAAGTATTTTTTTATTAATTGTAAATGGGATTATTTTTTTAGTTTCCCTTACCAATATCTTATTGTTGGTATGTAAAAATGCAACTGATTTCTGGATATTTATTTTGTATCTTGTTACTTTACTGAATTTGTTTATCAGTTCTTGTAGGGGTTTTTTTGTGTGTGGAATCTTTAGCGCTCTCTGGATACAGTATGTCATCTGCAAAAACTGAGAGTTTTACTTCTTTCTTTTCAATTTGGATGCCTTTTATTTCTTGTTCTTATTGATTGCTGTGGCTAGGACTTCCAGTAATATGTTTAACAAGAGTGGTGAAAGTAGATATTCCTATCATGTTCCCATTCCTAAGGAGAATGCTTTTAGTTTTTGCCCATTGAATGTGATATTAGCTGTGAGTTTGTCATATATGGCCTTTATTATGTTGAAATATGTCCCCTTTATTCCCATCTTGCTGAGAGTTTTTGCCATAAATGGGTGTTGGATTTTAACAAATGCTTTTACTGCATCTATTGATATGATCATGTGGTTTTTAACCTTCATTTTGTTTCTATGGTATATCACATTTATTGATTTGTGGATATTGTACCAAACTTGCGTCCATAAGTAAATACACTTGATCATGATGTATGACCTTTTAATGTATTGCTAGATTGGCTTGCTAATAAGTTGTTGAGGATTTTGACATCTATGTTCATCAGGGATATTGGCCTATATTTTTCTTTCTTTGTAGTGTCTTTATCTGGGTTAGGAATTAGGATAATGCTGTCATAAAATGAGCTTGGGAATCTTCCCTCCTTTTGAATTTTTTTTGGAATTGTTTGAGAAGGACGGGTGTTAGCTCCTCTTTGATTGTTTGGTAAAATTCACCTGTGAAGCAGCCTGATCCAGGACTTTATTTTTGTTGAGTTTATTGATTACTGCTTCAATTTGATTAGTTGTAATCATTCTATTCAGATTCTTCCTGATTTGGTTTTGAAAGATTGTAAGTGTCTAGGAATGTATCCATTTCTTCCAATTTGTTGGCATATAGCTATTATAATATTTTCTTTTTAAAAAAATTTTTATTTATTTTTTAGAGAGGGAAGGGAGGGAGAAAGAGAGACAGAGAGAGAGAGAAACATCAATGTGCAGTTGCTAGGGATCATGGCCTGCAACCCAGGCATGTACCCTGACTGGGAATCGAACCTGTGACACTGTGGTTCGCAGCCCGCGCTCAATCCACTGAGCTATGCCAGCCAGGTCTATTTTCTTACCGTCCTTTGTATTTCTGTAGTGTCAGTTGTTACTGCTCTTCTTTCAGTTCTGATTTTACTTATTTGGGTCTTCTTTTTTCCTTGATGAGTCTGGTTAAAAGTTTGTCAGTGTTGTTTATCTTTACAAAGAACGAGCTCTTGGATTCATTTACCTTTTGTGTTGTTCTTTTAGACTCTATTTTGTTTATTTCTGCTCTGATCTTTATTATTTCCTTCCTTGTACTCACTTTGGTCTTTAGTTGTTGTCTTTTTTAAGTTCTTTTACGTATAAAGTTAGATTGTTTATTTGAGCTTTTTCTTTTTTCTTGAGATAGGCTCTAATGTTATGAATCTCTCTCTTAGGACCACTTTTGTTTTATACCACAGATTTTGGGTTGTTGTGTTCTCATTTTCATTTGTTTCAATGTATGTTTTGATTTCTTCCTTTATCTCATTGTTTAGTAACATGTTATTTAGCCATGTCTTTGTGTGTTTTCAGTATTTTTATTGTGATTGATTTCTAGTTTCATACCATAATGGTCAGAGAAAATGTTTGGTATGATTTTAATCTTCTTAAATTTATTGAGACTTGTTTTATGTCCTAATATGTGGTCTATCCCACAAAATGTTCCACATGCACTTGAAAAGAATGTATATTCTGATGTCTTGGGTGTGAAATCCTCTGAACATATCAATTAAATACATTTGATCTAGTGTATCACTGTTTTCTTGTTGATTTTCTGTCTGAAATATCTGTCCACTGATGTCTATGGTATTAAGATCCCCTACTAAGACTGTATTACTGTCAATCTCTTCCCCAAGGTCCATTAAGATTTTCTTTATTTATTTAGGTGCTCCTATGTTGGATGCAAAAATCTTTACAGGTGGCATATCCCTCTGTTGGATTGTTCCCTTTATCATCATGTAGTCCTTCTTTGTCTTTTACTATAGTCTTCGGTTTAAAGTCTATTGCTACCCTAGACTTTTTTTCATTTGCATGAAATATTTTTTTTATCCCTTTACTTTTAGTCTATATGTATCTTTCGTTCTGATATGGGTCTCTTGTAGACAGCATGTATGTGAGCTTGTTTTTCCACTCATCTACTCTGAGTCTTTTGGTTGGAGCAATTAAGCCATTTACATTTACAGTGATTATTGATAAGTACATATGTATTGCCATTTTATTCTTTTAACTACATTTCTTTCTTGTCTCTCCTCTCCCTCCTCCTTCTTAAAGCAGACCCTTTAACATTTCTTGTAATACTGGTTTAGTGGTAACAAACTTCCTCAACTTTTTCTTATCTCTCCTCCAATTTTAAATGATTGCCTTAAAAGAGCCTTTGTTGTAAGTCCCTGCTCTTCATCACTTTCATGCTCATCCCTTCTGGCCTGAAATGTTTCTGTTGAGAAATATGCTGGTAGTCTTATGGAAGCTCAACTGTCTTTCTCTTGCTGCTTTTAAGATTTTCTCTTTGTCTTTAACCTTTGCCATTTTACCTGTGATGTCTCTTGGTGTGGTCTCTAATTTTTTTGGAAGAGTTAAGAAAGATTTGTTTTAATTCTTTAAATGTTTAGTATAATTTGCTGATCAAGCCATCTGGTCTAGGACTTTTGTTTGGGGGGAGGTTTTTTTGTTACTAAATCAATCTTTTTATTTATTACAGGTCTGTTGGGATTCTCTATTTCTTCTTGAATTAGTTTAGATAATTTGCATGTTTCAGACAATTTGTCTGTTTTGAAGGGTTAACTAATTAGTTGGCATATAACTGTTTATATTATTTTATGACCCTTTTCTCTTTGTAAGGTTGATAGTAATGTCTTCACTTTTCTTTCCTTCCTTCCTTCCTTCCTTCCTTCCTTCCTTCCTTCCTTCCTTCCTTCCTTCCTTCCTTCCTTCCTTCTTTCTTTCTTTCTTTCTTTCTTTCTTTCTTTCTTTCTTTCTTTCTCTTTCTTTCTTTCTTTCTTTCTTCTTCTCCTAAATAGGCCTTTTTATATGTCACCATTAAATGTCTGAATTTTAAACAGAATCTTGGACTGGGAGCTAATATCCATCAGCTCATTCAACTTCAGCACCTGTCTCATCCCCAGTAGCTTTTCCAGAAGTGCTACCTTCACCATAAAGCTCCATGAGTTTTCCCAGTTCAAACCTGGGCTTCAACATTTTGACTTTTCTAACAAAGACACCATGAAGCAGATAAATAGATTGGCAAGCCTTTTCTATTTCTTTTCCAATGCTATCTAGAATCAATTATTGACCACTTCTTTCAAGACATTTGTCTGCGCCTCTTGGATCATGATTTCCATCTTCTTCCAGATCTGGTGGACCTTTTGATGCTGAACACAAGAGGTCTTCTGAATCTGATTGTTGCATTTTTTACTAAAACCAACACAGAATAGATGAAGCAAATACCCATCAGTAGTCTTGACATCAACATGAGCCTCAGTCATGGTCTGACATTTTTGGACCATGGAACACATTTTGTCATGGGTAAGATCCACACCATGGAAATTAGGCAGGCAGTTTTTGTCTCTTCAGTAATTATCTTGCATTTTCTACATGCCGCTTCATCATTCTGCATATCAGCTAGCTCACTTCAAATGTATGACCCTTCAGAACATCCAATGCAATTTTGGTTCCTTGAGTTCTCATGACTAGTGTTTTTCCAATATTTCTTATATTAAACATAGCTGGGGCTTTCACATCATACCAATCTTTCTTAGAAAATAGATCAACCACTTTCTTCTTTGCTCCCTTTTTGCCACCTTTTGTGAGGCACTTGTTTGTGCCCACCACCATGATGCTGCTCAGAGAGACAAAGGGGCCTCACTTTCATTTCTGATTTTAGTTATTTGTCTTTTTTCTTTGTCAATCTACCTAAAGGATTGTCAATTTTGTTGTTTTTTCTCAAGAACCAGCTTTTGGTTTCACTGATTTTCCCTATTGTTTTTCTATTCTTTGTTTTGTGTATCTCTACTTAATCTTCATCATTCTCTATCTTTGAGTTTAGTTTGCTTTTGTTTTTCTAATTCTTAAGGTGTAAAGTTAGGTTATTGATTTGAAATTAAAATCAGAAAGGTCTGCATTCATCCTGTCCATCTCTACCTGAACCAATGAGGAGAGACGAGGATTGAATCTCTATGGGCACTTTATTCAGCTGCTGGCAACCCGAGAAGACAGTGGGTTATGTACCCCCCAATACTATCTTAATATTTCAACTCAAGCAGACTGTTTTATAAGGAGAAAAGTGTAAGGGGGTTGGGGAAAAAAGGTTAATTAGGTAAGTATTACAGTCCAGCAGTGATTTCCCTAGTATTTCTTTATCTGCTGATCGAGAATTCTTTATCTTCATCATAATAGAACACAATGGCTCACATACAATCTCAATTGCTTACAGATCCTTGGGGCACAAAGGTTGAATTGCTTGTTGACCTGGACTCACTGTAGGTCATGCATTCCTGTTCCTGAAATAACAGCTTTCCACATAGATTAATCACTTAAGCCTGTCATCTATGCCTGAAGCAAAAATCTTTTAACTCTTTTTACAAGTTTTTTTTATTGCTGTTCTATGACAGTTGTCCCAATTTTCCCTCTATTGCTCTCCCCTGCCCTGCTCGCCCAACCTGCCCCTGCTCCCATTGTTGTCCTCACCCTATTGTCCATGTCCATGGGTCATTTATACCTGTTCCTTGACTATACCTTCCCCTTCTTTCCCCCTTTATCCCCATCCCCACTCCCCTCTGGTTGCTGTCAGTCTGTTTCTTTTTTCCATGGCCCTGGTTCTATTTTGCTCATTGTTTTATTAGGTTCCTCTTATAGGTGAGATCATATGGTATTTGTCTTTCGTGCCTGGCTTAGTTTAGAAATCGAAGGCATTTTTGTACACCAACAATGAAATATCAGAAAGAGTAACTAGGAAAAAATCCCATTTACTATAGCAACATGACAAATAAAGTACTTAGGAATAAACTTAACCAAAGAGATAAAAGACTTGCACTCAGAAAGTACAGAACACTAAAGAAAGAAATTAAGGAAGATACAAATAAATGGAAGCATATACCACGTTCATGGATCAGAAGAATTGACATCATCAAAATGTCCATACTACCCAAAGCAATCTATAGGTTCAATGCAATCCCTATTAAAATACCAACAACATACTTCACAGACTTAGAACAAATATTTCAAAAAATTATATAGAACAAAAAAGACCCCAAATAACCTTAACAATCTTGAGAAGAACAAAGTAGGAGGAATCACAATACCTGGTATTACACTATATTATAAGGTCACAGTAATTAAAACAGTCTGGTGCTGGCATAAGAACACATAGATCAATGGAACAGAATACGGAGCCCAGGAATAAACCCACATCTCTGTGGCCAATTAATATTTGACAAAGTGGGTAGGAGCAGAAAGTGGAGTAAAAATAGCCTCTTCAACAAATGGTGTTTGGAGAACTGGAATGGTATATGCAAAAAAATGAAACTAGACCATCAACTTATACCATACACCAGATAAAGTCAAAATGGATAAAAGACTTAAACATAAGCCATGACACCATAAAAGCCCAACAGGAAAACACAGGCAGGAAAATTTCAGATATCCCACATAGCAATATTTTCACTGATATGTCCCCTAGAGCAAGGGACATAAAGGAAAGAATAAACAAATGGGATCTCATCAAATTAAAAAACTTCTGCACAGCTAAAGAAAACATCAGCAAAATGAAAAGGGAAATAACCATATGGGAAAACATATTTGCCAATGATACCTTAGACAAAGGTTTGATCTCCAAAATATGTAAAGAACTCATACAACTCCACTCCAAGAAGACAAACAACTGAGTTAAAAAATGGGCAAAGGACCTGAACAGACACTTCTCCATAGAGGACATACAGAAGGCCCATAGGCATTTGACAGGATGCTCAACATTACTAGTCATCAGAGACATGTAAATTAAAACCACAATGAGATACCACCTCATGCCAATCAGAATGGCCATCATTAACAAATCAAGAAACGAGTGCTGGCGAGGATGTGGAGAAAAGGGAACCCTAGTGCACTGTTGGTAGGAATGCAGACTGGTGCACCACCATGAAAAATGGTATGGAATTTCCTCAAAAAACTAAAAATGGAATTGCCTTTTGATTCAGTGATTCCACTGCTGGGATTATACCCTAAGAATCCTAAAACACCAATTCAACGGAACCTATGCACCCAAGTGTTCACAGCAGCATTATTTACAATAACCAAGTGCTGGAAACAGCTTAAGTGCCCATCAAATAAATGAGTAAATCAAAAAACTGTGGTACATTTACACAATGGGATACTATGCAGCAGAAAGAAAGAAGGAACTCCTACCTTTCATGACAGTGTGGATGGAACTGAAGAGTAAAATCTTTAACTCTTGAATTCCCCTATCAAGATCCTTCAGTTTGAGTAATACCAGATGTGAGAGCCTGGGGCCTTCTCAGGTCCTTTCTGGGATATGTATAGCCTTAGTTATGTGCATTTCCCTATGCATGTATGTGTCCTTCTAGATTTTCAGGAATATGTTGGAGCTTTTCAAAGCCTGCTATAGACATCTAACTGCTGAGTTTTTCATGTTAAGCTTTATGATGAGCTTAGAAATTGCTTCAATTGTTTGGTTGTTTGTTTACCTTAGGCAGTTGCAATATTAAACAATTGGCTATGATTGTTTTCAACCTATGCTCCTGGAGAAAGGCTGTTCACATTTGGTGAACTCAATCAGAGCCAATAAAGAGAGCCTTGAGAGTAGAGCTCTTGGGAATCACCAGATGGTTCAAAATATGACAGTAATCTGAAAATGAGGTTTTAAAGGGACTTTTACACTTTTATGGTCTTTCCAGTGGCTGCCATGTTGCTGGTTTTCACCATGCTAGCAAGCTCTTGACTTTCAAGGCCATTGCAGAGCAAAAAAGAGAAAAATGAGAATAAAGCACATTAAAATGCCATCAAGCTCAGCCCTGGCTGGGTGGCTCAGTTGGTTGGATCATTGTCCTGTACAGCAAAAAGCTGTGGGTTTCATTCTGGGTCAGGGATCCCGTCAGGGTGCATATTGGAGGCAAATGATGCAACCAACTGATGTCTCTCTGTCCCTCTCTCCCTCTCCCTCTTTCTCCCCTTCTCTCTCTAAAATCAATTTAAAAATATCCTCAGTGAGGATTTTTTAAATGCCATAAAGCTCCATGTGGTTTTGTTTGTTTGTTTTACTGAGATTTGGCTGTTACTCTTGAATGAACACTCCTCGGATTGTTGTAAACTCTTGGTCACTTTCCAGAGTTCTGGTATAGTTAATTCTGACAATTTTCCAATGTTCACATTGCTTTTATGGAGGAAAGGATTTTCAGTGGCCTTTACTCTCCCTTTCTTCTGGATATCATTTTTTTATTTTTTTTAAGATTTTATTTATTTATTTTTAGAGAGGGAAGGGAGGGAGATAGAGAGAGAGAGAGAGAAACATCAATGTGCGGTTGCTGGGGGTTATAGCCTGCAATCCAGGAATGTACCCTGGCTGGGAATCGAACCTGGGACACTTTGGTTCCCAGCCCGCGCTCAATCCACTGAGCTACGCCAGCCAGGGCCATTTTTTTATTTTTTAATCCCCACCTAAGGATGTGTTTAATGATTTTAGAGAGAGAGGAAGGGAGAGAGAAAGAAAGATGGAGATATGAGTGAGAAACATCAATTGGTTGCTTCCCATATGTGCCCTGATCAGGGATCAAACTGCAACCTAGGTATGTGCCTCTGACTGGGAATCAGTCAGATTGTAGTCAGAGCCTACAAACTTTTGGTGTATGGGATGACATTCCAAACAAGTGAGCCATCCAGCCAGGCCTGGATATGTTTTTTGACACTTAATCAATTAATAATGTGCTAATTAAGGTCTGAAATTCTCCCTGGAGTCCCCTGAAGGTTAGTTTCTTTACTGACGATTTGCCACTGGATTTATGGGTCTGACAAGCCTGGTTTGATTATTTAGATGGCCTCTGGAAGAGTTTCTCCTATGAGCTTTCTCTAAACATGATTTCTCTCACAGACCTTGCTGATTGATGCTGATGATACAGCATGGTCCAATTATGTAAATAAGGGCTCTTGATGACCTTGCACATGGGATGTCTTTCTGTCCTCCAATATTTGCCTGTTTTCTTTCTCCTGCTGCACCATTTTCTTTTTCTTTAAAGAAAAGGCTATGGATACTCTATAGAATTTGCTAAATCCTTCCAAATAACCAAGCTGGGAAAAATTTTGCAATGATACATCCATACAATATAGTACTGTGCAGCTGTAGAAAAAAAGAATGTGAAATATGTCTGTGAATTCATGTGGACAGATATTCAGGATATATTGTTAAATAAATAAAATGCAAGGTGCAGAATTGCATTTTTAGCATACTTTTTTTGTAAGGAGAGAAATACAAGGGTATATAATTGTATTTGCTTGATTTGCATACATAAACACTGAAAGGATACACAAAAAACTGTTCAAATTATTAACTATGTAAGTGGTGGAAGCAAGATAACTCAACCTATAAATTTTCATATTTTGACCTAAAAATTTCATGTTTTGAAACTTATGAATATATTACTCATTCAAAAAGTATATTTTCAAGGTAAATGAAGAAAAATTGTTGTGTAGCTCTAGAGGGATAATAAAGTATTGCAGAGGTTCATTTTAAGTACCAAGAAATAAGGATGGAAAACAGTAGACATGCCACAGCATAGACATAAACAGCAAAAGTAAACAGTGACACAAGATACAAAGGTTAAGTTTTAGTTGGGGAGCATATGAAAGGCTTAAATAATGGCTTTAGCTTAAAATTTCTGAATAGCAGCATTGGTCACGTTTTGAGCAGGGTATTTCTCTGTTGTTGTGGGTATCCTATGCTTTGTAGGATCTTTAGCGCTAATCTTAGCCTCTACGAAGTAGATACCAGTAGCAATCCCCACAAAGTTGTGACAACAAAAAATGTCTTCAAACATTGCCAAATGTCCAGAGGAGGAGGACAGCAAAAGCTCCCAGTTGAGAATCGCTGCTTTAGCTGATGTGAATAGTATGTATGTTTTCCAAGCAGCTCCTTAAAATTTTAAAAATATTTTGGTTGTTTTTTCTGTCAACTGATCTATGTCCCAGAATTACCCTTTCATTGAGATATTAAATATTTTATATAATAGTATTTTCAAATATTTCACATAATAGTATTTTCCAGTTCCCCTTTGTTAATATAAGCACAACTAAGCCACCGTATTATTTTTTAACTTCTTTTGGGTGGCATTAATGATTTATCAGAGATATTTTCCCTTTTGATAGGATATTTAAATTGATGAATCATTTGGTGTGATTTTATTACTTTGAGACCTTTTGTGTAGTAGCCAATCTTTATTTCTTTAATGATATTAGAGAAATGGAATTAAATACTCGTGTCCACGTACTCACTTTTCAATAGAATTTCTTATATAAAATTGAGGGAAAGCATACCTCTGACATGAATTTGAAATAATTTTGTTATGACGCCGCCTCTTTTTAAAAACCTTTTCTTGGGAGTCTGGAATCCTTCAAAATCCTTCAAGAAATTGTCCAAGGGGTCATAAGGACAATAATTAATTAGCACCGCATCTGTGACAGTCCCGTCTGACAATGGCCTAAATCCACGGGCCCCTGCTAGCTCAGTAACTCACAATCCTGGCAGCCTGACTTAAGGCAGGTTTTGCAGAGAGAAATAGAAGGAGCATCTCCACCCAGCTCTACCCAGGATCTTCTGGGAGTGATGCATGTGGTCATAATTATTTTAAAACATGATTGTTTTGTTTCTGAAGAAAGCAAATCAAACCCGGAATCAGGAGACCAGTCCGCAGATTATAGCACAACCATCTGTGTGAACTTGGTGTCAAGTCTCCCTTCTCCATCGTGTCTTGGAAAGTGTGTGTGTGTGTGTGTGTGTGTGTGTGTGTGTGTTTTGTTGTTGCTGTTAATGTGATTAATTTCAGTTTCAGGAGCCGGGAAGATCACATTTCCCAAAGAATCACCTGGGTTTACCCTGTCTCCTCTCGGGTGGGAGGGTTTTCTCAGCGGAAGGGAGATACAGTTCTAAGAAATAAAGCGAAGACAGTTCTGCGGCTGTGACGGAGAATTCCCTTCGTGCTGAAATAACTGGAGGAGTCTAACAACGGGATACACTCAAATAAATCTTCAGCCAGCAACCGGATCTTTAACCACCCTCCCTCCCTCTTCCGCAGCGCCTCCTTAGTTAGTATTTGCAGCCCATTCCCAATTCCGCCCGCAGCGCGTGCAGTCTCGGAACTTCGCTCGCAGGCCCAGGACTCTCCCCAGAGCATCGCTAAATTGCAAACAGATGCCCCCAAGCCTAAGGCCTCACCGACTAGGGCACCGCCTGGGAGACGTGTTCCAGCTCGGCTGTTTCCGAGTGGAAAAGCTGGCCGCTGGACTGTTTTATTCTCTTTTCTTGAAAAAGCTGGTTTTGGGAGCAGGATTCCCCTTTCCCCGGGCAGGGGAGCGGAGAACCAGGCCGGGTACCGGAACTGGACACCCAGTGCTTGGCCTTTGCAGAGCCAAGTAGTGGCTTCTCGCCCCGTCCGGTCCGGAGGCATAGCGGCCCTCCCCTCTCCTTCTCCCGGGAGAAGCAGACGCCACGCTCTGGGGTTTTTTTCGCCCCCTCCTCCAGCACTCCTTACGAAAAGGATCCGGGACGCCAGACCTTGCTTCCATCCCGGCACTCGCAGCCTGTGCTGCGGGAATCCCGAGCTTATTCGGGAGGCGAATTTCCCGCCAAAGATTAGGCTTGGGAAGTCAGTCCGGACCGCGCCGATGTCCCTCGCCGGGTCATTTCAGAAGCACTTCCAAAAGTTCAGGTTCTTAAGCCGCCGCCACCCCGCCCCAGCCCCAGCCCCAGCCCCTAGCGCACGAATATCCGGTGGTGGCCAACAGGTGGGCTGCCCGCAGCTCCTCGCTGCAGTCAAGGAGCTGAAGGTGCTTTGTGCCTGTCTCCCGACAACACCTGGACTGCTCCGTGACACACCCACCAAATCCCATGAATCCAAATATCATTGCCGGAGGTGTCCAAATTCGAGTTTGTTCAGATTGTCTCTTCCTGGCACCCACTCTGGAAGCCTCTGCTGCCAGATCTTTCCCTTTGAACCCGAAGGGGCGCAAGCGTGGCTTCGCCGGGTCCGCCTCTTCCCTGGGCTCTTGCGGGAGGGGTGGGTAGGCAGGAACCTGGATCTGATTAGGTGGGAGGGGGAAGCTGTGGTCCCAAACGCCCTCTCTCTTCTCCCAGCTCCTCCAGGGGGAGGAGGGACGGTACAAGAGAGGGGGTTCCCACCCCTCAGCACTCGACTTGGGGTTCTTAGCCGTCGCCACAGTCTCCAGGCTCTCACCTCATCCCCGCCAAGGGTCCCAGCCATGGGACCCAGTTCCAGCTCCGGCTTCTACCTGAGCCGCGCGGTAGCCCTGTTGCTGGCGGGGCTGGCAGCCGCGCTCCTGCTGGCATTGGCTGTGCTCTCAGCCCTGTACGGCCACTGCGCGCGTGTCGCGCCGTCGGAACTTCGCAACTGCGGCGTCCCGGACGCCGGGCCCTCTCGGTCGAGCGAGCAGGGGGAGTCGCCGCCTGCCCGGAAGCCCGGCCCCACTCGTGAGCCAGCGGTGGCGGTCACGCCGGACAAGTGGCTACCCCCGGGGCCCTGGGACCATCTGCGCTTGCCGTCCTGGCTCGTGCCACTGCACTATGAGCTGGAGCTGTGGCCCCGGCTGCGGCCGGACCAGCTCTCGCCTCCAGAGTTGCGCTTCACTGGCCGCGTGAACATCACTCTGCGCTGCACGGTGGCTACCGCTCTGCTGCTACTGCACAGCCTCTTCCTGGACTGTGATAGAGCCGAGGTGCGGGGTCCTCTCTCCCCGGGCACTGCAGACGCCACCGTTGGCCACTTGCCGGTGAACAACGTGTGGTTCGCATTGGACATGCAATACCTGGTGCTGGAACTCCGCGAGGCCCTGCAGCCCGGGAGCCTCTATGAGCTGCAGCTGAGCTTTTCGGGCCTGGCGTACCAGAACACGAGGGAGGGACTCTTCCTCAATGTCTACACGGACCAGGGTGAGCGCAGGTAAGGGCAAGCCAGCCCGGGCGTCCTCAATCCGCGCGTCCTTCTGTTTAGCTGCCCACCTGCTTCCAAGCGCGCTCGTCTCTAGCTCTTCCCAAGCCAGCGGGAGAGCGCCTCCTTCCTCCCCCTTGCTTCCAGAGATCCTGTTTGGAATAAAGGCTTCGAGACCATGGCCACTTTTCACTCCCATCCCTGCCCATCCAGTTCGTTTCTCTCGTTGTCCCTTTTAAGGTCGCTGCAACCCTCAGAAGTTTGTCGTTATCTTCAGAAAGTCCCCTTTTCCTCTAACCCTCAATTTCTTCAGTGCAGTAAACAAATCCCTTGGTATTCAACGTTTGGTCCACGGACCCTCAACAGCTGTAATACTTCGGGGGTTGAGGGATGAGAACTTGCGTTTTAACGAGGTCCGCAGGTGATTTCCGGGCATAAAGTTGGAGAAGCGCGGGACCATCCATCGCACCCATGACCTCCTCGCTGCTCCCTCCCCCGGCGCCCTTCCGCGCTCAGCTCCCTACTTTGCCTCTTTTTTCCCCCTCTGCGCTCTGTAACTGCTGGTCTAACAACAACAAAAAGACTCTCGTCGGGACTGTTTGCTCTCGCAATTTTCCTTTAGCTAAAGTTCTCCAAACCTTCGGAATCCCCTTTAATTCATCCCCTCCCACTCCCTGCCTGGGGCCCGCATCTGTTTTTGCTGGTGAGCAGCCGCATCCCCTACCCCACCCAGGTCTTTGAACAGCTCTACAGAGTGTCCGTGCCGGCGCTTTTGGGATTCTTCTGCTGGAAAAATAAATAAAAGTGATGACAGGCCGCCCCTCTGAGTCTGCAAGCTCGGGTAGTGTACATACGTTCTTTTTATATTCATTTGAGATAATGTCTCCCACACGGAATGTTTCCAGTTCAGTAATTGCCTTTTGCCACCGTCTGCGACCACATTGCTTGACCTCTAGCGAGGAACGGGGGATAAACGGTTTAGGGCGGTGGAAGATACCAAAAAAAGTCTTTTATTTTTCTTTTATTTTTTTTTCAATTCAGTGTATCGGGGTGACACTGGTTCGCGAAACCATACAGGTTTCAAGTGTACAGCTCAAGAAAACACCATCTACATTCGGCATCATGCTCCTGTCACCCCAAGTAAAAGTCTTCCTTGGTCTCCATTCCACCCCCTTTCTTTGTCCTCCTCCACCTAGCCCTCCATGTCCCACCCCCTTCTTTCTGGCCTTCACCACACTGCTGTCTCTGTCTACGTGCTCTGTATATATGGTTTGTTTGTGGTGTTTTTTTTTTTTTTGCTTAATCCCTTCACCTTTTTTCACCCAGTGCCCCAACCCCCTTCCACTCTGACAGCTGCCAGTCTGTTCCATGTATCCATGCCTGTTTTTATTTTGTTCTTCAGTTTATTTTGTTCACTAGATTCCACATATAAAGGTGTTTTGTTTTGTTTTGTTTTCCCTTCAAACTGGCGATCTCCTTCACTCACGCACTGGTGGAGCATTTGTGGTTTCCACAATTGCATGTACTTTACCCTTTATTATTAGAGAAAATGTTCTCAGATGTTCTCTATGAGAAAGAAACCCACTAAATTACCCCCTAAATCATCTCCTGTGCTATTTTCAAAACTTTAGGGGTTTTAAAATAAGTTTAATAAGCTGCCTTAGTGGATGTGTAATCTGTAACTTTTGTTTTTAAGGACAGTATGCCTGGTTTTTCTCTATCAAAAATGCATCAGTGCTTGGAAAATTATTTCTGAGAAGTTTCATATTAGGATGACGTGTTGCTGGACTATGAGCACTGGAAACCTTTTGAAATAACTGTGTAGTTTAGGGTGCAAGATTTTTCAGAGGAAAGAAATGCCCACTCTGTGCATACATACCTGATAGCGTTTCCTGCTGTCAGTGAGGAAATCATCTGTTCACCCATCTCTTTCTTCTTCCCGAAGGGGAAGTTTTAATGGAGCTGTGGCTCAGATAAACTGCTCTAGCAAACATGGGAAAGTCCCTTTTTCTATTGTGCTGCCAACTCTAGTGGTAACCAGAAACCATATTTTGAGAACATTAAAATTCAAACAGGCAGAAATCTTAATAAAGTTTTGCAGATGTTCACAGAGCAAGGTGGAGCTCCAGAACTGTGGCCTCTTAAAGGAGCTATTGCCTCAAAATTGTTCTTTGGGGTCTCTGCCTCTGAAGCCACAAGGAAAAGAAACATCTGAGCAGCTCTCTCTTTGTTAAAAAGGAAAATTAGAATTAGATGTTTGAGATAAATAACACCAACCCAAGAATTTTTGTTACCCAATCAAGATGATTCAGAAAAGGAAAAGGACTGACTTGAAGCCAAGGCCTCAAAGAACTTGGACAAAGTGATGACGTGGTAAGACAGATTTTAGAAACCCAGTGGGGCTGAGTTTGAACCTGAGCCGTGTGGCTTGAGCCAGTCTCCCTACCTCTCTGAGTTTGTTCATGGAATACACACAGTAAGTGTCAACCATTGGAGTGCTGTGAGAAATCAGTGAGAAAGAGGGGGCAGTGACTGACAATCTGTGTTGTGGTAGCTGCTATCATTAGCTCAGGGTATTATTGTTAGGAGCATCCTCCTGTTAGCCAAACATGGAGTCTGCCAAATTCCTGGTAGATACAAATTTAAGAAGAGGATTCTCATGTGGGAAGAAACGGCTTATTGATTTCTCTCATTTTTCTTAGGATGTCTGTAGTTTCAGATGCAGCAATCAGAACACTTTTACCTCTTTTCATTGGTGACTCTTTATCACAGTCTGTACAGGCTAATGTTTTTAAATAATTTTACTCAACACTAAGGGAAATAAGAAAATTATTCCAGAAAATGATTTTTAAGAAGCATCATTGTCTCCCACTTCTAATGTTTAGGTTATGATTTTCTACTTTCAGAGGTTTCTGGGTATGCTTCCCATCTGTTCTTGGCCTTCTTCCACTTGTCAGGGTCATCACATTTCTGCCATACAGGACCCCCCTCCCGGATGCCTTGGACATGTGCTTCTGTGTGTCAGTGTCTGGTTCCCTCCTTCCATGTTTAGAAAGTTGAGAGCAAGATTGAAGTGTGGCTGTTCCTCAAAGCAATATTTCCCAAACTTCATCTGTCGGCATACCATTATCTCAGGTTTTGTCATATTTATATATCCCTAGCCATATTATTTGCTTTAAAAAGTTATTTGATTTAAACAAAAATATTAAGTAAATATTGAAAAACAAGTCTATACCATTGTCACAAATGGGAAACCATTTGCAGTTTATCAGCTGTAATGGCACAGACTAATACAACAAAACCATGCTGGTAAGTAGTAGTACTGTTGCCTACTGAAGGATTTGAAGGCTCTGAACCTGAGGGCTGCTCTCTATTAAGAAGGAAAATTAGAATTAGATTTTTAAGGTAAATAACACTAAACCAAAACTTTCTCTTGACCTAATCAAAATGATTCTTAAAATTGGAAAAGGACTGACTTTCTCATGTATAAGTCAAATCTCTATGATAGTATAAAGGAGGGCTACCACAAATCTTTCTCCATCTATACTTTGGAAAATCCTTCATTAGAGCAGTGGTTTACACGCTTTTAATGGACATCAGAGCCATCAGAGGAGCTTATTAAACATGTGGATTCCACTCTGGCTGGTGCGGCTCAGTGGATTGAGTGCTGGCCTGCGAACCAAAGTGTTGTCAGTTTGATTCCCAGTCTAGGGCACATGTCTGGGCTGCAGGCCACGTCCTAAGTGGGAGATGTGCATGAGGCAACCACACACATTGATGTTTCTCTCCCTTGTCTTCTCCCACCCTTTCTCTAAAAATAAATAAAATATTTTTTAAAAACCCATGTGGATTCCTGGAGCACACCCTCAGAAATTCCATGTCAGCACACTCATGTCAATAGCATCAAAACACAGTGGAAGCAACCCAAGTGTCCACTGATGAATGAATGGGCAAACAAAGTGTAGTATATACATACATGAAAAGTATGATTCAGCCTTTAAAAGGAAGAAAATTCTGTTTTTCAGTTTTTTAATAAGGGATATTTTGGGTTCCAGTTTTTAGCTATTATAAATAAAATTTCTATGAGTAATTGTGTATAAGTTTTTGTGTGATCATGAGTTTCTATTTTTCTGAAGTAAAGGCCCAGGAGTACAATCGCTGGGTTGTATGGCAGTTGCATGTTTTGTTTTTAAGAAAATGCCAAACTGTTTCCCGAAGTGTCTATGCTATTTTACAGTCCCACCAGCAGTGTATGAATGACGGTTTTTCTTCATCACGGCCACCATTAGGTATTACCACTGTGTTTTTTAGCTGTTCTGGTAAGTGTATGATGATGTCTCACTGTGATTTTAACTTGCATTTCTCTAATGGCTAATGATGTTGAACATCTTTTCATGCTTATTTGCCATCTGTACATTACTTACTTTCAGTAAAATGGTTCTTATCTCTTTTACCCATTTTCTCATTGAATTGTTTTTTTACTGTTGAGTTCTGAGATTTCTTTATACATTTGACATCTGAGTCTGTTGTGAGATACATGGTTTACAAATATGTTCTCTCAGTCTGTAGTTTGTCTTTTCAGTTTGTGAATAACATTTTTCGGAGACCAAAGTTTTTAACTTTAATGAAGTCCAATTTATCAATTTTTTATATGTCATGCTTGTAGTGTCAAGTCTAAGAACTCTTTTTTTAGGACTCATTAATTTTTAGAGTAATTTAAGGTTTACAGCAAAGTTGAGAGGGAAACGTAGAGATTTCCCATACAGCCTCTGTCCCCATTCCTGCATAGCTTCTCCCTCTAACGATATCACTCACCAGAGAGGTTTTTTTTTTTTTTTAAATACCAAAGGTGAACCCATATTGACATATCATAATCACTCAAAGTCCAGAGTTTACCTTTGGGTTTCCTGTCAGTATTGTATATTGTATAAGTTTGAAGAAATGTATAATGACTTATGTCCGATACTGTAAAAGCATACTGAGTATATTCACTTCCCCCAAAATCCTGTTATCTGCCTATGTGTCACCCCCCCCCCCCCCAACCACTGGTCTTCTTATTGTGTCCATAGTTTTGCCTTCTCTAGAATGTCATGTAGTTGGAATTCATTATATATATTATATATAATTACATATGTATTATATATTCAATATATAGCCTTTTCAGATTGGCTTCTTTCACTTGGTGATATGCAATTAATGTTTATCTTTTTCATGGCTTGATAGCTCATTTCTTTTTAGCACTGCAAAATATTCCACAATTTGTTTATTCATTCACCTACTAAATGACATCTTGGGTGCTTCCAATTCTTGGCAATTATGGGGAAGCTGATATAAATTCTGTATGAATGTTTTTGTGTAGACATACATTTTCAATTCATTTAGCTAAGTACCTAGGAACAGAATTACTGGATTGTATGATAAGGGTATGTTTAGCTTTGTAACTATAATCACCAAACTGTCTTCCAAAGTGGCTATACCACTTCACATTTCCACCAGTGATGAATGAGAGTTCCTGTTGTTTCACATCCTTACTAGCATTTGGTGTAAGTGGTCCAGATTTGGGCCATTCTAATAGTTGTGTGGTGGTATCCCATTGTTGTTTTAATTTCCATTTCCCTGATGGCATGTAATGTGGAGCATCTTTTCATGCACTTATTTGCCATCTGTTTCTTTGGTGAGGTGTCCATTGAGGTCTTTGGCTCATTTTTAATTGAGTTGCTTGTTTTCTTATCATAGCATTTTAAGAGTTCTTTGTATATTTTGGAGAGCAGTCCTTTATGAGATATGTCTTTTGCAAATATTTTCTCCTAGTCTATAGCTTGTCTTCTCATTCTCTTTATATTGTCTTTTGCAGAGCATAAGTTTATAATTTTAATGAAGTCCACCTTATTATATGTTTCTTTCATGGATCATGTCTTTGGTGTAGTATCCAAAAAGACATCACCATACTCAAGGTTATTTAGGTTTTCTTTTCTATCTTATCTTGTAGGAGTTTGAGAGTTTGCACTTTACATTTATGTCTATGACCCATTATGAATTAATTTTTGTTAAGGTGGTAAGGTCTGTGTCTATATTCACTATTTTTTTTTTTGCATGTGGATATCCAGTCATTCCAGCAACATTTGTTGGAAAGATTATATATTTCCTGTATTGTATTGCCTCTGCTCCTTTGTCAAAGAGCAGGTGGCTATATTTATATGGGTCTATTTCTGGGTTCTTTATTCTGTGCCATTAATCTATTTGTCTGTTTTTGTCTATTCCTATTTTACTGAAGATCTTATCATAAATAGTTTTTGAATTTTGGTAAAAACTTTTTTGCATCTATTGATATGATGATATGATTTTTCTTATATAGTCTGTTGATGTGTTGGATTACATTAATTGATTTTCAAATGTTGAACCAGTCTTGCACACCTGGGATAAATCCCTCTTGGCTGTCATGCATAATTCTTTTTATATATTGTTAAACTAAATTTGCTAATATTTTATTGAGGATTTTTACATCTTTGTTCATGAGAGATTGGTCTACAGTTTTATTTTCTTGTAATGTCTTTGTCTGGTTTTGGTATTAAGGTAATGCTGGATTCATAGAATAAGGAAAAGCACATATATTCTCTCTACATCTATTATCTGAAAGAGACATTGGAGAATTGATATTATTTATTCCTTAAATGTGTCATAGATTTCACCAGTAAACCAATCTGGGACTGGTGTTTTTGTTTTGGTAGATTATTAATTGTTAGTAATTATTTGATAATAATTATTAATTACTGATTCAATTCCTTTAATAGATACAGGCCTATTCAGTTTGTCTATTTTTTCCTTGTGTAAACTTTGACAAATTACGTCTTCCAAGGAATTAGGCCAGTTTATCTAGATTATCAGGTTGTGGGCACAGAGTATTACACACTATTCTTTTTATCCTTGTAATGTCCATCGATTCTGCAGTGAAGTCCCTGCTTTCATTTGTGATATTAATATTGGTATAGTTGAACTGATATCTACCATATTCATTACAGTTTTCTATTTGTTGCCCATACTCTTTGTTCCTATTTTGTCCATTTTTTTCCTGACTTTCTTTACTATGTTGAATTTTTCAATCCATCAATCTAGAATATCTATCCATTTGTTTAGATCTTTGATTTATTTCATCAACATTTTGTCATTTTCAGCATACTACCTACCCTATATGTTTTGTTAGATTTATATGTATTTTATTTTACTTCAGTGATTTTAAGTGATAATATGTTTTTAATTTTAGTTTTCATGTGTTTGTTACTACTAATAGAAATACTGAGTTTTATATGTGTCTCTTGTATCCTATGACTTGCTGACCTCACTTACTAGATGTAGTAGATTGTAGTGTGTGTGTGTGTGTGTGTGTGTGTGTGTATAGATTCCTTGGGATTTTCTATGTAAAACATCATGTCATCTGCAAATAGAGAGTTTTATTTCTTCCATTCCAATCCGTAAGCCATTCATTTTATTTTTTGCCTTAGTGTGCTGGCTAAAACTTCTAGCACTATGTGTAATGGAATGAATACTCTTGCCTTTTTCTTAATCTTAGAGGAAAATTTTTAGCCTTTCACTGATATGTATGATGTTAGGTATAAGTTTTTGTATATATTCTTTATCAAGTTGAAGAATCTCCCCTCTATTCTATTTCTGAGAAGTTTTTTTTTTTCATGATGAATGGGTATTTTTTTTTCAAATACTTTTTTTGCATCAGTTGATGTACGATCATGTGATTTTTCTTCTATTGCCTATTAATATGGTATATTAATTGATTTTTGAATACTGAATCAGCTTTTGTGTCCCCTCGGGTTTTGGTAAGGGCAGTTGCTCAGGTTTTGGTAAGGGGAGAGGAGTATAAAGCCTTTTCAATGTAGAGAGAAAAACTGGGAAGAGTAAGAGAAGGACATATGGACAAAATAAGTGTCTTTACTTTTCACTCCTTCTTCTTACAGGGTGTGACCCTGAGACAAATTTTCTTGTGCAAGTCATTTCTTAGGAAATTTTCCCAGGAAAATCCAACTGGAGAATGGGAAAGCATGACTGGGAACAGAAGGATACCAAGCCAGGGTATGAGATCAGTCAAAGTCCCACGGAGGAGAGTTCTGGAGAGAGTGTGAGCCCCACCTCTGAACTGTCCCCATCAGGAGCAAAGGAGCAGGAACAGCTTGCTAGTGTGAAATGTCTGGAGAAAATTGAGATCTTTATTTTGGACAAATTAAAGTGAGAACAGCATGATCAAAATCAATCAGTTTGTGCAGGTGTAGAAAGAGTATTCAGCAAATTGAAAGACTTCCTTCCAGTCACTGTTTATGCTAGAAAATCTGGCACAGACCTCAGGGTATGACACATGAGAGAAATTTGAGTAATATTAGAAAAAAATTGAGAAATATCAAAACAAGTTCAGTAAACTCAAGTGCCAGGCACATGATATCGTTGGTGTCACAGAGAAAAGAGGACATTTCATTATCCCATAGGGTGTTGAACCCATACACTTCATGTGGCTGAGCAGTTTTCCCTGGGAGATGGTTTTGCTCATCAAAGATTTAGATCCTGTATCTTTGAAAACCGGTGTAACCAGTGTATTGAAAAAGAACACCTGATGGATCAGTAAAAAATATTGCTGTGTTTGTTCCACTGTCCTTTTACAATTAGTGTCGGGGGTAATTGTTCCTGCTCCGGCATAAATACTCCAGCAGCCTATAATTTCCTGCTCATTCTTAGGAGGCAGATGATCTGTGGTCACTAAGTCACAAATATTGTCCAGATGCAGAAATTAGAAAATCCAGTCCTGCCTGATACTTTGAACTTAATTTACTGTCAAATCTCTATCTTTGCCTGTGCTCCCTCACTTCTCCAAGTGTGGGCTGGCTTTAAGATGGAAACCTGCGGTAAGGTCGTGGGTAGTCATCCTTCCATTTCTTCACCTCATGTTTCTAGTCCTCTCCTTCCATCCTGAGAGCTGCAGTCTCAACCCCATCAGGTCCAGTGGGCCTGGGAGAGACAGGGAGGGGTGACACATAGGGCAGTTTTTCCTTAAACCAGTGCTCTTGTCATTTAATCTCACTTGGGTCCAGTAGATGCATTTTTCCATTGAGATGTTATTTTTCTGGACTCCCGAGTTTTCTCACTGGTTTTCTTTCTCCTACAATTCCCTTGATTCTACTTAATGTTTTTCTTACTTTTCTGTTCTGATGGCCACTTGTGACTCCTTCCTCAGCCCCTAGACATTGAGCAGGGCATCTCCAAGCTCCTCCAGTGGCTCTGTTGGACAGAACCCAAGACAGTTCCCATAGTGGCTCATTTTGTCATTTTGTGCCTCAGGGCCCACAGCTCTTCCAAGGAACACTCACACATCCCTTGCCTGGGACTGACATGGGTCCCAAGGCAGACTCAGTTGGGCACTGTCTTCTAAGTCTCAGTCTCAGAAAACACATCTACTGCTCTCTGAGGAATCTTGTCCCCTTAGCACAGGGTTACAGGGCCACACCTCCTTTCAACTACCTGAAATCATGAGGGCTTGGCAAAGTATCGGCCACCTGCCCCTCAAGAAATCTCCTCTCTAATCTCTTGGGTCTCCATTTTCTGACAGTTCTTTTTTGTCCTTTGTGTAGCTGAGAAGTCCAAGAGGAGCCCACAGGTTCTTGAGACTGTTTACTCTGAAAATCTCCATAGCATGGTTTGGCACTTTTCTTTGGAATTTTACATCTATTATGTTTTTTTGCCTGATGGAAACTTCAGTTTTCAGATCTTATTACACAAGTAATAAACAAACATGATTCATGGGCCAACCCTTGAACCACAGTCCAGTGGCATAACATCTGTCTTCACTAAATATTTTGATTTCTGAGTGTGTCATGTAAAAGAAAATTGGGGACAACTCTGCAAAGAGTCTTATTTAATCTTTCATCAGCTATGTTGTTTGGCACTTGTAAACTAGAGCTGTAGACATACGGAGTTCATAAAATAATTTGGAATGGAATACCTTACTGAGTGAATATTTTTATATGGTAGTAGATTTATCCCCAAGGGCATCAAGTGGTCTTGACCACTAAGACCTCTTCCAGCACAAGAAAGTGGTGAGTCCATGATTCTCTGACTGTGCAAGAGGACAGGAAAGAAAGTGACTTTGTAATACTGAGCTGTTTGGAGACAAATTCTCCCAAATTAACTCCCTCACCAGCTGAGCACTCTAAACCCAGATGTCATGGGCATCATAATAGCATGTTTCAGTGAGGTTTGAAGGGAGGAGAGGGTGGTAGATGGTTCTATTTTCTGAGGTCAGGACATCTTTGCAGGATTGCTTGAGTCCCAAGAAGGGAACTAAACACCAGTCTTTGGTCCCCAGATGTGGCATAACCGGATCATATGTGTTGCTGGTTGGCTCCGACCTTTGTAGTTGAGATTGAGAGCCAGACAGACTCTGTATTGTAGGGATTTTTCCCATTTTGTTTGTTTGTATAAAACCAGGGAGGGAAATAGTTGAGTAAAATCCAAGTGGATTTCTTTAATTTCACTTCTCTGGAGACCTGAATCATGAAACTAAAAGGCACTTGCTTGATGTTTGATTTGTTGAAGTGGTGACTCTAAGCTGGCATCTCTCAGCCTTTTTGAACCTGTAATGCATTTTGATGGGCATAGAAGTTTCCCATTTCCTGAAAGGGTCTGATTTTTCTCCCTCCTTCCTACCTTGAACCTCCTTCAGATTTATATGTTTTGTGAAATCATGGCAGCAGAGAAGATGTTATCAAGCTTTATTTTCTATAGTTTCTGCTACACAAACAATAGACATTTGTTGGCCTTCCAAATATGTAAGCATGTATTACATAACTGGGTGTGTTTTTTTTTCACTCTACATTGCACCTTTTATATATCTATATATCTCTGTTGGTACAGAATGCCCCACAGTTTCAGAGAACTCAGAGATCCCCTGAAGCTAGAGGTCATTTAGTCCCATCTGTACATTTTATAGAAATGGATGCCCAGAGTTTAAACAACTTTCCCATAGTTTCAACACTGTGTTTACACTCCAGATCCTGAGCAAGAACTCAGGTCGCTGAATTCCCTGCTCGATGTTCTTTTCACTAGGTTTTCAGTTGCTTGAATCTTCTCTACTTTATCCCATCCCTTTTAAAGATAGCAACCACTACTATAAAACAAACAAATGCCAATATAACAGACTCTGCAAAAATACTTTGTAGTCTTTGTGTATGCTAATATCAAACTGCTTTATTTTATAGTACCTCCACAGCTGAGAAAACAATTATTCAATTGCTATGAACCCTATTTTTGCCAACTATTATAAATGATACAGAAGGAAAATACTTAACCCATAATTTCTGGTCATTTAAAATTTATTGGGAAGACAGACATGGTTCATATTCAGCTTGTGGTCAACTGTGACCTCTGGAACCTTTTAATGCATTCACAATTAGTGATTTCCAGCCTTCCACCTCTACCCCAGAACTTATTCCTCATTGAATTCTTCTGTAGTTCATTTATATCAAAAACAATTTACAAAATTGGAAGGAATATAAAACAGTTCAAAGGTCATTTGCTGGTAAATTTAGTTACTAATAATATGAAAGCTCAAACAACAATAAAAGATAGGTGGTGTCGTTACTTTTTTTTAAACTTTATTTTAATCATTGTTCAAGTACAGTTTTCTGTCCTTTACTCCCATTCCAGCCCACCCACCCATCCCTCCCCACCTCCCTCCCATTTCCACCACCCTCTAGTTTTTGTCCATGTGTCCTTTATATTTGTTCCTGTAAACCCTTCCCATTTTCAGATGGGCAAGCTGAGGCTCAACACGAACATGTGACTTGGTCAGGACTGCTCAGCTGATAGATGGCAGAGCGGACTCTCGCAGCCACAGTCGCTGGTGTCAGAGTCCAAAGGCCTGACTCCAGTCCATGTGAGCAAGGGCATAATAAAGTGGGAGAGGCAAACAGGACAAAGCAGGCTGTTGAAAATCATATTTTTGTCATAGGGTATGAACACATCAAATTAGCTGACTGAGACAAGTGTTTGAATGTGCCAGCCTCTGACCGTTCTGTGTCTTTCCCAAGGCTGTGTGAGTTTCTCTGTGAGAAGGGGCCTTGCCATGGCTGAGGGGGAGTCCACAGCGATAGGTAATGGATGGGCAGTGCTCTCTAAAGATATCTTTGTTGAACTCACCTTTTCTTTGTTTAAGAACTGGGCCTGAAGCAGGAGTAAATGCATCAGAGAGATTAAGTCCCAGGACCTGAGGAGACAGAAGGAATTCAGTCTCCACGATAGTCATCATAATAGCAGTTTCCCAGGTCAGGGAGTCTTGGAAAAGGGGATAATGAGACTGCAGATTTATTTTGAGGAAAAAGTTGTTTGCTAGGACCCATCCCCTGTCAGACTCAGGCAGTTTTTACAGAGGGTGAACCTGACCACCCCCTTGTTTGCTCGGGCTACTCTTGTCCCTAAGCCTTCCCCTATAAATCACCAGTGCACAGTGGGGTAATGTCACTATTTGTATTTTTCCATGGAGGCTGGGGGAAGGAGAAGCAGGGATTTGATGAGTAGAGTATACAATCTACTCATAGATAAGGCAATTCAAGAAGTAAAATACAAGTTGTTTTGTTCACTGGCATTTACCCATTTTGTTTACCCCCCAACAGTGTGAAAACTGAAACATTTTGTAATTTTTCATCCAGGAAGAAGAGGGAATGTGTGAGCAAAAGATGAAAATGTAGACATTCTTCAGCTGATTTGCATTTTGATGGAAGATAAAAGCAATAGACCATTCCCAAAGTAGTAGTAGTATTTTTAAAAATACATGGTTTTTAAAAGCCTGGTATTGCATATTAGTTATATTTGTTCCTATTTTGTTTGTAAAAGGTTTTGAAGGCGTATGATGTGATTAAGTAAATATTATTTTGTGGTTAAAGTTAAATAGTTCTGTTGTATTTTAGGTCTTGTGAAAATTGGAGTGTGTGTGTGTTATGGGGAGGGCAGCAGGCAAGATGAGGGGAAATCATTCTAGCTCCTTCCTGCTTATAATTATAAGCCATAATCCCTCAGTATTTTTTTCTTCCATTGGTTTGAGATAAAAATAAATCAATTTTTCCAAAAAATGTATTTTAGGGCCCTGTTAGCATCTCAGATGGAACCAACATTTGCCAGGAATGTTTTTCCTTGTTTTGATGAGCCAGCTCTGAAGGCAACTTTTAATATTACAATTATTCATCATCCAGGATATGTGGCTCTTTCCAACATGCCAAAGCTAGGTAAGTAATGTTTCCTGTCATTATATTTATATATACACACATGTATATATCATATATATACACACACACATATATACACATATATATCTATGTATGTATACATAATAATAATTTCATATGTGTATATATGAAGTCTGTCCAGAAAAATTCCAGCCATAGTTAATATAATGAGAATGGTTTGCATGACATCAGTGTAACCTGGCAGCCAAGGAGAGTGGACTGGAATGTGCATGTGTGAACAATGATGACTTCACTGTACTAGTAAGTGGAGGCAGTAGATCCTGTTGAGTGAGCATGTATGTGTACTGTGTGGCACTTCAAAATGGCTGAGCAAGTAGAGCAACAAATCTGCATCAATTTTTTTGTTCAGCTTGAACATTCCTCCATGGAAACTACTAGGATGATTCAGAAGGCTGCAGCTATGGGCAACTGGTGATTGGCAGTTTCATCACGAAACATGCCTGCTCATGCATCATGTTTCACGCAGAGTTTTTTGGCAAAACATCAATCACCCAGGTGTCTCAGCCCCCTGACAGCCCAGATTTGGTGCCATGCAATTTCTGGCTTTTCCCAAAACTAAAATCACCTTTAAAAGGGGAGAGATTTCAAGACCATTGATAAGATTCAGGCAAATACAACAGGGCAGTTTATGGCCATTGGGAGAGCTGTGTGAGGTCCCAAGGTACCTACCTTGCAGGGGACTGAGGCATCATTGTCCTATGTACAATGTTTCTTGTATCTTTTATCTTCTTCAATAAATGTTTTTATTTTTCATATTATATGGCTGGATATCTTCTGGACAGATCTATATTTAACTTTGTAACTATATTTAACTTTGTAATCACTTTTTTAAAAATATATTTTATTTATTTTTAGAGAGAGAGGAAATGAAGGAGAAGGAGAGAGACATCAATGTGTGGTTGCCTTTTGCGTATCCCCTACTGGGGACCTGGCCTGCAACCCAGGTACATGCCCTGTCTGGAAATCAAATATGTGACTCTTTGCTTCATAGTCTGGTGCTCAATCCACTGAGCCACACCAGCAGGGCTGTAATAGCTTTTAAATGAATAGCTCTTCTAGGCAATGTGTTGATAATGTCTTATAATTAGGGAGAGCAATCACCTGGGGTATGTGGCAGTACCCACATCTTTGAGATGATAAATCCTGTTCCTTCTTTTAAATTAAATTAAGTGGGGCAGTATTGGTCAATAACATATATAGGTTTATAATACATCATCTATTTCTCCTTTTGTCACCATATATTTGACCCCCTTTACCCTCTTCATCCTTTCCACACCTGGCCCTCCTCTAGTAACCACCATACTGTTTGTTGCCCGTGTCTATGAGTTTGTTTGTTTTGCTTATTGTTTTCTGTTTTATATCCCACATATGAGTAAGATCATATGGTTCTTGTCCTTTCCTGTCTGACTTATTTCACTTAGTGTGATACTCTCAAGATCCATCCATGTTGTCTCAAATCACATTTTATGGCTATTTCATCACATTTTATGGCTGAGTAGTATTCCATCATATTGATACATACCTCATCTTCTTTACCCAATCACCTATTGAAGGACACTTAGGTTGTTCCCATATCTTGAATCCTGTTCCTTTTTGTATTAGAAGCTGGGGACACTACGCTGTTCTGATACATTGGCAGCCTGTCTGCCCATTAGTTTGGGCTTCAACTACTGATCATAAGTGACAATAAGCTAGTGGTCCTAGTCTGAATCTGGTGCAAAGAGGTGTTTTCTTTGGCTCACATGACTCTCTTCTTTTTATTGAATTAGTATCTAACTTTTAAAAATTCAGGGATTTCTCATAAAAATCAAAATTCTTACTTCCTTGAAAAGTTAAAATATCTAACAACACTGGACCTGCCCGTCTTACATGACAGCCATAGCTACAGCTGAAAAGAGGCTGCCACCTGCAATCTGGGCCTGTGTTCCCTGGCCCGCCAGGATCTGGCCAGCCCCTGTTAGTATGCTTTGGCCCTTTTCACCTCAGGTATTCACCTGGCCCTCGCAGGCATTTGAATTTGTGATTTCAGGTTAAAGACCCCAGCCTGTCTCCACTGAAGACCTAATAAAAACCTGAGATGGGCAGAACTGTACATTATTGACCTACCATGGGGCTGGGAAGCTCTAGCTTAAGCATTTTGAGAAATGTGCCGGACTAGGAAATGGTGGAAGTGAATGGAAAAGAAAGGAGGTTGATCATGGGCCTAACTTACAGTGCTCATGGATGCGGCCCCTCAGTCAAGACTATATTCGTCAACATGCGAATTCAGGACCAAGATGCTGCCTTTAGATCTTCCTCATGTGGTTTCGATACCTTAGGGGCAGAGAAATCCAAACTGTTAGACTGTGGGGAGTAGCTGGGAAGAAGTAGCCAGGTGACAAACAACTTGACAAATTCATTTAAAGGTAGATATTATTTCTTAGGTTCCTAGTGATTTGGACTCCAATTAATTTCTCCAGGCCAGTCTGAAAAAGAAGATGTGAACGGAAACAAATGGACTGTTACCACCTTTTACACCACACCCCGCATGCCTACTTACTTAGCTGCATTTGTTATATGTGACTATGAGCATGTCAACAGAACTGAAAGGGGCAAGGAGGTGAGTAAGGAAGATTCTCCAGGTAAGGGTACATTTGTACTGGCTGCAGATTGTTCATCTACTTTCTGCATCCAGGGGTGATGGCTATCTATCCCACCATCATCTCCTGGTTCGTGCTCCAACTTTTCCAAGTCTCTTTAAAGCTCTCCATGTGGCTTTGAGGAAAGAGATACAACAATTTCTGCTGTAGCTCTGTGGAGGGGTTTCCATGGAAGGCCACACATTAAGCCCACTCAAGACAGGCTCTGAGGCCCCTCTTCCCAGGTCATTACTGCCTTTCAGAGGACAAGAGAGAACAGGGAAAGCTGATGTACTTGCACCTTGAAGCTCAGGTCTACCTGTTGTTTACCTCACCTACAATGTTAATGAAGCCTTGAAGCCGGGTGTCTCTCAAAATGTCTAGGAACCAGTGTGGCACGAGCACCAAACAACAAAAACAGACACTATCAGGGAGCAAGTGCTGTGGCTGAAATGGTGCAGCTTAAGTACCATCCCTACTGAGAAGCAGGGCTACTGGGTTCCTCCCCAGAGTTGCATGAAGTAGGTGCTCTATCCTGAGATACCTAGTTTTCACCCAATTATATCCTCATCATATAATAATCCTTTAAGAAAATATCCAGATTATTGTGCAAGTGCTGTGTACACTGGTTTACTCCCTATGCTAGAGCGTGGAGGTAAGTAAGGCCACTGCTGTATTCCCAGTTCTTTCTAGTTAGATCAACTTCACAGGGCTGAGGAAGACTAGACTCCACAGCTGGCTGAGGCTCTCTTTTGTGCCCAAGACCTTCTAGGCTCCTAGTTTGTCTCCTGCTTGTGGAGACAAGGAAGCTGCCGATGAGCCAAGTCTGTCATCAGGGGGAGAATCACTCAAAGTTACTCCTCCTGTACTCCTGACCTAATGATGAATTAAAAATCCTGTGCTGGATGCAAACAGTGGCTCCTTATCTTCCTCAGCTGTTGGCCCCAGCTGCTTTTCCTCATTGAAGAATCACTAGTAAGTTCTTGATATTCACAGAGGTAACACCGGCCAAGTCAAACATTCATGACATATACAGGGTCCAGCACAAATAATGCCCCTTTTTATTACAAAATCATAAGCATGTAATTCTGTAACACAACAATATCACACTCAAGCACACCATGTGACATTTTAGGTGAAACGTTCAAATTAAAACTATAAATTGTTACACCTACATTATTACCCTACCAACCACACTTAAGCAGGCCTTACTTCTGCCGGACCCTGTGTGTTGATAAACATATTCAGGTGTGGTTTGAAAGCACATGTGCTGTGCGTGGCATGAAGGAGTGGGCCCCAGAGCTCATGAGTGACCCACGGTGGTCTGTCGGCATCCACATCTCAAGTGGCTTGCTCTCAATGCCACTGCACATGAACAATTCTTATAAAAGGATCAAGTATGTTTCTCAGTGAAAGATCACCCTGCACAGAAAGCCAGCTGTTATAGAAGGAAAGATGCAATGGAAGATACCTAAGAAAGAAATGTTGTTAGCCAGAAAACTGAGATTTGGGGTGAGTTTATCAGTAGCATGTTGCATTTGGCAACAAAATGAAGGAGTCCACCAAATACTCTACAGGGGAACAGAGTGTACTCTTGGAATAACATCCAGACTATATACAAATTGCTCGTTCAGTAAAATAAAATTTAGTGAAAATGCCATTAATATGTGGCATGAGGATAAACATAGAAAATACAAAACTAAGTTTGGAAATAACAGTTTGAGTAGAATTTAGCACGCGTGAGCTCATGTATAGGTATTCCTCTCTTGTAGATGTTGAGGTCGGCTGTCTCAGGAGGGCCACAAGAACGGGCTGGTAGACTGGGTGTGGTTTTGAAGGAACTTTATGGCTGCGCCTCCAAATACTCCTTGCTGCCCTAGCAGGCGCCACCCACACCTTCCACCCAGCTTGAAATCTCCATTATTTGCCTGCATTTTGGCTTATAGAACAGTAGTTTGTGGGAGGAGCTTAATACATTGAAAATTGACCCACAGACTTTGTTATTGCCCTTATTTTCCAAATAATCAAGTGAATTAAAATGCGTTTATGATCTTGAATGTGGGGAAAGGAGCCTATTCTTTCCACTCAGTAGTGTGGGCTTTGGTTCAGCAGTGTTCCTGTTACCTCATAAATTAGAACTTGAGTTGCAGAGGGCAAGCTTGTTGGTGCGGGGCTGGGAGCTGGGCCCCTCTTTCCCAGGGTACTGAGACCTCTGCCACAAGGGGAAGGTTGGAAGGAATGACGGGATCAAGGCAGAAGGCTTCAAAAGCAGGTAGTTGCGTTTCGTGAGAGAGGAACATTCCTGAAGACCTCACATAATTCAAAATTTACATAATTCAAGACAAATTTTCCTAGCAGAAATTAAAGTAAGGTGAAGGTGTTCTTGAAGTGCAACAATCCACAGATAGTGTTGTGCTGTTTTTCACTTCCTTAGCATTTTCTGTAATGTTTTGCAAAGAGCTCTTTCTCAAATTGACTGTACTCACATCAGGACAATTATTTTAATTCCTTCACCTCCCTCTAACTTCCGTCCCAGGATTATTGAGTTTCATACACGTTCTTTAGCATTAATACTAACAACTCCATTAAAAATGCTTAGATGGCATTGTGTGGGAGCATAAAATAATTTCGTATTAAAATAATAAAGAGTGTTAAAACAATAGCAAATTACAGTAGTCACCAAAATCATGCAAATAACTTCCAAGTGCCCAAACAACAACATGGTTACTTTAAACTGACAAAACATTTCAGGAAGTTCTTTTTACTTACCAAAGTGGAAGCATCATAAACAGAGAATGTAATTTACTTGCTTCAAGAACTGTAAAAACATAAGACTTTTGATGAACTTTTTAACATTAGGCAAATTAAGTGTATTCCAAATTTTGAAAATAAGATGGGACTATTAATGTTTTCATTAACAAATCACTTTAAATTGGCATGATTCAGAATTGTTTAATATGTACCTTACTATATAACCCTCACTGACTGCACAGTTCTGTTTTGGAATATTGCAAATATGTCCAGAACAGAGAAGTAAAAGCCCAAGGTGCCCATTTACCCTAACATAGAATCTACATTTTCTGCAAGGGTAGACACAGTGTTTTTGGATTGCAATAGTTATACATGTTATTGCAAAAGATGGAAATAACACACTTTCTGGGGAGCTACTATTCATGACTGTTCACGACTTAGTGAAGAGCCTTCTGGGCTTTTCTTAATGTGTGTATCTATTTAAACATTTGGTTATGTAGCTTCTTTTGAAAAAATGTGACTTTGGCTCTAGAGTATCAGGGAATTAGAGCAAGCATACTTTCATTTTCCAATATCAATCACTGCTTTTCCTAACCACTGCTTAATTGTTTTGATTTAGATACGCATCTGGGCCCGGAAAGATGCCATCGCTAATGGAAATGCAGACTTTGCTTTGAACATCACAGGTCCCATCTTCTCTTTCCTGGAAGACTTATTTAATATTAGTTACCCTCTTCCAAAAACAGGTAAGTCGTCTTCCCTTCCAATGTGGTTGATTTCCTATTGTGAGGGCTCTGAGTTGAGGTCAAGTGTACCCAGGTGGGCCCCCCGACGACCCATTGTCACCATTTAGATGCTATTTGGGGGTTAGTTACACCCTCCTCTGAACACATATAGGCCTGTCTGCTCTTTCTCTGTGTGGTGCCATGTGCTCAGCAGGTACTCAGAGAGTTCTCAGGCTTCAGATCCCTCCCGGGTCCCCACCAGCAGCCTCATACCCTCCAGGCCCTGCCTTCTCTCTTGCATCCTGTCCTTTCTATCATCATGCAGGTGTGCAGCACAGTGTTCTGGGTCCCTGTGGCAGGCCTGTGTGAGTTACTCCAGTTCCCTTTAGTAAGGTTTTGTTGGTTTTTAAAAAAAATATTTCTTAGCTGTGAGTCATTAGATTAGGACTTAAGGGTCCCATCTGTGAATTTTTGTTATATAAAATTGGAATCATGTGTGAGTATGATATGATCCTTGAGGAAATATGTAAACATTTATCTCTTATAGACCTATGCAGTATGTCCTTAAAACTGTGTGAGCCGTTCAGTTCAGAAAGTTGCTCAGTGTTTTTTCTCTCTAATGTGAGGGTATCATGTAAATGTATTTTGTTCTTCTGACATGGGTCAGTGGGTGGGATGGCAGTGGGTGGACGGAAAGGAAGGTTAGAAGAATAGGGAACCTAAGCTAAGGCAACTAAGTTTGCCCCAAGATAATAGAGCATAATCTATGGAGGCTGTGTAAGGACCTGGGTGCACTCTTTACCGCACACCGTCGGCGTCAGCCATGTGTAAAGTCAACTTAAATTACTGAGCATAGCACAGCGTAGAACACTCACCAGGCAGATGCAGCATGGATTATAATATTTCTCCTATTAGCAAAAGAAAGTTTAAAAACTTTTATTGTTCTAGTTATAAAAGTCATAAATGATCACATTGTAGAAATGGGGAAAAGCACAAAAAAGAGAAGAGAAATCCCCTGTAATGCCGCCACACAGGTACAACTGTGGCTGGCCTTCGGTGCCCGTCCCAGTGCTTGCCTTAGTCTGGATCTCTGTCTTTCTCGGTATTTGCTGCTTCATGTTTAACAAAGACAACAACATGGAGTTGGCACTCTTCTTTCATAGGTAGCAACATGGTCCAGATAACTAAACATTCTTTTTTATTGTCATTTTTAATACAGAAAATACCTACATATCAATTTGATAAAATACTTTACTCCTCAGTGGTTGAATATTAGGACTGCTTCAACCACTTTTTGGGGGGAAGGCTACTTTCAGAACACTAAAGAAGACCATTGAAAGGAAATGTTTACAAATATCTGTGTTATTTGCCTTAGTATAAATTCCAAAAGTTGAGTGACTTAGTCAAAGCGTAGAAACATTTCTAAAGATTATGAAGCATTTTGCTGGATTGCTCCAGAAAGACTGCTCCAGTTCACACCCATTGCCGGCAGGTCATGTGTCAGTTTTCCTATAACTAATTATTAATGCTAATGCTAACCACTACTAATTATTAAGCTTCTCATACATTTGAAAGATTAAGTTATACCATTGTTTTACTTTTGTTTTTGATAAGTAAAGAAATTGAACATTTTAAATAAGATTTTTGGCTGCTTAAATTTTATTTGTGTAGTGAATTGTTCATACTTTTTTTGATTTGTCAGGGTTCTTCACTGAAAAAAATATTGTCCAGTTGTGATAGATGAGGGGAGACCACAAAAACTGAAATTTATTTATAAAAAATTGTGTATTTATTCTTACATGTCTAAATTTCAGTTACCCTCCACTGCTCTCCATTTAATGCAATACACCTATCAAGACATTTTTCCACTGCTCAAAACAGTTTTGGAAATCATTGATTTTGATGCCTTTTAGTGTTTCTGCTGTTTTTATTTCACCTCTTCCACAATGACAAAATATTTCCCCTTGAGGGCTTTTTTTCAATCCAGAGAAACAAAAAAAAAGCTGATTGGGGCAAGATCGGGTAAATGGGGAGGGTGGGACACAGGGGACATGCTGTTTTGGGTCAAAAACTGCTGAACACTCAGCACAGTGTGGGCAGGTGCATTTGTAAATCAGCCATCATGAAATGGGCAAACACATTGAAAGAGTCTTTAAAAAATTTAGTGAAACCAAATACAGTCTTTCAAAACAACACCAGCTGGCACACTGATACAGATGGGTTCCTAGAACACTTCACCTAGCAGGGGAAGCCTGTACTACAAGTCCCCACCCTCAAGAAGATAATTCTAGGGGTTGTTTGGGGTCCCCCATCATATGCTACAAATACTTATACCAGTTTGTGGTTTGCCCTTCAAATTTGTTTATGGTGTTCTCTAGGAAACTAAAATATTTCATTTTAAATGTATCTTATTTTTAGAGTTCCCATATACCTCTTTTACCGCCCCCCATCCTGCCTCTAGTTTCTGCTATTAACATCTTCCATTAGTGTGGTATATTTATTATAATTGATAAAGCAATATTGATACATTTTGTTAACTAAAGTCCATAGTTCACATTAGGGTTCACTTTACATTGTACAGTTCTATAAGTTTTGATGAATGCACAATGCATGTATACACCATTATAACGTCATACAGAATAGTTTACTAGCATAAAAATCCACTGTACTCTACCTGTTCATCCTGCATCCTCCTCCAATCCCTGAAAACCACTGACTTTTTACTGTGTGTAGTTTTGCCTTTTCCATACTGATGTACAGCTGTAATTATACCATGTGTAATTTTTTTAGACTGGCATCTTTCACTTAGTAATGTACATTTAAGGCTTCTCCATGACCTTTCATAGCTTGATAAATCATTTCTTTTTATCACTGAATAATTCAGTATTGTATGGATGTCCCACAGTTTGTTTATCCATTCACCCAGTGAAGAACATCTTGGTTGCTTCCCATTTTTGGCAATTACAAATAAAGAAGCAATAAGCATTTGTGTACAAGTTTTGTATGGACATGAATTTTCAACTGATCTGGGTAAATACCCAGGAGCTCAAGTGCTAGACTCTATGGTCAGCCTATGCTTAGTTTTATCAGAAACAGCCAAACTTTTCTTCCAAAGTGGCTGTACCATTTTGCTTTCCCTCTAGCAATGAATAAGAGCTCCTGTTGTTCCAAATCCTCTCCAGCATTCGGATTTTATCCATGGTAACAGGTGTGTAGGGGTATCTCATTGTTGTTTTTGTTTCATTATTGTTTTAATTTGCAACTTCCTGGTGGCATGTGGTGTCCAGCATCTTTTTCATATGCTTATTTTTCATTTACATATGTTTAGTGAAGTGTCTAGATCGATCTTTTGCCAAATTTATGAAGTTGTTTATTTGTTTATTGTTGACTTTTAAGTGATCTTTGTATATTTTAGATACAAGTCCTTTATCAAAATTATTGATTTTTATATAGTAAAAATTTATTTTCTGACTTCTGTCTTTGGTATTTGTCTTTATAGTCTTTTCTCAGATTATTCATATTCACTCGTATTTTCTTACTGTTTTCCCCTCCATTTAAATCCACGTAGATATAATTGCCTTGCCTACTTTTGACAACCGTGCCATGGAAAATTGGGGACTATTGATATTTGATGAGTCGTTATTGTTGCTGCAACCAGATGATCGACTGACAGAAAAGGAGACGGTGATCTCCCACATTGTCTCCCACGAGATCGGACATCAGGCATGTGGTAAAACGTTTTTTCTCACTTCACATGAAGATGTTCTCCAGGTGCTCTGCCAAAACTAGCAATTCCCCCCCAAAAAACCAAAACCAAAAAACCAACCTGCTGCATACCAAATTTTTAAAAATTGTTCAAAAAATGGGAAAATGAGAACAATAGGAGCTCTGTGTAATCAGATCTTGCATGGATTTGAACAATTGGTGATAGATCATACTGATGAGAATTTACAGTACATTGGACAGTCAGGTATTTACATCCAAAGATTAACTTTGCTCCACAAAGTCTTCTTTTTAAAACTTTATTTATTTATTTATATCGAATCTTTTCTGTATTTTTTTCCATGACCATTTAGTCGTCTTATACCCCCCAAGGTCTTTTTCAGGAAAAATAAGCCAAGTAGATCTATGATTATTGTTTTCATGCCAACTCAAAATAAGGTACATTAAAAAGGTCACTAAAGGTCACTAAAAATATCCATATTTCGTCAGTAGATTGCTACAAACTTTTTCTTTGGAGAGAGGTTAAAGGAACACAGGCACCATGCTAGTGTCAGTGAGATGAAATGTGATGAACCCTTGAGCTGCATCCCCAAAGGAGGTGGAAACAAAGACTCATTTGAATAGAACTCCACGCTTTCATGGTGTATTTTAGAGGCTTAGTTATCTGATTTGATGGAAATTCTCACATATTCCTTTTGACCTTGACTCCATTAATACAAGTCTGTCGAGAAAGAAATCATCTTGTTGTATGAATCCTTAAGAAATTTGGGGGAAAGGGTGGTTTCCTGGGATTGAATAACAAACACCATGTTACACAGTCAACACACACTTCCGCAAGTTTTGATCAGTCACCCCGAGTGTCATTTTTTATTATATCCTCAGGGAGACGTTGTTTTGGAACACAGGCTGCTAAGTATGAGTACGTCACAGCTGTTATAAGAATTTGGTTAAATACCAGAGTGTGGATTTGTTGGTTTTGGAAACTATTGTGTTTTCCTTTCCTGATTCTATTCATCATCTGTTTGACACTTTCTTTCTGTTAAGTTCATATAGAAAATAATCACAGCTGAACCATTTTGCAGAACATGATTACTCAAGTGATTTGTACATGGCACAGATCAAATCATATTTTTAAAATGTCATAACTTCTTACAGCAAAATCCTTTAGAGTATAAGATGCTGTAATTAAGTATTCAGTGAACATTTATAACTTCTGCTTTGTTTTACTTATGTGCAAAGTGAGCACTTTAAGAAATGCTACTCTAGCTTTCATTGTTTTTGAACATCACAGTTTTAAAAGGAAAATTGGTTTCTATCATTGAATGTAAAATAATTATTTCAGAGACATGCATGACTGATATCTCTTCATGTTAAAACAACATGCTTTTTGGAGTCCTGTTTTCATGATAAACAAAGTTTAATTATGTCTCTGACCCTATATTTATTTAACATGCAATCACAGTAAATATTACTTAAATTTAAGGAAGTTCTTTTTTCTTCCATGTCCAAAAGTGGTTTGGAAACTTGGTCACCATGTGTTGGTGGAACAATATCTGGCTCAATGAAGGTTTTGCATCTTATTTTGAGCTCGGAGTAATTAGCTACTTCAATCCTAAACTCCCAGGAGTAAGTACGTCTATTAAATTTATTTATCATTGTTTCTCCTATTTGTAAAAGTAATGCATATTCATTGTTGAAAATGTGTAAAATACAAGGAATAGTACATTATCTGTAATACCAGAGATGATCAATATTATCTTTTTAATGTGTTTTCTTTTTCCAGGCTTTTTGTAAATATTCATAAAAGTGGGAATTACACAGAAAAGAATAATGCCTTTTCTACTTCATATGATGTCAAAAGCATTTCCACAAATCATCAATTATTTTTAAAAACAAGATTTTAAGTGTTTCCTGGTAATTTTTATTGCATTACCTTATATGGTGTTTTTGGAGTTTAGGTTATTTTCTTTGATATTCCTGCCCAGCCTAAATGTAAAAGCAGCAGACCTCCAGTAGCCAGATCTTCCTTGCAAGCTAAATTTGTTCACTTAGAGGGAGATTGTAAGATTAGGTTTTATTATCTTGGTAATAAAACGTCCCTTTTCTCTTCCTTAATGAAAGGATGTTGATAGTATATAGATGATATTTGGCGTCTGTTGATTAAAAGTTGGCAGAATAAGACATTGACAAACCTATCTTGGCCCCACAGAAACTTAAAAACATCTTTTTTTATCTGTTTGTGAAATCAGTTTCTGGGAAGCGCTGACGTAGCAGCCTTTGAATGCCCCAGCTCCGTGCCACCCGCCCTGCCCTTTGCAGACATCCCATAACATGCAGTGCAGCTGCTCTGTGGTGCCGCTGCTCTTCCTCCCCTGGACTGGACACTGTTACATAGGTCAGGAGATGAAGTATTGAAAGGTTAAGTGAGTTGCCAAGGTCATTTTCCCGACTGGACAGAACTGTGATTATAGCCCAGTTACCTGGATTTAGTCTGATAACGAGGATAACGATGCTAGTAACTATAATAGTAAGGTATTGACCGTTAACTGGGCACTTAGGTAGTACGAGTTCTAGATATACATCATCTTACTCAGTCTTCAAAACAATCATCTGAGTGTAGTTGTTATTTTTCTATCTTATAGTTGAGGAAGCAAGCATAGAATCATTAAGTAAATTGTTTCAGTTTTAAATATTAAAGATGAGATTCAATTCCCTTTTTTGCATCCGTAAGCCCATAACGTGAACCACCGTGCTCTGCAGAGAATGCCCCTGGGAGCGTTCTGTTCTCAAGGAGCTAGTGTGTGTGTGTTCATTATATGACTCTATTCATATATACATAAACTTTATACACATATAGTAAATCTTAGTTTTCTTCAAAACCTCTTTCCATATATTCTTTACCTCTGTACTTAGAGTCAGTAGGGAAAGAAGTTCCATTTCCATAAAAACAATTAGATTCATTCTCTAGGTTCTTTAATTTTTCAATTACAGTTTACAGTCAATATTATTTGTATTAGTTTCAGGTGTACAGCATCGTTAGACAATCATATCCTTTACAAATTGTTCCCCCAATACTTCCAATAGCCAGCTGGCACCATACATACTTATTACAATATTATTGACTATATTCCCTATGCTGTACTTTATATCACTATGACTATTTTGTAACTACCAATTTGTACTTCTTAAACCCTTCTCCTTTTTCACTGGCCCCCAACTCCCCTCCGCTTTGGCAACTATCCATCTGTTCTCCTTATCTATCAGACGGTTTAAATTTTGTTCATTTGTTTTGTTACTTAAATTCCACATATAAGTGAAACCATCTGGCACTTGTCTTTCTCTGACTGACTTATGTCACTTAGCATAGTAACCCCTAGGTTCATCCATGCTATTGCACATGGTAAGATTTCATTCTTTTTTATGGCCGAGTAATAGTCCATTGTATAGCTGTACCACTACTTTTTTATCCACTCATTTATTAATGAGCACTTGGGTTTCTTCCATATCTTGGGTATTGTAAATAGTGCTGTGATGAATGTAGGGGTACACATATTCTTTCAAATTAGTTTTTTGGATTTCTTCAGATATATTCCTAGAAATGGAATCTCTGGGTGTAAGGCAGCACCATTTTTAATTTTTTGAGGACCCTCCATATTATTTTCCATAGAGACTACACCAATTTGCCTTCCCACCAACAGTGCACGAGGGCTCCCTTTTCTCCACATCCTCACCAACACTTGACTTGTTGATGATAGTCATTCTGACAGGTGTGGTTTTAAATTTCATTGTGGTTTTAATTTTCATTTCTCTGATGATTAGTGACATTGAGTATCTTTTCATATATCTATTGGCCACCTGTATATCTTCTTTGGAGAAGTGTATTTTCAGGTTTTCTGCCCATTTGAAAATTTTACCCTCTATGTTCTTAATTGAAGAGAATATACTAACATCAATCAGTATCTCTAAATGCAACTAAAATGGCTAAGATATTGTCATATTTGGGAAAACTTGATGAAAACATATTAGTGGTATTTTTGTAGTTCACATGGTAAGATTAGCCTTTTTTGTACCATTCCATTATTTTTTTTTATCATTGCTTCTTAATCACTCTTTTCTGAGTCTACATTTCTCAATTGCGTGTGAAACTGAGTGAATATAACACTTGCTGGAAGAGCATCAGCTCCTGGCACTTGAGACAATTACCACAAGCTTTGTTTTTTAAAATCTTAAGGCCTCATTTCAATGGTCTTCAAAAATTGTGGACTTTTAATCTAGTCATTAGATTGAAATTGAGTAGGAAAACCAGAGAACCATATGAAGAAACAGAACTCTTGAGTGTTAAACTAATAAAACCTGTAATTAATACGACCATCCTTACGCAGATGTCTCTCCTAAATTTTTGCTACTCAAAGTGTGATTCTTGAACTAGCAATATCAGCATCATCTAGTAGTTTATTAAAGGTACAGGCCCCAAAACAGACCAACTGAATTAGAATGAGTTCGACAAAACCCCCAGTTATTCTTTATTGACATGCATTGCCCTAAATGACAGGCTTTCTCAGAGTTTCATAATAGCCTAATCAATGGTATTAATACATCTAAAAACAATGTGCTAGTAGGAGAGGGTTGATTGAAACATTGGCTAATGGAAGTGGGGCAGAATTTTAAAGTTTATTTGACAATGTGCAGGGGTGAGAGTCGACATGGGGACCCCTGAGAGAGGCTTAATGTGGATTACCAGGGGTTCTCCCAGCTCTCCAGGGTATGAGCGAGCTGTCCCTGCAGTATCTCTGCTGCTCCTTCTGTGGCCCGTCCATCCCACACCCCACTTGTCTATACTTTGGTTAGACTCCTGGCTTCCCTTCAAAAAGAGATGGCCCTTGTCATGTGTCAGAGAGACCTAATCTTTTGGAGAGTTCTGTATTTTTCACTAAAATATAACAAATTGCCTTCTTTTAATGCATGAGATGTAAACTGTTGTATCCAGTCTGTGGATTTATTTCCAATTTCAAATTATTACATCAGCATCCTTGCAAATGTATAAATATGGCATGCTTTTGGTTTATAAATGTCCATGCAAGAGAGATTGATTGATTTTAAGGGGTCACTAATAAAATTTTCTATAAAATTCTAGAGGATTAAAACCACCAAGACAAGCTTTTCCCCCAGGGAACCTCCTCCTTAGGGCAAATGGAGCTGTCTCTCTTGGAAGTCACATTAACTTTGTAATTGAATATTTTTAAAAATTGAAATAAAAGCTGACAACAAATGGGAAGGAAAGAATCCTAGAGTTTCGTTATTCACGGAATCCTGATTTATTCAGTGTATCACAGCTCACAGAGCACTTCTCAATTACTGTCTTTTTTTCCTCCTCTTCAGTGTCAGTTCAAAAACTGACACTGAAACTATTTTGGGAACATTGAATTTTGTGTTTCTTTGACACTTCAGAACTTAATGTGGCTCACTTTTTTCCTTGTAGAATGAAGTATTTTTTTCTAACATTTTACATGATGTTCTCAGAGAAGATCACGCCCTGGCATCTAGAGCCGTCTCCATGAAGGTGGAAAATTTCACAGAAACAAATGAAATAAATGAGCTCTTTGATTCATTTACTTATAATAAGGTAAAGTCAGTCATATATTTTCTTTTGTTCTGTACTCTTGCAGAAAGTTGCATAAAATGGATTTTAAGAGTCATAGACTAAACTTTTGGTACAAATAACCTTCATTTTGTTCAGTAGGTAGATTTTAGAAAATGTGGTTAAGTTAATTCTTATCTAGTAAATGTGTTTAATCTAGTAAATACTAATCAACTCGATATTACGTGTTCAGTACCATTTACCATTATAAATAGACTTAAACATTTGCTATTTTAATGGTAAATGCTTATGCTTGGTACAAATTTATTCTTGCCATGGAAATATATCAATTTAAAACATTTTGTGTACATTGAACTCTTTGTATGTCGTACATTAACTCACCTTTTACCTATTAATTAATGACAGTCTACTATTTTATTAAAATATTTTGGAATAACTGAAACATTCAACTAACGTACACAGTGCAATCAGGACCACAGCCCAGAATAATACTAATGAAAATGGAATATGTCAGTATTTAGATATTGAATTTTGTTCAAATAATAGACAGTTTCTTTTGTCTTAGGGAGCATCGATGGCCCGGATGCTTTCTAGTTTCCTGAATGAGAGTGTATTTATTAGTGCACTTAAGGTGAGTTTACAAAATTGTTACTTGGAAAGCAGTGCACATAAATTGCTTTGGGTTGTGATTTATTTTAACAATAACTTTTCTATTTTTACAGTCATATTTGGATACGTTTTCTTACTCAAATGCCGAACAAGATGATCTGTGGAGGCATTTTCAAATGGTACTGTCTTCCTGAAGTTCCTGCAGAGTTGTATGATAGAGTTCAACAAGACAGGGTGGCCATGCATGTATGGCAGTGCCACAGGAAAACAAATTTGCCTTGTTTGTGAAACTCCTTTAGGTCAGGGCTGTTTCTTTAGTCTTCACCACTGTATTCCCAGTGCCTAGAACAGAGCCTGCATGTATCAGATCTAATGACATGTGTTCAGTGGATGAATGAATAAATGAATGAATGAACAAACTAAGGAACCATCAGATATAGAATTGAAAAGAGCTCTGAATTTGGCTCAGAATATCACCCACTGGGAATTACTGTACAAAATAGCTATATAGTTTCTTTTAGGAGATTGCTACCTCAAAAGATTTTGATGACAAATATCTGCTTTTCTGATGATTTTTAAAAATAGGCCATAGATGACCAGAGTAAAATTGTTTTGCCAGCAACAGTAAAAAGCATAATGGACAGTTGGACACACCAGAGTGGTTTTCCAGTTATCACCTTAAATGTATCCACTGGCGTCATGAAACAGGAGCCATTTTTTCTTGGAAAAGTTAAAAATCAGACTCTTCTAACCCACAAGTAGGTAGATTTTCTCCTTTGTCTTTACCTTCCTTGGGCTTGGGTTCTGATCAAATGGAAGCCAGCCTGTGGGTGAGGAAGCGTAAGCCCTGCTGGGTACACCCTTTTGCAGAGTGACTGGGATGGTGACGTAGGACTCCATGCAGGATGTTCCTGGGGTACTAGGATGAGGTAGAGCCCCTGATGTCCTGAGCCATGCCAGGGACCTGCATGTAAGGATCCAAGGTGGTGTCCCTCCCCAACACCAGTGACCCAAAGCTTTGGGTGTTACGTATTTCTTTTTGTCCTTCAGACAGAAATAATAAATTACTTAGGATTCTGGGTGACAGCCAATATGATAGACATGTGCATGACCTCATGCTAGTTAAGAGAAAAGGAGATCCCATTGCAAGGCTGTCTTCTCTTCCCTAGAAATGGTACTTAATGGTAACTAGTCCTTGAGGAATAATTCTGCACATGTCTGCACATGCACTTGTGTGTATTTGCAGCCATACCTATAATATTAGAATTATTAGAATTATGGCCTTTAGATGCTGGATTCAAATATTGACTTCACCAAAATTCAAACTTTAGGTAAGTTGTATTTAAAATCTGTGTTTCAGTTATCTTAACAATGAAGTAAATGCAATAACATGTATCCCAGGAGATTGTTGTAAAAATGAAATGAATGATGAGTATAAAGTGGCTTAGCATTCATCACTTTCTCCTGTCCTTTGATGTCTAAGTTTGTTGGATAATGTTCAACTGTTTTTCATAAAGTTTTGGTCCTCACCACTCATTGCTGTATTTCCACAAATGAGCAATTAATTTTCAAATACCACCACCATAATTTTCAGGTTGTCCTACTCTTTTTTCAAAACCCCAGGGGAGAGGAACAAGAGACCTCAAGGTCTCTTCTCGCAGTTCTATTCTGTGTCTTTGAGAAGAGTATGCCTTAGCTATCAGGTAAACCACAGACCCTCAGTTTGTTGTCTTTGAGAACCCAGACTTGTGAACCTTTGAGCAAGATTGGAAATTTTGCTCAAACTCCAAGTATCATGATCCTTCAGATGACTAATGTCCTCTCTGTGGTAAGCTACTTCATCCTGGTCATGATACCAATTTGGGGAGAATGTTGGCATTCAGTAAATATGAATAATCTGGCTGATTCATGCTGAGTATTTTTCAGATGGGGAGAAAGCTTGATGTCGAAAAACATTTTGAAATGTTTGCCAAACTTTTTTTTTCTTAAACGTTTTAAAGATTTTATTGATTTGTTTTTTGAGGGGGAAAGGAAGGGAAAGGAAGGAGAAAGAGGGAGAGAAACATCAACTGATTGCCTCTCCCTCGCCCCCCACTTGAGGACCTGGCCAGCAACCCATGTGCCCTGATGGGGAATCTAACTGGCAACCTTTTGGTTCTCAGGCCAGTGCTCAATGCACTGAGCTGCACCAGCCAGGACACCAAGATTTTTCTCCCTAAATTGCTCTTTACCTCTCTTGGCAAGGATGGATTTGGGTCTGTCTGCAGCATTTGAATGACCTCTGAAAAGGCCAGGTGGCTATAATTTATTATAAACAGACCTTTAAAGTTTCAGATACAAGACAGCCTTAGTAGCTACCTTAGCTTACAAGAAGTAAATCTGTAAGATACAACAAGGGAGTAAACAAAGAGCTAAAGCAAAAATGGCTTGTAAAAATAACAGTGAATAATCATAAGAGTAACATCCTACATATCCAGAGGGAATGGCCAAAGATTTCCAGTTTTGTCTGTTATTTTATCATCTCATTTAATATTGTCTCAGGGCTTACATTCTTATGTATGAAAATTAATTACATTTAAATTTTTTCCCAATAAGTAACACATGGATTGTACCTATTCTTTGGATGAAAAATGGAACTACACAGTCTTTAGTCTGGCTAGACAAAAGCAGCAGTAAGTAACACATTTTAAAAAATATCTTCATAAATATATATTATAAAAAGTTAAAATATTTAACTTTTGAAAAACTTTCTTGTTTAAAACTGAAGTATTATATATTATTCTTGTTGAACACAGAGTTCTAAAGAAAAGTTTCAAATCAAAAGCTATTAATGTGAAAAAATATAATTATATGGTAAGATCAATATATATATTTTAGAATTCCTTTAATTCTTGTTTCATTGAGTTTAATGTTTAGAATTAAGAGGCTATCACACAGACATTTATTAAAGTATTTTTCAAATGCACCATTTCAAACATTTCACATATTTCTTTGTAGGATTATTCCCTGAAATGCAAGTTTCAGATTCTGACCATGACTGGGTGATTTTAAATGTGAATATGACTGGATATTATAGAGTTAACTATGATAAATTAGGTTGGAAGAAATTAAATCAACAGCTTGAAAAAGATCCTAAGGTAAGATTATTTTTATCCCTTTTATTAAATAAATATCATTAATATTACACCCTCTAGCCTTTCACAGTTGAGCTTTTATAAACCTGCCTGGTGGGGAAGGGACCCTCCCCTCATTTCTTACTCTTAGAAAAGGGAGATTTTGATTGAATGTATTATGTTTTTGATCATTAGTCTCACTTTTCCACAACAATTTTACCTTTCCATGTAAAATTAAGAATCATTTTCCCATTAACCTTTAGTTTTATGATGTTAGGCAAGTTACTTAAATGTTCTGCTTTCATTTCTTCACTTTAAAATGAAAATAACATCTTTCTTATTTATCACAAGGATTAGAGACAATCTATATTTAAACATACACTTAAAATTTCTAAGCCCCTGGCTGGTGTAGCTCAGTGGATTGAGCGCGGGCTGCGAACCAAAGTGTCGCAGGTTCGATTCCCAGTCAGGGTACATTCCTGGGTTGCAGGCCATGACCCCCAGCAACCACACATTGATGTTTCTCTCTCTCTTTCTCCCTCCCTTCCCTCTCTAAAAATAAATAAAATCTTTTAAAAAAAATTTCTAAGCCCATAAGTGTGCACTATATGCTAGAAAATGTTAACTTTATAAAAATTATATTCTTACTCTCTCAGAGGGGAGATTTTAATCCACAAAATATCAATAATCAATATCACTTTAAATTGTGAAACAACTAAATCATTATTTAATATCTAAATATTAAAATGTTGGCCAGCTCCAATCAGCAAGATTTTAATTGGTTAAATTAGACCAAATCTCCATTGGTGGAGATGGATGCTGGCTTAGAAGTCTACAGAGCTGGCCCAGCTGTGAAACCCTGGGCACTTCACTGAGACTCCATTTGTAAAAGTACAGTGTTGAACTAAAAGAAATCTTAGGTGTCTCTCTCTTTGAAAGTTATGAGATACACATGCAGCATCTTCTCTACCAGAAGAGGCAATAAAGAACATTGGTCTAGACCTTGGATTTGGGGTGAGGTAGATTTGTATCTATATTTTTGTTCATTATTTAAAAATAATAGCCAGGTGTGTGACCTTAGGTCTCTTATTTGGCCAGGCATGCCTCAGTTTCTTTATCTGTATAATAATGGCTGTAAGAGACCGACCTTAAGGGGTTGTTGCCAAGACTAAATAAAGTGATGCATGTGTTGTGTTTAACAAATGATTAACAATTCAGGCATTCAGAACATGTTCAATAATTTTTAAAAATTATTATTGTACTTTTGAATAAAGCTACAAAAACCACTTATGAAAATATTTTGTTCTAACATCTTTCTCAGAGCAGCTAAATTCTTGTTGATTTCTAAGGGTGCTCTTGGCTATGGAAGCACTAGGTCATGTCATTGTGGCAATGATTTCTTGAAACTGCTGTAGATTTACTTAAACACTGAGGTCACTTATTCCTACAAATAATTGGTGAGGAAATAAAAATATTTCAATTATTAATATTAATCTATAAAATGAGTGATTACTTGCCAGGAAAGAAATGAGACTACTACCAAGGAAAGAATTAAGCATGATTTGCTCAGATGTTGAAAAGGAAGTAGTGAAGATACATTTTCTAGGACCAAATATACAAAACTGCTGGGAGGTGTTGACGGAATACTGTGGGAGGCTCTGTGTACCCTTAGGACACTAATGCTGAGACAGAGTCTGGGTCCTGGCAGTGCAACAGAGCTCAAACAGAAGCCTCAGGGCTTAGTTTGGCGACTGACCCCTGCCTTTCCATGATTCAAAGGGTTCTGGTTGATGGTGTTGTGTCAAAGTAGTAAAATCTTGAGAAGGGATATATCATTTAAAAAGTACTTCAGTATTACCAAAACTGTGCTAAATAATATTTATTGAAGGCTTCCTATGCCAAAAAATTCCCCTGACAATAATTTGGGCATCATAATACAATTGAATGTGTAATTTCTGTTTTAGAGGAGCCTTTTAAACTTGGCTTCCTGTTTTCTTTTTTTAACATGCTGTTTTCAGGGAGTATTTTGGCAAAACTCTCTGCTGTATTTAAGCCTTATGATTCATCTCTAAAGGGATCATTTATCAAAAGCAGATGTATAATAAATTATGGGGAATACCCTTAGTAATGATCATTTCTTTGCACGAGACAATTCATGTGAAAGTACTTTGTAAGCAACAATGACCTTTAAATGTTATTATTCTTTTGAAAATTATTTTTTTCCTAAAAAAGTTCTCATATTTGTCTGCATATATTGGGATCTAATTTGTAGGCTATTCCTGTTATTCACAGACTACAGTTGATTGATGATGCCTTTTCCTTGTCTAAGTGAGTATATGTTCTTCTCTCATGGTTTTAGAGTGTGCCTTGAGAACTTTTATCATTATGAACTTCATCACTATGAATTTGGTTCTTTAGTATATCCAGGCTCTAACTTATCAAGATTGGGATCAAATTCTGTGGTTATAGTGGAATTTTATTACATAAAACTTTCCAGAATATGCAACAACTTGAGGGAATTACACTAGGTGAAATAAGCCAGTCACAAAAAGACAAATACTGTATGATTCCACTTATATGAGGTCATTAGAGTCATCAAATTATAAACACAGAAAGTAGAATGGAGGCTCTCAGGGGCTGGGGGAAAGGTGACAGGGAGATGCTATTTAACGGGCACAGAGTTTCAGTGTTACAAATGAGAAGAGTTAAGAAGGTGGATGGTAGTGATGGTTGCACCACATTATGAATGTATTTTATACCAATGAACTCTACACTTAAAAATGATTACAATGGTAAATTGGATATATGTATTTTTCCACAATAAAAAAGAAAAAAAATACAATTTAAAAAGTCCTATCAGGAAAGAGCAATAGAAAGCAATGCTTTTTCCAACATCTGAGAGGAAGCATATGTTCTTTCTCAAGTCCAAAATGGCAGTCAATTATATCAAAGTTCTATATATTTTCAATTAAATTGGATTTGGTAAAATAAGATTTAATATGATCATCGAAAATTTTTTTAAAGGACCTTAAAAGATCAGCAGAGACAAGTCAATGTTTTAAAAGGAACCCTTTAAAGGAAAAAGTTTGAAAAGGAGGCAGTAGAGAAGCTATAAATAGAAAAAAAATAACAGTGTTTAAATATTTATAGGATTATTTTAAAAAGTATAAGAATCATTATTTTAATGTATTAACCAGGAATAAAAACTTAGGTAAACTACAAGTGATTCAGGCTTGCTTCTGTAAACGCTAGTAAATGTTAAAATGGGTTATTTAGGAAGATTGTAGATGTGTTCATATTTTTCTGTAATATTGAGGGTTAAAGAAATAAAGTAGCTGACATTTTAAAAAAAGAACTGCTGGAAATACATAGTGTGACCTGAGATTTGAAGTGATTTATGTTACCCAAGGGTGATGACTACAAGTATAATTTTAATGAGATATAGCCTGTATTTTAATATATTATAAAATTATTGATTTTATTTCTCATATTTATTCAATATAAGCTCTTGGTAAGTATTTAGCCAAGTAAGTTGATAAATGTTCAGAATTTAAATTTTCAGGCAATAAAATTAAGGAAAATATACATGATAACATGATAACAATAACATGATAAATTATCTAGTGTATTCTTTCTTTGGCTTGTCATATTTCTTGAATGAATGTCTGCTTATTTCATCTTTCATTTCTTTACTACTTTTCCCCTCTGTGACCTGCAGCACACTTCCTTACTCATTACTTTCATTGAAACTCCTCTCTAAGATTACCATGACTTTGATACTGTTGACCACATCCTCCTGGAAACTTCTTTTTTGACCTCCTGAGACTCCAGCATGCAAAATCAATTCTCCTCACGTATCTGACTTCTCTTCTTCATGCTGCAGTGAGCATCCTCAAGACCAGTGATGGTTCTGTTATTTTCTTCGATCTTTCCTTTGGATAACTCAGGTATTTTTAATTTCAGCGATTATTCTATTATGTACATGTACAGTGCCTAGAAGATATAAGGTACTCGATAATTGTGGAAGAAATGATGATGACTTCTAACTCTATGTATCTATTTCTCTTTTTGTGTCTTTTGTTTACCCTGTGGTTGTTTAATTTCAGCACCCAAGACACTGAATTTTTTTCTGCCTTTCAATTGTTCCTGCTATCATTTTTTTCTCTGTCAAAGGTACTACTCTTCTTTCCATCACCCACACTTGAAAGATCAGAGACATCCTGAACTCCTCTACATTTCCCAAATAGTCACCATGTCTTCTTACCAATTTGTTCTTGGGAAAGTCTTGGATTCTTACCTTACTTACTACCTTCACTGCGTCCATACTAAGCCAAGCTTTCATGGTCTTTTGCTTGGCCTATTGCATTAACTTCTAGCCTTTAGTTCCTTTGAATTCCATTCCATTTTCTTCAGCACAAGTGCAATAACATTTTTTAGGCATCAATTTCATGATGTTACCCAGTTGTCCAAACACCATCCCACCACATGCAAACTCTTCATCCAGACATTCATGGCTCTCCACAGTTTTAATCCACCTTTCCTATTAGGTCCACCTCTTGCTTATACACAAAATAAGTCCTCTCCTTCAATTAGCTTGGTCTGCCCATCATATTAATTCCCACTTTAAGTTTTTTGTCCTAAGTTGTCTTCCTCTTTTTCGGGACCCACTTCAGTCCTTCATTGTTCTTCTCAAATTCTTCCTCCAGGAGTCCTTCACTGATTTTTTCATCACATGCATATGTTTTCCTTCTTTGCAACTTTATTGTATTCATTGCTTTTTAAGGACATTTTGTTAATAGCTGCTTATGTGTAAATCTCAGTTCCTCACTGAAGAAATAGCTCCTCAGTGGTAGGCAAGCATAACATCCTATATTCTAGTTTATGCTAATAGAACATTAGCTAGAGAATGACTTTAAATTAATATTTTTTGAATGAAAATTATATTCATAAGAATGCATACTAAATGTAGAAATACTGCCTTGCCAAATTGAAATGGAGGACCTGTCAACATTGCTTGGTTCCCATCTTATCCATGAGAGGCTTCCAGCCTCCTGATTTCACGTATCTTATCAAAGTCAGGCCTTGAAGCATAGAACAAACATGGAAAGTGTGTAAATAACTTAGCAAGTGAAGGTTTTTTAGTTTTTGTTTTTAAACCAAACAGAAACAATTATATTGAGATTGAAACAGCACTTGATTTAACCAAGTACCTTGCTGAAGAAGATGAAATCATAGTATGGCATGCAGTCTTGGTGAACCTGCTACCCAGGAATTTTGTTGCTGATGTGAACAACTATGATATATACCCATTATTGAAGGTAATTTCATTTTTTGTTATGTGGTTTTAAAAAATTCATTCTTCCTCTTTCTATACTGTAAAGAACATCTGTGAAATGGGCCTTTTCAGAAGTAATAGTCTATTAGTTCCATATATATATTCATTTTTTAGGAATGGCTGATTACTTTTTTTAAAGATTTTATTTATTTATTTTCAGAGAGGGAAGGGAGGGAGAAAGAGAGAGAGAGAGAAACATCAATGTGTGGTTACTGGGGGCTGTGGCCTGCAACCCAGGCATGTACTCTGACTGGGAATCGAACCTGCGACACTTTGGTTCGCAGCCCGCACTCAATCCACTGAGCTATGCCAGCCAGACCCTGATTATTCTTTTTTTAAAATACCTTAGTCATAAATCTGGTCTAAGATATGAGTATGATAGAAGTTTGGAGTCCTGGCTCAGTGGATTGAGTGCCAGCCTGCAAGCCAAAACGTTGCCAGTTCAATTCCAAGTCAGGGCACATGCCTGGGTTGCAGGCCATGTCCCCAGGTGGGGGTATGTGGAGAGGCAACCAACTGATACTTCTCTTTCTCCCTCTTTTCCCCTCTTTCTAAAATAAATAAAAGAAAATCTTTAAAAAAAGAAGTTTGGAAAGGTACTTAATTCTTATTGAAATGGTGTGTCCTAACCCCAACCCTAAGAAACCAGAAGTGGACAGAAATAGTATGCCTTTTTGCTTACAGAAAAGAGTAGTATTTATTAACAACTATTTTCCCTGAAAGATCATTAATCAACAGAATGACTTTTAACAATCCTGTATTCATAATTGAAATACTCTGATTTACAGGGCCAGCACTTAAAACCAGAGAGGTGTGTTCCAGAAAAAGGAAAAAAGCTGTTGTTGATGTTTCAAAGAGGGAGAGGGAAATTAGAATAAATAAAGAAATAACATGCCATCATAATGAATAAAATAAAAGGAGAAAAGTTCCATTATTAGGGTTTAAACAGTGATCATAAAAAAGACAGCACAGGGAAAATCAAAGCAAAAGTTAGGGAGCGCCCCTGCAGAGAGTTAAGGGCCACAAACCAACCAGAAAGTAAATCAGGTGGTGAAGATTCCAAGTGAGTTGCTGGGCAGTTTGAGGGTGAGATCACAAATACCTCAGGGTTCCAGACGTTTTTTTTCCTCTTCTGTCCAAAGTGCTGATGGAACTGTACTTGAAAAACAGTTAAAATTTTTAAAAATGTTAAAAACAAACAAACAAAGAAAAAAAAACAAAGTGCTGATGGACACTTACTTGAATGAGGGGACAGTGACAAATAGAAGGCACTTGAACTAATGATCTGTTTTTAAATTTTATTGATTATGTTATTACAGTTGTCCAGATTTTTCCCCCTTGCCCCCCCCCCCACCCAGCACCTCCAAGTCCCTCAGGCAGTCCCCATACCATTGTTCATGTCCATGGGTCGTGTGTATAAGTTCTTTGGCTACTCCCTTTCCTATACTGTACTTTACATCCCCATGGCTATTCTGTAACTACCTATTAAAGAATTTCAATGAATAACACCTAGTTATTCTCAAGGATGTATTGTAAATATATGTTTATAATTTTATTATTTACCAGCTGATAGTTCAATCGAAGAAATTTTCTTTCAGATTTACGGCTTAAATTTATCTAAGGTATAAATTAATTTTCCTTATTTTCTTGGCGGTCTATATATTAAACATGGATGTTTTAAGGTAGGAAGTTAGTTTTAAATTTTTACATTTTTTCTCATTTTTGAAGGCAACCAGAAATGGATAGGGTGATATTAAATGATAATAATAGCTAATATTTATTTACTTGATATGCCAGGCAGTGTGCTTACATATATTGTTTAGTCTTCACAAAACTGTAATATTGGTATTGTTGTAAACCCCATTTCTTTTGTATGAGCAAACTGAACCTAAGGAGGTTAAAAACTAAACCAGCTATACATTACTAACACATAAAGATCATTTCTGAAGAAATATCTGTCACTATTAATGTTTATTCAGATAAAGAGAAATACAGTGCAAATTCAGTGTTGTGAGCCAAAACTAACAGTATATTTCCTTTACTGTTTATAGAAGTATCTATTAAAGAGATTTATCTCAATATGGAATATTTATTCAACTATAATTCGTGAAAATGTGGCAGCATTGCAAGGTGACTATTTAGCTCTGTAAGTATTTTCTGAACAGTGATAATTGCATACAATGATTCATATTAATAAATAGGCTTTCAGATTTACATAAGATCTTAATAACTATGATTCACTGAGAGATTTTGTATGTGATACTTTTAGAACAGTAGGTTGGGATTGGTGAGCTACATGTATTCTAATAGGAAATAATAGTTTGGGATCTCAATTTACTGCAAAAGCACATTTGTGTATACACAGGAATTTGTAGCTCTATATCCTCAAATCTTAGGATATTGGTTGAAATTGTGAGTGTGTCATACTATTGGTGAAGGGTTGTGCTAAGCAAAGTCAGCCTGTACCAATTAATTGAAGGGCATGGGAAGGCCACAGGGGAAAAGGGTCCCTATTATTGGTGACAGTAATTCTACCATTGTGCAAATTTTGTGAGAGAGGTTGATAGTGAAATATATTAGTCATTGCGTGTGATCCCAAGTGTTACAAATGATTTTCACATAATTGGTTTGGTGAGGAGAGTAAGCATGTGGTTGTAATGGTCTGGGAAAGGGGTGGAAGTCAAAATACAGCTGTGGTACTGCCAGTCTTCCTGGGACCCAAGGTTTGTGCGTGTGTACTACACTTCTAGATTTAGGGAGGGAGTTTATAATCAACAATATTATAGAGATTCTATTTACAGTACTAGTCAAATCAAGCTGAAATCAATTAGACCAAACAAGAAATACAGAGTACACAAAATGTGATTATCTCTCGTGAGTATCCTTCTGAGAGAGGAGAAAATTCCAGCACTAGGGCCTGTGACTGGAAGGACAGGGTTGAATGGACAAGTGGATGGAAGAAGGGGAAGACTAACTAGGGTATGAGTGTTCAGGCGTGCATGAGTAAACAGGAAGGTGAAAGAGTGCTCACCTTCTAGCCATATTCTTAGACTAGTTAATTGGACTGAAGTAACCTGCTTTTTGTAGCTTTCCTAAACCAGTTCTCTTTGGAGCAATCTTTCTGCAGCCAGCTTGGGGTGGACAGGGAGAGGGAGTGTGTGTGTGATGTTCAGAGCACTTTCTCAGAGGGCCTCCACCCTTGGGCATTCATTCCATTTCTGTGTGTGGGAAGGTCAAGTCATGCTAGGTTGAAATGAGAGGGTGGAGCAATAAAGGTTCAGCTCTTGCATTTTCTGGAAATGTGTGGACAGTTTGAATTTCTTTGCCTCTGACTCCAAACTTGGGGAATGTAGGAAGACACATCTCAGGCACCGCTTATCTGGATTTATTGATGTTCTTTACTCTGGTCTTTTGAAATTACTTCAGTTTGAACCATAATGTGTACCCCTTCTTGATGCGGATTCCGACCCGTGGGGTCCATGTGTTGTGGCTGAGATGAACAAATTCACACAGACTACAGAAGTCCTGTGGAGAAAAAGAGACAGCATGGCCACTCTCTAAGTAAAAGAGAGGACCCCAGCCCCTGCCTGGACAAGCTTTTATTATTTTTCTGTGTACATTACATTGAGAATGGTCCTCATTTACTATGCACAGGTTCCTGTAGGTGATTACCTTTTACAGATAACAAAGGAAAGAATGTTGCTAATTACTTCAAAGGGAAAGGATATTTGCAAATCAAGAGGAAAAGTGGTTGAACTGGTTGAACACTCCATAATTGGGAGGTTTAGCACATATTTTAGGAAGTTACTTTAAAGATACGCAGTAAGCATTTGCTGCCTCAATTCGAGGTGAAGGAGCCTTAGCACAAGGTAAGCCTCATAGCAGCCTAGGTACAACACAGGCCTGATTCCCCATGGGGAAATTGATCCGTGGGCTTGGCTCCCATGTACCGACTAGCTCCCTGTCAGTTTTCCAAATCAGGGGCTGGGCTACATTTGCCATACGACACAGATAGGTTCCCTATACCTTCTCAGCTATACAAACAAAATGAAAACCTCTGTTCTTTTTCTGGCCATAAATATAACAGCCAGGAGGAGTTGAAGAAGAAATAGAAGCTTAAGTAAGGAAAAGCACGTTATTAAAGGAGAGAAATAGGCCCTTCCCTTTCCTTTCCACGTATAAAGAACTTTGTTTTTTAGAGTATTATATCAAATACTCTAAAGTCACTTTTTATCCACAAGGCAATAATTGTAAAAGGGAGGAAAAAGAAATTGATAACAGATGTGGAGTGTGTGTACGCTGCGTGTGATTGAGGGAGATGAAGGCTGGCAGTAATTTATTTCTAACTTTAAAAAAATACCATCTTAGGAGCTTACTTGGTGCCTGAGAGCCTCTCAGCAAACATTTCTCTGAATCTTAAAGACATTTGTTATCCACAAATCCTTTTTTTAAAGCAAACCTGATGTTATTGGAAGGATGTTTTCAAATACCGATAGTTTTATGAAACATATTCTTGGAGGCAGAAAAATAATGTAGTAATACAAAATAAAATATTTTTCTTTGACTTTTCCTTCAAGAATATCACTGGAAAACTTCTTTGGAGCTGTATGTTTCTTGGGCCTTGAAGACTGTCTTCAACTGTCAAGAGAACTCTTCAAAAGCTGGATGAACCACCCAGAGAATGAGTAAGAGTAATATTGTAATTGACCTTGTGTTTGTCCTGTCTCAGCACCATCAGTTCCTCTACCTTTTTGATGCTCTCACTCTGGGAGTGATTATTTTTGTTTTCACTAGGTTAATCCCTCTCTCCTACTATTTTTTCAAGTATCCTTTTTTTTAAACTGTCTAATGTAGGTCTATGCATAACAGTACATTCGAATTTATACAGTAATTGTCACCCAGTGCCTGTCATTGCCAGTACCTTTTTCTCTGTGAGTTTGCTGTCTCACTGAGACTAAGACTCTATTATTTGGGTTTTATTATATTACCTCTAATATATCACCTCAGATAGACTCTTAGGAAATGTGATAATAAGATATAAGACCAAACATTATCAGCATATATTACCATTTATACTATTCTAATGTACTTCTCCCTTAAAACCATTAGTTTCTAAACTAATTTGATGATCTCATTTCAGAAGAGTAAGACTAATGACAGTTCCCACAGTTGCCTTTCTAGATCCCTCCTTTTGATCTTTATATCTGAGATCTCAACTTTTTTTCTAGATGTATAGTTGTAGACAAACATAGCTTAATGGCTATGAGAAATATCATTGCATATTATACTTTACAGAATACCTTATCCAATTAAAACTGTGATTCTATGTTATGGCATTGCCTTGGGAAGTGATAAAGAATGGGACTTTTTATTAAGTATCTACACCAATAACACAAAAGAAGAAGAAAAGATTCAACTTATTTATGCAATGAGCTGCAGTAAAGACCCATGGATACTTAACAGGTGATTATGATCAACTCACCTTGAAATTTCCTGATGGGCCCTGGCAGGGTGGTTCAGTTGACTGGAGAGCCATCCTGGACACCAAAATGTTGTTGGTTTGACTCTTGGTCAGGAAACATACCTAGGTTGTGGGTTTGGTGCCCAGCGTGTGTGGGAGGCAACTGATTGATGTTTCTCTCTCACATTGGTGTTTCTCTCTTTCTAAAATAAATAAAAACATATCCATGGATGAAGATTAAGGATATGTTTTTATTAAGGATTATTAAGGATTAAAAAGTTTCCTGGTAGAAGAATGCGATTAATTAACCAAAGGGAGAACTGTGCATCATTAACTTAGAATTATACAGGGTTGTGATTCCATTTATTTAAATTAACTTTTTATATTGGATGACTTTTATGTATTTATTTTTTGCAAACACATTTTTTTAGATTTATGGAATATGCTATCTCTACATCTCCATTCAATTTTAATGACACAAATATAATTGAAGTTGTGGCAGCATCTGAAGTTGGCCGGTATGTCGCAAAAGACTTTTTAGTCAACAATTGGCAAGCTGTGAGTGAAAGGTAAGAAGGAAATGTGAGACCACCCTTTCATTTAGGTCTCAGGTTTGGTGCTAGAAGCCCAGCTTTAGTCTAGCTAGGTCACAAAAGTCCTTCACACAGGCTAGAAAAGTGGTGATGTTTCCCTGCATTCAGTCTCACCACAAACTGTCAGTGGGATGGAAGAGAAGGTCAGTTACCCTCAGTTTTGGCTCTCTGTGTGAAAACAGATTTGCATGGGATAGTCGTATATCACCATTTCCCTATTGTACCCACTAAGAAGTTTGAAATACAGATCAGAGCAAGTCACGTTTTTTTGGTATGCACACATATCATCTGTCCATCTATTGTGTGAAGTACATCACCACATCATTAAGAAACAACAATGCCCATTATTACTTCAGTCTAGATGTTGCTCACATGTTTAACTTGTCACATTCCCTTTATATATCTGGGTTCCATATTCTTGAACTTTTTAATATTTCTCATTATTTAAGATTAGTATATTTTTTTTCTAACCTACCTATTGGGTAAAATATATATTGATGTGCAAATATTAGACTTCATGCCCTTGATGGCTGGTCTTTCTAGAACACTATTTAATCATACATGCCTCATGATCACATACTGTAGAGTTAGCAGATACAGTATAGCCAACAGTTCATGTCCAAACGCCTGCAAAGTTGGAAGATACTTTTTATAAATAAATTCTTTTGAACCATTTACTGGCTCACCAGTAGAATATACATAAGCTACTCACATATTGAGAAAATTGCCTTTATCTCCTGTTTTAAATTATTTATCATTCTAGGTTTATTACTTCAGAAGGCCTTATGAATTCCTTAAGTTTCCTGGGATCCCTAAGGCTTTGGGTAAATGGTGTTTATATTTTTGCTAAAAAATCATTAAAGATAATCCCCTCCTTCCTAGGTCCTACTTCTCACTTGCGATATAAATCAGAACTTTTTCCATAGGTCCCCTTGCTCCATGACGTTTCAGAGATGCCAACCTCACAAGCTTGTCTGTTAGCGCCTCTCATCTTCCCCTGGAGCTTATAACAAAAGCTCCAGCCCCAGGCTCACTCTGGGTCTGAAGTGCCTGGCTTCGCCAGGTCTGTGAAGCCATCTGCCCTCTTGCTGCCCAAGGTCATTCACTACCACTACAGATCTTGACTGTTCTCTTCCAGAACGTTCTGCTGAACAACCTAGTAGTGATTTTGTAATTAAAATGTTGAGAGAACAGTCTCTAAGAAATATGGCACGATGTGCCTGAAGGCCTTGTAATCAGCACAGGCTGTCACATTCTCCGTTCCTTTGGAAGTACTGCTGGACCCTGCGCCAGACACGGGTTCACAGTCACTTCCAGGCTTGGTATTTACTAGTTCCTGGCACTTGGTGTGTATTCATAAGTGCTAAGGATTGTTATGTATTGTTGTAGTGGCTCAAGGTGATATGCTACCTGTCAGCCACAGGCCATATTCACACTAAGCACAAACCAGACACTTTCTAATGCGGCAGAGCTTCTGAATCGCCTGGAATGGCTAAGTAACCTAAGACTACCAAGCCCATCTAACTGTTTAAAATCAGAATCTGCCCAAATACTGTGGGAAATCTGTACCTTTCACTTGCTTTCCAGGGGACTCCTGTATCACTTAACATGGAACTAGATGACACTAGATTTAAAAACTATCTAAGGCTGATAACCACTAGCTAACATGTGGATATTTAAATTTAATTTAATTACAGTTAAACATACTTTATAATTCATTTCCTTTGTTGCACTAGCCCTGTTTTAAGTGTTCCGTGTGGCCAGTAGCTACATAGACATCAAACATTTCCATCACTGCTGAAAGTCTGGTTGGGCGGCATTGCTTTCAGGGGTAAACCAGCCCTCGGGTCAGTTTCTCCTTCCTCCGTGTACCACACACAGCACACATGCCAATTAAGCTAACTCCCCAAAATGTTTCGAGCAACCCATAGGAAAGGTTGCCCTTAATTTAAGGGACCTCAAGTGTGTTTTAATTTTTATTCCTCAGAAGAACACTTTTCTGCTTTTACAGAACAGGAATGTGTTGGCAGCACTCTGAAAAATGCATTGTCTGGGAATTTATTTAAATGATCTACATAACTTTATTAAATAAGAATAGAGAAGAAATTTTAAAACTTTAAATGGGTGTTATCCTTATCCCTAGAGAAGTTCCTAAAAGACTAAGTGCATGAACTTCTAAACCATTGCTTGAATATTTTTCTTTCACACACACAAATGCTATGCTCATGAAATAGATGCCTATTTTGGCTGTGGCAAATTTATCTCAGTTCACTTTTCTTGCACATAAGTGTCTGGTATTAAAGGTCTTTCAGATTCAAATAAATGTGTTTTCTACATTTAATACATTTATTTTTAGGGTTCAATTTATATTCACCAGTCTTGCTGAATTTTATAAAGGATTTTGTTTAAATAGACAGCAATAATGTTTAGAAATTGTTAGAAGGAAATAAATAAAAATTTAAAAATTAATAATTAAAATATGATATAGTAAAAATGGCATAAAAATATTTGCCTCTTTGTACACCAGACTGTCATTTACTAAACAGTTTTATTTGACATGAAGATATGTATGACACCTGTCTTCATATGATGATTAATGTAGTATAAAAGTATAAGTAAATAAAAGCTTTTGACAAATTGAGTTTTACATTAATAATATAGAAAGGATTTATTTTAGATTTGCTAAAAATGTAACTGATCACTTGCAAGCTGGTACTGAAATTAGTGTTTCTCTGGTATGTCCACTGAGTAGCATGCATGGAAGATGTTAGTAAGCTTTCTGTTAACAAGAAGACAATAGCCCAATAAGTTTGGAAACTATTTGTTTTAACCCCAACTTTTGCAAATTCACAGTGTATGTGAGCTTCATGAAGGCTCCAAGAAGCCCTGTAGATGGAAATCTAGAGTTTTCCATAGACTTTACCTAGGACCTTACATCTGTAGTCCTGCTATATACTATACAGGGTAATGTAAACAACATGTCATTTTGCTAGTAGATCAGTTGTATCAAGAGAAAGACAGATGAGAATGTCCTTCAAACCTCTCATTTGGAAACGGAACTGGAACAACATCTATTCATTGCTTGCCTATGAACATTTAGGCCTTGGTTTCCTCTTCTATAAAATGAAAGATATGTATTTGATTAATCTAAAGTTCTTTCTAGTAATAACATATTTTGGTTTTTCTATGCCAAGGCACAGTTAGATTAAGCTGTTGCTGGGGATAGAAAGTGATTAGAATGCAGAGATGAATCGGGCTTTGGGGATTCAAAAGGAAGAAAGGGAGCTGAGTAAAATTGGAACAGGCGGAGTTGGAAAAAGTCACCTTCCACATGGAAGGGCTGAAAGACTGACTTGGTACTGGTCACGGTCACTGGCTGGAGCTGAGGGCACTAAGGAGGAGAGAGGGCAGATCAAGTGTGAAGTTGAGCACACGGCCAATAGCAGTTCAGGAACATCTGCTCCCATCAACCAGGCCCAGGTATCTTCTCAGGAGGCCTCACCTGAAAGTATATTTTGGAGTATTTGGTTGAATAGAACACCTTTAGCTTGGTCCTGCCCTCACTCCCAGTTGCAGGCACTGCACGGGTTGCAGAGGAGTAATTAGTTCACTCTTGGACCACAGATGGTCCTCTGAGCACTGATTTAATGGAGGAAGCTCCACTGACCTCCATCAGGTTACTGGAAAACCAGTATGTACATGCAGATGTGGATAGAGTCTATGGAAGAATGTATGAATGGAGATGGAACAATGGGATTTTTGTGGCTTTTTATTGAATGTGGTAGAAATTATATTTGCACTCTGATCATCCTTGATAACTGGCTTTGGCTTTCTTAAATCAATGTGGATTTCAAAGCCTACAGGAAAACCCTAGCTTTATTTGAATATATAATATAAGGTATAATCAGCTTCAGACTCAGCTGGTCTGAAATGAATCTTACCCTTTTCTTCAACCAAACGCATGATTTCTCCTCCAAATATTGTTATATTGCCTAAAGTCCCAAGCTTGAAACCTGCACTTATTTTCACTTACATCGTGTTGTATTTTACAATAAGAAATAGAGAGTTGAAAAGGCTATATAGGAGCACCAGGGAACTGGGAAAAATGAGATGTTGGAGTGGACCCATTCCCATCCAGTCTGTCGCTGTATAGACTGGATGTCTTGGTGCCTCCATGCTTGCCACAGGAAGCAGACTGAGCAGGGAGAGGGAGAGGAGGGAAAGGGAAATGTGAGAAAGGAGAGGGGCAGAAGGTGAGCCAGACTAGAGTACCCAAATCACTGTGTCCACGCTGGCATTGAATTCTATCAATACATTTAAAGGGGTAACTAGGCTGACACCCACTGGTTCTTGTCTTTATGGTGATTAGAATGCATTTGACTACTTGTGAGATAAACTGTTTGTAAAGTATATATTTTTGTTCAGTAATATTTCAAAAAGATTGCTCTCCCCACAAGAGCAACAAATCCTCTCTGTCTCAAAAATATCCTGAAGCTTGCAAGACCAGGAAGGAATGAGGTGTGCGAGGGGCTCAGATACTTGCCTCAGCACGCATTATCTCACTTACTGTCCAGAACAGTGCTTCTAACTCGATGTTGTTCCCCATTTTTACAGTTTAAAAGTGACCCAAGGCAACTTCAGATTGAGCCCTGCCTCTTGGGGTAATTTTTCTTTTGGGTCTGCTAGAAAATCACACATTTATCACCCTAGATAGTTTTCCACCTTTTTCTAAAGGTTGGAAACTTGGGTTTTTTGCAAATTTTGCCAAGTTTCTTGAGTCATTTCACAGGCTTTTTATATCTGGCCAATAAAAATGAAGAACTAAGAAATATTCCCACTTTCCCCACAGAAACAAGTTTGCTTGTCTGAATTACATGTAGATTGTCTCTTGTTCTCCACTTTGCTCAAGTAGATGCAGTTCACATTATAGCTGAGAACGTAAAAAGAACAAAAGCAGTGTTGTCTCTCACCCTTGTTTGTATATTATGCCAACATTAATCTCACGATTTTTAATTTCAAGTAAACATTTTTGAAATAAATCAGTTGTGTGTATTAACTATCAAGGCATGTCAGCCATTTTTTGTTCTGTCCATATTGACTCTATTTTAATTCTCTTTCTTTTTTTAATGCATCCAAAAGTCTTTATTTACTTTTAAAGCTACAACACCACTTTGGGCAGGTATGTATCTGCTTTCTCTATAGCAACACTTTGTGGCTTTTTAAAAGATGATTCTCCCTGGGTATTCAGGAACACTGAACTAAGGAGGAAGTTTCAGTGACCATGCGTGTTTGAGGGACCCTAGATAGAGCCAGGAACTTAGCCTTGAATGATCATTAACATTTGGAGAATCTCAGACGATATGGCTCCTCTCTCCAAAAAAACATATGCAAACACAAAATTTTAAATGAGTTTTCAGGGTACTTTAGTCAGAGTTTCTGAAACTGATCCCACATTAACCACTGTTTTTTTAAGAGGTATAATTTGTATATTTATTTACTCCCTTACAAATTTTCTTAATTTCGGGTATGTGACACGTATTTTAACCACTTCATTTAAAAAGATAAAAACAGTTGTCAGTGTTATTGTTTTGAATAAGAGCTTTTAACACTTAAGTAAACTATAAACTGTATTACACAAATCAGTGTTAGCACTAAAAAGTATTTATAGTTTAACAGATTTTCTATTAAAAAATGAAGGTAAATTAGTTCATACATATTTTCTCTTAGATTTTGGAGATAAAAATTAAAAGGGGCTATATACTCAGCATTTTTCTGGCAGAGAAAATATAGCTTTGTCTTGCAACACATTTCCCAACCCTGATCAGCATCTTGTTGTTTTGCAGGTATGGAACTCAGTCATTGGTTACGCTAATGTATATAATAGGGAGAACCATAAGTACAGATTTACAGATCATGGAGGTAAGTACTTTAGATATTGTGGATTATAATAATTTGGAAGCCACTTTTTCATGTCATTTGGAGTTGCTAAAATTAAAAATAATATGCTTATCTGAAGTATTACATTCTGTGTTCCCCTTGGTGCTATTATAACTGTGCACAAGATTTTTTTTTTTTTAATTCTTTCTTGCTCTTGAGGGTTGGATATCATTCTTTTTCACTTGGATTACTGCAGTAGATTATGGCTCGGGCTCCCCGCCCCAGGCTGGTCTGGCTCCATGCATTCTTCACACTGCTGCCGAACATTGCCCTGCTCCCAAAGCTTCAGTAGCTTAACAGTTTTGAGGAAAATTTAAAACCTTTTCATTAGCACATGAAGTCCTTAATAAGCTGGCCCCTACCTTACTCCATGACTTCATTTTTGCCCACCTCACCACTGAATATCAGAAAGCAAGAGAGACAGACACCCACAAACACTTTTCCTCCAGCTGTACTTTACCGTGTAATAGATTTTCTGAAATTATCCTGTTGCACATTTTCTAGATTTCAGAAACACTCTACCTTCCCTCTGGGGTGCTCTCCCCAGCCCTGTCCTTGACTGAACAGTTCCTAATCATTCTTTAAGACCCTGCTCCCACCACCTATTCCAGGAATTTTTATGAACTGATTTATACCCTTTCTTCCTCCATAATCCCAAATCATCCTATCAATATTTTCATCATAGCACTTAGCATATTATAAAGTGAACAGTGTATAAATACGTCTACTTTATCAAAATGAGCTCCCTGAGGACTGAGACCATATTTCAATTTTATCTGTGTTCTACAACCTAATATGGGGCTTGCTTTTCTTTATTCTGGACTGAACTTCTTAGGCAGCCATTCTCCACCTGGAGGCCAGCATAGCTCCAGGCTTATGATCCTCAGCACCCTCATTTGTAGAAGGAGGAAACCTTTCTCACCCAGCTTCAAGTTCCAGCCCTGAGGGAAGTGCTCTGGTTGGGCCTACCTGGGTCACTTGCACCAATCACTGGGTCCAGAGGGAATGAAACACTCTGATTGGCTTAGCCTGGGTCATGTGCTCATATTTGGAACCAGCCCCATACAAACCACAGACTCTGGGATAGGGGAGGGGTAGTTCTGGAAAGAAAAGAGGAATCCTATCACCAAGGTAAACTGAAGGGGAAAAGCTAATGTTTACAAAAAGCTACACACCCACAAAATAAAACAGGAGTAAAATATAAATACAACATTTACACATCCAGTAGCATAGGCAAAATTAGAAAGATTTATAATACCGAAGGTTAGCAAAGATGTAAGGCAACTAGAACCCTCTCACCCTACTGGTGGGAATGTAATGTGGTTCAACAACTTCAGAAAACAGGCAATATTTTAAAATGTTAATTAGATGTATGTGACCAACAATTCCACTTTTAGGTTTTTACTCAAGAAAAATGAAAACCTATATGTTCACACAAATACTTGCACCTTAATGTTCATAGCTGCTTTATTCACGTTAGCCAAAAACTGGAAACCATGCAAGTGTCCTTCAATAGGCAAAATGACAAGGAAAATGTAATATATCCACACAGTGGAATACTGCCCCACAATAAAATTTTTAAGAAAGGGAACCAAGTTTGTGTAGCAACATGGATGAATCTCAAGATGATTATGCTAAGTAAAGGAATACAGACACTTTCCAGGAAATGCAAACTAATCTATAGAAACAAAAGATAAATCAGCGGTTGCCTGGGACAGAGGGAGGGATGGCCTGAAAAGGGCCTGAAAACACGTCTGTGGGTGATGCCAATGGGTGTGTCTTGATGGTAGCTATGGTTTCACAGGTGTATACAAAGAGTGAAGCTCAACTTGTACACTTTAAGCGGATAGAGTTTATTGTACATAAATTTTATTGCAATAAAGCTGATTATATATTTTTTAAAAAATGCAAGAGTACAAGTTAACCAGGGCCTGAAACTATATTAATAAAAATAGAAAGGGGTTCGTGTAAATAACAAAGGAAATTCAACTCCCCTGCCACAGCAAGTAAACAAATAAATGCGTAGGTTGTAAAGGCCGGAAATTTGATCCTGAGCAAGAAAGAGAGAAGCAGTGAGTCAAGCTGCAAGTTATGTAGTTGTTAGAATGAGAGAGAGAGGATGAACCGCTAAATCCCAGAGGAATTAATCTTTGTTTCAGTTGGGCTTGCCTAAGGCTGAGCTGTCAGGACCTGATTTATGGGGACTTCCTGGACAAGAGAGTTCAGGGCACACCCAGCAATGCTGGAAGGGAAGCTCCTGGAATCAAGACTGAGTTTGTGTGGGTGTCTTCTAAAGTACATCTGTTTGTCTTTGTCTCCATAGCAGGCAGTTTTGTTGTTTAATGAATGAATAAAGGTTATGTAAATTGAGCAGTTTTCAAAGTTTGAAAAGTCTGTAGTCACTGATAGTTTATAAAAAAATGCAAAAGTGGATTTAGCAGTGATTAAATTTTTGCAATTTTAAAAACAAGTTAGCTATTATAAAAATCCTTGTCAAAAACCTATTAATGCCCAACAGTCTTACTATAATGTATTAATTCACATGATAATATCAAAAATAATTACTAATAAGAGGATGAAAAGAAAGTCACACGAGTCCCTTCTCCTTCTCTTCCAATACAATTTCTGTACACCCTTTGCTGCTTTTGCTCTGTTCCTTACACTCTGCCCTACTGGAGGCTGGTCTCACTTGTGTTCTCGAGGGCACAGGAAACTGCACCTAGAACACCAGAGACCCTCAGTCCCCTCCCACTCACTGCAGGAACATAATCATGTGTTCCTGTGGGCATGTGGTTCCCACTGCTTGACAGGTGTGGACAGGTGTAGGCAATGGTGGGAGGTTTTTCTGGTTCTTTAATCTACTTTTTCTAGAACCTTCTTCTTTTACATTGTAAGTAGCCTTGATAGCCCTATTACTACTCAATTCAAGTGCATTAGGGTATAAGTGATATTTTGTGAGCTGGCATGGTACACTGTCATCTCTCATGTTCTGAGTTCTAATTCATTGATGGAGAAACAAACTTGGAATATAACTAATAAGTCAATTGAGGTCTGGCTTGTACATAATATTGCATATGTTCCTATGGCTGAATGTTTGACCCAATGAAGGAATTTAGCCAATGTACAAATCCACTATCTAAATATTCTTAAATAAAAGTTAACATCTGTAAAGACACAAATGTTGCATGCCAGTTTTGAGCTTTGAAAGTTGCAGTTTCTTTTGAGATGAGAAAAGATTTCCCTGGATCTCTGTCCACAAATCTTATCTAATATCCAGTATGCAGTCAGTATATCTTTACTGAGCACCTACTAGGTGCTTGGGGAATAGAACAGTGAATAAAATAGATGAAAGTCCCACTTCATGGAGCTTCCAGTCTACATCTGATTCTTCAGGGTAGGTGGTCTTGACAGATTTCTACCCATTCCAGCTGTCATCAGCCTTTTGCAAAAGCATGTTGCAACTTAGCATGAACTCTATCTTGTTTTGTCTAAATGAGAAGTTAGATTGCCTGATCATCTCTTTGTCCTTTCAGCTGCAGCAGTTTTTCAGTCCCATGTTGGAGGAGCACCAGAAGCTCACAATTCATGCCAAATTACAGACAATAAAGAACGAAAATCTGAAAAACAAAAACCAAAGTGCCAAGATAGCTGCATGGCTACGAAAAAACACATAATTTAGTGGCCACTTTTGGCATTCCTCTTGCATATTATAAGGTAGTTTGTTGACAGTTTTGTCTTCCAGCACTGTGTGAGACTAGAAAGCCACATGTTTTGTTGTTTGTATTGCAGTCACATTTACGACTCAGAGTCCTGTTCCTTGTCACTCTGGCTCTGAGGCTCAGTGATTGCTGAGGGTTTTGCCAGCACTGCTGTATTTCTGTGGAAGATTTCACTTCAAGTTGGGCTGTTAAACCACAGAATTTACTTTAAATAACTTGTAAAAATTTTACCTTAGAAAGCCTTGTCTTGCTTATTCTGTCATGAAGGCCAGTGGAATAGTAAATCATGGGCTAAATGAGCACATTCTTTTTTGAGGGAAGTACTGATCTGCAATACTCTAGAGTTTATTTAGTTCAGTATTTAAAATAATAATGAGAAAATAACACACCGGTGTGAAGAAACAGAAACCAGAAGAATAATATTCCCAAAGAAAGGCCGAAGAAGAGCAGGTTTTAAAAAGAAGGAACCAGACAATTTCATCAGGCACGTGAAATGCCCTGAAGGCAAGAAGTGTGTCTGCTGCCCCTTTCTCTCTCCCCAGGGTGCGTAAGGTTTTGTGCCACACTTTACTGGCTACTGAATTTATGATGTCACAAAAAGACCCAGGAGTGCAGGATCCATGAAATGCCTTCAGGCTTGCTGTTGTTAGAAGCCAGACTGGAGAGGAGGGCTCTGCTCTGCCTTGCAGCTCTTGACTCTTCGCCTGTGGGAATGGACATTCTTTTAGCCAAAGTTTATGAGCAAAAATAATGATGTCAACAGACAACAGCAATTATGGGCTAATGTTCAGCATAAAAGGAAATGGTCAAATAAAGAAACCTGGAAGTAAAAGGCATAATCTTTTCAGCTTTGCACTTGGGATCAAGTTTGAAATGTGGTTGCATTTGGCCAAATTGAACTTACTTGTAGTGCGGACAACTTTAAACATTTTCATCAGTCACACTTAATCCTCTCACATCTGAAACAATCAGGACAGCTGAGGCAAATCATTCTACTCTAGAGTTTGTGTATATATAATTTAATTCTTTGTTCTAAGTTAGATTTTGTTTTTGTAGAATGGGGATTTTGTAGAACAGATCTCCTATCTACCTCAGAGTGATAATATAAAGACTAAAGAATACATCAATTAAAGGCCTTTAAATATGTTATATGAGCTCAAGACAATGGGATCTAAGGTCTCCCCCTCCCTATTTCTTATATAATTTAAGGAACCACAAATTAAAATGCACTACAAAAGTTTACTTGCATATCCACTTCACAAGAAGATGCTCCCTGAGTGGGTGTGGCCGTCTGTGAGACTTAGCCATGAGGACAAGCCCAAGCGCAGTCTACTCAGATTTGACTGTGGGGCACAGGTCAGAAAGGTTTTCCTTTAAATTTAGAAATTTAAAATTTAAGCAATCAAATACCCCCTTGTCTTCAAATTGCTGTGCATGAGATATCTTCCTATGGTTTCTTAAACATTCTTTCCTGCATTCTGTATTTCATACAGAAATATTTCCTGTATTTCCTCTGATCATCAGTCTCATCTTTTGATAACCTTGTCACATGTCCTTTCACATGCTTTTCTTTCTCCTCTTCCTCTCCTTCACTTCCACCTCCTCCCTTTCTCCTTTGGGCTCCTCTGTCTTCCTTCTCTGTTTCCAGTGACCTCTGCCTGGTGTGCATGTCCTTGGTCTTCCCACCCTACCATGTTCTCATCCCCCCAAGGGCAGTTGGAGGCTAACACTTGGGGCCCCACCAGGCTCTGATGCCTGCTGTTGGGTGATGCCAAGCACTGCCTGAACCTCCTGAGAAGTACATACATTGGCAGGGCTCCCTGGACCATCATTTGAAAATTATAGCCCTGTTCTATTTTAGTTCTGTAGTCATTAAAACAGTGCTGAAAATGTTTATCCAAAATCAAATGCTCAAATATTTGGTTAATAGTCCTCCCTCTAAATATGAAAAGGATTTTTGAATAATGCACATTTTTTTCTGACTTGGACAAAGCCAGTTACTCCAGACAAGAATCACATTTATTATATTGTACCTTATACTTAATATAAAAGGAAGTAATTACTGATTGATTACTGTGATAGTAGTAAGTCAGAGAGTGATACTGAGGCAGGTTTATCTAAATGGTGTAAATACTTTATTCACTAATAAGCCATCTTATTAGCACCCCAACTATAAAACAATTTCTCTTTATACTGTTCATTCTAAGAAAAGTTAACAAGATGTATGATGTCCTCATGATTTTTTTCAATTTGGTCATTAGAAATTAAACTTTTCCTCACAATCCCATGCTTCTTTTCTGCTCAGACACATTCAGTAACTTAACATTGTTGATTTTGAGTGAAAGAACAAATGCTTTAGTCTTGAAGACTCAAGATCCTCTGTAATTTAGAACCCTGGGGCCAATCTGTACAGCAAATTATTCCAAGGAACAGATGAAGCAAAATAAGGTGAGATTGAAAAGGGAGGTCTACTTGATTACTTTTCCTTTTCACCTCAGTAAATGCTGTCTTTGTTCCAGCCAAACTTTAGCGGGATTAATTTGTCCAAAGCAAAGTCTAAAGGGGCCTCACAACTAAATATAAGTGCCCCCCCACACACACACAGTTGTGTAACATGGTCGGCAGTATTTGGAACCATAAATATATTGTCTCCAGTTTGATCTTCTAGTTCAACAAAATTCAGCAAACAATCTTCAAATATGCATATTTAGGAGTTATTTGGACTCTTCCTATTCTTTTCACAAAGTGGTCAGTCCTAAACATGAGACAGAGCAAGGACAGATTCTATACCAGTGGGAACCAAGAGGGAGCAGTGCTGGCCCATAGCCTGGAATGAAGTGGAAGAGCTTGTGTGAGGCAAAGAGGGAGTCCACGCAGTGGGAGCAGCTTGGCATAGTATGTCAGAGCCCAAGAAGGGTGAGTTGGGTGACACACAGTGCAGAGAAGTGGCTTACAACATGAAGGGTAGGAGCCAAACAGGGTAAGGAGGACATCCATGCAGGGCAGCCACCAGCATGAGCGGTCACAGCCCAAACAGGGTGAGAGTGGGGAGTCCAAGTCCTGATGGATGAAGAGGAGATCTAGACCAGGGGTGTGTGGCCCAGCATGAAGTATCAGAGCCTGAGGAGGAGGGGAGGGTGAGGAGGAAATCCACATGGGTGGGGGAGAGGCGGGAACGGGAACTTGGATACCACAGGGTTATGAGTCAAATAAGAAAACATATAAGTGGTAATGGGATCCAGGTTTCTTACTGTTGAAGAAGAGAGAAGCAGATATTCAAAAAGAAAAACACTAGAATGAACCCTTTGTTTTGGGATTAGAATCGAAAGTATTGATGTGAACAGATCTCATAGCTCTCAATATATGGATAGATTACACATATGGATGTAAATGTGTTTGTAGACATATCTTGCTCTTTATATAGATATGTAGTAATAGCTATATATATATGGGTATATATATGGACATAGATATATATTAGATATAGACCCTAGCTTTTCAACCAAGAGAGCCTGAAAGCAGCAACATGCTAACAAAAATGAGCACAGTTAGTATCCACATCTTGGCTTCTCAATGCCATGTTCTGCTAAAAGAACCAGGGTTTTTCCCTGACCAGTGTGGCTCAGTTGGTTGGATGTCATCCCATAAAGTGAATGGTTGCTGGTTTGATTCCCAGTCAGGCATTTGCCTGGGTTGTGGGTTTGGTCCTTGGTCTGGGCATGTGCAAGAGGCAACTGATGGATGTTTCTGTCTTATATCAATGTTTCTCTCCTCTTTCTCCCTTGCCTCTCTCTAAAAGTAAATAAATACAATCTAAAAAATAAAAATTTTAAAAATTAAAAGAAACAGGATCTCTTGAGAAAATGGGTGATTTCAGGGCTGGGACAGGAAAGGGGGAGTTTGAGATGGAATATCTTTTTGTAAAAGACAAGGAATTCCTCAAAGAATGATGGGGAGATATCAAAGGGCACAAAAGGGCACAAAAGGCCAGCTTAAAGGGGACCCCATTAGTCAAATCTAGGAAAATTTGAGTGTTGTAATAAAGACAGTAATAGAATAAAATATGGATTCATGAGTCTATACTTACATGTCTAAGTAATGAATAAATTGAAATTTTGGTGAGGAAAAGATATATACATAATTGCAATGTAACTTTCCTCAAAATATTGATAAATTGCAAAGGGAAAGTAATTTGCAGTAGAAAACTGGGCAGACATCACCTTAATCAATAGTTCAATGTGAATATTGTCACAGTGGGATAAAAAATTTGTTCCATTTCATGAAATGACAAAAATACAGCATCACTTTGTTATGTCCCTGACAATTCTGCATAATATGAATCTAATCATGAGGAAGCATCAGACAAACTGAGTTACATGCCAGGAAATATTCTTCAAAAGTGTCAAGGTCATGAAAGTTAAGGAAGGATGGAAGGCTGTTTTAGGCTAAAGATTAAAGATACATGACAACAAAATATAACATAATTCTGAACTGGATTCTTTTGCTATAAAGGACACTATTGGGACAACTGGAAAAATGCAAATGGAGTGTGAGAATTAGGTACTAGAAGTGTACCAATGTTAAATTTGTGACTTTGATGGTTGTTTTGCATGTAGGAAAAAATTCCCTGTTGTAGGAAATACACATCAAGGGGTGAATGGGGCATCATGTATCATGACTTAATATTAATGATGCAGAAAAACATATTTTTACTGTAAATATAACTTCTCTATAAATTTGTAATTAAATACATTAAAAATAAATTTTTTATTTACTGCAAAGTATTTTTCTTTCAAATCTTTTTTCTTCTTTCAAACTTTGGTAATGGCCAAATCCACTGTCCTGAAGTTATCAATTAACTATTTCAATAAGCACAAAATGAAAACACAGTTCGTCCCCAAAGAATTAATTTTTATTTTTTTATTATTCAAGTACAGTCGTCTCCATTTCCCCCTCACCATTCCCCCCATGCCCCACTCCTCCCCACCTCCCACCCTTGATCCTACCCCCTTTGGCTTTGTCCATGTGTCCTTTATACGTGTTCCTTGATGACCCTTCCCCCTTTTCACCCCATTATCCCTTCTCCCCTCCCCTCTGGTTACCATCAGTCTATTCTTTATTTCAATGTCTCTGGTTCTATTTTGCTTGCTTGTTTGTTTTGTTGATTAGGTTCCACTTATAGGTGAGATTGCGTTATGGTATCTGTCTCTCACTGCTTGGCTTATTTCACTTAGCATAATGCTCTCCAGTTCCATCCACCTTGTTGTGAAGGGTAGGAGCTCCTTCTTTCTTCCATGTAGTATTGCATTGTGTAAATGTATCACAGTTTTTTGATCCATTCACTTACTGATGGGCACTTCACTTACTGATGGGCACTTAGATTGTTTCCAGCACTAGGTTATTGTAAACTGTGCTGCTGTGAACATTGGGGTGCATAGGTTCTTTTGAATTGGTGTTTCAGCATTCTTAGGGTATAATCCCAGCAGTGGAATTGCTGGGTCAAAAGGCAGTTCCATTTTTAGATTTTTGAGGATATTTGGTTTTCCACAGTGGCTGCACCAGTCTGCATTCCTACCAACAGTGCACTAGGGTTCCCTTTTCTCCACAGCCTCACCAACGCTTGTTTTTTGATTTGGTTATGATGGCCATTCTGACAGGTATGAAGTGGTATCTCATTATGGCTTTAATTTGCATCTGTCTGATGGCTAGTGATGCTGAGCATCCTTTCATATGTCTCTGAGCACTATGTATGTCCTCCTTGGAGAAGTGTCCATTCAAGTTCTTTGCTCATTTTTTAATTGTGTTGTTTGTCTTCCTGGAGTGGAGTCATGTGAGTTCTTTATATATTTTGGAGATCAAACCCTTCAAAGTATCACTGGCAAATATATTTTCCCATACAGTTAGCTCCCTTTTCATTTTGCTGATGTTTTCTTTAGCCATGCAGAAGCATTTCATTTCAGCCACTATTTTCCATCTTAAACCAAAGGGACTAAAAAATTAAAATTAAAATTTATTTTTTCAAAATTAGGAAAGTTACATAAAGTTAAAATAAATGTAAATCATTAAACTTTCAAGTAAAGTTTATTGGAAATTTTTGTTTGTTTTTGTTTGGCCTGCTGAGAGGTTTTTATTTTTTTAATATATTTTATTATTATGCTATTAAAGTTGTCTCATTCCCCCCCTTTATTCTCCTCCACCCTGCACACCCCCTCCCACCTGTATTCCCCCCTTTACTTCATGTCCATGGGTCACATATATATATAAGTTCTTTGGCTTCTACATTTCCTACACTATTCTTAACTTCATCCTGTCTATTTTCTACCTACCATTTATGCTTCTTATTCTCTGTACCTTTCCCCCCTCTTTCCCAACCCACTCCCCCACTGATAACCCTCCATGTGATCTCCATTTCTGTGAATCTGTTCCTGTTCTAGTTGTTTGCTGAGTTTTTGTTTTTGTTTTAGGTTCGGTTAGTAACTGTGAGTTTGTTGTCATTTTACTGTTCATATTTTTATCTTCTTTTTCTTAGATAAGTCCCTTTAACATTTCATAGAATAAGGACTTCGTGATGATGAATTCCCTTAACTTGGCCTTACCTGGGAGGCACTTTCTCTGCCCTTCCAGTCTAAATGATAGCTTTGCTGGATAGAGTAATCTTGGGTGTAGGTCCTTACCCTTCATGACTTGGAATACTTCTTTCCAGCCCCTTCTTACCTGCAAGTTTTCTTTTGAGAAATCAGCTGACAGTCTTATGGGAACTCCTTGGTAGGTAACTGTCTCCTTTTCTCTTGCTGCTTCTAAGATTCTCTTCTTATCTTTAATCTTGGGTAATGTAATTATGATGTGCCTTGGTGTGTTCTTCCTTGGGTCCAACTTCTTTGGGACTCTCTGAGCTTCATGGACTTACTGGAATTCTATTTCCTTCATCAGATTGGGGAAATTCTCCTTCATTATTTGTTCAAATAAGTTTTCAATGTCTTGCTCTTCCTCTTCTCCTGGCACTCTTATGATTCAGATGTTGGAATGTTTAAAGTTGTTCCAGAGGTTCCTAAGCCTCTCCTCATTTTTTTAAAAATTATTTTTTTCTCACGCTGGCTGGCATAGCTCAGTGAATTGAGTGCGGACTGCGAACCAAAGTGTCGCAGGTTCGATTCCCAGTCAGGGTACATGCCTGGGTTGCAGGCCATGACCCCCAGCAACCGCACATTGATGTTTCTCTCTCTCTTTTTCCCTCCCTTCCCTCTCTAAAAAGAAATAAATAAAATCTTCTAAAAAAATTATTTTTTCTCCATTCTGTTCTGGTTGAATGTTTCTTTCTTTCTTCTGGTCCACACCATTGATTTGAGTCCTGGTTTCCTTCCCATCACTATTGGTTCCCTGTATATTTTCCTTTATTTCATTTAACATAGCCTTTATTTTTTCCTCAAATTTGCGACCATACTCAACCAATTCTGTGAGCATCCTGATTACCAGTGTCTTGAACTGTGTATCTAATAGATTGGCTATCTCTTTGTCATTTAGTTGTATTTTTTCTGGAGCTTTGATCTATTCTTTCATTTAGGCCATTTTTTTGTTTGTTTGTTTGTTTCAGCGTGCCTGTTTATGTAGTAAGGAGCTGAGCCTTAGGTGTTCACCAGGGTGGGGCAACCTGTGTCGCTGTGTCATGGTGCTGTTTGTGGGGGATGGGTCCAAGAGGGAACAGTGGTGCTTGCTCTGCTCTCTGTCAGATTTCAGTCGCTTCCCCCACTTCCCACAAGCAAATTGGGCCCTTCTGGTGCTGATTCCTGGATGGGTGGGCTTGTATATGTTCTAGGACCCTGTGGTCCTCTCCAACCAACTCTCCTGTGAGGCTGGGAGTTTCTTCCACTGTCACCTCAACTCTCACAGGTGTTTTCAATGAGAGATTTGAGACTTTATTTTCCCACACTGGAACCCTGGGCTGTGTGGTCTGTCTCCCTCCCCAGTTGTTCCTCCCAGTTTATCTGCATATGAATGTGGGACTGCCCACTCCACCAGCCACTGCCTTACCCACCAGCTGCCACCTTGCCATGAGTCCTCTCTGCTCGGCTGCCTGTCTCTGCCCCTCGTACTAGTCTGGATGAGTATTTCTTCTTTAATTCCTTGGTTGTTGGACTTCCATGCAGTTCAATTTTTCTGTCAGTTCTGGTTGCTTTTTGTTTTTAAATTTGTTGTCCTTCTTTTGGTTGTGAGAGGAGACACATTGTGCCTACCTACATCTCCATCTTGGCTGGAAGTCTTATTGGAAATTTGTAAGTTTGTGGCATTTATGCTTCTGAAGTTATTAAAACCTAAAACTGAACTCAGTCTTTGAAACATTTTTTAAAATATTTTATTTATTTATTTTTAGACAGAGGGGAATGGAGGGAGAAAGAGAGGGAGTGAAACATCAATTTGTGGTTGCCTCTTGCGCGCCCCCAAGTGGGGACCTGGCCCACAACCCAGGCATGTACCCTAACTGAGAATCAAACCAGCAACCCTTTGGTTTGCAGGCCAGCACTCAATCCAGTGAGCCACACCAGCCAGTGCTAAACTCAGTCTTTTGAAAAAACCCTATATATACATGGATAAATGTAACCTTGGAAAGTCATGATGGCAACAACTTGACTTAAGCCATACAGAGTAATGCCTAAATAATATATTGGCACTTCACACAACAAGTAATAAATGGTATATAAGTCTAGAAGTTGTAGAGCATACAATACCTGCTATATAGTTATATATTCTAAGTACTACTATCTTGATTTAATAAAAACTCTTTGCTAGATACATATGCCAGTCCTTTCGTTACTTCTTTCATTGGAGAAAAATCAACTAGATGAATGCAAATTACTTTGACTTGGGTGCTATAATTTTACTTCAAAATTCTAAATGGGATTTAGATGTATAAAATACCTCTAAAAATACAGCTTGATACTTCTGTTCTATTTTAAAAAATAATATCAGTATTTTCATGGGAACTTTTCCTATGCATGCTGTATCCTTAAAAATGTATTTTAACTTATTTATTATAACTTGTTTGCTGAAAGTTTATTTTGTGAGAAAAGACCACATATATATGTATGTGTATATATAACCCAGTATACATATATGTGTGTACATAAATAATGTGTGTATAAACACCTGCCTGTCCTAGGCTGAACTGCATGCTGATTTTCTTGATTGCCATGGAAAAGAAATAGCAGAATATTAACTAGGGCAAATCAAAGGCATCCTTTCTCTTTACTTTCTCTCACACACCATGCCACACTGCTGAAAGTGGGCTATTTTGATGACTTTTTGATGAATCCTGGACCTTAGGGGTTCATAGATATATATATATATCAGAGGAGTAAAGCATAGGGTTTGCAGGAGTTTCTTGTTTTTCTATCCTCTGTATAGTGATTACTCTGTTATTTAGAATGGCCCCTGACTTAGTATATTTTAGTTGGGATCAACACAATTTGTTAGTCCCATCAGTTCCTATAAACTTGAATAATTCTTTAAAATGCCAGGGGTCTCAGGCCCCATTTAAAATAATGTCCTAAGAATACCCCATAACAGAAAATAAGTATGTTTTCTTTCAGGCAGTGTTTTTGGACTTACCAATAGTGAGCACCAGGCCTTCCTAATTGCTAGCACGAGATGGTGGCTTCAGTATTTATGAGCCCCTGTGAGAGGTAAGGAGGACGAGAGTAATTATTTCTTTCTAAGTTTGATGTTCAAGTTCAGAGAGAAGTTATGACCTGTCTAACTCAAAGTAGCATAACAGAATAGAGATGTGATCAGCAGGAAATGGGTACTATCTGTTGAGTGTCCTCTACGAAGGTGTACTGATCTACGTGTCACTTTATCTCATCCTCAAAATAACCCTATGAGGCAATGTATCCCTTAGGATCCAGTCAGAAAAACAGAGACCAGATGATTTTTTGTTTGTTTGTTTTACCAAACAGATTTTAATGTTAGGGATTTGTTTAACAGCTATCAAGAAGTGAACATGCAAATGAAGACCCCTAAATTAGACACAGAAAATACTTCTCTTGCTTACGGCTGGAGAATAAAGAGCAAAGGTTGGAGTTACTAGAATGGAAGCTTGGACTAGGCAGCACAAGACTTTGTTTTGTCTGGTCCACCCTGATGTCCTCATTCCAAATCTCAGGATTTCATTCCTTTCCAGTCAATGCTCCAACTCTCACTGTAGAGATTTAGCAATGCTGTGAATTCAACTTACATTGTGATGATGCATTCTACAGAGTAGCTACCAGAATTAAGAGATTTTTTTAGAACTGCCTTTGAAGTTCTGGGGTTCTTTATCACTTGAGATGCTTACTTTTTTTTCCTGTAATCGTCCTATTCCATATCCTTGCAGTCACAGTGGTTAAACACAACAGCCAGTGGGTCCCAGAAACCACTTGCTTAGGTAGGCTCCCCATTGTAATCAATCACAGGTGATTACCTGATTACCCAGGGGTCAGCGCTGTGTCTTTAAGGACAGGGTGTGATCAGAGTCTCACCTTGAGATTCTGCTCCTTGGGAGTCAGCTGGTATCAGTCAGGGGCCAGTCAGGAAAACAGTGATCAGACCAGTTTTGTTTTTTTTTTTAAACTACGAGAACTTATTATAAAACATTGGTATATAAGGAACTGAAAAAGACAAAAGAGTAACACTGAGCAAACACCAAGATAGGAACTGCAAGAAATAGCTAACACTCCTAGGGCAGGGTCAACAAAGGGAAGGAATGGGTTATTTAAAATCCAGAAGCTGGTGCTGCTGCCTCAAAAGCTCAGAGAAAGGGGTCAGGTAGACCTTGAGGAGGGGAATGGCTTGACTGGTGCAGATGGTCCAGGAATTCAGATTATGGCTTCTTGGTGCTGGACCTGGACCTCTGAGGAGGTGGCTCTGGCCATGTGCTGTATCTGTGAAGAGGCACGCTAGGTTGGGCCTGGGAGGTTGGGGGCGTGGCAGCGGTGAATCTGAGCACTGGAATCCCCCAGCCACAAGTCAGTGATAAGGGTCACTGGTGAGGTGGTGGTGCTAGAAACCGGAAGCAAGTAGCAAGTAGCCAGCACCTTCTCCCTCCTCCAGTTTTCCGTTGCCCCTCCATGCCCCCTGTTGCTAAAGCGGAAATGCCGTTTGCAGCGTCTCAGTCCTTACACGACGTACTGGCGAATAAAAAGGTGCATCTGGAATCGAGAGAGTGGCTTAATAACCAGCTCAGGTCAGTATAATTATTCTGATTTTGATATGTGGAGAAACAAGAAGCTTAGGGCCGAGGCAGAAGCCAGAGTTAAGAGCCAACGTGTTTACTGCTGAACCTTATTTGCTTTGTGTATTTCTCTTACCTGTTAAATTAGGACATGGTTACGATACTATTGTATGCTGAGAAGCTTCACCTGAAAGATTTTAATCCATACACATCTATGAACCAGAACTATCAGGTATCAAGTAAGCAGCTCTTAGAAATAACAGGCGGTGCATCATGTAGACGTAACCATTCAAAACAAAATTTTCTAAGAATAATTTTATTTATTTAATTTTATTTTTTAAAGATTTTTATTTACTTTTTATTTTTTAAAATTACTTTATTGTTGTTCAATTACAGTTGTCTGCATTTTCCTCCCACCCCAGCCAAAACCACCTCCCTCCCTTGCTTCCACTCTCCCCCTTGATTTTCTCCATGTGTCCTTTACAATAGTTCCTGAAAACCCTTCTCCCTACTGTCCCCTCCCCCCTCCTCTCTGGCTATTGTTAGATTGTTCTTAATTTCAATGTCTCTGCTTATATTTTGTTTGCTTTTTTCTTTTGTTGATTAGGTTCCAGTTAAAGGTGAGATCATATGGTATTTGTCCCTCACCACCTGGCTTATTTCACTTAGCATAACGCTCTCCAGTTCTATCCATGCTGTTACAAAGGGTATAAGCTCCTTCTAAGAATAATTTTTAAAACAGACTTAAACTTGGACTTGTATTGCAAAGAAACTTGAGGTAAATTTATTTAAATAGATTGTTGTGTCTACTTTGCAAACAGTATTTAGACAGATTTTTAAGGGACCATAAAATTAACTAGCTTCCTGCTATCAAATTACCATTTGTATAATTTATAATTGCATTTAAAAATTATAGACTATACTGGCACTACTGTCTAATGATATTTTATTGATATCCTTAGTAAAGTGACAGTTACTGATATAAATATAACCCAAGAATATACTTATACTACTCATGAAAGCTAGCTTCAGTTAACTGCTGAGTTCTTATAGTTTTCATAAACCATATACATAAAAAGGATTGAAATGAATCCAAAGTTTAAAAGATCAGAAACTTAATTCAGTATAAATTCTAAATGCTCTAAATGTCAAATTGGTATTGAATTTATTGATGCATAAATAAATTTGGAATAGCTTTATTGAATTGTTTTAAAATCAATTAACTATTCTTATTTGCTTTTTATGTAGTTCTCCATTTCAAAAAGGAAGCTCTTCATCTCTCAGCATCTCTCTTAGCAGTAGTAAAGTGTAGTAAAGTAAAAGTATTACAATGCATTAGAGGTTTTCTCTGGGGCTTTTGGGAAGTATTTTATGGATTCCATAGGTGTTGATTCTGCCAGCCACCACAGACGTGGGAGTGTAGATTTTGGGTAAAGAGAAGGCCTAGTGTGGCTCTTGTCCAAACTCCCACTTCAATTAGATTGGCTTCAGTTTTGTTGCTTTCATATATTGGAATTTTTTAGAGAATAATATAAAAACAATGTTTGCAAACTGATGGATGATCACCAAAGCCCTTTCCTGACACAATATACGTAACAACTACGTCACCATTCCTCAAGATTCTTCTACGTAGATCATGTTACTCTGTAGCTTCTGTAGGTCCCACACATCCATTCTTCAAAGGCCCTTTACTTACCTCTCAAGTAACTCACCTTTGACTGTACAAGATGTAAAACCAGTTTTATTTAACAGATGTGAAATTTCTGTGGCAAATGTCCATTTTGATAGATCCTTAGGCACTGAAAAACATACCCTTCACGTGGCATTTTTAAAGTACTAAAGGTTATTCTTTTGAATCTTATTTTAATTCTGAATTAGGGTATTTGCACCATCTGCCAGACATATTTACTTTGTATATATTATGAGAGAACTGTACACTTATTCTCACAGGTATCTTTAAAATATTTATTAATATTTTTAAATTATAAAGTTTGATTCACTTTTCCCATTTCAAGTAATTTATTTTTTTTTAATTTATTGTTGTTCAGTCACAGTTGTCCTGCATTTTTCCCCATTGCTCACCCCTACCCCATCCCCCCTACTCACACAGCCAATCACCACCCCCTCGCTCCCCCCCCACCCCCACTTGCCCATGCCCATGTGTCCTTTATTCGTGTTTCTTTGCTTGCCCTTTCCCTTCTTTCCCCCATTACTCTCCTTCCCCCTCCCCTCTGGTCACTGTCTATTTGTTCTTTATTTCAGTGTCTCTGGTTATATTTTGCTCATTTGTTTGTTGTGTTGATTAGGTTCCACTTATAAGTGAGATCATATGGTACTTGTCTTTCACCACCTGGCTTATTTCACTTAGCATAATGCTCTCCATTTCTATCCATGCTCTTGTGGAAGGTAGTGGTTCCTTTTCACTTTCTGCTGTGTAGAATTCCATTGTGTAAACGTACTATAGTTTTTTGATCCACTTATTTACTGATGGGCACTTAGGATGTTTCTAGCACTTGGTTATTGTCAATAGTGCTGTTGTGAACATTGGGGTGCATAAGTTCTTTCGAATTGGTGATTTGGGATTCTTCCGGTACAGTCCCAGAAATGGAATTGCTGGATCAAAAGGCAGTTCCAGCTTTAGGGGTTTTTTTTGTTTTTGTTTTTTGAGAAAATTCCATACTGTTTTCCCCAGTGGCTGCACCAGTCTGCATTCCCACCAACAGTGTCCTGTTGAATTTATTGGGGTGATGGTTCACAAAACCGTAAAGGTTTAAGTGTGCAACTCAACAACCATCTGCACATCGTATCATGAACCCATCGCCCCAAACAAAGTCTCTTTCCATCCCCATTTATACCACCTTAGCCCACCTCCACCTACTTCAAACCCCCTTGCACACTGGCTATTACCACACTGTCATCTGTGTCTGTGTGTGTGTATATATATGTGTGTGTGTGCATCTATATCTATACCTATACCTATATCTATCTATAATGGTTTTTGCTTAATCTCTTCACCTTCTTTTATCCAGTCCCCCAATCTCCTCCCCTCTGACAGTGCTCAATCTGTTCCATGTATCCATGCCTTTGATTCTGTTTTGTTCATGTTTATGTTTTGGTGTTCTTTGGATAAATTCCCAGAAGTGGAATCATTGGGTCATAAGACTGTTCCATTTTTACTTTTTTTGAGGTAACTCCACACTGATTTCCACAGTAGCTGCAACACTCTGCATTCCCACCAATAGTGCACCAGGGTTCTTCCCCTTTCTCTACATCCTCACCAGTACTTGTTGTTTGTTGATTTATCAATGATAGCCTTTCTGACAGATGTGAGCAAGGGTATCACATATAGCCTTGTATAGGCTATAGAAAGGTTATCACATATAGCCTTACTTTATATGTGATAGCCTTTCTATATCCCACTATAGTTTTCCCACGGTAGTTTTAATTTGCATTTTTCTGATGATTAGTGATGTTGAACATCTTTTTGTATGTCTATTGGCCACCTATATGTTTCCCTTGGTGAAGCATCAGTTCAGATCCTTTGCCCATTTATTAATTAGATTGTTTTTTGGTGTGGAGTTTTATAAGTTTTTTATAAATTTTGGATATTAATCTTTTATCAGATGAATTACTAGAGAATATGTTCTCCTATTCAGTGGGTTATTTTTTCATTTTGTTGATGGATTCCTTTGCTGTGCAAAACCTTTTTAGTTTGATCTAGTCTCATTTGTTTATCTTTTCTTTTGTTTCCCTTGACTGAGGAGACATGTTAGGAAAATATTGATATGAGAAGTTTTGCTCTGATGTGGTCTGTAGCGGTCCATGGAGTGCGCAAGCTCTGGGGTTCCCAGGGTGGTGCAGGCCAAGGTAAGCCTCCACCTGTGTTCTGCCTGGGGCCATCATCTACATGAGCTATAAAGCAATCAGCAGATGGCTGCTAATTGTTTTGGATGGAGGTTATCAGGCAAAGCCAAGCTGTGAACCTAGGCTGGCTGCTGCCAATGCCAGGCCTGGGGCCACTTATCAAGAGGTTCATGGGCTGGGAGCTTGCTAAGATCCGCTATTGCTTTTTGAGAGGTAGTTCTGAATCATGAGCCAAACAGCCATTCCTTTGGAAAAGCCACTGTTAACAGCTTGGGTTGGTCCATACATTGGGTGGGTGAGAACGTCAGATGATCTCCAGCATGGGGCAAACAGTGTTAGCCAGGCTGATAGAGTCTCAGATGTGGTACCCGCCAGCTGGCTCTGTGGCTCTGTTGGGGGAGGGATCAAAAAGGAACAATCGCTTCTGCCTGCCTATCTGGGAGAAATCTGTCCCCCAGCTCTTGATTTGATGCCAGACACATCAGTTCCTCCCCTTATGTCACTGGTGCCTCCCACTGGTGCCTTTCATTGGTGTCACTGGTTGTTACCCTGGTGCTGAAACCCAGAGGGAGTGAGTCTGAGTAAGTTTGTGTGTGGGTTCTTTAAGAGGAACTGCTTGGGATTCCAGAAGTCTCTTCTACTGACTCAATCCCTACTGACTTTTGCCGTGAGAAGTTATGGGGACTTATCTTCCTGCACTGGAACCATGGTCTGGGGGGCCTGGTGTGGGACTGAAACCCCACGCTCCCTGATATCCCTCCCAAATCTTTATCTACCACACATGGATGTGGGATCAACCCACTCTGCCCCTCCTACCACTCTGGATGGATGTGGTTTCTTTAATTCCATAGTTGTCAGAATTCCACTCAATTTGATTTCTGACAGTTCTGAGTGATGGTTGTTCTATAGTTTCATTGTAATTTTGGTGTACTTGTGCAACGAGTTGAGCCGTGTTTACCTATGACTCCATCTTGATTGGAGGTTTACAATATAGGGTGGCCTTATATAGTAGATGTCCTGTGGGACCCAGTGATACAATCTTCATCACCTGAGCTGCGTGCTCCAGGAATGTCCCTTATGTGGGTTATGTGGCACCTCCTGCTGTACTCGAGTCTTGATTTCTGTTGGCCTATTTCTGCATGGTGTCAACACTCAGGCTTGCTGACAGTGAGGACTGGCCCACAACTTCAGTGCATGAGCGGCTGTGCAGGTGCTAATCACAAGAAGTGAAATTTGCTTCAGCAGGGTCTGGTGCCTGTTGAGATCTTCCTTTGGATATGCTGCTTTTGAAGGTAATTGGATTCTGCTCGAATGTTGTCTGAAGCTGGTCGCTGAGTATGTTTGTTCTGGGGCCTCTTGGGAGGGACTCTGGTGCAGTCAAATGTCAGACTCTGCTTGTGACTGGCCCCGAACAACCTGTTTAGAGCTATAATGTAAACTGTACTTTGTGGCTGCCTCTGCTTGGCCTGGGTGTGTGGAAAGAACCAAGCTGTATACCAAAGACAGCTTTTACTAGCACCTGGCCTGGTGGTGGGTCAGCAAATGTCCCAGGACATCCTGAAATTTGCCTATACCTGCTTATACCCTTCAGCTGCCTATCAGACATAGTCACTACTAGATCCTTTGGTGATACCCAAATTGCATAAGGCAGGGTCTCAGTGAGTCACTAGGTAGGGGAGATTAGTCAGATTGATACAGATTCTAACTCCATGCCAGTGCTGGTTCTGAGGCCACTCAGCAAAGATCCCATGGTATACTTGTTGGGAACCGCCCTGCCTGGTATCAGAAGCTGTAACCCCTGCCTAGGCTAAGGCTAAGGGAATGCCCTTGGAACCTTAAGCCAGCAAGGAGACAAGCTTATCTGCTTGACTGGAGCTCCGCTTCTGCTCCTTCATACCTCACCCTGCCTGGAACCCAATGCTTGGTCAGTTAGCCAATGACGGGTAAGATTCCCCAAGGGGGGAATGATCTAAGACAGGCACGATCACATGGGAGGCCCCCAAAAGAGGACTTTGGGGGCTATGGCAAAAGGGGGTGATGGACTCTCACTCTTTGGCTTTGACAAAGCCCGAGTCCTCCTGCTCTGCAAGAAAATCTCTTAATCTCTTGGCTGCCTTACTTCCCTTGCTCCACCTAAGCCTGAAACAATGACAGGGTGGTGCTGCCCTGTGCTGGAAAGGGTGGATTCCCTGGGTAATCAGGCCTAAGAAAGAATATGTAAAGTCCTATGAAATCTTCTTTGTTTAGAATGCTCTCAGTTGAATGAGAAGGGTCCAAGGAGGAAGTTAGTTTGTTTCTTAAAGACTTACAGCTCTTTGACCCTGACTCAAAATAGACCCTCAGAGCTCCTTGTTACCTATTTGTTTGATCCTCACTTCCTCACAATGAGTAATGTGCTTTACCTGAATTCTTATGCAAAACGAACCCAATAAAAGCCGGTTTGGACAGTAAATCAGCTCGCTCCCCACTAGAGGGGGTGGCCGTTCCATCCCTACTTCTCCATAGAAACTGGTCTGTCTCTGTGCATGTTTTTTCTCTCGTTTCGACGAGCCTTCTGCAGTGTTCTGTGATCACTGCTGGCCGGTGACCCACGCATCAGTATACTAATGAAGCTATGACCCTGGGTACTTGCATACCTTTGTGGTGGTGTTACAGGGTGCAGCCAAGAGGGGGGACCCCAAATGGGCATTTGAAATGGGGTCCAGAACTCAAGGTGTCCAGGGGATTTTTGGATGTCCTCACTCCCACTCCCCAGGTGTGGGTTGGGGGAAGGGACAAATGGAGCAGGGCCATTGAGAGCTGTTTTGCATAGCAACAGCCTTGCAGCTAACCTCTGGTGTGGTCATTTAACATATCTATAGCCTTTGGCCGTTTGCTTAGATATGTTAAATAGCTGTGGCCATTCTCTGAGCCAGGGGAATGGAAGTAACTTCCCCACCAAGATGTGACTGCGTGGGAGCTTGGAGAAGATTGGCTCCAGGACAGGGGCCACGCCTTCCCAGACTCATGATGGCAGTCCAGTAAAGCTGGAAGGGTATGAGTTCTGGCATGTGAAGCCGAGTGTGGGAGGAGTCGGAAATGGGGCTGCAGAGGAAGATTGGCGCGGGGATTTAAACCCAGATGCAGCAGCCATTAGAGAGAGAACCACACAGCTTTAGCAGAGTGAAGACTCCCACGGCCCTGAGGGAGAGAAGACAACGTGCCTTTGCCAGAGTGGGGACCCCCGCAGCTTTAGGAGATACGGTACTCTGGACTGGGCAAAGGGGGAAGGAAGGAAGAACTGTGTCTGTTTGTGGGTGTTTTAGGGGACTTTAGGATTTTTTGATAAAGACATTAGGTCACTACTTTAAGTTTGTATAGAATTAAATAAGCATTTCCTTTCCTTTTCACAAATCTCTGTCATTGAGAGACGTCTTTCCTCTGGTGGCGGACATAACGGATCTGGGGGCTTTTTTTTTTCAATAATAGTATATTGTCCCAGGCCCCCTTGTTTGTTCTGTAATAGTGGGGCAGGGTCTCAAGGAGTCTTCAAGGTGAGGCCAGCAGAGTTTATCAGTCCCAAACAGACAAAGATTTGGCCTTATGAAGGGAGGGCTTTAGAGTCCTTAGGTGTATGAAGGAAAAATGACCCCATCCTAGATCTACACAACTCAGTCTGTTCCAGATCCTGCCAGGATCTTGATCTTAGCAGGGCAGGGCCACCAGGAGTCAGGAAGATGGGGCTAGTGCATCTCCCACGAGGGGAAGGTGTCAGTCCATCTTGTTGCAAGATGGAGGGTTTGCCCCCTTGCAGAGCCACACTCTCAATCTATTCCCAGTTCTGCCCAGACCTTGGTGGGGCAGAACAAGCAGCAGTTGGAAGGGTGGATCTGCTGGGTGCCCAGAGAGCGGGGCTAGCAGATCTCTTATGAGAGGGAGGCACCAGTCAGATTCAAGGGACCATGGAGTGAATGGCTACCACCCCAAAGCCACACACCTCATTCACTGACACCCCCTGAGTCTGTACAGACCTCTATACCCTGGCCTAGGCAGCTGACTCCTCAGCAAGGTACAAGCTCTTCAGGGTGGAGCTATTGGGAGTCCAGAGTGTGGAGGTATGGCTTTCCCCCAGGCTATGCCATGTGGAGGGCAGTGCTTCACACCAGAAAGATGGTATTTGCAGTGTAAGAGAGACTCGGCACAAGTGTCCTGGTGGTTGTCCCTTAAGCTCTCTTTTCAGGGCCACAAACCCCAGTCTCCCCTTACATAACTCTAGTGTACTCTGTGCTACCTCCACCAGAGCCCAGGGTGAGTGGCTGTGAGTGAGATTTTGGATGTTGGCCCTTTAGGTGAGTGCCTATATGTCTCCCTGATGGGAGTCTCAGGGAGTCCCTGAGTCAGGAACAGACTCCTGTCTCTCACTGGTGGACAGAATTTCTGCTGATTTTCATAGCTAGGTATTATGTGGGTGCCTCTTTTTGACTCTGGTGCTCTGGGCTGAGGAGCCCATCCTGGGGTTGAGACCCTCCGCTTCTCAGGGGGACCTCTGCAGCTGAGATATTCCTCTGGAATGTCAGCTACTGCCATGGTATTGAGGCCAGTCCTTTTCACATCTCTGTCCTTCCCACTAGTCTTGATGCGACTTCTGTAAACCCTTGGTTATAAGACTTCTCTTAAGCTAGTCTTCAGTTGGTTATTCAGGTTAATTGCTCTATATTTTAGTTTTAATTTCAGTTTGGTCCTAGAGGGAGGTGAGTGTTAATATCTACCTACTCCACTGCCATTTTGCATCTTGGTTTGTGTTTTTTTTTTTTTTAAACCTAAATTTGAGATCAACATCATGGTGATTTAGGCTGTGGCAGTAGTAAAAGGAAGGTACAAATTGCAGAGATATGACATTTATTGGAGGGTTTGCTCTCAGTACCTGCCATGCCTGTGAACCTTATGGTTTACTTTATCATGCAAGGCTGAAATCTTAACACTTCCATTTCACAGGGGAGGGTAAGCGTAGAAGAGGGGTGGGGGAGTGGGTTAGAGCCTGGAAAAGTGCTTTATACTGCTCATACTCACATGAAACAGATCCCCAAGTTACCATTCCCAGTGGTAAATCAGGCATTGCCCCTTTTTGTGACTGGTGTAAAGCACCAGTGTGCTAGTTGCTGCAGTACATGCTGTAGAATGAAGTCTGAGATGTTGCATTGAAGTGAGAGAAGTTCAGGAGAGGTGACAAGTGTGTAAATGACTATAATACAGGCTGGACACGTGGAGACAGGGGTGCTTGTTCTGACAGGCAAGAGGGAGGGTTTGACTCTGGCAATTTTTGAAGTACATCGTGATGGGATATAAATGGGTCCTGGAGGTAGGATAGTTCCTGCCATTTAGTGTCAGGTTAATGGAGGGCATCGAGGACAATGAGGCTGGGAAGACAGACTTAGGTCATGTCATGAAAGGCCTAGAATATCATGTTGAGGATCACAAAGTACCACAAAGGTTTTGGGGGAGGAAAGTGATATGTCACTTTCCTGACATATCACTGTGATAATGATATGATAATGCGACATGTGATAATGCAACAGAACTTTAGTATGCTATAACTGTGGTAGTGATGTGTGAAGATGTGAAAGACTGAAGGCAGAGACACCAGGTCAAGGTCCAAAGGCGACCTGGTAAATATTGGTGGGTCGGAGGGGTTGTGTGAAATAGAGATGACAATTCATTATTTAGTGTACCCAGAAAACAGCACAATCAGAAAACCACAATCCATGAATAATTACTGCTAACTAAAGTACAGTTTGGACTCAATTGTGAAAGAAATCTGAAAGCAAGCATATGGCCCTGTGATCTTTAACAATATGCAGAGCCTTTCAACATTAAGGAGCATACCCCAAGAGGTCAAGCTGGAAATCCTTTTCTTGTAATTGCATACCTCAGACAAGCTTCCAGCATGCTCCTGGGGTCTGAGACACATGATGGAATGACAGAGAAAATGAAGCAAAACTGGGGGAGTGCACAGATGAGTCACTCTTGCTGTTGGAGGGGTTTGGTGGGGCAGACAGGGTAGCAGGCAGTCAGCCCTGCAGATGCTGGTCTTGATCAGGGACAGTCCAGGCTTAATTGTAAGTCAGGTATACATGTGAGCCTTGGGTGGAGGCTTATGCCCAGAGCAGGGGGTTGGTGGGAAAATTTCCAAGTGAACATACCTCTACTTGCTCTCCCAGGTCATCCCCCCAGTCCTCTTTCCACTATCCTTCAACAAATAGCTGTTCCAGAAAGAATGGCCTCCATGTAAAGATCACAGATAATCAGAAAAGGTCAGAATGGGGCCTCAGCAAAGGCATGGGGGAAAACAACAATAAATAAGTGTTAAAGAATACATAGCAGAATAAATACACACCATAAAGCAGAAGAAAATATGAATATACTTCTCTGTGGAATAAAAACAATTTTAAAAACATTTCTTCTTTGAAATGAGATCAGATCAGAAATAGGACTTACAAGAGATATGATTTTAAAAACAGAAGATAAAAAGTCAACTGAGCTGGCAGAAATGGAACAAATGAGATCTATATCCACAAATGCTTATATTGGGGGTAAAGTAAAGACTAAAAACTAGTCTTTACTAAAAACATACCCCAAACGAGATGAGAACCTGTTTTTGAGAGAAGGTGCAGTGTTAGGAATAAGCAGGGAGACACAATTACGGGAGCAACAGCCATCAGAGAAAACATGATGCTGTGATGAACAGATTTGTGTCAGTACATTTGAAAACTTGGAAGAAATGGGTCAAGTCCTAGAAAAATGTGGTTTACCAAAACCATCTCAAGAAGAAAAAATACCCTTTAGATTGTCTGGAATCTGCTTTCTTAACAATTGAGTGTGTATATCTTTCTTCTTATCGACAAAGACATTTCCACAATATCATGTTGAGGTGTTAAATTTTTACTTTCCTAGTCTAGCAACTGTATAATATACAATTAATATAAGATGTTAATTTTTTTCAGTTTTATCTTAGAAAAAATTCCCCAAAAAGGAAATTCTAAGTCAAAATTCCTTTTTTTTTTTTTTTTTTTTTTTTTTAGCAAGGTTTAAGAACCCAGTAAGAACCACATTATTCTGGGCTGTAGGGGCCACTGAGTCACTGGGGCCATGGCTCCTGGCACCATGCCCTCCTCAGCCTGCAGGGAGGCAACCTGTGTCAGAGGTAGAGATGAGGCCTTCAAGGGGTACCAAAGCCGGGCAGATGCCTGGCCAAGGACAGGAAGAGCAGGGATCAAGGGTGTATGTCCTTAAGTCCAGCTGGAACTTTATTTGCTACCCACCATGATCTTGAAGCACTATAGGACATGGTGAGCAGCTATGCCATGAGCTGCTTCCTTGGTGGTTACAGAGCCATGACACATGGTGGTTGGCTGTGTAGGCAGCTCCACCAGCACTGGCAGATCCCACTCAGGCTCAACTCCTCAGTATCCAGGTAGATGACTTTGAAGACCTGCTCCTAACAGAGATCACTGAGGACACTGCACCAAGCAGGACCCAGAGCACCTAAAGAGCCCAGAGGGCAGCTGAAGAGGGACAGGATCTTCTCTCACCAAATTTCACAGGGAATCCCAGAAGCAGCCTGGACTATAGTTCTGAAGTCCATCCACAAGGAAGCCCATACCAGTGGAGAAGTAATTATCATCAGGCTCTGCCTCATTCCCATCCCGGGACATCCAGAGGCACCATGTGCACTGGAAGCAGCATTTTGGCTGCTGCATTATGCTTTGCCCACTTTTTGGAAGTGCCATTGCCAACCTCAGTGAAATGTTCCATTCGGCAGGTCATGGCAAACTCTTTGTGGTGGGCTTGTTGGGAACTGCCCTGCCTGGTACTGAAGCTGTAACCCCTGCCTAGGCTAAGGCTAAGGGAACGCCCTTGGAACCTTAAGCCAGCAAGGAGACAAGCTTATCTGCCTGACTGGAGCTCCGCTTCTGCTCCTTCATACCTCACCCTGCCTGGAACCCAATGCTTGGTCAGTTAGCCAATGACAGGTAAGATTCCCCAAGGGGGGAATGATCTAAGACAGGCACAATCACGTGGGAAGCCCCCAAAAGAGGACTTTAGGGGCTATGGCAAAAGGGGGTGATGGACTCTCACTCTTTGGCTTTGACAAAGCCTGAGTCCTCCTGCTCTGCAAGAAAATCTCTTAATCTCTTGGCTGCCTTACTTCCCTTGCTCCACCTAAGCCTGAAACAATGACAGGGTGGTGCCGCCCTGTGCTGGAAAGGGTGGATTCCCTGGGTAATCAGGCCTAAGAAAGAATATGTAAAGTCCTATGAAATCTTCTTTGTTTAGAATGCTCTCAGTTGAATGAGAAGGGTCCAAGGAGGAAGTTAGTTTGTTCCTCAAAGTCTTACAGTTCTTTGATCCTGACTCAAAATAGACCCTCAGAGTTCCTTGTTACCTATTTGTTTGATCCTTACTTCCTCACAATGAGTAATGTGCTTTACCTGAATTCTTATGCAAAACAAACCCAATAAAAGCCGGTTTGGACAGTAAATCAGCTCGCTCCCTACTAGAGGGGGTGGCCATTCCGTCCCTACTTCATAGAAACTGGTCTCTGTGCATGTTTTTCTCGCGTTTTGACGAGCCATCCGCAGCGTTCCGTGATCACTGCTGGCTGGTGACCCACACATCATGGGCTGGCCCAGACTCCAGAGTCACCCTGGGCTCAGGCACCCACTGGCCTTTTTGCACCACCGGCTCCTTCAGAGCCCAACAGGGTTGCACTCAGACTGCTGAGGGGAGACAGGGGCTGTACCTCCATGGGAGGCTCCTGGTTGGGACAGAAGATGGAACAGGAATAGCACCCGCTGCAGCAGTAAAAACCGAGACGTCCTGAGGCAGTGAGGAATCTAGAGGAAAACAAGGACTGCTGTGCTCCAGGGCCAGCACCAGGACACTCCCTGCTTTGAGGTGTTTGAGGGCCTCTCCACTGCCTTGTGCTTGGCTGTCTTCTTGCTGGTGCCCTGTCCTCCCCCTGTCCAAGACTGGAAATGTTATACTAATTGCTGGAAGAAGGGACCTTTATCTTTCCATGAGCTCCCCAAATCAAGCCATACCAGTCAGAACTTTTCCTGAGTCAGACCCCTTTGGTGGAGATTCTTTCTCTGTTGTACTTTCCTCTGGGGAGCTCTTTCTCTCAATAAATAGAGATGGCTGTGCAGCTGGTGTCACCAATGGTGATATGCTGGTGGGCTTGGCCCTGGCCTTTGGGAAGGTTGTACGTGAGCATCTTCCCTATCCTGGCCCCATACTCCTGAAGAAGGCTGAGCGGAGTCTTTCCAGGGTTGGCTGCCAGCATTTGCTCTCTACTAAGGCAGCCCATAGCCTGTGGGAGTGCTGGAGCCCTGCTCCTCTCGCTCATTCCTTTCTCCATCACCACGGGCACCATGGTTACTTCAGCCTCCATGTGGCCCAGTGTACCCTGACAAGCTAGGGTGGGGCCAAGTCCTGAGTCAAGATGCCTATTTTCAAGCTTTTATTACACAGTAACTATAAATTTTTAAAGGCATGATGGGAAGGCATTCTTGGAAGAGAGAATAACTGAAACAAGTTTAGGTACAGCAAATATAAAATATGTCCTGAGAATGGGAAGCTGTCCATGAAGTAAAAAGTGTACCATGACATTGGTAGATCAAATTAGTAGAGCAATATTATGCTAATGATTATAATTATGCTAACAGTAATATTAAATACTAGTGAATATATAGTAATTGTAGTAATTATAGTAAATAGTAAATGTAATAGTACTAGTAGTAAAACAATTCACTACACTTTATATACATTTATACCCATCTCTGTTCAGGTTAGAAGTTGTGTAAAATTATCTTAATGGTTTTCCAAAATGGAGCTGCTGGAGAATCTGAAATTGCATAATTCTGTTTACCTTCCTCTCCTTTGGTATATTTCATTTTCCTGCCAGACACTCTATTTTTGTCATATGGAATGACATTTATTAGAGTCTCTGTAAACACAGAGATGCTATTGCAGTACACTTGGGGTTCAGCCTTATCATAGCCTGGAAACCCCTCCCACTCTGAATATTCTTCTGAAGTACAGCATGGGGCCAAAATAGGTTTACAGGCCCTGGCCAGGTAGCTCATTTGGTTAGGGCATCATTCGGATGTGCCATGGTGGTGGGTTCAATTCCCTGGTCAGGGTACATGCAAGAAGCAACCAATGAATGCATGAATGGGCAGAACAGCAGAGGGATGTCTGTCTCTCTCTCTCTCACCAATAAATTTTTTAAAAAGTAGTTTTACAATTGTGAGTATGGGAAACAGTTTACTCTTGCATTTTTATTTATTAATTATTATAATATTTTCCAGCTATTGACTGTAAACCTACTTTTGCCCCATCCTGTTTGTAGACTTCTCCTACATAAAACTCTTGTTCACAGCGGCTCTGTTCACCTAGAATGCCTTCCCACTCCCTTTCTGCTTGTCTTTCTCTGTTCACTTTTTAAGATGAACTCAACCGGCCCACTTTTGGGGGGACTTTCCTGATGCCCGCTTCCCAGGGAAAGCCTCCCGTCCCTCCACTCTCACTGCTGGCCCCCGCAGTGTTCTGAGCACTCGTGATGCACATCTGGTGTTTATTTGATTACGTGTTGCCTTCTACTAGATTTTTGGGCTCTTTAAAGAGAGGAACCAAGTCTTATTTGTCTTTTAATCTTTCACACAGTGTCTGGCTGATAAAAGGTGTTTAATCAGTGCTTGCCCAGTGAATGATTCACAGTCTTGGTAATAGACATGCTTGAGCATCTCCAGGGATGGAACCACGCTGGTCCTGGCTCACATCACCAGCTCCCTCCACTCTGGACCGCCATGGGAATTCCCACTAGGAAGTCTGCCCTTTTCAAAGCACAATGCTTACCATTTCACAGTGTAACAGTACCTGACATTTCCACTGAATAATATATTTTAGAAGTCACTCTATATCACTTCATAGAAATCTTTCTTATCTATTTTCAGAGCTGCATAGCATTCCATGTTTATGGTACATGTGAATGTACCAGTTTTTTCAACCACTCCCCTGTGTATAGCATTCCAATATTTTGCAATTGTAAACAGTATGACAATAAATAAGCTTATTAGTTGTGTTACTTTGAAGCATACAAATTTATATATGAATAGCTATAAACTGATAAAATAAGTTAATTCAACTCATAAACATAGACTGTTGCTCTCCAGAAATTAACAGGTAAGGCTGAGGGGCGTTTTAGCATGTGAATGCTTCATTTGAAAAAGAATCCAGTTCTAAATTACATTTAATGTATTCTCTAGAAAACCTGAGAACATCTAAAGAGAAAGAAGTATATTTTCTTCATAAAAGTCATGTCAAAAGTATTTACTATACTTTTGGTAAATTTAGTGTGGTATTATTAACTTTGAAAAACATTCTTTCATCTTTTAAGATTAAATCATCTTTTAAAAACATGATGTCAAAAGTTCTGAAGATATGTCAGTCAAACACCATTAGTTTGGAAAGCAATTAGATTTGCTTGAGAAACTTAGAAATAATACAGGATAATTACTTTATGTGATTTATTTTCTTTTTTTAAATTGAAGAATTAAGGGGAAGTATCTTTTCTGTGGTGCACTATTTTTCACCAGTTTAATTTTTTTTTTAAGCTTTCAGTTGGGACTCTTCTTGGTTGGTCATAATCCTTATCCTTTAGAAGATTTTCCCCCCATCCGGTGTTTAAGAGGATTACTGTCTTTGCATCTGGCCCTTGATAGGTTTGTTCTCTGATGTGCTTAGATCTGTGAAGAGTACCTTTTCCTGTTTATTGTGTAAGGACAAAGTGAGACAATGGCCAAAGAATGTGTATTTGTAAGGCTTGATTTACTGTGGAAAGTCTGGTAGGGTTTTTACCTGCTTCAAAGTTTATTAATCCTTAATTGGCAAGATGTAGTTAATAATTCTTAAATGGTAAAATGGCAAACTTTTGACAAGCAAACTGTATTGTGTAATCTCAAAAATATAGTAGTTACTTAATGAGTGTAAAGTTCAGATCAAATATACTTAATTCTGGTACCACCTTAGGGTTTCTTTGTTCTTTGCAACAGAAGTAATTAGGAATGAAATGGTAGTTTTTACCCTATAATTCGCACATGAACAGGATGGGCATTAACCTGCAGTAGAATGGTTTTGATGACTCCCGGCATAATATCTGAGTCCTAGTGATGGAGGACAATGGTTAGAGGATTGTCATTTAAAGATGAATACATCCTAGACACAACTTACAAACATGGCTTAGTTCTCTCTTTGGATGACAGTTTTTTTTTTTCCTGAGTGGCTTTCTGGCTTAAATATGTATATATATGCTAGCAACTTGCCAGGCTATATGTATATAATTATTTACACTGAATACATATATTATTTACATAATATATAAGGTATATTATATAATCATATATAGTATTGTACATTGTATATAATATATATTATTTACACTGAAGTATAATAATAGCCAGGGGCAGTTTGGTGTTAATATTAGTTGAACATCTGAAGTAGAGATATGGGACTGAACAGTAGAGTCAAACTTAACTCTAGATTTATTTGTTGTTGGAAATGGAAAATGAATAAGCAGAGGAATTATTGTTTCCTGATTTCATATGATTTTAGAATAGACTCATGTTGGAAGAAAGAGTTAATGATGTTTACATCTATAATCATGCCTCTCCCCAAACGCCTCTGTTTTTCCACCTTTCTGCCTCTTGGCCAATATTATTAAAGTGTTAAATTATAGAAGCACCTTAGGGGCCTATGACTTTTTCCCAAGAGGGTTATATGGTTTCTCAGCAAAACAAAGGAAACAAAGCAGTACAGTTTCTCTTTTTTCCAGTGTTCTTTCCTTCTTTTTCATCCAGCGTAAAGGTATGTGGACTTTCCCTTTACCACCTACTGCTTCAGCTTGACAAGGCAACTTTCATTAAGAAGTAGGGAGTAATAGAACTGTGGAAGGTCATAATTAGAAAGGCACGTCTTTTTCAATGATGCATTTAAACTTGATTGCCTCTGAGTCTGGTAGAGAAAGAAGAGGTGAAAGAAAGCCACAAAATGTTAATTCTGAATATATTGCCATATTAATGTCCTGTAGTTAAGAGTGGAAGAAAATTGGTGTTCTGTTGTTGCAGTGTGGACTGAAATAAAAATGAAAGCAAAAAAGAGTATGAAAAAGGGCCTTAGGAATCTGAAAAAAAGAACCTCCACACCTGAAACCTGGGATGAGTGGTTTTGAAGTGTTTTTATCAATATAATGCTGACTGTATTTATCAGGATAATGTGGAGAATGGTCCAATCTTCTGGTCTCTTAAGAAAGAATGTTTTCCTTCCTGGCTTTCCATTGATGGGACAGAGGAGACAGATATGTTTCTAGGTTTTACAATCTTTAAAATTCCAAGGAAGAATGTAAATGTATAATTTGAGTCATCCTGATTATAAATAAGGTGTGAGTAGAGAGGCCCTCAGGGATGCTGATCTGTATGTAACCAGCTCAGGTAGGGGTTTGGTTTCTGAGCAATACCAGATCGCAGAATTCCCGGCGTTAGCAAAAACAACTATGTGGTCGCATTGTGTTCCACTTCTTGTCAAATGCTCTGCTGAGTGCAACTCAAATTATTTTTAAAATATTGAGCTACAGAAGTGTGTGTATGTGTGTGCAGTATATGTGTGTGTTGGAATATACAGCAATGTTAATGTGCCTGAAGGAAAATGTATGTATTATAAATAAAGTTGCTTATCAAGCATTAACATTGTTTATCTAAAAACACTTTCCAAGGCTTAAATCAAAATTACTTTTAATTCTTATGGGCAAATGGCAATGAAGATTTTGTTAGAGGTTATTGAGCAGTTTTTGTGACTTGAAAACAGCTGAGGCAGCTGGGAAGGAGAAGCAAGAGAATGGCTTAACTGGTCACCTGCACACAGAGTGTTTCCCTTTACCAAATGTGGACTATGCTCTGGGTGGGGTTTGACTTACCTGGCAGTTATCCCAGCAACCTGTCTTTTCTAGCAAGTATAGAAATAAAGGTCACAGACAGAATGAGATTAAAATAGCCTGACTCTCTACTGTGATTTTTTTTTTTTAAATAAACACTATTGGTTAAGTTACTACTATATTACCCATTTGAATGTTCTGTCAGTGTTCATGTGTGTGTCTTTCACTTCTAAATGTGTTTTGAGGGGTGTGTTACAGATAGTGTCTTTGAATAAACCTTTGTATCTGCTACTGAATAAAAGTAGAGGCCAACTTTTGAGCTAGAATTTAAACTTAATACTTTTCTTGCTTTGATAATTTGCTGGTGTACTTAGGGATAAAGTAGAAAAAAATACTTCTACATTATGCAAGACACAGTAAGCTCAACAAAATTCAACTGTCCAGTGGGATGGACATCCACAGATAAGAGTGAGTGATTAAAGTTTGAGTCACTTGGCCTGAGTTTCCCTGGATGACATAATGAGCAAGAAGATGGACAGCTGGACCTGATGGCGTTTCTATGGGACCCAGTTCCTGAGCCCTCCATGGAGTGAGCAACATTCCAGGGTGTGTGGTTCTGAGGCTTAAAGGTGAACATAACTTAACCTTGATGGCCCCTCTGAGTAAGCCAACTACTTCACCTGATGCTCAGTCTAAGAAACTAATCTATTTCAATCCTGGAGAAATACCTGGCTATAGGGCTAGTGCCCTGCAGCTTTTTCTGTAGGTATATTTAAGGATAATTTTGTCTATATGTGATTTTTATGCTGATATCTGCCTCCAATCCTGAGGTCAGATGCAGTTCATGTGCCTGAATGGGCCCCACACCCCCACCCAGCACAGCCTTTGCGGTGTGTGCTGTGAAGGAACAGCTGAAGGAGGAGGCAAATGTGGGATGATCTGAAGTATATCTTCCCCTGCTCCTTCTCCAGGTGTCTTTTTGAAAAGGTTCTGTGTGGCTGGCATTGATTACATCCCATCCCTCAGCAATATCTTGTTGTAGAGATGGGGATCATCATTAAAGCAAATCTTGAACAGTGTAACATCCTGAAAGGAGCTTATCAAAGGAGTTTGAAGAGCCGTACAAATTTGGGTTTCAAACTCATGGGGCCAAATGGGCCTTGGTTTCCTCATTCATAAAATACAGATAATAATATCTAGTTCAGAGTGTTGTTATGGAATTAAATGAAGTAATATATGTAGAATGTTCAGCAAAGTGCTTGGCACACTATAGGTGCCTAGTAATTGACATTATTACCATAATATTCATGAGATATTCATTAAACCCTGACTATATATAATAGTCTAGGCTTGCTGGGGAGGAGGAGCGGCAAACAAGGTGTAAGACTGATTCCAGAGCTATTGATCTAAAAGAAATAGGAACTGTCATGTGAAAATTGAAGGAAAACAAGTGTCGGAGACAACATGTACTCCAGTGCTACTCAAGGTTCCTATTTATGATGAGTCAAGGGACTCGTGCCAGAATGTGATTCAATGAACTGCCCCCTCCAGGAAGACAGCCATGCTGTGAAGAAGATGTCAGGGAAACCACCCAATGTATTTAGTGAAGCAGTTGATTTCCATTCTGGCACCTTCCTTGGTCCACACTTGGAGAATTCCTGCTTTTGAAATCTATTATATCTGCCACTTGGGGGAGCCTCTTCTCTTGTGTTGAACTATATTTAAGATTTTTCACAGGCAATCTGGGATAATGTTAGGACAAAGCAGAATTTATTAAATTGATGTCATATACTTTTTGTTCCATTAAATGCAATAATAAGCCAGGATATACCACATTGCTTCCAGCCTCATGCTTGAAGATGAGCATCTGTAGCTGGAAGCTGTTGTTTTTCAAATCTGTGATCAGATGAGGTGGTGGCAGTGGGTCCCCCCGTCTCTTTGCAGGGCTTCTTGACCATGTTTTCTTGTGTTGTGGACGTCTTTGGCCAACTATTATATCTGTGGGCCATTTCTTAGACTGATATTTTAATCATATAAAATAAAATTTGTAAGGTTACAAAGAAAATCAATTATATTGAAATACATTTATCAAAATGTTAAAAACAATTTGTAATTGTAGATGTGTTTTATTATTAACATATAACAAAACCTAGCAGTGAGTCTAAAAACTACCATTATTTTGAAGAAGTGATAAGCACAAATAACATTTTGACATATCTATAACAACTCTGATGGGTTATGAAAACCTTTGTATTCATAGGAAACAAAGTCACATGTACTGCTAATACTGTTGTGGTTTGTTGGTTGCATTATAATAGAAGGATATGACAGAATTTCAGTTAGAAGTTAGTGAAAATAAATATATATTCTTTACTCATCCAAGTTCAAGACCCCCTCATTCACTCTCTGGTTAAGAACCTCTGCCTTGGGAATACCAAGCTGAGAGAAAGGGGAGTTCTGAACCATTGTATTGCTTTTCCTGGGAGAGATATTTTGGGCTTGTAATAAAATCAAGTTACAATTTCAGTACCTGGTGAGGTTCTATTTTAATTTTCTTTCACTTTATTTGGAATACAAAGGAGTAAGTTTATCTTCTAATCTATTTGTGGAGAGCTACAATCTACAAAAGGTTTAAACAAAGGCATCTCAGGGAGAGATTTACATAAAATACTTATTTTTCCCAGTGCGGTTAAATGGATGCCTTTTTAGGAAAAGTTCTTGCTTGCAAAGATGATCATAAGGTCAATATCTATTCAGGGTGGGAGGAGGGCAGAATTTGTTACATAAAGAAGCTAGAGGGCTACAGGGCCCCTTTGGGGGTAATTTTATCGAGGAAGCTATAAACAGAGCCCCAGAGAAAGTGGGATCTTGGAATTCTAGAGTGATAAGGAGGCATTTTAGAGCAGAAAGATAGATCAAAGGGGAAGGATTAGTTAGGTATGAGATGTGAGTTGCGTTAATGAGAAGGTCTGATAGCTTTGGTCTGAGTAAAAGTATGAAGGGACCTGAGCCTAGACAGGTGGGTTGGAGGTGTTGGTGATGAATTTTCATTGATATTCCAGGGATATAGAATATTACTGGCAAAGGGAGTAAGTGAAATCTTTTAGTAAGAAAATTATAAAGAAATTTCTGATATAGGAATATCAATATGACCACATGCTTTAATTGAATTGGGTATAGGAAGAAAATATGGACAATAGTTTTAGAATCAGATGGCAAAATGAATGGAGAAAATGATACTTTCTTTGTCTATCCCAATGTCTTTCATAATCACCTAACAATAGGATTCATGTGGAGAACCTATTTATTATACAGGTTAACAAGATTCTGCTCTGCAAATTATAACCCCAGTAGGTCTAGGACTTGTGATTTTTTTTCTCTCTTTATTTTTATTGTTGTTAAAGTACAGTAGTCTCCATATTCTCCCCACAACTCCCACCCACCCCAGCCATCCCTACCTCCCATCCTCCATCCCAGCACCCTTTGGCTTTGTTCATGGGTCCATATACATGTTGCTTGATGACCCTTCCCCCTTTTGCCCCATCCATTGTCTCCTCCCCTCTGATATCTATCAGTGTGTTCTTAACCCATTCATTGTTTAATAGCATGCTATTTAGTCTCCATGAGTTTGAGTGTTTTTGAGTTTTTTCCTTGGGGTTGGTTTCTAGTTTCAGGCCCTTGTGGTCTGAGAAAATGCTTGATATTATTTCAGTTTTCTTGAATTTGTTGAGGCTTTTTGAGTCTTTTTTCCTTTTCTCTTCAGGCTGCTGCTGGGAGGAGGGGAGTGGTCTGCTTGAGCAGGATGGCTGCTACCATAGGGGTAATGACTCAGCACCGGAATCCTGGGGGCTATTCTCTCAGTTCTCTCTCAGAAGCCTCCATCTCGTTTCTCCTCAAGCATCTCTAGTCCATTCTTTTTCCCTTTGTCATGGACCTACTGTCTGACTATCTCCTTCAGTTGTTAATCTAGTCATGCTGCACTCAGCAGTCAGGCTTAAACACCATAGAGCCAGGGGAGAGTCTCTCCTGGGGTCGGGGCTGTTGTTTTCCTGGGATTTGTCATTTTTAAAGTGGCTCTATGTGATTATATTTTCAGACAACCTGAAAATACTTTCAAGGAGTTAGTCTGACCAGATGAAAAATCACATGTGAGGTTGTCAAAGCAAAAATTGCACTAGACAAAGGCAGTGAAGACTTATTCAATGCTATTGTAATAGGGGAGAAAAACCTGAACTTACCTCCACTTCAACAGGGAGGAAGGAAATACTAGAGTATTCATTACGTTATGGGTGAGAGATCAGTGGGATGTGTAGAGCACATGACTTGTTCCTGATTTTGTAAATGTTTATTCCTGTGATTTGGCCACCTGTGTTTGGTAATTGGTGCCCACCAGATAGAGATACTATCTTTCCAGCTGATTACATTTCTAAGGGATGGCTCCTAATCCTTGAGAAAGACCCTGTTTGGTTGTAAAAGTATGCGAGTCTGGGAGATGATTTACATCTCAATGGGGAAGAAAAAATTTACAATTATAAGTTCTGAACTAAGTGCTGTAAGAAGAGGGAGGTCAGAGGTCTGCAATTAGAAAGAAACTTTCTGAAGGTTAGTCAAGCTGACCATAAAAGACACCAGAGTTCAGGTTGCCTGTCACTACCAAGCCCAATAAGCACTGACAGCGATTGAATCTTTATGGGCACTTTATTCAGACGGCCGGTGTTCTGAGAAGATGGCAGGTTCATACTCTAACAGACCATCTTAAATTCCACTTTAGAATGGCCCTTTTTATAAGGAGAACAAAGTGTAGGTAAGGGGATTGCAATTCAGGGAAAAGTTAATTGGATTAAAAAAAAGACTTCAGCATTCTCTACCTGGGCTGTGATCATCTCACCCTGGAGTACAGTGGCTCAGATATCATCTTAATTGCTTGCAGTCCTCCTGAGGCACAAAGATGTAACTGCTTACAGTCTGCTGGAGTCAGGGTGGGTCATACCTTCAGTTCCTGGAACAAAAGCTTTTACATGTACTGATTACTAAGCTTATTAGCTATTACTTAGACTAAAATTTTCCAACTCTTAAGTCCTCTATCAACAGGAACATTAAGGATTCTTGGTCAAGGGTAAAGTACTGTCACTTATACTACTGTCTTCAGGGTGGATGACATCTGACAGAGAGTGGAAAGGAAGAATCAATATTGAGAATATTAGGAGAGAAAAATCAATATACTTCGTAACCTAGTTTTGGGAATTAATTGGAGAAGGGGATACAGAAAAGTGGGTAGTTGATGTCTAGTGAGCCTAGACATAGGGATGTTGGGAACCGCCCTGCCTGGTATTAGAAGCTGTAACCCCCGCCTAGGCTAAGGCTAAGGGAATGCCCTTGGAACCTTAAGCCAGCAAGGAGACAAAAGTTTATCTCCCTGGCAGGAATGCTGCTTCTGCTCCTTCATTCAAAACTAAACCCCAAAGCTTGGTCAGTTAGCCAAAGACAGGTAAGATTCCCCAAGGGGGGAATGACTTAAGACAGGCACGATCATGTGGGAGGCCCCCCAAAGAAAGACTTTAGGGGTTACAGCAAAAGGGGGTGATGGACCCTTGCTCCTCAGCTTTGACATAGCCTGAGTCCTCATCATCTGGGAGAAAATCTCCTTATCTCTTGGATGCCTTAGTTCCCTTGCTCCACCTAAGCCTGAAACAATGACAGGGTGGTGCAGCTCCGTGCTGAAAAGGGTGGATTCCCCAGGTGATCAGGCCTAAGAAAGAACATGTAAATTACTGTGAAACCTTCTTTGTTTAGAATGCTGTCAGTTGAATGAGAAGGGTCCAAGGAGGAAGTTAGTTTGTTCCTCAAAGTCTTACAGTTCTTTGACCCTGACTCAAAATAGACCCTCAGAGTTCCTTGTTTCCTATGGTTGCTTACTTCCCCCTAATGAGTACTGTACTTTACCTGAATTATTATGCAAAACGAGCCCAATAAAGCAGGTTTGGACGGGTAAATCGGCGCGCTCCCCACTAGAGGGGGTGGCCATTCTGTCCCTACTTCTCCACAGAAACTGGTCTGTCTCTGTGCATGTTTTTTTCTCACGTGTTTTTCGACGAGCCATCCACAGCATTCCGTGATCACTGCTGGCCGGTGACCCACGCATCATAGGGAGAATGAAGGTGCATTGATAGATATGGAATTTCCTGTTGACAGGCAGAGTGTTGGTGCCAAATGACCCAGGCCAACTTACTAAAGCATAACTTCTAGTTTCCTCCAGTAGAAACAGGACTCTATAGCCAGTGCCAGCAGTTGTGGGGAGCGGGGAGGAGATGGAAAGCAGCAGGGCTGTGGAAGCCTCCTCTGGAGTGTATTCCTTCCTGACAGAATCTGCAGAGCAGCCCTGATCATGCATTTGTGATTACCATCCTGTGTTAGCTTCACCTAAGTCATACCCACACACCCCCCCACACACATACACGGGGCACCCTGTATATATACTGAAATATTTCAAAGAAAATTATAGGCATTTTAGCAGCTGAGTTTTACTGAAAACTAATGACTCCCACTTAGCACAAGCTGTATTAGAAATTTTTCAGGGGACTGAGTGAGGATGACAGCCTGGGGAATGGTCTCCAAAGAGGAGAAAACTGCAACCATGGGAGTGGTTAAGGTATCCACAAACTTACTGGGGATATAGGACATTAATGCGTCTTACTTTTCTTAAGGGAGCGTAAAGGGGGAAAGCAGGGGTGTAGAATTCACAGTCCTCTTAGATAGGAGAAGATGGTTCCAGTGTTGCCTGATCCAGCAAGGTCTGTGGTGCTGACAGTAAAAGGTACTGTTGATTTGCTGATGGAACACCAGCAAAGACAAACATCAGTACTGTGGCCTGGGAAGTGAGATGCAGGATTTAAAAGTGAGTGGTAATTCAGAGAAAGATAAATACCACATGATTTTACTTACCCGTATTTTTCGGACCATAAGATGCACCTAGGTTTTAAAGGAGGAAAATAGGGAAAAAATTTTTGAGGCAAAAAATGTAGTAAAATATTTAATAATATAAATAACAATATTTTATCAATGTAAATGTAAACAGAACTCAACAGCAGCATTAACAACCATTATGCTTCCCAAATTTGGTGGGGGGAGTGTGTCTTATAGTCCAAAAAATATGGTATATGTGATACCTAAAAAGCAAAATGAATGAACAAACAAAAACAATAAAAAAAAGTGAGGGATAAAAAAGAAACCAGGTTTGATCTCCAAAATATATAAAGAACTCACACAACTCTGCTCCAGAAAGACAAACAATCAAATTAAAAAATGGGCTAACGACCTGAACAGACGCTTCTCCAAGGAGGACATACAGAGGGCCCAGAGACATATGAAAGGATGCTCAGCATTACTAGGCATCAGAGAGATGCAAATTAAAACCACCATGAAATATCACTTCACACTGGTCAGAATGGCCATCATAAACAAATCAACAAACAGCAAGTGCTGGCGAGGTTGTGGAGAAAAGGGAACCCTAGTACACTGTTGGTGGGAATGCAAACTGGTGTAGCCACTGTGAAAAACAGTATGGAATTTCCTCAGAAAGCTAAAAATGGAACTGCCTTTTGACCCAGCAATTCCACTGCTGGGATTATACCCTAAGAATGCTGAAACACCAATTCAAAAGAACCTATGCACCCCAATGTTCATAGCAGCGCAGTTTGCAATAGCCAAGTGCTGGAAGCAACCTAAGTGCCCATCAGTAAATGAATGGACCAAAAAACTGTGGTACATTTACACAATGCAATACTACACAGAAGAAGGAGCTCCTACCCTTCACAACAAGGTGGATGGAACTGGAGAGCATTATGCTAAGTGAAATAAGCCAGTTGGTGAAAGACAAATACCATATGATCTCACTTATAAGTGGAACCTAATCAACAAAACAAACAAGCAAGCAAAATAGAACCAGAGACGGTGAAATAAAGATCCAACTGACGGTTACCAGGGGAATGGGGGAGGGGGATAACCCAGGATAGAGGGGAATGGCCATCAGTAACATGTATAATGGACCCATGGACAAAACCAAAAGGGGGTAGGATTGAGGGTAGGAAGTGAGGGTGGGTGGAGCAGGGGAGGGGTGAGAGGAAAGTGGAGATAACTGTGCTTGAACAACAATAAAATAAAAAGAAAGAAACTGGGAAGGCAAGTGGAAGTCTGGCTTTGAAAGAAAGATGTAGGGAGAGAGCAAGGAAGTCACAGGATAAAGTTACTGGAGATGTATATAAAATTAATGTGTTTTGCTTTTTTCTAGTTACTTTTCTTAATGGTCAGAAATGAGTGAACAACCAGAAAAAAACAATTCCACTGAAGAAGAACACACAGATCAAAGTTCTCCTGAGAAAAACTGTGAAATCGGACAAAAGCAACTGGTATGGCATATGGATACTATGATTCCATGGTATTTGGGGAGTTCCCAGCATGGGGATCTTGGAGGCTCCAGGCGTGGGAGAGAAGGTGTGCTCAGTCAAGGCTCCTCAGGAAGGATTTCTGCCTCCCCGGTACTGGTGTGCCCTTCCCTCTTAACTGCTCACTGCTAAGCTGCCTCACTTCACCTAGCTCCTCTGTGCTTCTCAGTCTCCTGATTTTTAGCCCC